>NC_090699.1:7198847-7819264 GCF_040954835.1 Lepisosteus oculatus | reverse complement strand
AAAGTAAGGAAACCGGTGTCCTTTTACGCGATATTTCTCAATACTCTTCCAGCTTTTGAGAGCTATCAAGCATGCGCAGCTGTCAGCTGGATAGCTAGTACTGTATATAGGAGACTTCTCGTCGTTAATGAAAACTGAGACCAAGGCAAAAGCTAGGTTAATCTAAGGAGAAGCTCTTTGAAAATGCAACTGATGATTATCTCCTAGGGATAGAATTTTATTACAGGAAACTGCAAGTTTAAACATTAATTAGCGAAATTTAAGACCGAAACAGAGAATGTGATGATAGACAACGCACCATTCTTTGAAGCGAACCCGCCTTGTTTGGCTGTTTAATTGTGTGGTATAAAAGACCACACGTGATGTGCTGCCAAATCGAACTGTCCTCATTTCTTTCCGTCAAACTATGTATGCAAATATTTTTTTATGTTTATTCCATAAATTACGGAGGGTTAGGAGAAGAAATTGTCACATGACAACATGTAGATATGGGGAGTGTCACAAAAATTAGGACCTGTACCTAATAATAATAATAATAATTGCTTACACTTATATAGCGCTTTTCTGGACACTCCACTCAAAGCGCTTTACAGGTAATGGGGATCCCCTCCACCACCACCAATGTGCAGCATCCACCTGGATGATGCGACGGCAGCCATAGTGCGCCAGAACGCTCACCACACATCAGCTATCAGTGGGGAGGAGAGCAGAGTAATGTAGCCAATTCACACCTAATACACTCTGCTCTCCTCCCCACTGATAGCTGATGTGTGGTGAGTGTACTGGCGCACTATGGCTGCCGTCGCATCATCCAGGTGGGGCTGCACACTGGTGGTGCACTTTGTAAAGCACTTTGAGTGGAGTGTCCAGAAAAGCATTATATCAGTGTAAGGATTATTATCAATTAATATTATAATACAATTATTATTAATATTGTTATAAAAAAATCACACTGGGGGCAGTGAAGAATCTCCTCACCCTCAACAAGCTTCATTTGGTAGGACTGAAGTTCTTTTCATTGAGACTTGAGGTCTCAAGACACCCCAAGCAGTGGAGTGTGCTCATGCTGTGACTCTGGTCTGTTCAAATGACTGTACCTTGAGAATAGTGCACTGTGGAGCTGGGAAATGGGATATATACCCAAACAGGGGTACGTGGGGAACACCTTTCTTCCACCAAGGACAGTGGACACCGAAGAGCTTCACGCACGCAAGTCATTACAGACCCAAATGGTGCTCACTTTAAGTTCTCTCATTTTGAAAAGTAATTGTGAAAACACCTGGAACAAAAATGCACCTTCATTAATGGTATTTACCTGATTCATAAAACTCTTTCCTGGTTTCAGAAGTGCAGTATGTGTGTGTGTGTGTGTGTGTGTGTGTGTGTGTGTGTGTGTGGGGGGGGGGGGGCTCCTGGCCTTCAAGAGTCTGAATGTTTACTGACATCATAATACTGTATTTGTAAAAACAGCCCATGGTTAAATGAAGTTATACAAAACATCCATTGGTTTTTCATTGAATGTACACAACCTCTCGCATTATACACAGTATAATAAAGTTCAAGCTTAGGTTTAAGCTTAATTGAGAGAAAAATAGGTGCTGTGACACCACACTTTCAGTTTATGGAACTAGCAGATATCACCATACAATTACCACACAAGATCCAAAGACAAATGTCTAAAGGATTTAAGACACTGCAGTTATAGACGACAGACCATCTGCACAAGGCGCGGTATTTCAGATTTTGTTTTTTAAAAAGCCATTTGGACCAAACAAGAAGACGATCTTTAAGCAATGCCTGGGGAAACCCGGACGCCGATCGGCAGGCCAGGTTTCTGGAGAGAAATACATCCATTTCAGAGTGGACAGGGCAAGGAGTGATCTGGTTGGTGCATGAAAGCCTGAAAATGTGTCCCGGCTCAAAAAAAGTTTCATTTTTTGTGGCATTAAAACTATGAAAGAATGGGGCACTTTGTGTCTCCTTTATGCTCAAAAGCAGACTGGATTATGCTAAGAAACAGGAAAATGCCAAGCAAGTCTAATTAATGCACTAAATGTTGTATAACATCCCTGGGGCTGGACCCCCAGGAAACTGGGGTGCTGTCATGATTCACAACCCCACCTCTTGACTCCTCTTCAACCCTCAGACAGAGGCAAAGCAATAAATGTCACCCTGAGGTTAACGCTGCCCTCAGTGACACCACAACTGAGGGAGGTGTAATTCTAATCCGCTGCAGGGAGAGATCTCAGCATGATCATGTCCAGGCAAACGAGAAATCCCCCCATACTGTACCCCCAAAAAATCCAAGTGCACAGCTCCCGGGTTGCGCAAGTGCAAATGAAAATAAAACGCAGAAAACCTGCAAGTCAAATTTTGGGAAACAAGCTGAGGGCACACATACTCTTGGGAAATGGATCCCTTTCGAGTTCAAAACAGACTACTAGACTAAAATGGAGATATGTTTTCTCCCAAACATCTTTCAAAACGCTGTCCACCCCAGAGTCACTGGAACAAATGAAAGAAGGATAAATAGGTTTACCGTATCATTAGTTATCTGAAAACAACAACAACAACAACAACATAGACATATATACAAAGATACAACTGTTAGATACCAAAACCTGTACAAGTCAACTTTGGTACATGCAGGAACAATTATGTTAATGGTTTAAGTCTGTTTTCAGCACTGTTTTTCTAAATTGAACACAAAAAAAAACAAACAGCCATTTTTCTGCCCAGAGGCAAAGTGCAAATGCAACATTTGAGGCAGATACAGAGTCTCCAGTTGTGGCTCCATTCAATTCTCCTCACACCCACTTCGTCTCGCATCCTAGTGGTCTTATTCCCTGTTGATGGGTGGGAAATAATCAATGGATCCATGGCAACCAGCCATTTGGCCCCATTTGGCCCCATTTGGCCGTGAACTGAATCATAACAGGCAAAGAGTCAGTTTTGGGTGGTCACTCATCTCCTAACAGATGGACCCCCAGTCCCCCATCTTGTAGGGGGCGCTGTGTCTACAGCAGGGAATCCCAGTCCTGGTCCTGGAGGGGGCGCTGTGTCTACAGCAGGGGATCCCAGTCCTGCTCCTACAGGGGGCGCTGTGTCTACAGCGGGGGTCCCCAGTCCTGCTCCTACAGGGGGCGCTGTGTCTACAGCAGGGGTCCCCAGTCCTGCTCCTACAGGGGGCGCTGTGTCTACAGCAGGGGTCCCCAGTCCTGCTCCTACAGGGGGCGCTGTGTGTATTGCAGGCATTTCATGTGTCTTTATAGCATCAGCACCTGAAGAGCTGGGAGGAGTTGCTAAACTGGACCAATTTCACCATTACCGAGCTGATCCAGGTCACTGAGAGCCTGGCTGCACTGTAATCCCGGACACACACCAACCCGGCAGGACCAGGAATGGAGCCCTCCCTCTTCACGATAGCAGTGGTTAAAACAAACGGATTTGGGTCACTGGTGAAACTGGAACGGCTGTGAAAAGACTCAACTCCAGTGACTTTGAACCCTTTTTCTGTTTGCAAACCTTCCATCTCTCTCTACGTCACTTGAGTCAAAGCAGTATACAAAAGCCTTTCTAAAATGTGCAAATCCCTACCTATTACACTATAAATATGTTAAAAAAATAAATACACAGTAGTTACATTTTCAAATCACCCAGACAAGTAAGAAAATCCACAGAAATCTACAATCGTGAGCGACAAAGTTCAGCCTTGTTTTGACATCATGGTTAGAGCCCAGCATCTTTCTCTCCCCCATCTCCTGGATGTTGACCGAAAGGGATGTTGGTACCTTCTGTAACAGGAGGAGTGTGTAGTGTGTAGCCCTAGCTCATTTTGCATAACGAGAGCAGGACTTTCGCTACATATAAGTCAGAGAGGAAAAAAAACGACCCAGAAGATCATCAGAAAGAAATGCAATGAGAATGCACTTCGTGACTGAAATGGAGTCATTTAGAGATCATACAGGACCAAAAAAAAAAAAAAAAACCCAATCGAGCTACTCCTTAGCCCTCATGACTCCGAGCTCTGTTCATTGAACCTGTGATTTGATTCATCAATAGTTTACAGGTGTTGCCAGGTGATCATAAGACTGACTGGAGTGGGGCTCTCAGATTTTGAGGTGACCTACTGTATAAGATTGACTGGAGTGGGGTTCTCGGATTTAGGGTGACCTATAAGACTAACTGGAGTCCCATGTCCGAGAACAATGGAAAAATAAAATACTGATTAAGCAGGTCATGCGATCAAGGTAACTCTGGTGAAGGATACTCTGAATCCACTCCTAAATGATCACAAGGTTACGTATTCTTAGAAATCACTCATTTAGTTGATCATAGCAAATTTGTTGCCCTACAACACCTAGCTCGGCACTCCTACTGCAGGGCACTTTAGAGTTCTAACTTACAAGTCAGTGTACCTTCTATACGAAAAGGACAACACACAAGACACTGCATAGTCTAGAAGTCTAGACGCTATGTAGCATCAGGGCGGTTAACACTGTTGTCCTAAAACTCCCAGCCCCAAGATTGAGCTCCTGTCCAATGTGGATTTTAGACTGGGACTACAAGCCAGTTTAAAGCCACTTTCTGGTAGTGGATGCGCTCTGTACCCATTAAAACCAATGCTTACTGGTTCTTGGATCAGAGAACCAAACTCGCAAAATGGGTCAAATGTCCTCCTCTCATCCGAGATGGTTAAACTGTCCGGAAAAGAAAAATACCGCCTTAAAACAAAAAAAATAGTAAAATAATCTCTAAAATGATCCATTTACAGCCTGGTTAGCAGAGTGCTGTTCCTCTCTCGGGGCAGCACTTGACCACAGCAGCTCAAGAGAGGGTCCTGGGAGGTGCTCCCAGACTGCTCCCCACAGATTGGGAGCTTCTGGAAATAAACAACTGGGATAAAATCAACTCGGGACAAGAAGACGGGGAAGGATGAGGGGCTCCTGATGAGAGAACGGATCCCGGAGAAGAGTGTCGTTGCAGGATGGCCAGGATCTCCCTCCATCCAGTCCGGCTCCATGGAGGGCGAGACCAGCCGAGACCTCCCGGTGATGGGGGGGGGGGGCTGGATTCCCCCACCCCCTGACGTCTCGGCAGAGGTGGAAACAGAATGGGAACACTGGGAAAGGCGCAAGGTCATACGTCGTAGTCCGGGAGCGCGGAGTAACTGATCCCTCCGGAAGATGGCGGGCCGGACCGGAGCGGGAACAGCCAGCACAGAACCGAACCTGAAAGGCACAGCCAGGAGAGAAGCCCACCCCAAACGTCAGACTGGGGCAGGAGGGGGTGGGGGTTCAGATTTAGGGAGGTGCTCTCCCATCCCCTCCTTCCCACAAGGGGAGAAGACTGCAGTCTCTAATGCCCCAGTATAGTGATGGGGATAATACACTGCAAGGAGGCACTGTCCTTCGGATGAGAGGACCAAGGTCCTGGCTCTCTGTGCTCTGTTTCTTGACAAGAGTAGGGGTGTTACCCTGGTGTCCTGGTCAAAATATCCCCCTGGCCTTTACCAATCGTGGCTTCCTAATAACCCCCATCTCTGAACAGGCTTCATCACTCTGCTCTCCTCCCCACTGAGAGCTGGTGTGTGCTGAGAGTACTGGAGCATCATCCAGGTGGGGCCGCACACTGGTGGAGGGGATCCCCATTACCTGTAAAGAGCTTTGCCTGGAGTGTCCAGAAAAGTGCTATAGAAGTGTAAGGAGGATTTATTCCAGCATGCTGGGTACCCAAGAGCTGCTCACCTCTGCCAAACACCTCCCTGAGCAGCAGCAGCTTGGGCTTCCTCTTCTGGTGCGGACCGGCTGCCTTGTCCTTCATCAGCCGGTTCCGGATCTGCTCGATGGGCGTCTCGTCGGTAATGATGGAGACCAACTGCAGGGGGCGACACAGCATGAACAACACGGTGGGGGGGTTGAGAGGCAGAGCGTTTTTTTCTACGGTTTCATTTTGTTGTTTGTTTCTTTTACCTGGTCGTAGAAGATGACCGTGACGAAGACGCCGAAGAGCACGGACTCCACCAGCAGAATGATGTAGTGAGCCCTGGAAACACAGGAAGCGGAGGAATTAACTCCCGAGTCCCCAGCCAAGCGCCCACGCACCTCCTTCGAAAACAGATCAACCCCTTTCAACCAGTGTTTGTTTTTTTTAACACGCTCATCCCGATTTTAAATTGCTTATCCCCCTCTCTCTACCTTTATGCCGGCGTCACGCTACACGAATTTTCCGAGGATTTTCAGTCGTAGCCTTCATTGACATAATGCTATTATTATACAGAATTATTATTAGAATTAGACAGAATTATATTTCTGAAGATGTTTATTCGGGGGAAAACAATGGCCGCGTCACATTTTCCGTGCTTGTGTGATCGTGCCCTCCACCACCCGTTCCGTCCCACAGCACCTGGGGCGCGAACCCGGGTCTCCGGCATAACGCAACAGGGAACCAGCCGAGTGAGCTAAAGGAGACCTCCCCCAGCCCAGGCGGCTGAGGTCCCTGCTACACGCAGTGAGGGCGCCGACGTCACCGTATCCGAACGAACGAAGTTCGTTTACTTTAGCGCGGCCCTTCCTCTTGTGCTCCATGTTGATTGGCCGCTATAATGACACGAGCTGGCGGTAACTTCCGCGGCATCACACGAGGTCTGGACACGAGCAGGAAGATTTGCGTCTTTATTTTGTGTGTGAAGTTAATTTGGACAGATTTGCAGAGTTTTGTTTGTAGGCATGTAAAAGGTGTTTTTTAGATTTAAGGATTTTGATCTTTTGTTGTAATAAGAAAATGTGGGGTGAAAAAGCATTTATTTATAAACTGGTAATTCTGGGTAAAGCTAACATTTATAAATTAAAATGGTCCAATAATACGTTCTTTTTAGTCTTTTGGAGTATTGGAGTTGAAATATTTATTTGAAATTTTGTAAAATTGTGAAAGACGCAAAAGCAAGTTAACATTATATGTTATATGTAAAAAATAACTGGGCTATATAATTTACTTCATTATCTCTGGCAGTTAGTTTTTTTCTGATTGTATCTTTTTTCTCTTGTATTGGTTTCTGCTCCTCTAGCTGTATTTGTAAAGTCTTTAATACGTTTAATAAGAAAATATTTAAAAAAAAACGTGGTTTGGAACCGTGGTGAAAAGCCTTGAGGGAACAGTGTAACTAGTCCCCCCCTGCGATTCCTAGTCGTATAATTTGCCACCCTCTAGGACAGAAAGGACAGCGAGGTTCGGCAAACGCCATCGTTAAATCTGACATGCTCTCCGATCAGAAGTCGTGTTGAGTCCTGTAGCGCGACGCTGGCTTTACCTTCGATACACAAGACACATAGCACCAGTGACAGGATACCAAGAAAACATCACTATGCAGGAACGTGCTTGACAATATTAGCTGGACAGATCTTCAGTCTGCAGCACTAGGCAGAGGCGATAATAAGACTGCTCAATAGCCAACCTGCAGCTCCTTTAGCAAATCACCTGTAATGGCTCCATGGACGCACAGTTTTCACTGTATTCAGCATAACTGCACTACTTGTATATATTGCACACACCCTGGACACTCAGCAGCTCTACTCATATTGAGTTTTAATCCATTTCTATTACATCTATTATTATGTAACCTGACTTTCGTAACCTCAATTTTGTGATTTTTGTGTTTTTGTGATCCTTGTGATTTTTGTGAGCTCGCGGAAAATACATTTCATTGCCAGCAACTACTGCTGCACGCTGTATTGTTGTGCATTTGAGAAATAAACTTTGATTTGATTTGATTTGAATAGAGAACCACTTGGTGGATACCGTGGGATTAGCTGGATCTACTCACACTATGAGATGCTTGCTGGGACCTCCATCTTCCTCCCTGGCACCCTCGCCCTCCCTCTCACTGCGGATCCGCCAGACCCACGCCGACACCACCAGGGCAATGGAGTACAGGCTGGCCAGACCTGCGAACCCACACCGCCAATCAGCCAATCGCCAAGGCAGGCAAGGACTCCGACAGCCAATCACAATCACAGGCAGAGACACGGGACAGCCAATCACAGTGCCAGGGCTGGCATGAAGACGATCAGTCACAGGGCCCAGATAGACAGCTGTTACCATTGACCAGACAAAGAAACCACTGCCAGCAGCCATATCACCCTGCAACTCACAACTGGCAAGCCACCGAAGCTCAGCAGGTGAGAGCCCGGTCAGTATGTGGATGGGAGATCTCCTGAGAAAAACTAAGGTCACTGCTGGAAGAGGTGTTAGTGGGGCCAGCAGGGGGTGCTCTCCCTGTGGTTTTTGTGGGTCCTAATGCCCCAGTATAGTGACGGGGACACTGTACTGTAAAAAGGCTCCGTTCTTTGGATGAGACATAAAACCGATGTCCTGAATCTCTGTGGTCATTAAAAATCCTAGGGCGTTTCTCGAAAAGAGTAGGGGTGTCACCCTGGCGTCCTGGCCACATTTCCCATTGGTCTTTACCAGTCGTGGCCTCCTAATAATCCCCATCTCTGAACTGGTTTCATCATTCTGCTCTCCTCCCCACTGAGAGCTGGTGTGTGGTGAGAATACTGGAGCATCATCCAGGTGGGGGGACACACTGGTGGTGATGGGGGGGATCCCAATTACCTGTAAAGCGCTTTGAGTGGAGTATCCAGAAAAGCGCTACATGAGTGTAAGGAATTATTATTATCATCATCATTGTCATTTATCCAAGACATGATTATGTTTGCAGGAGTCTGGGACATTAGGTTCACATACTAAGTAGGAAATGCACGTTACGTACTTTATTACTTTATATATTAATAAATAAAGTAATAAATAAATATATCTTATTTAATTAGCTGCATAGGCATTACACTGTAAATTCTAAGTAGGCAACTGCAAATTAAATGATGTCCAATGTTCTGTGTAATCAATGGTAAAAGACTTCAAAGGGTAACCTGTGAAACTAACAAATAGGTTGGGACACAAACCAGGAGACACAGAGGTCACAAGAATCTGGTTTTAAAAGCGCCGATCTAGATGAATAGACATTTGCTACTTTTTTTTTCTGGCAGGGCACGGGTGAATATGTGTTCCTACCTGTATAAAACAGAAACTGGATGAAATATTTCTGGTTGAGCTCTCCCACACAGTTGTTAATCCTGAAACACAGGAGGAGGAAAGTAAATGACACAGTCGAGCACCGGTATACAATTCAGAGAAAAGCACCTTTAGGACTTAAGTGGGACATAACCCTCACTGGACTTGCTGAACTCTGCTGACCCCCTGTGGCAGCTAGACAATTGTCAGGTTCCAGCTCGGAGCCAAAGAATCAATTCAATTCCAGTTTTATTGCCCCCTGGGGGAATTTATTTTACAGCGCAGTCAAACACAACACAATGACAGATAAACAGCACCAAAGTGGAAGAGAATACAGTAGTGTTACAGGAGATGAGAAACAAGAGACAAGGTAGTTACTTTGCATTGTGTACTTGCAGTGGGAATGAAAGATTTCCTGCGTCTGTTGGTTTTACACCTGGGGGCACAGAGGCATCTCCCAGATGGGAGAAGTGTGAATTCGCAACGGAGGGGGTGAGACACACACTCCCTGATGCTTTTGGCTTTCTTAGTCACCCCCTGTTTGTAAAGGAGGATGAAAAACAAAGAGGCTGGTTACCCCGATTAGCTAAACAGCACTGGAAATGAGGAGATAATGCCAATTTTCCTCATCTACCTGCCTTAGAAAAATATTGTGCCTCTGTTATACTTCGCAAGAGCTGTTTATTGTATCTGATTACAACAGCACGAACCAGGCTACAACAGCAAATAGCTCAGGTGGGTGGCTGCGTCAGCATGTGTAGGCTGCAAAGGAACAAGTAATAGGTTTACTCCACGCTGAGAAGAGAAGAGAGAAAACACGTTTCGGCTGTGAAGCCTTCTTCAGGTGCCACACCTCTCTCGTCTCTGTTCAGTATGGAATAAACCTGTTACTTGTTCCTTCACAAAAGCAAACGTTCTACAATAGCAAAACAAGTAGCTGCCATATAATTGCATTCCCGGGCGTGATGCTGTTGTGCTCTGGGATAATGTCATTTCACAAAGGTAAGAACAGCCCATGCATTATTAACACAGGCATGTGCTCCCTGGGCATGAGGACACCAACACAGACAATCGTGTTAAAAATATAGGCCGGAGGGACAGGCCAGATACAGCAAAGCAGGCAGAGGGGCAGAGAGGCAAGGGGGCAGACGAACAGAGGGGCAGAGGAGCAGGTTAACAGAGAAGAGGGGCAGAGCAGAGGGGCAGGGGGACAGATCAGCAGAGGGGGCAGGGGGACAGATCAGCAGAGGGGGCAGGGGGACAGATCAGCAGAGGGGTCAGGGGGACAGATCAGCAGAGGGGGCAGGGGGGTAGGACGCCCCACTCACCAGGGGCAGTGGTGGTCCATCCTGCGGACGCAGCGCTGGCAGATGCGGCAGTGATGGGCGCGGGGGGGCCTGTAGGTCTCACAGCGGTTACACAAGGTCCAGCCTTCACAGGAGCCCTGAGGAGACAGGGGCGCCACAGAGCCTCTCAGCCCAGCGCGGCCACTCGCCAATGGGGAACGCGTCTCAGGGAAACGGCTCCAATCAAACTACTTCCCCACCCGATACCTCAACCCCACACTTCCCCGGCTCAGATCACACCAGGGAACAAGGAACCAGGGTTTTAACTTTCCAAAAACACACTGTCTCGACGCGGTGGACGCCACAGGCTTACACAGAAGCGACTCTATTACACAAGGAACGGGCCCAGCTGAAGGTAATTCAATCTGCTTTTGAAAGGCCTTTCACTGCACAGGGAATGCCCGAATTTCTCAACTCTGAGACAAAAGGAAAACACTGAACTGCCCTGTTTCTGAAAGCTAAACTGCTGCCTGCAGATCTTTAACTTTCGACATGGAAATGCGACATTAAAAGCGAATCAAAAGTGGTTCTGTCCCCTAGAGGTCTGAAACGGAGGGGAAATATTCACCTTCCCACAATTCATGGCGTGCGCTTGCTCTGAAAACAAACCACAACCCTGAAAGATAATTATACGTCTTAGTGCATACCACACCATCAATTTAAAGGGGAACTGCGGTCCCAGATTCTCAGACCGGTTATTACGGTTATTATCGGTAACAAAATAAATTCATTGACGTTCTATAAAGATTTCCCGAATTCCAAATGACGCAAGACAATCGCGAACTTTGCGGAAGTACTGCAAGTCTCCATGTTGTCGCAAACGCGCATTGGAGTTCCCACAACTTGCAAAGGGGTGTGGCCCTCCCTGCTCACTAGTCACTGTGATGACTAATGTATTGTGATGTACGAGAGGATTAGTACAGGTTGGGCAGCAGACAGTTCACGGCAGAAATGTTTCAACGTGCGATCTGCAGGCAGAGTTAACAAGTAAATAGTATTTGTCAGCTAAACCGTCTCGGAGTTGAGAAAAATATTTCTATTGGATTAAAAGAGATGTATTCACAAGCCTGCTTGTTATAATGTCATAGGGCTGCTTCACCGCACCAGACGATTTGTTGCCTCATTCTCACACAAACAAGAGGCCACATGGCCCATCCAGGCTATCGTGTAGTTAGTACTTAACCAATCCAAGGATCTCATCCAGCTGTTTCTTAAAACAGACTGGGGTATTGGCTTCAACAACATGGCTGGACAGCCTGTTCCACACTCCCACCACCCTTTGTGTAAACTAGTGTTTGCTGTCCCGACTGGAGGATCTCATCCACCTTTTTTTTTTAAGGCAGCCAGAGTATCAGCTTCAACTGGGTAGCTTGTTCCCAACTCCCACCACCCTTGGTGAAAAGACTTGCAATTCCCACACTCCCACAGCCACAGACTAAAAGCCCCTTTCCTTAATCAAAAAGAGGAATCGTGGAAGGAGGACGGAAACGAGGGAATCCGTATTCCGGCCGCTCCCTCACTCACCCTGTCGGTCTTCCGCGTGGTCTGCGACCGCAGGTCGGAGAAGTCGATGGCGGTCTCGGGCAGGGGAACCACTCCTGAGGAGAGATGGAGGTCACTCGTCAGCGTCCTGCACAGCACCGTAAGGGTGGTGGTGGGTGGGGACATGCTGCCCAACCCCCAAACCCCCCACAACAATTCACACCCCTTCTCCACCATCTCACAAAACAGCTGTGGGCTGTGGGCTGTGTGTATGTGTGTGTGTGTGAGAATATTTATGCAATCAGTTATTGTTTTCACTTAAGATGTTCTAGAGTGTTTTGTGTCAATCAGTAGCAAAAAGTCTCAATGAAATAATACGATTTTGAATTATAGCCAACAGCTATGTTAACCTGCAGCTCTCAGCTGGCAGCCCCACTGGAGCTCAGCAGGTGTGAGCCTGGTCAGTACCTGGATGGGAGACTCCTGGGAAAGCTGAGGTTGCTGCTGGAAGAGGTGTTAGTGGGGCCAGTAGGGGGCGCTCACCCTGCGGTCTGTGTGGGTCCTAATGCACCAGTATAGTGACGGGGACACTGGACTGTAAAAAGGTGCCGTCCTTTGGATGAGACAAAATTCCAGGGTATTTCTTGAAAAGAGTAGGGGTGTTACCCCGGTGTCCTGGTCAAATTTCTTCCTGGTCTTTACTAATCTGGCCTCCTAATAATCCCCCTCTCTGAACTGGCTTCATCACTCTGTTCTCCTCCTCACTGAGAGCTGGTGTGTGAGGAGAGTACTGGAGCATCATCCAGGTGGGGCTGCACACTGGTGGTGGTGGAGGAGAGTCCCCATCACCTGTAAAGCACTTTGAGTGGAGTGTCCAGAAAAACGCTATATAAGTGTAATATAATATTATATTCTGAAACTATAAAATGTGAACATGTCCAAGGGAGAGGGAGGTAGGGGGGCTGATAGACACAGCTGGAAGCAGGTGGGGGGATTTGACCTCACGGAACTCCTCACATTCAAATTAGAGGTCCGAGGCTCAGTTCCCACAGGGCCTCGAAGACCACCGGCCAGGTGACCAGCTCAACACGCCGGGCGGCCAAGGGCTCCAGGAGAGGAGGACTGGGAGAGGACGGACGGCCGTTGCACCACTGAGACCCAGTTGACATCCATGTTCAATTTGTTTTTCAGGAAAAGGACAGATAATTACATGGTACCATATACATTAATGGACAAATGGGATCAATCATCAGAGCTCGACAGACTCGGGACCACATTTAAGTGAGCCACATGACCTTTGACCCCAAAACGGCTCCCCACCCTGATTGAAACCACGGAGCCCGTGGGGGGAGTCGAAGGAAAAGGACGGAGGCGCCCCCGCCCCAAATTCTGAGTGGCACCGCAGACTCACCTGGGTCCGAGAACACAGCCTTAGCGTGACAAGCCAGCAGCAGCAGCAAAATAAGATTGAAGATCCCCCCGTGAAAGGAGCACCAGATACTGGGGAGAGAGAGAGAAACCCAGAGCTATTGCTGGAATAGGGAAATCGCAATTCAACTAAAAAGTAACACCGTCAAGAACTGAAGCGAGGAAAAAAGCGCAAGAGAAAACGTTACCGTGGGCACAAGGACGTAACTGGACATTACCAATAAATGCGTTCTAATAAACGACTTTAAATATCTCCGTAACAGCCTCTTCCGGACTGCGGGTCTGTTATGCACGCCAGAGCGGATTCATTTGGAGGAGATCTTTTATTTGTTATTATTTTTTCCCCCATGCCGCTTCTAGAACAAACTCTTTCCGCTACCACTAAAATCGATCCCGCCAGCTTGGTTGGTTGTGTTCAAATGCGATTGTAAACCCCAAGAACCGTTACACGATGACATACTCGTTACACGAGTGTCTCTGGATTGATTTCACAACATTTTCTAAAAACAACGCATCGTGAATATAAAACGAATTCTCTTCCTCCAAACTGGCACACTTCTAAGTCCATGATTCGTCTTACTACATGCTATTAAGAGTCTTAAGTTGTCTCACTCTTTGGGGGGATCCTAAGACTTTTTTCCCCCCAGACTTTACTGATACATTACACATGTAAAGAAATCAAGTGCTGTATTACACAGGCATGTTCCTGTTTTGATACAGAACAGTCACTGATCCAGATAAATTAAAACTTCCATTTGCATTACAGCACAGTAGCACCTGTTCAAGTGACGCGATCTGGACAGTACAGGCATAATCTAAAGGAGAGAAACGTCGTGATAGAGAGACTCCTTACCTGTTCGAATAAGCCGGGATAAGTACATACTGGATCACTACGTAGTCAGCGTACAACACACTGAAATAGGTCAAAATCAAACATATAAAGCCGCACGGGTCCTTCCTACACCGAAGAGCAGCCATTTTTAAAACACTCTCCGCCCCATTTCCGTGTGGCTTCGTCTTGCCAGGAGTTGCTCGGCCAGCGTGGGCCAATCAAAACGAGGGGGTAAGACGGTTGCTAGGGGGTTGCTACGGTGTTCTCAACCTGCAGTTTCGATGCGCTGAACTTTATTAAAAAAATTCATAACCTGGAAAGAATCCAACAATTCCTTAAATGAGGAATGTTTACCTAAACCCGTTAGGCTGTCTCTTCGGGTGCACACGTAAAATCAAAGTCGTACACTAGACGCGTGTGGCACAAAGCAACAGGTGGTTCTCCAAAATTAAAGTGCTTTTTTATTAACTTCATCTTAAATAAATTAAATTTGTCAGAAATGTTTTCATTTTCCCGACGTGTAGTTCAATCACCTTCCCCGACGATTTCCGTCGTACAAAAATTAACTTTACATTTCGAAATGTGGTAATGAATGTCGAAATGGGGTTGTTGTTTCAACGTGCTGTGCATTTTTAAATCCTGTCATGCTTAGTAAAATTCGGGATAAAATAGTGTTACACCCCTGAGTTCTATACTTTTCCTAGTTTGTTTCACTAAAATATCCAGCTATATAATACTAAAATTCTGTACAAATTGCTTTGGTTGTAGGGGTCAGTCACATTAAAGGCAATAAATCTTAGACCAGCAGCCATATCACCCTGCAACTCACAACTGGCAACCCACTGAAGCTAAGCAGGTGTGAGCCTGGTCAGTACCTGGATGGGAGACCTCCTGGGAAAAACTAAGGTTGCTGCTGGAAGAGGTGTTAGTGGGACCAGCGGGGGGCGCTCACCCTGCGGTCCATGTGGGTCCTAATGCCCCAGTATAGTGACGGGGACACTATACTGTAAACAGGCGCCGTCCTTCGGATGAGACATAAAACTGAGGTCCTGACTCTCTGTGGTCATTAAAAATCCCAGGGCGTTTCTCGAAAAGAGTAGGGGTGTAACCCTGGTGTCCTGGCCAAATTTCCAATTGGCCCTTACTAATCATGGCCTCCTAATAATCCCCCTCTATGAATTGGCTACATTACTCTGCTCTCCTCCCCTGATGTGTGGTGAGCGTTCTGGCGCACTATGGCTGCCGTCGCATCATCCAGGTGGATGCTGCACATTGGTGGTGGTGGAGGGGAGTCCCCATTACCTGTAAAGCGCTTTGAGTGGAGTGTCCAGAAAAGCGCTATATAAGTGTAAGCAATTATTATTATTATTAGACTAAATCTTACATGAAAATAGTAAATTACGAATTTAGGCTGAATTTCTAAAAACAATTTTCTAAAAACTGTTTAATGTTTCTATTTGTCCGACAATATTTAAGATTTGGGGGAAAAAAACGTTTGTTTTTTACCGTGAGATTTGTATTGTAACGCATACAGCCGTCAGTGGTGTGTAAGAGCCGGCTTACCAGAGCAGGTGACGTCACCGCCCTTCCCTGTAATAGCAGGACTACAGCCACCGGGCTGTAGGGAGATCTTTCTTTAGCTCAACAAGCTGGGTCCCTGTTGACGCCGGAGGCCCGGGTTCGCGTCCCGTGAAGGCAGAAGGCAAGGGCGCCCACCTGAACCCCCGTTGTGTTACAGTATTATTAAACAAAGTGCAGGATTCGGGTGGAGGTTCTCCAGCACAGTAGTTTTCAACAGCAGGTAGATGGCACCGACAGGAGTCATCCTGTAAGGTTTTTCATTTGCCCTAACAAACGTCCATATAATTATAAACCCTATAACTGTCGGGCCTCAGTATATAGTCAAGAACAAAACAAGAGGGCTTAAACTAAAAAAGCTTATATGAAGCCAAACAGCAGCTCCCAAGTCGTGAAATCTTCATTTGTTTTACAGCTTCTCTGGACATTTACAACTTCATTGGGAAACAGATGACGGGGAGGCTTTGCCAATGAAGACTATCTCCCCTTGGCACAGAAAATTCCCTGCTGACTCGGATGCTCTTTTCAACCGGGACAGAGTAGCCAATCCCCTGCCCCAGAAGTCCCGTTTGCAAAGCAAAAACCTGCTGAACTGTAACCAAACCCTAAACCCCCAACACCACAGGAGAACGGAACGATCCCAAGAAATGAACGGAAAGCTTAGGCGCTCATCCGGGTTTGCGTTTTACCATGTTGTGACGTTCAGGCGCGGGGGTCCATTTTTGGAGGCGGGTGTGTCCCCAAATTGGCTCTCTCCGTGGACTGGCTGAACAGAGCGGTCCGGGTTTAAAGGGCCAGTACGGGACATCCGGCGAAAGAGAGGTGTGGAATAAACCACGGCGAGACTTTTTTTGTGTTGTTTTTTTTATTTGCGAGACTGATGTTGGTTTGTAGTTTTGGCAAATGCCAGATCTGTCAGGTTTGTCTATTTGGCTGTAGTGGGGATTGGGAGTGTTGTGGCTCCAGTGTGTTTTTTTGTTTTACGGGTTCGTTTGGTGTAATAAGTTAGCTTGCTGAAGACTTTTCTTTGGCTTTACCAGCCCCATTTTCTTGCAAAACAGAGACTCCTTGAAAACAGGTTCAGAGCGTATTGGGTTGTAGGAAAGTGAAGTGTTTTTTTTGTTTGTTTGTGTATTTCAGTCCATTTGATCCCTGGCTCATATATGTTAGTCCCCATTCGCCCCTAGATTGAGCCATTGGGGACGTAACACACGTTTCCTCGAACGGCTAAAAAAAATGACTACTGTCAACAACCAGGAGAATCATGGGAGACAACACAAACCTTTATTTAAGCACAATACCGCAATAGTAGATCTATTGGTTTCATCCAGTTTACAGACAGACCAGTTTCTCATTGAGGGCAATCTGGGCTTGAGTCAGGTTGGACAGGTAGGTCACCATCAGCAGATCCTGCGAAGGCAAAATGATGGAGAATTATTCCAAAATATTCCTGGCCAAGAAAAAAAAGCGAAAATCACCACATCTTGCTAACTTTTCCCCATAGTGAAGTACGCGGCTTTTAAGGTCTCTTTGAAGTAAGGGCTTTTGTCATTAAGAGCACATGTTGGTGATTCTTAAGTAAAATTAATTTTTGGTTTTGTGTTAATGAAACAAACTGTCTGGTGGCTTGAGCCGTCTTCAAGCAGTCCAGGAGGCTAAAATGAGAGAGGTCTAATGAAGAAAATTCCTATGGAAGAATTCAGTTTACCGGGAACTTCAGCTGGAATGAAGACCAGATGATGTCGGATTAAGGACAGGCTTTTCCCCAATCCTTGTGGGCACTAACAAATTCAACCCAGCGAACTTCTTCGGAATGAAGAGGAAAAACAGCCACCAGAGGGCACAGCCCGAAACTATGTGGAAGTGAATTTCAAACAGAGCACAGATAGCTCCTCTTTACACAAAGGGTGGTGGGAGTGTGGAACAAGCTACACAGCCAGGGTTCGAATTGGCTTTAATGAGAGAATTCCAAACCACAACGAACGTAAAATACGTGCACAGCATCCTGTAAAACCTCCAATTTACATCACAAAACAGGCTAAATGTCCAGACGTTGTTCTAACGTTCAGAATGAGGCAACAAAACCTCAACTGATGAGAAGCAGTCCTATTACACTGTAAACAAGCAGGCTTGTGAATACATCTCTTAATCCACTAAAAATATTGTTCTCAACTTCTAGATGGTTGCACTCGACAAATACTATTCACTCAACCTGCAGATCACACATTGGAACATTTCTGCAGTGAAACGTCTGCTGCACAACCAGTACTAATTCACTTGTACATCACAGAACATTAGTTGTTACAGTGACTAGTGAGCAGGAAGGGCTGCTTCACACAGCAATTCGTGCAAACTCTCGCTCTCGCCCGTGGCAAGACCAGGGGTTTTCGACAAAACGGAGGCTACCCAGTACATTCACAAAGTTCACAAACGTTTTGTGCTCAATTCAGAATTTGTAAAGTTTGGCGATACCATCAATTCATCTTTGCTATCGAGACGTAATAAAACAGTCTGAGAAATTGAGACTGCAGTTCCACTTTAACAGATGACCAAGTACAGAGGCCTGGAAAATCACTGTTACTTTATCTAAGCATACAAT
Organism: Lepisosteus oculatus; assembly: GCF_040954835.1. Lineage (NCBI taxonomy): Eukaryota > Metazoa > Chordata > Actinopteri > Semionotiformes > Lepisosteidae > Lepisosteus > Lepisosteus oculatus. Next base: position 7,800,930 of record NC_090699.1, on the reverse strand, counting down.
TAACCTGTTCTCCTAAGCTCCTGTACTTTCTGAGTTTTAACTTTTTTTAATGAAGGTCCCTATGAAAGGAGTTTGTGTGGTTTTAGTCCCACATTCTCAAAACCTCAGTGCCTTAGGCTCGCAATCAGTCATTTTGGATCTGAGCTGGATATCTCGTTCCTGTTTAGACTAGTACATATAACCAGTCCTTACATCAACAGGAGGTCTCCCCTGCTCAGATTTCCTGAAACGGTGTCATTGCACGTCCAGGAAGGACAACCTCACGGCCTCAATTTTTGACATCCAAGGGGAACATAAGGCCCTGATCCGGAGCTTCCGATCTCTGTACGCTAATTCCAGAAGGCTTTGAAAATAAATCGGGAGAAAAGGGTGAGCCTTACGTTGATGTTGCTGTTCAGCATGCTCTCGAAGTCTTCTGGCGAGATCTTGGGAACTTTGCTGACCAAATCCGTAAGGAATCGCCCCACGGTGTTGTCGGCCGTCACCTTCCCAGACTAACAGAGAACCCGAAAACAAAGAAAAAAAAATTAAAGAGGTGGTAAAAGCACACGGAAGTTCAGTAACTTGTTCAGACTGAGTCGGAGAGTGGCACAGTTTGGGCACGTATGGAGACCCTTCTTCTAACTTCCATCCATCCATTCATTTTCTAACAGTTCCGGCCAATTCAGGGTCGCAGGGGAGGGGAATCTATTCTAGCAAGCAGCAGGCCCAAGGCAGGGTACACCCTGGATGGGACGCCTGTCCATCGCAGGGCACTCACACACACAGACGCATGCAAACCAGGGCCAATTTTCCCAGAAGCCAATTAACCTCCCAGCATGTCTTTGGAATGCAAGAGGAAACCCACAAAAACACCGGGGAGAACATGCAAACTCCACGCAGACAGTACCCAGGGAATTGAACCCACAGCCCCAGAGCTGCAAGGCAGCAATGCCAACCACTGTGCCAACGCGCCGCCCTCTCCTAAAAACGGCTCTACCTACACCGCAGGACCTGTCCAGTCTCTTGGTTACTGGCACGCCTTGGCAAAAGCTCCACTCACCAGCACGTCCTCCGTGTAGCTCAGGACCGTCGTCAACATGTCCTGAACGCGGGCGGCTGCGGTGCCGACCTGCTCCAGGTCTGTGGTCAAGCCTACCGTCCGGCTGGGACTCTGGCGGGTGCGCTGGAGGAGGTCGACTGGACGGACAGACAGAGGAGAGAGAAAGAGAGGCGGCGACGTGATGAAAGTGACTAGTGAGCAGGAAGGGCCGCTTCAGGCTGCAATCCGGGCACACTCTCGCGCTCTCGCCCGCGGTGAGACCGGGGCTTGGCGACAAAATGGGAGACCTCTCACCAAGTGCTGGTTCTTCATTTGAAATTTGTCAAATGTTTCGGTACCGTCTATTCATTTATTCTGTTACGGAGATTAAAGAACCGGTCTGAGAAGCTGGGGCCGCCGTTCCCCTTTATAAAGGGAAAAAAAAAGCACGAAAGCAGCCCAGTGGTTAAAAAGCACTCACCTCCTATTCTCTCAGTGTCGTAGGAAACGTACTTCACAGTCAGAGGGGTGAACATCACACCCACAGTCTTGCCCGGCACTCCCATCTGTGCGCTGCAAACAGGAGGACACGAGAGTCAAGCACAGCTCCTGGGCTGAACGACAACAGGCAACACTGTACCAGGCAGTGAGGGTCCCCCTGATGAGAGTAGTGGTGACAGGCTTCAGGAAAAGCCTGTGTCTGTTCCCTGCAAAACACTTCACAATTCATCTCATCCCGGAACGGTCTCTGGATTTTACAAGTGACTTGAACTTGAACTTGATTGCCATATGTAACCGGTACATGTACCGGTCCAATGGAATTCTTACTGACAGAAAGTCTCAATTGTTAAAACTAGTGTAAAAACACAAGGTGCAGACAGTGCATCAAGACAATATACAAACAAACAGTAGACAATGTGCAAGTAAACAGTTTGAATGTAAATGATGCGGACGTGTAAACAATGACTGGAGATGTGCAATCAATAAGAAATCAGAATGAGGTAGATGGTGTAGCTGTGGTCTGAGGGGCATAGCTAAGTGTGTTCGCCAATCGCACTGCTTGTGAGTGACAAATTCTCAATGGGCATTCAACTGCATCAACACGCAGCCCAGGCGAAAGATAAGGGAAAAAAAAACTGTTTGTACACACCACATGTTATGAATAACTACCTTTGAAAATATTTTTGGGATTTGCTAGAATATTCATCATGTGTAAATAACATTGCTTTATGTACAAAAATGGGTGTCGCCTTGAATTTTCTTGACCAGAATTGACTGGAATTAATATTATTAGAATGATTTAATAAAATGATTATATTATATTATGTAAATCGGTAAAAAGGAACATGCGACAAAAAGGTTTAGAACTTTGGGGAGGGGAGTTTGACTTCACCAGAGAGAGTAACGGACGGAGTTTGAGGAGAGAGGGATTCCGCCTGTTTTAAAGTCATTTTACACCGGCGAACAGGATTAATACAATATATATTTGGATTTACTGTTTATCGAGGGATACTGAACGTTGCCTCTTGTGTATCTGTTTTGGTGGACACCAACTGAAAGGGAAATCCTAGAAACAATACTCTACAGACCAGTGACTGAAGCAAACTGACAGATAGGGACTCTAAGATAAGTGAACGTTTGTGTTTCTTCTTTACTTCTCATAAGTTATTGTAATTAAAATTGTTTTGTTATTGTAAATAAATTTGTAAATATAAAAAAATCGCTGACTGCTTTTATTTTTCTGTATCGCAACACACATAAAAGAAAAAGATACCGAAAGAGGAAATGTCAACAAAATGAATAAAGGAACATCATTTTCACTAGAACAGGAAATCGGGATGACAGCTTCTTGTGTGGCTGTGTGGACTGGTTATACAGACTTGCATAATTGGGGACAAGATGTGCACCTCTGATCCAAATGGACATATCCCGAGACAAGGCGCTGGATTTTGAGAATGTGCGAATACAACAGCGCAGAGCCTAATTCAGTGCGACATTCAGCCAAATTCAAACAAAACCAGGAAAAAAAAAACCCAGGGGTTAGTTCAGTAGACCACGTCCATGCTTAAAGTAAGGACATCATCCAGGGCCCCTGCACTCAGTGATCAATTAGGAAGATAGGCTGTGGTTTCCTCTCGTTTTAACTATCTAGATGGTTTGGTAGTTAGAAAGTAATTGAAACAAGGATCTCATTCAGCCATTTCTCAAAGGGTATTGGCATCAGCGTGGCTGGGTAGCTTGTTCCCCACTCCCGCCACCCTGTGCGTAAAGGAGTGCCTCCTTCGCAGCCCCACGGGACAGACGGGCAACCCCGGCGCTTCTCACCTGACGTAGGCGCGGATGTTCATTCGCCCGCTCTGCAGGGCCGTGTCCACGGTCAGGTGGATGGGATTCTGGGCTTCCCGGCTGTAGTACTCGTGGATCAGGACCGAGTGCTCCGTGATGTCGTATCCCGTGGCGTACCTGGGAAAGGGACAGTCGCCCTTCAAGTCCCCACGGAAGCAGGAGCACATCGGGAGCGCGAGACCTCTCCAATCGTAGGGCTCCTCAACCCCCCCCCCCCCCCACCCTAGACCCACATGACAAAAACGTGCTCCCCCAAGGGAATACGGAAACAAGGGACCCCTGGGACAAGCCGCAACACGCATTGATCTACGGAACGATGAGTCAGTGCTCCGAAACGGAGGAGGACTGAGGCCCCCCGAGCTGGAACTCGGCCCAGTTGCACAGGGACCAAGGTGGGACCGAGAGTCCATGATTGCGGGACTCCTTAACGGGGGGCGCTGGGGCTCCTCAAGGAAACAAGACAAAATGACGATCAAACCCCGTTAGCATTCCCCTGTCTGGGAGGGTGGGGGGGTGGAAGAAGCTGTTGTGAACATGGGACAGAATGATTAATAATAATAATAGTTATAATAATTGCTTACACTTATATAGCGCTTTTCTGGACACTCCACTCAAAGCGCTTTACAGGTAATGGGGATCCCCTCCACCACCACCAATGTGCAGCCCCACCTGGATGATAGACGGCAGCCATAGTGCGCCAGAACGCTCCCCACACATCAGCTCTCAGTGGGGAGGAGAGCAGAGTAATGTAGCCAGTTCAGAGATGGGGATTATCAGGAGGCCATGATTGGTAAGGGCCAATGGGAAATTTGGCCAGGACGCCGGGGTTACACCCCTACTCTTTTCGTGAAACTCCCACAGAAACCACAGAGAGTCAGGACCTCGGTTTTACGTCTCATCCGAAGGACGGCGCCTGTTTTACAGTATAGTGTCCCCATCACTATACTGGGGCATTAGGACCCACACAGACCACAGGGTGAGCGGTTCTCAGGGTGCTCAGAGCTCTCCTGGGTTAGGGACGGACACCCCTGGGTTAGAAGGGGACTGCAACACGTCTTTTTTTTGTTTGTTTCAGGGTTGGAAAGAATCAGCACTGATGAGTGCATTTCAAACCACAACAAAAGTAAAATCACATCACAACACAGGCTAGATTTTGAGGTATGTGCAGCGTCACCTCCTGCGATTCAGAATGGGGCTACAAAGCTTCTGGTGAAGTGTTGCAGCCCTGTGACATTGTGAACAAGCAGGCTTGTGAATCCATCTCTTTCAATCCAAGAGATATATTGCTCTCGACTTTGAGACGCTTTTGCCAACAAATACTGCCTGCAGATCACGTTGGAACATTTCTGTGGGGAAATGTCCGCTGCACAACCTGGAATGATTTACTCATACATCACAGTACATTAGTCGTCACAGTGACTAGTGAGCAGGAAGGGCCGCTTCACATCGCAATTGGCACCGACTCTCGCCCCGTGACGAGACCAGGGGTTTGCAACAACATGGCGACTTACAGTCCTTTCACAAAGTTCACGATTTGGCGCTTCATTCAAAATTTGTCATGATGTTCTCTACCATCAACGAATTGATTGTGTTACCGAGATGTAATATCCAGCCCGAGACCCTGGGAATGCAGCTCCCCTTTAAAAGGCAGGAGCACCTGCAACGGCAGCCCCTACACCTGCTGTGGGATCTCCCTTTTCCGGGCGCTGCAAGGCCCAGCCCACTCACCAGCCCACGATGACTTCGCTGGGGGACACCTTCTTGTGCAGCTCGTACATGTTCTTGGCAAACTCCATGTCCACCGCCACCTACAGGCCGGCAGGCAGCAAAAAGGGAAAGACAAACGGCAATTCAGCCCATCAGGCTCTTCAAGAGAGTAAAGAAGTCCTGTGAACGTGATGTGTATTGTACCGAGCCCCCTCTATATGCATGTACTTTCAGACCTTCTGAAGTACCACACACTAATACTCTCTCCGTTTTGTACCTTCTTTGTTATGTCTGTATATGTTTCTCTTAGTAGTATTGTTTTGCGTTATGTGGAGCATTTTGGCCACTTAAATTGCCCCCCTGGGGCTGAATGAAGCCTTCTGAATCGAAAGTGAATTATACTGAAATCAAACCAGAGTGCAGACGAGGTCAGCTGAACTCGTGTGTGTGTGTGTGTGTGTGTGTGTGTGTACTCCTGTACAGGACCGTCACCAGAACAATTTGAACGAGGGGGCATTTGTTTCAACCTGGGGGGGTCAGGTTCGAGCGCCGGTTTGAGACATGCGACTCTACGCAGGATACTTACCTCATCAACACTACAATATAGGAGGCAAAGTCAAATGTAGCTCAGCAAACACACCCTTTGGGTGGTGACTGAAGATGGGCCTTTGAACCATTCTCTTATATCCATTATTTAGACTACTGTCAGCCTAGCTTTCTGATTAACAATGATATTAAACAATTCTTCTGGCTACAAAACCGCCTGGTGTGATGCATTATAAATCCCAAACCGAAACCTCAGATGTGACACAGCGCCTAGCTACGTTTCTTCATTCGTCAAGACAGAAAAAGACAATGTGATTGAAATGTTAGATGAGTTACATAAATATTATTCACTCACTATTTCTAAAAAAAAAAAAAAACAACGAAAACATTTTTCCACTTTATCTGTGCCCCTCGAGGAGCAGAACTGGGACACAGAAAACCCAGGGGAGAGAAATAGGACTCCAGTTGCTTAGCAGTGAGGTCCGTGTCAGGTCTTACAGTGTGCCGGCCTTTTGACTGGCAGTGTTAAAGAGAGAAAACAATTCTGATCAAGCTTTATCGCAATGCACATTTACTCCTGAACTCGTCTAACAAGACCCAGTGAACCAGAGTTCTGAAGGGGCTTAACCACCACAGCCTGCGGCCCTTCAAGAGCTGAGAAGCACAGTGTGCTTGAACCAACAGGAGCTTTTTGAAAAGAATATTTCCCTAATGTCTCCTCAAGAGCCTCACAGCTGTCTTTGAGGAAGAGATCAGGAGGGAGACTGCGGCTGTAGACGAGGATTGGATTCCTCACCTGGATTCAGCAGGGATCTGGATTCAGAACCTGTGAAAGTCAAGCTGTCACAGATCCCCAAGGTTCAAATCCAGATCCCGGTGGATCACTTTAACGAACCCTTTTCTACAGCCGGAATCACCCTCCGGGTCTCTTCCTCTTTTCCCAGACAGGAACGTCAGAGGACACAGAATAAAGGCCGACGAGCTTTCCCCAGAGACTCACCTCGTCTTCCGACTCATTGTGAGGCACGGAGAAGCAATTGGTGACTTCTACCGTGTGCTTGTCAATTGTGCCTGCATAATGAGAAAAGATCCCACAGGGACATTAGTTAGAGAGCAATACTGATTTGCTGGAAAATCTATGACTGAATAATAATAATAATAATAATAATTGCTTACACTTATATAGCGCTTTTCTGGACACTCCACTCAAAGCGCTTTACAGGTAATGGGGATCCCCTCCACCACCACCAGTATGCATTATCCACCTGGATGATGCGACGGCAGCCATAGTGCGCCAGAACGCTGATGAATCCTACAGTCATCAGCACTGTGCTGCTTGACATCTACATACAGTGCCTTGCGAAAGTATTCGGCCCCCTTGAACTTTTCAACCTTTTGCCACATTTCAGGCTTCAAACATAAAGATATAAATTTTTTATTTTATGTGAAGAATCACCAACAAGTGGGACACAATTGTGAAGTGGAACGAAATCTATTGGATTTTTGAAACTTTTTTAACTAATAAAAAAATGAAAAGTGGGGCGTGCAAAATTATTCGGCCCCCTTGCGTTAATACTTTGTAGAGCCACCTTTTGCTGCGATTACAGCTGCAAGTCGCTTGGGGTATGTCTCTATCAGTTTTGCACATCGAGAGACTGAAATTCTTGCCCATTCTTCCTTGCAAAACAGCTCGAGCTCAGTGAGGTTGGATGGAGAGCGTTTGTGAACAGCAGTTTTCAGCTCTTTCCACAGATTCTCGATTGGATTCAGGTCTGGACTTTGACTTGGCCATTCAAACACCTGGATACGTTTATTTGTGAACCATTCCTTTGTAGATTTTGCTGTATGTTTGGGATCATTGTCTTGTTGGAAGATAAATCTCCGTCCCAGTTTCAGGTCTTTTGCAGACTCCAACAGGTTTTCATCCAGAATGGTCCTGTATTTGGCTGCATCCATCTTCCCCTCAATTTTAACCATCTTCCCTGTCCCTGCTGAAGAAAAGCAGGCCTAAACCATGATGCTGCCACCACCATGTTTGACAGTGGGGATGGTGTGTTGAGGGTGATGAGCTGTGTTGCTTTTACGCCAAACATATAGTTTTGCATTGTGGCCAAAAAGTTCGATTTTGGTTTCATCTGACCAGAGCACCTTCTTCCACATGTTTGGGGTGTCTCCCAGGTGGCTTGTGGCAAACTTTAGACGAGACTTTTTATGGATATCTTTGAGAAATGGCTTTCTTCTTGCCACTCTTCCATAAAGGCCAGATTTGTGCAGTGTAAGACTGATTGTTGTCCTATGGACAGACTCTCCCACCTCAGCTGTAGTTCTCTGCAGTTCATCCAGAGTGATCATGGGCCTCTTGGCTGCATCTCTGATCAGTCTTCTCCTTGTCTGAGCTGAAAGTTTAGAGGGACGGCCAGGTCTTGGTAGATTTGCAGTGGTCTGATACTCCTTCCATTTCAAGATGATCGCTTTCACAGTGCTCCTTGGGATGTTTGAAGCTTGGGAAATCTTTTTGTATCCAAATCCGGCTTTAAACTTCTCCACAACAGTATTACGGACCTGCCTGGTGTGTTCCTTGGTCTTCATTATGCTCTCTGCGCTTTCAACAGAACCTTGAGACTATCACAGAGCAGGTGCATTTATACAGAGACTTGATTACACACAGGTGGATTCTATTTATCACCATCAGTCATTTAGGACAACATTGGATCATTCAGAGATCCTCGCTGAACTTCTGGAGTGAGTTTGCTGCACTGAAAGTAAAGGGGCCGAATAATTTTGCACGCCCCACTTTTCATTTTTTTATTAGTTAAAAAAGTTTCAAAAATCCAATAGATTTCGTTCCACTTCACAATTGTGTCCCACTTGTTGGTGATTCTTCACATAAAATAAAAAATTTATATCTTTATGTTTGAAGCCTGAAATGTGGCAAAAGGTTGAAAAGTTCAAGGGGGCCGAATACTTTCGCAAGGCACTGTATATGTCTTTCTATAATTCATGCTTTTACTGTAAGGAAACTAGGTATTCTTTTTATTCAATCGTTTCACTTTGGATCTGCTTTCGTACTCGACATACACTATGATACATCCCTAACCTGTACTTTTGCCCCGATTCTCAGTCCGGTTCTTGCGAGGCCGAGAGATTTAATTACACAGCCGGATCATGGCATTCACAATTTACTTGCAATGGATGATCACACGATCGAAACGGAGAGAATAGACATGAATCAGGCTTGCCAACGCGCGTTTCTATCAAAACGTATTCGGTACATCGACGGGGTGACTTGACTCCGGTAACAAGACCATAGAGGAAAAAAGCGTCGATATTATTCTAACTTCAGTTCTGAATTAATGACATTTGAACTCCCCCCCTTAGACACGTTGGGAAGTTTATTCCCATCCTCCTAGGCTAGGACAGGACCGAACAAAACTTAATCTGCCGTTAAAATCTTACTTGCCGGGGTGGAATTAACTCTTACTTGTTACTACTAGAAATCCAATAAAGATCATACTAATCTTATTTACATCTCAAAATTACAGTGGGGGCTGTTTTTTTTATTATTCTAGCAAGACCACAACATCGTTTACAACACAACCCGCAAGGATCACGAGTATTTAACAGCCGGTGTCTCTCCACGCCCGCGATGACTGCTGTGTGACACTACCTTGTCCGCAAAGCTCAGAGATTTCTAAAACCGTGAGGAAATATGAATCAGTCTCGATGCTTCAGGTCATCCATCAGTCGTGGGTCGTAGTCTACGCGAGCAAGGCTGCAAACGGTACCCATGCGTTTCACGCCACCGGCAAGCTACCAGCTAGAGCTGTGTCTTTCATCTTTCAAAGAAGTGAAAAAAAGGAGAATACAGTCTAGCCGAAAGACGCCAAAATGGACCTTACCGAGCAACGTCCCAATGACTCGGATCGCCCCGTCGTTCCTCCTCTCGTATGAATCGGCGATAGACGCCAAAACCACCGGGTGGATTTTCACGATAGGCCCGTATACCGACATCTTGGTCCGGAAAGGATGTGAGAAAGAAGCACCATAAAGTTTAGTGGCTTACACGGCTACGCCGCTCATTATTGCGTTTCAGCCTAGAACTGTACTGGCGCCTCCTGGCGGATAGGAGGAGTTATCGCGACTAAACCACTGGTAACTTCACTACCAGGTGTCCAAGCCTGGTCCAGCAGCGTCTTCAGATCCCCCTTAATTCATCCGTGTCTAAGCATTTGAAATAAATTAATAATGAAATAATGAAAAACGTAGCTTTTGAGGTCATTTGAATTGAAAATGCCAACTTGCTGTAGACATCAACACACATAACTGGTCATTTCCTAACCTAATAAAAAAAAACTTCAAGCAAACAAATGTGCATTAAAATATTATAAGACACACAGACCTTTATAATGCTTGCTTACTATGAAGATATATTTTTTTACATCATCATTTTTAATGGCTCTTAGTTAAATTGTTTCAGACCTTAAAATAAAGAAACTGGACCAGAGATGGGGATTCCTGTCATTCAGACTTAAGCTCTTGCTTTGCCTTAGTTTTGGCTTAATGTACGCCTCCAATCAGTATTCCTGGTCACGCAGCTGTGCTACTGCCTTGTGGTTAGATCTCAGAAGCTCTGCAAGGCTGGGTTGGGTCAGTACTGGGATGACAGACCTCCAGACGAATTCAGATTGCTCCCAGAAGTGTTGCTGGTGGACCAGTAGGTGGCGCTGTCTAATGTTCAAACCAATGACCCAGTGTGGGGTCCAGGGAACAGATGCTGTCCTGCAGGTGAGACATAAAACTGACATCCACACTGCCTGGTCATCAAAGATCCCATTACTGTGTCCGGGAAGAGTGGGTGCGTTCGCCCCAGTGTCCTGGCTAAACTCCACTCTGGGCTTGTGCAGTCTATCGGCCCATTCCAATCCTAAAATTCCCTCTCAGTCCCATTGGAAAAGCTCTTTTCCCACTTCAACATCAATTTGTTCCCGGACACAGGAGAGGGCAGCAGCATATTACAAATAGCGCGGAAGGCCAAAATGATCACTGACAATCATGACCGCCCCTTGCGCAGTAAATTGAGCTCCTTCCATCTGGGTATCGATTTAGACTGCCTAGATTCACGAGCAATACAGTCATGTATTCTCCTGGGCACTCACCTGCTTAATGTGGACAACGATTACCAGTCCATCCATTTCTAACTGCTTCATCTGCCTAGGGATTGCCAAGAGTCTATCCTGGCAAAGTAACGAGCACAACAAGGCGGGGTTCACTCTGGATGGGATGCCAGCGCATCACAGGGCAGACACACACAGACACTCACACCAGGTGACCTACCAGCATGTCTTTGGCCTGTGGGAGGAAACCAGAGCAGCCGGGGGAAACCCCATTTGAACCAGGGGAGAGAACATGCAAACTCCACACAGACAGCACCCCAGGAATTGAAGCCCGGGCCCCAGGGCAATAACTGAGGCAACAATGCTAACCAAACCTCCCGCTGTTTGTTTCTGTTGAATTCATGTTTTCCTCCCTGCATGTATGTTGTGTAGGTTCCCTTACGCACTGATGGCCCAACTTTTCTCTTTTTTGTTAATTGGTTTGTGTTGTATTATTGGTATTGTGTTCTGTACAACAACTGTGTTGGTGTTCTGCACAACACAAACACAGGTACAAATAAGATCACTTTATTGGCCATATACAATTTCTTGCATTAGGAATTTGTCTTTTCGCAGACCCCAGGTTGCTCTCCATGAGACACACAGACACACAAATGGGGAGAGAGAAGCTGGGGGTCAGAGCCATTTATACAGCACCCCTGGAGCAGTTGGGGTTAAGGGCCTTGCTCAGGGTCCCCAACCAAGTAGAATTCCAGCTGCGGGATTTGAAAAGGCGGGTGCTGAACCGGCAACCTTCCAGCCGCAGGCGCAGATCCTTAGCCACAGAGCCACCACTCCACTAGTGTCATAACAGGGCACATCCATCACTCATCCATCCACTTTCTTAACTACTTTATTCAGCACACGGTAGCAGGGGAGCCGGAGTCTCTCCTGGCAAGCAGCGGGCACAAGGCAGGGTACACCCTGGATCATGTGTGTGCTCATGATCGCAGTGTATCCAGAGGCAGTGTAGCTCCCAGCTGGCAGCCCCACTGGAGCTCAGCAGGTGGGAGCTTGGCCAGTACCTGGATGGGAGACTCAGGTTGCTGCTGGAAGAGGTGTTAGTAGGGGCCAGTAATGAAACCGCTCACCCTGTTGTTCTGTGTGGGTCCTAATACCCAAGTATAGTGATGGGGACACTATACTGTAAAAAGGCGCTGTCCTTCGGATAAGATATAAAACCAAGGTCATTAAATGTGGTCATTAAAAATCCCTTGCTTTTTCTTGACAAGAGTAGGGTTGTCACCCCGGTTTCCTGGTCAAATTCCCCCCTGGTCTTTACCAATCACGGCCTCCTAATAATCCCCATCTCTGAACTGGCTTCATCACTCTGCTCTCCTCCCCACTGAGAGCTGCTGTGTGGGGAGCGTTCTGGCGCACTATGGCTGCCGTCGCATCATACAGGTGGGGTTGCACATTGGTGGTGGTGGAGGGGATCCCCATTACCTGTGAAGCACTTTGAGTGGAGTGTCCAGAAAAGTGCCTTATAAGCGTAAGCTATTATAATTATTATCCCCTTTTTGTAAATGTCTGTTCCCCACTATTGACAACCCACACAAATTCTTCAGGTGTGACTGCTTGAAGAAAACGTATCGCAGGAGAACTGATGTGTGCCCTGTGTTGATTTCGGTTTGCAGTTAGTAATTAAAAACTAGACGATAAACTGAGGCGGGGGGGCACTTTGTGACCCATCTGTTTCCTTCCTCTCCTTGAGAGCAAGGGTCCGTATAAAATCAACTCACAACACTGACACACAAAAAAAAAAAACACCCCGGAAAACCGTGCCTCCCCTCGGGGGCGACCCATGTGTTTCGACGCCTCAGTAACGCAGGTAATAATACCATCGCTGAATCACGCTCGCAGCGAGCGGGGAGGGGGATCCGAGAGGGGAGGCGGGAGTAGGTGTCAATATCGCCCCTTTTTGCATATGACACGATCTTCACCACAGAACAAATCAACCCGCCGCGTCTTCGTCCGGCAACCGACACCGCGAATCGACCGCGCTCCTTCGCCAGAGGCGCTGGGGGTTACACACCGCCACATCCTCTGTCCGCCAGGTTCCCCGTAACCAGGGCTCCCGGCGGCTTTCATCGGAAACGACTCGACACCTGCAGAGCGGAGAGGGCTTTGCGTAGGGTCGAAAACGCGTTCGTTTTTTTATTGGTAAAAAAAAAACGCCATTTTAAGCAAAAGCAACAAAAAAAAAAGTATTTCAATTCCAGCCTCGGTGTTGTTTTTTTTCCTTTTCACCGTCACGTCCATTCCTTTATTGATTGCATTCCTCTCTCCCTCTCCCTCCAGATAATGAGGTTTTAACACAGGACCTTGATGCTAAATATAGACGCCGTAGAAAATGGGACTCGGCCGGTTTTCTTTGACACCACAATCCGTATCAGACCGGATTGCTAATTTTACCGAACAACTGGGCTAGTTCAACAGATAACCCTAAAAAAAAAAAAAAAAACAGAAGAAGATCTCCCGGACGAGGGCACACGGCAGTACCCGATTAAAAGACAGCGGTTTCTGGTAAGATCAGTTTGTTTTGTTGGGATGCTCACAGTTTGTCGTGATTACTGTACACTGGGATAACACGCAGCGGTGGGATGATCTGGGTTCCGCTGGCGTTCGTGGGGGAGTGTGGGGGGTGATCGAATTGGGAAGACGCGGTATCTGACAGAAAGGCGGCTACCCGGTATCGATTGCAGGCAGGAGCCGTCAAAGAATTGCGTGTCTCGGCTGTATTGGTGTTAAGTACGTCTCTCGTTGCGTTAGCCTGGAAATGTCATGCGATTTGTCAGACGGCATGGTATTTATTTTTTTCATCGAGCGCACAGAATTGTGCCCGGTGATGGCGAGTTAAAAACTTCACCGATTAATTTAAAACGAAAACGTCTGGAAAGCATTACAGTGGGATCTGTGAGGAAACAAGTGCGTGTGTTTTTTAAATTCAACAGATAACCCTCTTTTGTCAAGCCTAGGTCTGTGCTAAGATAATATTTGCTGCGCTACAGTATATCTATAATAGCTATAAAGCACACAGCGGCTTTGAACGCGAATCTGCTGTTTAAACACGACGTGACCCCCCCACACACGTTTTGTTTGAATTCGGATATATAATCTCAAACGGGGACGGGAAAGCGGGGAGGTGAATTGTACTCGGTCTATTTGTGGAAGCTGCCGAGGCGCGTCGCAGTATTTACAGAATGATTGTGATCACGCGCAAATGCCACGGTCTGTCCAACACGAGTGTCTGCAATGTGTCCCCTGAGTGTCAGATTGGGATGCGACATCGAGGAGGGAGCCGGAGCTAAAAAAATATTCTCGGACTTTTCCAAACTTCTGCTAGTGCCCACCCGCCGTGCACGGCAATGATACCTTAAAAGCAGCCTAGGCGAAAACTCTTAATGAACAGGAGGCCGGTGCTGCTTAATTGAAGAAGTCTGGCCAGCCGACTCTCAGTAAGGAATTGGCCTGAAATTACACTACCCTGTTTTCCAGGACTGGCGATTGGCTGTGGGTCAGTTGTGGTTGTCAAGATTTTTTAAACCGTATTATTAGAAACGACGAAGGCTAATATAAAAACAACATCGCGAAATTCTCGAGAATAAACGCGGAAGGTGGAAAAATAAGGTTAATAAATAAAGAAATGGCTAATGATAGAGAAAATGCCAACAAAGGCGCTCGAATGCGTGGAAAACCCATTTTCTTTTAAATGTTAATTTCAAAACAATTCTGCCAGTTCGTTAGGGGCCTCGCGGCTGTCTTGAATATTGAGGTAACTGTGTTTGGAATATTTCCCTCCACATAAGAAAGTGAAAGACTGTTAATTAGCTAGACTGCTCGGCGTCTTCATCTTCATCTTCCGTCAGCCCGTGCTCGGTTATCTTTACGACCTTTTGATTGGCGTTAGAGGTCACCGTTACGCACAGCCCCCTATAACAGCAGTCTAAGCTAATTTTCTTTTATTGCCCTCCCATACAAGAACAAGAACAACAACAACAACAACAGTCCTTACACTTATATAGCGCTTTTCTGGACACTCCCCTCAAAGCTCTTTACAGGTAATGGGGATCCCCTCCACCACCACCAGTGTGCAGCCCCACCTGGATGATGCTCCAGTACTCTCAGCACACACCAGCTTTCAGTGGGGAGGAGAGCAGAGTGATGAAGCCAGTTCAGAGAGGGGGGTTATTAGGAGGCCATGATTGGTAAAGACCAGGGGGAAATTTGGCCAGGACACTGGAGTTACACCCCTACTCTTTTCGAGAAACGCCCTGGGAAACACCCACAGAGAGTCAGGATCTCGGTTTTACATCTCATCCAAAGGATGGCGCCTGTTTACAGTATAGTATCTCCATCACTATACTGGGGCATTAGAACCCACACAGACCCCAGGGTTAGCGCCCCCTGCTGGTCCCACTAACACCTCTTCTAGCAGCAACATTGGCTTTCCCAGGAGTCTCCCATCCAGGTACTGACCAGACTCACACCTGCTGAGCTCCAGTGGGGCTGCCAGCTGGGAGCTGCAGGGTGATATAGCTGCTGGAAATGGCGTAGCGTAGAAAGTCAAAGGCCTGTTTCAAATTGTGCCTCTTCAAACACACTATCGACAAGAACAGCATGCAAGACATCGCTCAGTCTTATTCTGTTGCGAATCCTATATTCTCCCTTGATTACCCTACTGTGTGCTAAAAACTGCGAACAGATGACATTTGGCTACACAAAGGGTTGTGGGGGTCTGGAGCAAGCTACTGGGAGGTGTCGTGGGAGCAGATGCCCTGTGATCTTTTTTTTGAGATCCTTCGATCGTGAGCTATTGGCAACGAAATACACCTGTTTGTAATCTATCACG
The DNA here is from genome assembly GCF_040954835.1 of Lepisosteus oculatus. Lineage (NCBI taxonomy): Eukaryota > Metazoa > Chordata > Actinopteri > Semionotiformes > Lepisosteidae > Lepisosteus > Lepisosteus oculatus. Next base: position 7,785,305 of record NC_090699.1, on the reverse strand, counting down.
AGCCTGTAATTATGACATTCAGCACCCGTGTGTACTGTTAAGAAGGAGACACTGGGGGAAATGCCTTTAATACTGAGAAAAGGAGATACGCATATACACAAAGGGTTGTGGGAGTGTGGAGCAGGTCACCCAGCCATGTTCTAGGAGATCATACTTTGTTTTTTCTTTCAAAAGAAAGGACCATCCAGGCAGGGCTGGAGTCTGATCTTGACACACAGGGTGGTGGGAGTGTGGAACAAGCTGCCCAAGTGTGTTGTAAAAGCCAATACTCTTGGGCTCCTTCAAGAGACAGCTGCACGAAGTAATTGGTTCGATTAGCTGCTAAAACCCAGATGAGATGGTGAGCTGGATGGCCACCTCTGATCTTTAATTATTCTCAACTGCTTTGAAACACCTGGCTTTCGAGCTGTAGGGCAAGCTGACTTGAAACCCAACATAGAGCTCCACCAGCTAAAATGCTGAATTCATTCTGCTTGAATAAATATTCACTAATGATTAAAACATTCGGGATATTTGGTTGCAGCTAATTAACTAGCAAACCTGACCTCTGAATCAGTCCAGGGCACCCCCAGTTTTTTGATTCCTTCACATTTTTGTATTCCCTAGTTAGCTGAGCCTGTGTATTTGTAATCTGGCCCAGACACAGGCAAACTATGTAACAAAGACACAGAGGCAACAGTACAAAGTAAATGTTAAATGGTGAGTTAGATGTGCCCCCGAGGCAGGGAGAGCAGAGTCATCTTTAATTCAGTTCACGCACACAGCCATGGGGGAAAATATCATAGGATGAGTTTCAGAGAGAAGACAGGCAGAGGTGTTTGTGGAAGCGTTTCACCACCTCTGTCCCTGTAGAGACCTGTCTGGGCCAGAGTAGCATAACAGGAGAGCCATAAGCACTGCCTGGGTCGGTTTCGTGTAATTTCTATCTGACCCTCTGAGTCATCTAGAAGTCATTTAAAGCAGGGCTCCCCAATTCTGGTCCTGGAAGAGGCGCTGTGCCTACAGCAGGGGTCCCCAGTTCTGGTCCTTGAGGGGCGCTGTGTCTACAGCAGGGGTCCCCAATCCCGATCCTGTAGGGGGCGCTGTGTCTACTTGATACCTACATTACTTTGATCTGCTTGACTTGTTTTCAGCTCAGAATTGGAAGAAGAGGTTAGAAAATGGATGGATGGTTATTAACGGCCCAGGTTTGTAAAGTATACTTACATGTTACAAACTTCTGACATATTAAATTCAATTTTGAAGTTTCATATTATGTATTACATAAGTTCTCTGAATTTCAAGTGTCCCCTGTGCCTGTAACACCACAGTACCTGTCACACACTTTTCATTAGTAGTACACGACACGCACTTTAAGGGGTGGCTGAAGTGATTACTCAGCACAGTTGACATTAAGCATGCTCTCGAAAGGGTCAAGGGTCAAGATTGACCTCGATGGGCTCGCTTTGGCGGACGAAATTCCAGCTTGACTTTTAATTCGGGCTTGTGGGTAAAAGAGACAGAGGAGGGAGGGCAGTCTTTTAGCATCACACTCTTTTGTTGGTGAGAACAGATGTTGATTCAATGGAAGTAGGGCAGTTCTTCAGGCTAGGCTGAATCCAGACCTCCTCTCCTGGGACAGTGAGGTGGAGACTCGTCACAGAAGTGTTTCCTGACTTGGCCTTGAATTTGGTCGCTCCTCGGGGCCGGAGGAACCTGTTCGTTTTCTGACGTTTCTGTCCCATCACCCCCAGCTCCTCCCCCATCCAGTATGGAGTCCAGTAATTGTGTAACTGGGAATTGAAAACTACAGAACCGGGTCAGTCCTGTGCCAGTTTCTTTCTTACCTCTCCCATGTGATTTATTCCTGTTAACGGATCCGCTCCATGGCTTGGAGTGCTGGGATTTGTACCCTTCCACAGGGAGGCGAGACGTCAGCGTACAGTGCAGTGAAGGTTTGAAATGCATGTATCTGCTACAAGAGAGTCTGTTTTCAGAGAGAACAGCAGGGGACACCCTAAAGTAAAAATAAAATAAAATATATATTATATATATATTTCACCTCCAAATGTAGCAGGACGTACTGTACATGTCTGTCCGCCTTTGAAAATCACAAAGTCAGCCAAACCGACCCCAGTCAGAGTCAAACAGCTGCTCTGCCCGCCCGAAGTCTACGGCCTTCACCTGGGATGTGTTGCTTAAATCAGTCAGCTGGGAAAAATTCTTAAGGTTTGGCAGACACACGCGCTGCACTGCAGATACAGAGCTCCTCCTCGACACCCAGCATTTAAAATGCCCTTCAGTATCAGGAGCCAAGAGGCTCCCACACACTTAGAAGATCAGGCTGCACCTCGTCGAAGCGGTTGAGTCATTTGATTCTGGAAAAAGTGGACTATACCGTTATTAGAAAATAGTTAGACAGTAATCTGGATAAAAGCAACGTTCATGCTAAATACATGCTCCAGTGCAAATATTCACAGTCATTAAAGATCAATAACATGATATGGCATCATTTGGGACAAGGTTTGCTAGGAATTAATATTGTCTAGAGAAAATGATGATTTATTTACAGGTACATCATGATGTGTTTGTATCTACAGTACCTCAAGAGTAAATATCTCTTGAGGTCATCACAGGGGATTGGAGAAAATGCCAAATGAATGTTCTTTTTTTATTACGGTTTTAAGAAAGGATGCCATGAGGGAAGGCTGTTTTCGACACATCTAGCTTGTTTTGGTTTGGTTGCCAGGGCTGCTTGTTCCAGACACTTACCACCCTTTGTGTAAGGAAGAGCCCTTTCCCGTCTCGGTTTCAAAAGCACTCCCAAGTAGTTTCCCACAGTGGTTTCTGGTTCGTGGTTCACTGTGGATGCTGAAGACGCCCGCGAGGTTGACTATGTGAGTGCCTTTGAGGGTTTTGAATATTTGAATCAGGTCCTATCATAGTCCTTCTCCGCTATAGCATCCTAGGCGATAGTGATTCATCTTCTGTGTCCTGTCAAGACTAGACAGAAATGTGCCTGCCTGCTTTTCTCTGGACTGATTCCAGAGCAGTAATATCATTTTGCAATACAGTGACTACAAAACACCCACAGTATTTTAAAGGTGGGCTTATTAAAGCATTGTACAATTTTAACATATACGTCCTTGACTTCAATTCTTTACTTTTATATATATATATCCTGACATTCTGTGTGCTTTATTTTGCTTCACCATTTGGCCTAAAAGAAAATTATATGTCAGCATAAATACCAAGGACCTCATGAAATCATTAAATATTTAACCAAGCATTTCAAATATCTACTGAAAAATTTAGGGATTTTATTAAATCCCTGTCCTGTCATTATTGCTGTAGCTTATATCCATCTGATAGGAAGGTGGAGCCTATTAATGTTTAAGCAGAACTCCGGAAAATGTAATGAACTGTTCTCTCAGGATCCTGCAGATACGACTTTTTACTTCATGTCTTGACTGTATATTAAGGCAAAAAAAAAATAGAGACAAAAATGTTGCTGTCAGCCCCTTTAAAACCGGTTCCTGAGATCTCGTCAGTGATAAAAGACCAGAGGCAGCCGAGAACCCGGAAAAAAGAGCCGACGGCAAAGCCAGAAACGGCTCGGACAGTCGTCCAGTACGCGGTTATTGAGATTTGGCGTTTTCCGCTCCGTGCATTAGGCAAGATTAAGAGGGAAATCAATCACGTCTCTTGTGCGCCTCAGTTCCCAGTCTCATTAAACTACTTTCAAGGACGTTGTTGTTGAAGAAGAAAAAAAAAGATACTGACAACTCCGGCGAACTCTAATTAGCCGCAGCACTAATAAAATCACATAGACCGGACAATCTGGTGTCTAGTATCTAGTGTGCTAGTAACTCTCAGCAGCGCAGCAGAGTCGTTATCCCTACAGACACGGTGACAGGTTTATTGCTTCCCTGTAATTTGCGGATTGCCTTTGGACTCGGGGCGTTCAAGATGCCAGACCAAATATCAGATGAGATTTTTAACAATCCCACTTGCCCGGAATTTCCACTCCGCTGCCCCAGTTGCTGGTGGCTCAAGGGATCGCTACCAGCAGCCCAGCTGGAAGACGGGCTCGTACGCTCCGCTGAGGCAGCCTGCTTAAAAAGCTGCCATTTTGAATTGTGGCACAGAAACGCGTGCTCCCGCGCCGCACCTCGCGGCTCGTAAGCAGCGGAGTGGAAATTGTGACCGACCGCGGTCGCTCAGCGGCCGCTAGGAGAATTTTCCCTCGGTGGCCTGGAGTTTCTCAACGGCAGGGGGCGCCAGGGCCGTGAGGGGCGACGCGGGAGCACGCGTTTCTGTGCCGATTAAAGAAAAAAAAAAGATCAAGCTCCATTGACTCTGAAGCGCAGCTCGGTCGATGAACAATGACTGTTTACCCTGGGGTGCTACAGGGAGCGGTGTGACATCTTTTATTACACACTCATGCTTATATTACAGAGCTTTGCAATATTCTCTAACAGGCAGAGGACTAGAACCAGCAGCTCTATCACCCTGTAGCTCACAGCTCCCAGCTGGCAGCCCCACTGGAGCTCAGCAGGTGTGAGCCTGGTCAGTACCTGGATGGGAGACTCCTGGGAAAGCTCAGGTTGCTGCTGGAAGAGGTGTTGGTGGGGCCAGCAGGGGGTGCTCACCGTGTGGTCTATGTGGGTCCTAATGCCTCAGTACATTAAAATACTGTAAAAAAGTATTCTTTACTATGCTATACTACTATACTGTAAAAAAGGTGCCATCCTTCAGATAAGATGTAGAACTGAGGTCCTGACTCTCTGTGCTCATTAAAAATCCAAGGGTGTTTCTTAGTAGAAACAGTAGGGGTGTCCTGGTCAAATTTCCCCCTGGCCTTTCCCGATCATGCTCATGGCCTCCTAATAATCCCCATCTCTGAACTGACTTCATCACTCTGCTCTCCTCCCCACTGAGAGCTGGTGTGTGGTGAGAGTACTGGAGCATCATCCAGGTGGGGCTGCACACTGGTGGTGGAGGGGATCCCCATTACCTGTAAAGAGCTTTGAGTGGTGTGTCCAGAAAAAGCCCTATATTGTTATTATTAGAGGACTAATCTGTTGTTCATGCCACCAGATCTGAATGTATTGGCAGTCCTTCATCAGCAGCGTGTGCACAATTTAGTTGTATTCCAGCACACTCTGGATCGGGCCTCGTTCTGTATTCCGCCCAGTGGCTGGACCGTCTCTGTCATAATCGACCCTGATCCTCTTGCGATACATGCAGATGTGCGGATCTGGATCCGCCTTAGTTATCGGAGGGGTTGGGAGAGAGCTCAGATGGCCAGCAGGGGGCGCTACCGAACAGGGCCTCGATCAGCACACCTGAGATTCCCCTGAGAGCACCAGGAGGCGGGACTAGATTCAGGAAGTGAGGTGTGCGTTTCCACGGCGGGCCGGTCGACCACCGATAATTGCATCGATAATCACATCATTTTCACAGCAGCAGGGCCAGCCCTAGCTTTTTGGGGGCCCTAGTCTTGGTAAGGGGCCCCTTGCAGATCACAATTTGTACAGACACTGCTACTATCAGCTCCCACCCCAAACATTTTTAGTCAGCAACATTCCTGAAACAGCAGCTGATACCAGACAGATACTGTCATCTTACGGTAAAGATGAGACAGTGAAATAAACTACAGCACTGACATGCATAACTGATAATACTGCATTATACTGTAATTTATAACTAACAAACAGCCTAGACTAGCACAAAAGCAACAGACAGAGTCACCGGAGGGAATTTTTTAGGTTCACATTTGAATGTGCTGATTAAAAACCATGTTGTGTTGCACATTGAGGGGCCCCCTGGTGGCCCCAGAGCCCTGGGCAGTCTCCTAGTTGGCCTAAGCCAGGGGTCCCAAACTCAAATGAATTTGGGGCCTGCGTTAGATAAAATGCGCTAATCGGTGGGCCGCATTCATACACATACGAAACGCATCAAATATTGAATTGAAACTGAAATTCTTATTTGAAACATGCTGGTTGACTTTGCTCACTGTACTCGACATCACGCGAGGTTATTTCTGAAGTTCTTCATTCTGGCCGCGCTTCGTCGGCAGCGTTTTGCAGGGACCAGAACGTCAACATTAGCCCTCATACCACGTGAAGTAGCCAATCGCAATGCTGCTCGTGAATGTTCGTCGGTGAGTCCTGACTGTAAAACTGATTTGCTGATCTTCATTGATGAGAAAGACTGTTCGCGTGCGTACGTACGGCCAAACATTGTTATGATTCTAGCAGATGCAGAGACTAACCCCAGAAACCTTTCTTTCTGTCGGTCTACTTTCTTTATTGACAGGACTCCATCAGCCGGCACTGTCACGATTATAGTCCCCCCTCCTTAAGGGTGCTCCAGCCCTTTCACTTGAGACTTTATTCTGTGCACCTGTTTCCTATTCCCAGCCCACCTTAAAAGCCAGGCGCTGACGCTCATCCGGGCTCTGCATCTGGTTTCCGTACCGTGCGAGTCCGGGACCTGGAAGCACCTGGTCCCGTTAAGGTTTTAATCTCGGTTCCCGTTCCCGTTCCCGTTCCTGTTCCCTGTCTGCCGGTTCCGACCCGGCCTTCGTGTTTTAATTCCGCGTTTTGATGGATTTCCTGGTTTTGGACTTACCCTTGTGTTTTGGATACTCTGTAAGGACTACTCTTTTGGATTGTTCACCTCGGCCACACCTCCCCCGTGCACCAGCGCACCTTGGACACGCCCCCCTGTCTTCAGCCCCGTATTCCTGCATGACGTTTCCCCAGTGTTTCCCCACTTCTTCGGATTGTGTCATCCGCATAGGGTCCAGAAAGAACTGTTCATTACAGGCACTCAGGCAACAGAGACGTACACACCAGCTCCTCAGGTTAACACAGTCACAAGGGCTGTGAAAAGGACACACCCGCATGATTAGGGTGCTTACAAGACAAGGGATAAAACAGGAGTAAACAATTACCTGCTATTTACATTAGATTTTATCGTCACCATTGACATAGGCAGGATGACCTAGTGGTCACCCTGCGGACCCTCAGACCGTCTCCCGGCTACAGTTCCCAGCCTGCACTACAGCACATGCATTAGCCGGGTGGGCCTCTGCTTCATCACCCGGCGAGGGCGCTACAATATTTCCATGGCGGTTACTGAAACCGAAAATGGATCTGTAGAACAAGAAACGTATCGAAACGACCGAGTTTCCTTGGTAACTTTCTGTTAGTCCAAGTGAGCCGTCGCGGGCTGCGTGTTTGAGACCCCTGGCCTAACTGGACCTCCGGAGCGCTTGAAGTCTCGTTCCCTGGGAGACACGGTGGAAGACGGGCTCCCTTCCAGACCCGGATGTGCTGTGCGGTTTTTGCGGGGCGCTGAAACCTGACAGCGGGTTGCCTTAGCTATGTCTGCAAAGGCCCAGAGGCGGAGCATCTCGAGCTTACCGTCACTGGAACACGCCAGGCCGTGCCTGGTTTTGCTTTCCCATCATGCCCGTTTCCCTGAAAAGCAGGGATTTGTCCTGTGTTGGCGGCTCTTCCAGCTCCACGATGGTGCTTGTGTTGTTGTTGCTGCCCTCGAAGCTCCCATTCAGGGGTTCCCCAACCCACGCACCCCCGTTAGAGAACTGAAGTCTCACTTGAGCTAAGAAGGTGCTCCACTGGAATATTGCATTTTGTTTCCCGTCACAAGTTTGGGACTTTATTTCACTTGCATTATACACCAGTTAAAGCTCCAGTTTGTTGAAAAGTTGGGAACAAATAGTTCAGATTTAAGGGGAACTGTGGTCCCAATTTCTCAGACCGGTTAATAAATCTCACTTTAATTTCAGTTTAATAGCCCAAACATTTGCCAATTTCAGATTATACACAAAATTGTGAACTTTGTGAAAGTACTGTAAGTCACCATGTTGTCCCAAAACCCTCTCGCCACAGGCGAGAGTGAGAGTTCCCAAGAATGATGATGTGAAGCAGCCCTTCCTGCTCACTAGTCACCATAATGACTAATGTACTGTGATGTATGAGAGAATAAATCCAGGTTGTGCAGCAGACATTTCACCGCAGAAATGTTCCAACGTGATCTGCATGCAGAGTTAACAAGTAAGTAGTATTTGTAAAAGCTGACAGCAATATTTCCATTGGATTAAAAGAGATGGATTCACAAGCCTGCTTGTTTACAATGTAATAAGGCCACAACGCTGGACGTTTTGTTGCCTCATTCTGAATCGTAGTATAAGGAGCTGCGCAGACCTGGAGATCTCATCTATTTTGTGATGTCAATTGGAGGTTTTACAAGTTACTGCGTACATTTTATCTTCATTAGAGATGGAGATGCACTCATCAATGCCGATTCTTTCTAACCCCGAACTATGAAAATAGCATCGCAGTTCTATTTTAATATTGATTATTAAGTCAGTGAAGGGTTTGATGGTGTCACTGAGGGCTCAGCTGGAACACAAACCCAAACGAATCCCAGGCTGTGTGCTGAAACTCTGTGGCAATGTGGCCCAGATTGCTCGGCACATGGCAGGGTTTTGTGGCAGCCCAAGGATGTTCTCCATATGGTCGAAATTGCCTGGGGGTGTCTCACTCATATAAATAGTGAGGACGGCGCCCTTGTGGGCAAAGAGCATCATCTGGTCTTGAAATGCTTAGCCTGTCAAGCTCCAGGCCTGATTTCGGCCTCTCGGGAGAAATGGATCCATCTCATTGGGCTTTGCCTGCTCGCAGTGGGCAGGAGGGTACCCTTCATAGGATTAGAACAGATCGGCTGTCACGTGGTCACGTGGGGAAATTGGGAGGGGTGCGGGCATCCCTGTGTAAGAGTTTGGAGACAGAAGGTCTGGAGAAAGGCAAGAAAACCAGAAGAGTACAGCCAGGACAAGATGTACGAGACTGGGGAGAATGCTGCTGTATGTATGGTCACAATTTTTAGCTGGATTATCTTCAGTAGATTTTAGGACCGAGTTTCCTAAACCTGTCTCCTCCTGATAATCCAGACACCTCCTGAAGTATTTTCCTTGTTACGTGTAACTTATTAAAGTGTTTCGGAACTGTATTGGTGGGGAGTATTATTATTAACTTATTGGGGGCATGATTTTCTTCCAGTCACCTAACAATGATGTTTTAATATATAATGAAGTATTAAGCAGCAACAAATGAGTAATGGAATGAAATGTGTCTCAATATATGTATATATGTACACATATACAATATACACATATACATGGGTGCCTATCTGGCATCTAAGGCATAAGGCGGGGCCTGAAGCAGACGATCACAGTGAAGGCAGAAATGTCTTCTGTGGACTGCAGGTGGGTCAAATCAGGTTGTATCTTATTTTTCAGTGCAGGGGATCCTGAAAGGCCCTCTCGTTCGTGGTACGGACTCCAAATGAGCGATGTAGAAAACGCTGATCTCTGTAGGAGTGTTGCTCATAATCAGCCTCCTCCATGTCACTCCGAATCGCAATCATTTCAGAACACAGCTGGCCAGCACGATCAGTCAGCAAAGGAAAAACTCTCAGCTGACAGCTGAGTTTAATAGAGCAATATGGGGGAAGCTCGTTGCTCCTGGATCCTGCGGTGGGGTCCTGGAATTTGGGCACCCAACCCTGTGGTCAGCCATCCAGATCCCTGACCCCTCCCCACTCTGTGCTGCCGGTCAAGCTCCCCAGAGGCTTCCTCCTTATCGAAACTTTACGGTCTTTCCCTTTGGTTTGCTTTTCGCCTCTCCGCTGTGCCACCACTCGTCGGCTCCGGAGGGAGATCCTCATGTCCCTAGGGCAATTTCAAATCAGTGCATCTAGTCAGTGACGGTTTTGCAGCCTTGGACCTAAAAGACGAAGACATTCTCTGTCTCAGATCCAAGAAGCTCTGAAGGTTTTGATTGGATCCATAAGGCATGTTCAAGTGCAGTCTGCTGTAGGGATGCAAGGAGTCACAGCGCAGTCCAGCGAAGGTTTGAGATGAGTTCAACTGTGACAAAAATGGCCACTTCCAGAGAACACTGAAGGAGACTGTAATGGAAAGTTACTGAGAAAAAGGTGTTTTATCCTAAAAATATTGTTTACGGGCAGAGCTGTGTTGCAGAAGCAGCTGGATTTTTAGAACAAAGTGTGATAGCACCCAGCTCGTCTAGGGCACGGGATGTTTTAATAATGTTTATCTCTGCTGCTTGAAGAAGGGAGTATGAGATACTATTTGAATAACTACTCTTTTCTTTGCTTAAAGCAGAAACCTATAAGTAATGGAAAATTACTGCTTCGCCTGTCCTTGAAGTGATGCATCAGCTAAAAAAAAAGATATAAAACGAAGGCTCTTCCTGCTTTTGAATCAGCCTTCACTTCTCTGCACAGACCAGTGATTTCTTTTTCCCATATTGCAATATGAATAAAGACCTTACTGAGTGAATAAGAGCACCTCTCCTAGCTCTTCTTTGATACAATTGCATGACAAGACACACACAAGGTTTATTTACCCACAATGCCCCGAATTACAACAGTGCTACAGAGGGGTTTATAAGCCAGGTACAGTCAGGGAAACCCTACGTTATCGCCATGAATAGGGGTTTATAACTGACCATTCCACTTATGGCTATTCTTGCTGTAATTCCTGAGATGTCACATACACACAGGAGTCTGTTCAAAATTCTCCCAAGCCATATCAGGAGTAATGTCTCCCAAGCCAGAGCCAGATTTCTACACTGTAATGCAGCTCGTCCCAGAAAAAAAAAGTTAAGCGCCTTGAATGATTACGATAGACTAAAGGGGGAGTTCATTGATCCTTGATTGCTTGATTTCTTGTTTTTTTTTGTAGATGTTCCAAAACGACTAGGCGCTAAAGAGCAGAGAGAGAAACCCCATCTGCAGCCACGATAAAAGAATCCGAGGCAAGATGGCCTTGGAGAACTCCACCTTCACTTCGCTTCCCGAATCCCTCTCCCCACCCGGAACCCAGGAAGGGGTGGAGCCAAAGGAGGAGGTGGAGAAACCGGAGGGCGTGGTCTCTCCCAAAGCTGAGGAAGAGGGCGTGTTCTCCACGGACACGCCCCCCACGGCCTCCACCAATAACAGGTCGTTCCAGTCCAAGCTGGCCGCCCGGGAGGCGGAGGCTGCCGCCAGGGAACACAGGAAGAGGAAGAGCCAGGTGGCGGGGGCTCTGGGAGAGCGAGGACGCTGTGGGTGGAGTAAGTACTCCTCGGCCTGCTCAGTACTCTTCTGCTGTTAAGCTGAGCGCAGTGTGCAAGACCGCTTAGTCAGCACAGAGCCGTTATCACCAAGTACCGTGATCAAACAAACCAGTCCATTTCAGTTCTTGCAGAAAATATTTTTTATATTATTTGATATATGTAGCCCAGGTGAGGGGCAGCATGGTGGTGCAGCATTTCGCATTGCTATCTCACAGCACTGGGATCCTGGGTTCAATTCCTGGGATGCTGTCTGGGTGGAGTTTGCATGTTCTCCCTGTGTTCACATGCGTTTCCTCCAGGTGCTCTGATTTCCTCCAAAGACATACTGGTAGGCGAACTGGCATCTGGGAATATTGGCCCGGGTGTGTCACGAACTGGCGTCCCATCCAGGGTGTACCCTGCCCTACGCCTGTCACTTGCTGGGATAGGCTCTAGCTGCCCTGCAACCCTGTTTTGGATAAAGTGGCTATAAAATGCATGGATGAAGGCCTTGGTGAGATGCACACTATGGTCAATCAAGCAGGTTCTTAAAAACACTAAAAAGACCTAAAAAGATGTCAAACAGCTTATACGACTGAGGAAAATACTGTAAGATATAACTTTTTCTTTGGCATCTCTATACAGAACAACAAAAAATGACACTCGACATAAAATAAATATACATTTAAACAGACAGTAGCTCTAAGCATGCAAACAACACATATATACAAATCTCGCTCTGCCCATATTACACCCCCATTGCACTAGCCTGAGAGCTTCATACAGAGAACAGTCACTCAGCTGCGTTTAATATAGTGACTGCACAGGGGAAGAAGGGGTTTCTGTCCATGTTTTTCTTGACCACAGGTGTTCTAAGTCATCTCACTGAAGGCAGTGTTATAGTGCCGTAGAGGGAGACAGGTCAAGACCCTCTGAGATAAAGTTGTAAGTCACTTGTCTGAAAATGAAAGGAGAGCTGAAAGTTGGTCTTGAATTTATCAGATGCCTGTCTCAGTCTAGCAGATAAGAAACCGCACGACGGTGACACGTCGGCAGGTCCTAACAGGGAAGCTCTACCGTCAGAGCGCCGTTCAAGGAGAGAATCCTGCCTTGAAAGGGGAACAGCAGTCCCAGTTTCTCAGACCAGTTACTAAAACTGGGGAGCAAAATAAATTCATTGATGGTGTCGCAAACAAATTGTGCAAATTCCAAATTAAGCGGGAAATCATGAACTTTATCAAAGTACTGTACGGTCACCGTGCTGTCCCATAGTGCTGGTCTCGCCACAGACGAGAGCGAGAGTGCGTGAGAATTATGACTGAAACGGGCCCTTCCTGCTCACTAGTCACTGTAAAGGCTAATGCACTGAGATGTAGGAGCGAATAAATATAGGTTGTTCAGCAGACGTTTCACCTCAGAAATGTTCCAACGCGATCTGCATGCAGAGTTAACAAGTCAGTAGAGTCATTTTACTTTCACTGTGGTTTGAAATGAGATTTCAGCACTCAACAATGCTGATTCTTTCTGACCCCAAAATATAAAAATAGTGTTGCAGTTCCCCTTTAAATATCCTGCTGAGGGGGATGACGGTCTGGTGGATCGGCTGCCGGATTGAAAGATGTTAGTCTTGACTGATAGGCGCCCCGACCTAGTTTGCACAAGGTTTGTGACGGATTGTGACTGCAAGCGAATATGCTGGTTGCCACTAGCAACTGGCACTCTGTAGCCCAACGAGACCCCTAGAGCTCTTCGGACACGCCCCTTGGTGACAGGTAGCAAGGGGTGGGAGGGGGTCATCTGAGAACTCAAACTGGCAGGAAAGGAGAACTGTGTGACGCCCCTGTCTTTGAGGGTTTGTGGGTCTTTGAGTTGTCTGGTTTTTGCCAGTGCTTTCGAGGCGATGGCCGCTAACGGGGCGTGGGTGTGTTGTCCCTCCACCCCCTTCCCCCCTCGGCAGCGCGCAACAGGCGGAAGAGGCAGCGCTACGTGGAGAAGAATGGCCGCTGCAACGTGCAGCACGGGAACGTGCGGGAGACCTACCGCTACCTGACCGACATCTTCACCACGCTGGTGGACCTCAACTGGCGCTGCTCCCTCTTCGTCTTCGTCATGGCCTACGCCGTCACCTGGCTCTTCTTCGGCGCCATCTGGTACCTCATCGCCTACTGCAGGTGGGTCAACTGTTTGCACAGTGGGCACTGCAGGTGGGTCAACTCTCTGTGCAATGGGCACTGCAGAGCGGACAACTCTCTGTGTAGTGGGCACTATAGATGGATCTACACTTTGCACATTGGGCACAAACATTTGCCCTGGAGCTCCTAAATGGCTCAACTATTAACCGTGCATGTTCACAAGAACTACTTGGGCCCTGTGGTTGAAACATGGTTAGATCACTGTAGGCTATATTCTCAGAGTACTGTTACTGGGGTTCCCAGGTGCTGGCACAGACAGGTGAGGTATTCTAAACCACAGTACTCTTGCCTTGCCTTCCATTGCAGAATAGGACATGTTTCAAGGGATTGCACGCATGTGGCCTTAAACTCTCCTGCACTAATAAAAGGGTTGTTGCAGTGTGCCAAACTGTTTTGTACTCAGCAAATAGAAACTGGGCTCTGAAAAGGTTGAAATCTTAGCTATTTCTTTTTACCTATTGTGTTTTTATTAAATGAAAATGTCTCAAATATCACAACCAGCCACAAAGCAAGATTTTGAATAGTGTAATAACAAATGTGCTTGGCGCTCAGTGTGCGATGGTGACTTTTCGAAATCTCCTGCCCTTACCCTCTTACTAGAGGAGACCTGGACCACCTGGAGGACGAGTCATGGACCCCCTGCGTGAACAACGTCAATGGCTTCATCTCGGCCTTCCTCTTCTCCATCGAGACCGAGACGACCATCGGCTACGGCCACCGGGTCATCACCGACCAGTGCCCCGTGGGGACGATCCTGCTCCTGCTGCAGGCCATACTGGGCTCCATGGTCAATGCCTTCATGGTGAGGAGTGCTTTGAGAGGGCAGGTGCCGACCAGGCAGTGCCTTGCAAAGGGCTGGCGTGGTGAACGCTCAGTGAACCGCTGTTAGAGCAGGGTTGTCCATTCCTGCTCCCGGAGGCCAACACACCTGCTTGGATTTATTCCATCCACTCATCCACTTATCTATCCTTCCTTCCACTCATTCATCCACCCAAGCACCCATTCACCCATCTGCCATCCACCCATCCACCCATCCATTCACCCATTCACCATTCACCCATTCACCCATCCTTCCATCCACCCATCCATTTACCCATCCACCATCCACCCCTCCACCCATCCACCATTCACCCATCCACTCGTTCACTCATTCACCCATTCACCCATCCTTCCATCCATCTATCCACCCATCCACTCATCCATTCACCCATTCACCCATCCACCATTCACCCATTTACTCATTCACCCATCCACCATCCACCCCTCCACCCATCCACCATTCACCCATCCACTCGTTCACTCATTCACCCATTCACCCATCCTTCCATCCATCTATCCACCCATCCACTCATCCATTCACCCATTCACCCATCCACCATTCACCCATTTACTCATTCACCCATCCACCATCCACCCCTCCACCCATCCACCATTCACCCATCCACTCATTCACTCATTCACCCATTCACCCATTCACCCATCCTTCCATCCATCTATCCACCCATCCACCCATCCACTCATCCATTCACCCATTCACCCATCCACCATTCACCCATTTACTCATTCACCCATCCACCATCCACCATCCACCATCCACCCATCCACCCATCCACCATTCACCCATGCACTCGTTCACTCATTCACTCATTCACCCATCCTTCCATCCATCTATCCACCCATCCACCCATCCACTCATCCATTCACCCATTCACCCATCCATCCTTCCATTAGAGGAAGGTTGTCCATTCCTGGTCCCAGAGGCCAGCACACCTGCTTGGATTTATTCCATCCACTCATCCACTCATCCATCCTCCTTTCCACTCATCCATCCACCCAACCATCAATTCATCCACATCCGTCCATCCTTCCAACCCATTCCCCCACTAACCCATTCACCCATCCATCCCGCCACCCATCCATCTATCCTTGTTGCACGTTCATTCTAGCTGCACACCAGGACACAACTTACTGCAAGAGAAAAAACATGTCACTTTGGTAGAAACAAGAAACTGGAACATGATTTATCTCTCTAAGGATAAATCCTTCCATCTGTTGTCTAACTGCTTCATCCAATCCAGGGTCATGGGACAGCCAGAGCCTATCCCAGTAAGCAACAGGCAGAAGGCAGGGTACACCCTGGACAGGATGCCAGTTCATCTCAGGGCGCACACACACAAACACAGACACCGTCACACCAGGGCCAATTTTCCCAGAAGCCAGTTCAACTACCAGAATGTCTTTGGACTGTGGTAGGAAAAAACGAGCACCCAGAGGAAACCCACATGAACACAGGGAGAAGATACAAACTCTATGCAGGTAGCACCCCAGGCCTGGGCCCCAGTGCAGCAAGGCAGGTTTCATTCCCATTCAGCTTAATTACGCAAATGAACCCTTAATTGGACTAACAAGTTGCTTGACTGGGCTTTTGCTTTACTCCATTTTACTTATGCAATGCAACAGATAAATGGGGAACCACCAACAGTTTAAGATCTGACACCAGGCAAGGAGTTCAAATGAATCCTATTATAAAATCAATTAAGAGTTTGATTGTCTGAGGGAGAGTTGGATTGGGCCAGGATTGGGAATAAGAGAGTTTTGGAAAATTGATTAGCATGGCAACCCGTTGCACAGAACCATGGGAGGCCTTGGCCAAACCACGGAGGACCTGCAGAACTGTTTCTATTACTGTGGCGCCTTGGACAGAAGGTATGGAATCTACCTTTCCTATGGGATTCTGCTTGTGGGCGTTGTAAAGCAAACAAGATAGAAATGTGGAGGCGCTTCTTTCCAAGGCAAGTGGGACACAATCTCTGAGGGCCATTGATTCAAGGGGAACCTCAATCAACAAGATTGGTGGAAAGGGGGATCAGTCTGGCTTGGGGTGAGCTTTAGGGGTCTCACCTGTGTCCATCTGTCACTAAGCCTATCGCTTGCTCTGTGTCTTTCCGCAATATGCTGGTGTGCTCTGCCCACTCTCCAAGGTGGGCTGCATGTTCGTGAAGATCTCTCAGCCCAACAAGCGCGCCGAGACCCTGGTCTTCTCCAAGAACGCCGTCATCTCCCTGCGGGACGACAAGCTGTGCCTGATGTTCCGCGTGGGGGACCTGCGCAGCTCGCACATCGTGGGCGCCAACATCCGCGCCAAGCTCATCAAATCCAAGCAGACGCAGGAGGGTAAGGGCGTGAACGGGGGTGTGGCCTCAGTTGTGACATGAGGTGTGGCTTAGGGTGTGGCCTGGGGGGGTGTTCTGGGGCGTGGCATGGGATTTATCTGGGTGTGGGTGTGGTCTAGGGCATGATATGGGCGTGACCTAGGGTGTAAATTAGGGTGTAGTCTGGCTGTTGCTTGTGGGGTGACCTAGGGTGTGACTTAAGGTGTGGCCTGGGTTTGGACTAGGGTGTGGTCTGGGGGTGACCTAGGGTGTGACATAGGGAGTAATCAGGGGGCGTGGCCGAGGACATGATCAGGGGTGTGGCCTAGGGTGTGGTTGGGGGTGTGGCCTGGGGTGTGATATAGGATGCAGTCTGGATGCTGCCTGGAGGTGACCTAAGGTGTGACTTAGGTGTGGTCTGGGGTGTGGTCTAGTGTTTGGTAGAGCAGTGGTTCTCAACCTTTTCAGCCCAGGTACTCCCAGGAGGGCTGGCCATGTCCTCAGGACATCCTAAGATTTTCGTAAGCATAGAACACCAAGAAAGGGGTGTTTTTCGTTTTTTTGCATGTATGTATGTGCTGTATTATAGTGGAATAAAAAAATCACTACTCTTAAAATTTGTAAACTAAAAAAAATGTAAGTATTAGTAAGACTCCAAATTAAAAAAATAAAAAATAGACTTACTCAGTGAATCTAATGAGAGACCTGCTGTGACAGATTTTCAGCGATTATGCTGAAATTAAGTGTCAAAGCTGATAATTGACAGCGAATGTCTGCTGAGGCGTCAAATTTCTTCCTCTTTTTTGATGTGTCATCAAAATGTCTCATTAACAGAGAGGGTTTCATAGAGTTTCTGTTCACATATTAAACACAGAGGGATTTGATTCTGCTCATCACCACAATAATAGAAGACATATTGGAAATATTCATTTTGATGAATATCGTCGTTTGGTTTGGTTCTTATCTGATTTGCTCGTAGACGGGCTTAGTGAAAGGTCATGACCACACTCGCTGCTCGGTCTGTCATACTGAGGTGTTCTCGACTCGTCTTCGCATCTATATCTCTCTATAGAATCTACCTTTCTCTTTGTTCCTCTTACTAAACAGTTATCCATGATTGGACAGTGTGAAATAAAAATAAAACATAGTTACCCAGAAAAAAACCACCACATCGCTCCAGCACAAAATCACAATGTGGAGCGTTTCTGGGAATCCTCCACCTTCCCTGATGTGTCTGTGCGATTGCAAAGCGCTCTACTGCGTCTGCATACAGATTTCAGTGGATAGAGGACACGCCTGGCAATCGCGCTGGCCCCTTTTCTCCTCATAACAATAGGAATATCCTAAATCTGCATATAGAATTTAGAATCTAAATGATTTCAGAATTAGCTGATAAATATTTTACTAAAAACTAAGCACGTGAAAATCCACCATTTTGGATGTGAAGCCCGAGGTATCCCCTGGAACCACTGTGGTATAGGATGTGGTCTGGTTGTGGCCAAAGGTGTGACTTAGGGTGTGGCCTGGGGTGTGGCCTGGGGTGTGGAATGGGGTTTGTCTAGGACATGATTTGGGTGTGGAATGGGCGTGGTCTGGGGGTGTGGCTTGGGGTGTGGTCTGGGGTGTAGCATGGGATTTGTTGGGGGCATGAGCTGGGTGTGGTGTGGGTGTGGCTTAAGGCGTGGCTTAGGGTGTGGCATGGGGTTTGTCTGGGACATGATTTGGGTGTGGCTTAGGGTGTGGTCTGGGTGTGGCTTAAGGCGTGGCTTAGGGTGTAGCCTTGGGGTGTGGCCTAGGACCTATTTACCAGATAAGTCTTAGTTCTGTAACTAAGCATAAAAAACAAACATTCTAAGGCTAATATTGTTGTCACCACAGCTCCACATTGATCTGGGTTACGAAGAGATGTGCGTTCTCATCTCAAGCTGGATTTCTGACACTTCAGAGATTCAAAAATTTGACCTTTTGCTGTTTGTATCCTCTCCCTATCTGCAGGAGAGTTTATCCCCCTGGACCAGACGGATATCAGCGTGGGGTTCGAGACGGGAGATGACAGGCTCTTCCTGGTCTCCCCGCTGGTCATCTCCCATGAGATCGACTCCCACTCTCCCTTCTGGGATATGTCCCAGGCCCATCTGGAGAAGGACGACTTTGAGATCGTGGTCATCCTGGAAGGCATGGTGGAAGCCACTGGTCAGTGGGGCTTAGGATGTCTCTGCCACAGAAACAGCTCTGATAAAGTATTGGAGATATTAAAGCAATAATCATGAGAGGCCGTACTAAAGCGTGGATATAGTCACATTTAAAAATGTGTTGTTCACGATATAGCACAGGCCTCGGGTGCCTTATTGCTTTTATAAAATGGTCCCTAAATATACAATTACAGTATAGAATGAATTTTAATTTTAAAAATTTATTTAACACGAAAATGAATCTGTTTACGTTCCTCTGCCTGAGAATGTAGTCCCTCGTTGCTGTGCAGTGCAGAAACACAGCCATAAGTAACTCTAACTAGCAAAGAGAGGACATTAGCTAGCCAATATGATAAAGGAATAAATTACTTGTTTTTTGTTTATTTCTTTAGCACATTTATTTGAACATTTCCATTGATTGTACAAGCATTGAAAAACAGTCCAATCCCTTGTTCGTCAGGCATTTTCCTTTTTGCTGCGGGAGTGCTCCTCTTGGTTCTGGTCTCAGTGCCTGCCAGGATATCACTGCAGCGCTTTGTCATTAAAATTGGGTTTCCAATAACGCCGTAACGAACTCTCGTTTTTCTGTCCACTATAATAATAAGACATAATCTCCCTTGCTTTTAACCGAGCGTTTGATCATTTCTAAGAATGAAAATGATTTAAACTATGTGACACTATCATTCAACAAGAGCAAGAAAAAATCACAAGGATCCTCAAGAGCACACCAAAGACAGCAGAGGAAGATACATGTATCAGATACCTGAGAATCCAAGCTTCTTTATCTACGCTTTCTTATCTTTAAGATAAGCTAAGAAGCTAAGAAGTAGTCTTTAAAAGCCTATGTGATTGATTTGATTGACAGTTATTTATCAGTCAGTGCATTGATATTTCTTTATCACTCAGTAAAAAGTCAAATTTCCTTCTGGGGTGCGCGTATATCAGAGAATATAGCAAGGCTTCGAAAGCGTGTCAGCCAATCAGATTTCAGAACCGGAACTATCCGTTTTATAATACTAGTTAGTGCATAGTAATATTCCTTTATTTGGCTGACACTTTTATCCAAAGCTAAGGCTATGTACTTTGTTGGACTTTAAAAATGTTACAAATGGGGGGTTACGAAAATGGTGAAAATCAGGAATGGACTGAGCGGTTTAGTCAATAAGTAAAATACATTTTCAGAAGCCCCAAATTGTAAGTGAGTTCTTCAAAATATACCCGAGCAGTTGGTATAATCAGAAGCACGTGATTTCTTTAACACTTGGTTAAACAAATATTTATGAACAAGGACAATACAAACGCTACGCTACACACAACATACAACACACAAGTTACTCGGATGCCTAACAACCTAATCACCCAGAAACCCCCAGACTTCTAGTTACTATTAAACTCTTAAATAATGCCTACAGAGGCCAAATAAGAAATAAGATTCCTTCTCATTAAATGTGATACAACCTGCAGTTAAATCTCTCTTTCTGCACCCTGGACACCACAAAATAAATGGGACCCTATAACTGAGGTGTCTTTTAGCCAGAAACCCAATATCCCTAAACAATCCAGAATAGCATGCTCTATCTAGCAAGCTTCAAATACTTGGCTCCAGTCAGATTTTGTTGGATGATGCTGGAGTAGGGGCTCTCGCCTTGCTCAAGCTTCAAGTTCCAATTCTTCTGGGCTCCTCTCTTGTCTCTCCTCTCCCTCTTTTCTCTCTGTTCTTGTTCTCCCTGTCTGTGGTCGTAATGTGATCTTATATCTCTCCACCAGGAATGACATGTCAAGCTCGGAGCTCCTACTTGGCAGAAGAAGTCCTGTGGGGCCACCGTTTCAGCCCAATGATGTCACTGGCCGAAGGCTTCTTTGACGTGGACTATGGAGCCTTCCATCACACCTTCGAGGTAGACACGCCCACCTACTCTGCCCGGGAACTCTCATTGGCTGCAGCTCGGCTGGAGGCCCACCTCTATTGGTCCATCTCCAGCCGATTGGATGAGCAGAAATGGGAGGGGCCCATCTTGATGAGCAGCCTAACAAAAACCTCTGACAACGCTTCGACCAATGGAAAGAAGCGTCTGGGGACCTTGACTGGCCTGCCGGGGGAAGGGCCAGAGGAGAAGGAGGGCCAATCAGGGCAGGGGGAACGAAATGGGAGCGTGGCTACGGACCAGTCAGAATCAGAGGCCTAAGGAGAGGTGGTGGTGTGGAGAAAGAAACTGGATTTCACTCACAAGAAGAGGCAGAAGTCTGTTTCGTGATTCAAACTGCAAAGGACAAGGAGCCAGAGTAGCCTAAGGGCCAAGCTGAATTTAACATACTCCAATAATAAGTAGAAAATAATATGCGATCATCCTGTATTTTCTATAGCATGTAAACCAGGTAGATCTACAGTAGTGAACAAGAGGACTGGTGTGTTCAACAACAATGGAAAAGATGAGAACGGCAGTATTTGAAGGCAGAAAGGCCATATTTAAATCATACAAACCAATGCTGTTTTTTTATCTAAAATTATCCACCAGAGATACCAAATCAGAACAGTACAGTCACTAGATACAAAACCTCCTTATGACCTCATCCTTGCGTTCATCCTTACACCTGCCTGTTGTTTCTGGTTTAGAAATATTGCCAACTTGCGCCAATCCCTCAAAGTCAGGAAACAGACAATCAGAAATTGGTCCCGCTCTGGTGTGGAGATTTAGAAGACGCTGATAGAAAGGTGAACCAGTGAAGGTTATTGGTTAGGAACTAAGTGTTCAGCCATATGATCCAGACATCGAGGGATCATTGACCCAGACCTCGACTTGTCAGCCGCTTGCTTTCTTTTTCGAGGCGTTGATAATCACTTTGTGGTTATGAAGCCAAAGCTCTGCATAGGATCCAACTAAGAGAACATAAGAAAGGGTACAAATGAGAGTAAACCGAAGATCTCGCACTCCCCTTGCTTTCAATCATTGCCTAAGAGGAGATTCTCAAGACAGAGATCTCCATATATTGACGAATTTCATTGCAAGGTTTCTGTCTGCAGTCAAGACGTGCTTAGTAACCTCACAGGTTAACACCATGGCATGATATGTTGCTACAATCATGATTCAACAAGAACTACAAAACCAGCGATCCTAAGCGATAAGTGTATCAGTGATCATTAGGCCCAACTCCATGGATAGACATCTTACCTGTTATGATAAGTCTCTGATGTTTGCATTAGAGATTCTTGGGGATGCAGGAGCACCTGAAAATGAATGTGTTCTGCCTTAGTCCATCCAAACATGTACAATGGAGCAAATATAGGATCGAGTAGAGATTATTTCCACTCTGAAAAGCAGAAAGAAAAAAAATCACAATGTTTTGACCATTGAGCCTTCTTCAGTTGCGAGGATGGGAGAGGAAGTCTGCCTTAATTATCTTGAACTTGGATCACACCTCTGATCAGCTCTCAGAGACTGACTGCTTTCTTTTTAGAACCCATCCATTTGTTAGCAGATTCCAGTTTTTCACACCTCCCCATCCCCAATCTCCCTTTGGCTGAAGACTCTCACCGGCCGCAAAAACTCTCCCCTGCTTTTTCACTTGCATTCCTCTGCCTCCTATCTCCGTGGACTTCCCTGCAAGAGGCCAAAGAGGGACAGTGTTTGGAAAAGCAGGCATGAAGCACAACAGCAAGGTCCTGCATGATAGCATCCCAGGAATCAACAAGGAGGCAAAGGTTTTGGGATGTGTGTGATGCATCACCACAAGGTCCTGGACTACACCATCCCAGGAATTTCCAAGGAGACAAAGGAGGAAGAAGTCTCGGAAAAGGAGGGGCGATGTTACCCAGCAAGGTCCGGCACTGCAACATCCTGGGAATCAACAAGGAGGGAAAGGTCTTGGAAAAGCAGGAGAGATGCATCCATGCAACGACATCCCAGGAATCACCAAAGAGACCAAGGGGGGAAAAGTCCCAGAGATGCATCCGCAAGAACCTGCGCAACAACATCCCGGGAACCACCCAAGAGACCAAAAAGGGAAATGTCCCAGAAAAGCAGGCAAGATGCATCACCGCAAGGACCTACATGTCCACATCCTGGGAATCGCCAATTCCGCCCACCGGTCACACTATGGCAGGAGGAAGCGGCTCCTCCGATCCGGCCCTCGAGGAGGATCCCCGTGGTGTGCTGAAGGTCTTTTTGGGGAACGTCAACCGCAAAACACAGTCACCTGCACCTAGCACAACAAGAGGAGGTCACACTCGGTACAGCTCTCAAATGCACAGGAGGTCAAATGGCAGCAGGGCTCGGCAAATGCACAGGACTCCCGAGTCAAAACGCCTCCCACACCCCCGAAGAAGGCTCAGCCGCCGACACCTTGCGCAAACGAACCTCTGCTGGGTCCTTCGTGGACAGTGCGTGGCGACGTAGTTCCCCACTTGACCCCCATGGAATACATATTGTATATATATTCTCAAGGAACAAGTAAAGGTTTATTCCTTGCTGAAAAGAAACACATTTTGGCTGCGGAGCCTTCTTCAGGTGTGAGGTGCCTTCTTCAGGAGCCTTATTCACACCCGAAGAAGGTTCCACAGCCGAAACGCTGTTTCATTTTCGTCTCGTTACAGCATGGAATAAACCTGATCTTGGTCCTTTGCAGACTACGCATGCTGATGCAGCTACCCACTTGAACTACTATATATTCTCTAGGGCACTGTGCTACACAACCCCAGTCATCTTCACCTTAAGCAGACAGCAGGTGATAACGAGGACACTTTCCATTCACTGCATTCAGATCACGAGACTTCCCCACTGCAAGATGATCGACCGACTTTATACCTAATAAGTACGATAGTTCTATCAATAGACCAATAGATATCGTGTGAAATGCTTTATTTTA
Organism: Lepisosteus oculatus; assembly: GCF_040954835.1. Taxonomy (NCBI): domain Eukaryota; kingdom Metazoa; phylum Chordata; class Actinopteri; order Semionotiformes; family Lepisosteidae; genus Lepisosteus; species Lepisosteus oculatus. Next base: position 7,761,771 of record NC_090699.1, on the reverse strand, counting down.
GCTGGGCTAAAAATATGTTTTCAATGTATTTCCAGTTTTATTTATTGAGGTTAATACTATATATATATGTGTATATATATATGACAATTTTTAGAGGTTAAAATAATGATGGTGGGTGGGTTTTTTTTTCTGGGGTCGGAAAACCTGCCCTCTTAAACAGTTTGGATTCTTTCTGAATTCTTTCGAGTGTTTGAGAGGAAGAACAAGAATGCAATCACTGGAGGGATGTTATACCCTCTGTTTTTTTTTCTGTAGGAGGACTGCAGTAGATTGAAAAGGGAAAGCTCTCACTCTTGCTTGGAGAGAGGGACAGTTATTTCAGAGCTGATTCCTCCAGTTTCTTTACTGTTGAGACATTCCGAAAAGAATAAAATGTTTTTATATATTTACTGCCTCGATGTATTAGGCATAATAAACTATATTTAACTTATCGAACTTGTCCTTGTTCATGCTGAGGAATACTGCAAGTTGAACTCCTTCTGTCTAATCCAAACCTGGCCAACCCCAGTGGCTTCTTGACAGACGTTCACAAAGTTCATTGAATCCTTGTTGCAGCTAGTGAGCTATATAACCCGGATAAACTCTTTTTCTCATCTCATAGGGCCTGAATTGTTAATGATCTTCAATTTTCTTCTTGTATTTGCAAGGAGAGCTAGAATACTTCTTGCCAGCAGGCATATCTCCTGCAATTCAGAACTGGCTGTGCCACTGAAGCTCATCAGCAGGTATGTGTTTGGCCAGTACCTGGATGGGAGACCTCCTGGGAAAGCTCAGGTTGCTGCTGGAAGAGGTGTTAGTGGGGCCAGTAGGGGGTGCTCACCCTGCATTCTGTGTAGGTTGTAATGCCCCAGTATAGTGATGGGGGCACTATACTGTAAAAAGGCGCCATCCTTTAGATGAGAGATAAAGACTGAGGTCCTGACTCTCTGTGCTCATTAAAAATCCCAGGGTGTTTCTCAAAAAGACTAAGGGTGTTACCCTGGTGTCCTGGCCAAATTTCCCCCTGGTCTTTACCAATCATGGCCTCCTAATAACCCCCATCTCTTAACTGGCTTCATCACTCTGCTCTCCTCCCCACTGAGAGCTGGTGTGTGGTGAGAGTACTGGAGCATCATCCAGGTGGGGCTGCACACTGGTGGTGGTGGAGGGGATCCCCATTACCTGTAAAGCGCTTTGAGTGGAGTGTCCAGAATAGCGCTATATAAGTGTAAGGAATTATTATTCTTATTATTCCAAGTAGCTGGTCATCTGCCTCAAACACAGAAAATCCCAGCTCAGTGCTGTCTGACTGGTATTTGACCCACATAAACCAGCCAGTATATCTCTAATGCACCTCTTCACACAGACCCATAAAAGGTTCTGTTTGCTGGGCAAGCAGAGCAGCAGAGCCCTTTTAGAATAGTGTTCTGACAGTCTGGTGAAAAACGTACCGGTGTCACCCATAAATCAGACCTCTGCAGAAAGGGATTTTCATCTCCTCTGAGGTTTACTGCCCAGGGAACAGGAAGACTTGAGTCTTGATGTTTTTTTTATGGCTGACCCTTGTAAACTGTTGCCTGAACTTGTTTCTTCCTTTGCTCAATCCTTTGTATGACACTCCTGCTCACTCTTAAACGGGGCTTGTAGAAATAAAACCAGTTGCACTGGGTGACTGCAGTCCTTCTTGTGTAGCTGAACTGGATGGCTTCATTTCTAATAAAATTCCGACAGGGAAAGAGAAGGTTTGGCAAAACGGAAAGGCACAAGCCAAGTGATAAGAGTAACGCAGACCTCATTCTGCCAGGCTTCACAGCTGCGTCTTCATTTCCCTGGAACTAATGGGCTGTTTAATCTTCCATACTGTCGGATAGCAGGGAAGAGTCAATTAGGCTTCCATCCTCCCCCCCCCCTCTCCTGCCCCTCCCCTCGGCCAGAGAACCAAAAAAAAAAGCACTCTCTTTACTTGTCACGAAACCCCAGAGCCATCTGAAGGAGCTCAGGGAGATTCCTCTGTCCCGGAATCTTTCAGGAGCAAAGCGAACAGGGATGGAGTGGTGGTACTGTGGCTAAGGATCTGTGCCTGTGGCTGGTAGGTTGTCAGTTCAAATCCTGTGGCTGGCAGAGGAATCCTACTCTGTTGGAGCCCCTGAGCAAGGCCCTTAGCCCCAGCTGCTCCAGGGATGCTGTATAAATGGCTGACCCTGTGCTCTGACCCCAGGCTTCTCTCCCTGTCTGTGTGTCTCATGGAGAGCAAGGTGAGGTATGCGAAAAGACAAATTCCTAATGCACGAAATTGTATATGGTCAATAAAGTGATCTCATCTTAATGTTGTGAGCCGTCTGTGTTAGTTGGATGATTTTGTCCCCAGTGACTAAAAGACAGAAGACGAAGGAGGGTTGTGGGCCTGAATAGGAAAGCAGGGCTGAGGTCTGGAGTCTCATCAGGAGCACAAGGAGATCTGAGAACTGGTTCCGAGTCACACACGCCACTGATCTGAGGCTCGACCAGGTAAGAGCATAATCAAGGATGCCAAACCATAGGCAGCTATTGGGTCCAGGAAGGTCATTGTGTTGCTGTTACCTCATTTATCTGAGGATCTTATACAGCACCTTCACGAAAAAAATCAAGGATATCAGTTTCCCACAAAATGGCAGGGTATCATGATACAAGCAAATTCTGTTTGCTTCTGTCCTGGTTCAATGGAATTCTTACTGGCAGAAAGTCTCTCGATTGTTAAAACAAGTGTAAAAACACAAAGTGCAGACAGTGCATCAAGACAACATACAAAAAAACAGTAGACAATGTACAAGTAAACAGGTAAATAGTTTGAATGTAAACAATGCAGACATGTAAACAATGACTGGAGATATGCAATAAATAAGAAATCATAATGAGGTAGAAGGTGTAGGGATATGCTTATTCTGAAGAAATTGATTATTTGTTGTTAAGGATTTTCAATCCCAGAAGTAAAACCTACTCGATATCAACCACAGAATAATAGAGCCTCCCAATACATCCTGTGTGTGAGAGATCGACAGTTTCTGTGTTTGCACATCTATCCATCCCTTTTTCCTAGCTGCTTGGTCCAATTCTACAGTGTAGTGGCACGATGGCCAATGAGCGATGTCAGACTGGACCCTATGTGGTAGCAGGTTTAATATCAAACATGGGGTTAGAGAGAGAGCCGGGTGAACTCAGCCAAATCAGAGAATCCGGAATTGTAGTCAAAGGGAAGCACAGGTCGGGAAGCCAGAGATTCAAGAGCCGGACAGCAATCAAGGAGACGCGAGGACGATAACTAGGAGCTCCGCTGGGACACCCCATGCTGAGTACCATGATGGTGGTAAAGAACCCTTAAATATTCTGAGATCCGGGAGGTGTGATGGTGATCGAGGGGTGTGATTGGATAATTTGTTGCAGGAAGTGGAAGGGTCTTGTTTCTGATTGGGGGGGGGGGGGGACACATAGGGGGCCAGAGCCTAACCCAGCATGCAATGGGTGCAAGGTGAGGTACACCCTGGAAGGGACGCCCATCCATCACAGGGCACACACAGACACACTCACAGCACAGCCAGTATTTCCAGAAGCCAATCAACCCACCAGTGTGTTTTTGGACAGTGGGAGGAAACCCATGTGAGCACAGGGAGAACATACAAACTCCAAACTCTGGAATCCAGTGCATGCTTGATATTAATTAAGCCAAAAATGTACACCTTAGATCTTGACCTCACTGTCATTTTGAACACCTGTGTTGTAGAAAACGCTGTAATACATTCCTCAGTTTATTAGGTAATGCAGAGTAAGAGGTGTCTCAAATGGCACAATTTTCTGAACTGGTCTGTTGCTGCCCTCTCTGTCTCCATCGGCTAATTCACCAGGCTGACATTTTTCCAAACCATATAAGAGCTCTGGTTTCCTCCCACAGTCTAGAGACATTCTTTTTTTTTTATTTCCTTGGCACAGATGAAAGGAAATGTCACAAAACAGAACTATCCAATAGCAAGAGTGTTGCACCTGAGATCCAAGAACAAGTCCAGAAATCAGTCCAGGAAATGGTACAAAATTAAGAGGGTGTCCTTATTCAAAGCAGCTTCGTGGGTCGACGAGCCAGATCTCACCAGGTTCCTCCCAATAAAAGGCCCAGAGTCGACCCTAGCAGGGGCATAAATGGGATATGTTTGCACAGTACGGGCCTTTTGAAATATGAAATAAAGAAGGAAAAGAAAACCAGAGCAACAACAAAATAAAAAAAAGGATGAATAGGAAGATCTTTTTGCTTAATCATTACACATCGGGCCCACTCGCATGGAATCAGCTGTCTGTTACCCTGGTAACACTCCCCAGCCAATCAGAGCAGTCTTGTGGACCGGCTGCCTTGGAAACCGAAGCGCCGGGTCAAGCAGCCACCTGTCAGGTTGCCATAGCAATATGAAAGCTGGATTTGGGTATTTAGATCCAGATTCTCTAACTCCAGCAGAAGCAAAGTCTGTTGCAAATTGTGAAGCTAGACATTATGCCAGCAACAACGCTTTTGTACCCCACATAAAAGTGTTTCCTTTCCTTTAATGTGTAAATCACAGTTTAGTAAGCCTTCCACCTGCTAAGGCTTGTTCTTTTTTCTCCAGACTGTGAAGTTGACCATGGTAAAAAAAAACAACGAATTTTTGTTATATTATTTAAGTATCTGTGGACTGCACAGATAAAAAATACTTAGGGAGATGCTTTAAAACGTTGCTCAAAATCCTAGAGACGAAAGCCTAGAAAAACTGTAGACTTACTGGCTCTCCCCTGTCCAAATTCATGATTTGGTTAAGATCTCCAGTAGCAAAGCTGGCCCTGCAGGTTTCTTCAGAATCCTCTGTGAAGCGCAAGGTAGAGGACACAAGCGTACAGTGAGAGAAAGAGCTTTTGGGAGTTTACACTGAGAGTGGTGGGAGGGTGGACCAAGCTTCCCAACTCTGTTATTGAAGCTGATGCTTTGTTTCTAGAAACAGCGGGATGTGATCCGCACGTCAATTAGCTGTTGAAATGCAAGTCAGTGAAACTATGTGTGTGGAGTTTGCATGTTGATTAGGTTGTCACTGGGTGTTCCTACAGTCCAAAGATGTATCAGTAGGTGAAGTGGCATCTGGAAAAATTGTGTGTGTGTGTGTGTGTGTGTGTGTGTGTGTGTGTGTGTGTGTGTGTGTGTGTGTCCTGCAATGGACTGGTATCTTCTCCAGGGGAAAAGCTTGCCTTGCACCTGTTGCTAGCTGGGATAAGCTCTTACTCCTCTGTGACCTTGAATTGGATGAAGTGGTTAGATAATGGATGGATAAATATTTCTGTATTCAGATATAAAACGATGAGAACTAGAAGTATTCTCAGAAATTAACTTTGTTTTTCTTGTTTTCTGTAACCCTTCCCCCAGCACACACCCCTCCCACATGACAGACGCACACAGAAAACAATAAACAAGTTTTCAAAAGTGTGTGTTTATTAAAAATCAGCAGTTTCAGAAGGTGCAACGTTAAAAGGTTAGAGTGCCAGGTTCCCAGTTTTTCGACTACAAAATGTGAGGCAAAAAAGCCACGTCCTTGTTAAACAAGAAAAAAACGTGGCCAAATGAGACTCTAGACGGCACCTATTAACACAGGAAACAACAGCCTGTACATTAAGGCATGAATGGCTCTTAAGGTGTTAAACAAAAGTAGTTGGGATCAGTTTTGTCTCTGTACTTGGGGGTTTTAATTTTTCATTCTGCTTTGCCAGTCATTTAGACTCTACAAAACGGAGGATTGAGGGAAAGGAAATTAATTGGTCAACGTACTGTTGTGTCATCAACCAGCGTATCAATGTATCCTGACTTCCACTCATGTATTTCAGAAAGAGGAAATTAGATTTTGCACTGTGATGTACCCCATGTTCACCACCAAATGATTCAGAGTGGTTTTAGCAGAATTTCCATTTGCTACCAATTAGTGAATTATTTTGGACAACAAGCAGAATGTCCAGAAAATCAATGTAAAAACCCGATGCAGTCAATTACATTAAGATCTGGGATCTCCAAACCTGATCCTGAAGAGTCCTGATCCAGCAGGTTGTATGGATCGCTATTACCCATTGCTGAAGATATGCAACGATTCTTTTGTGATCAATTAAACGGGATTTGTTCAATTAAGACATTTAGAGAGGACTAAAATTGAAGTCTTCTTCAGTCATTGGGGGTTCTCTTACTTGAACAGATGACTTGTTTGGTTCAACAATATCATGCAGGTTCTTTAAAATAGGTGACCTACAGGACTAACAGGACAGGCTCAACAGAAACAGGGTTGGAGACTCCTGGTTTAGGCGTTTCTGTTCTTAATCCACCTTAAATACCCCAACGCACATTTCACATCCCTGTTGCCTCTGAAGCACAGCAAAGGGAGATGAAGAACAGTCAGTGATAATATAAGAATACTCCTTACACTTATATAGCACTTTTCTGGACACTCCACTCAAAGTGCTTTACAGGTAATGGCGATCCCCTCCACCACCACCAGTGTGCAGCCCCACCTGGTTGATGCTCCAGTACTCTCCCCACACACCAGCTCTCAGTGGGGAGGAGAGCAGAGTGATGAAGCCAGTTCAGAGAGGGGGATTATTAGGAGGCCATGACTGGTAAAGGACAGGGAAATTTGGCCAGGACACTGGGGTAACACCCCTACTCTTTTTGAGAAACACCCTGGAATTTTTAATGACCACAGAGAGTCAGGACCTCGGTTTTACGTCTCATCCAAAGGACGGCGCCTTTTTACAATATAGTGTCTTCATCACTATACTGGGGCATTAGGACCCACACAGACCAGAGGGTGAGCGCCCCCTACTGGCTCCACTAACACCTCTCCCATTTTACAGTCTTAATTCCTAGACTGGGGGATGTGTTGACATTTGTATACTATTTTTCGAATAACCCCCACGAATAAGGTTTCATTTCAACTACATAATGCCATTTATCAGAACCCCAGGATCCCAAAGTGCCTCCAGTCAAAGCTCACAGCAATCCAGCTCCAGGGCAGGGCTCTGTCCACTCCTGGTCCTGGAGGTTCAGCTGGAGGGCCACAGCAGCTGCAGCGTTCAGTGGTGTCCTTAAAGCACCAGCACAGGACGAGCTGCCGGACGCTGGGAAAGAGGAGAACTTAAGCCATAGGGACACAACTCCAGTCCTTGAGGTCCACAACACGGTGAGGGCACAGGGTCTTCCTAAACCATCAAGAGCTCAAGACCTGTAAAAACTGTCCAGGTAAGCCCACGATGAGCTGCGTTCAGTCAAGAATGGTGGAGGTGGAATGAACCCCTGGAGACACTGCAGCATTGCAGGACTGGAGCTGTGCACCACTGACGTAAGCCAATAAGGAGCCGGTTTAACTTGTTGCAATAGGAACACCTGCAGATGGCCCCAGCCCTACAGGAAGAGGATCAGAACTCAGAGCCGGGAATGAGCTTCAGTACAGTAGGAGATCCATTGCTGGTTGGCTTTTACACTCCCCGCCCTTTAAGGATTCACACCCGCCCATCGATGACAAAAAGTGCCACGGGATTTTTAACGTCCGCAGCGCGGACAAACGGGACTTCAGCTTAACGTCTCTCCCTCGAGAGACGGTGTGTCCTGCAGCTCAGACTGCCCTGCCTTAAGAAAGTTTACTGAGGTGTAGGTACATGGTATACTGTGCCACTTTTTAGCAAGAGGATAACGCCTCATGTTCAGCTTGCTTAGGTGAAACTGTCATTCTGTGTGGTTATTTAGCCCCCCAGGACCTGTTTGTCCTGTCCCTATGGGGATTTGAGCCTGGTCTTTCCCAGGCTCCAAGCACGCACCACACAAGCGCCCTAGACAGGGGACATTACCACCCAGACCCTCCACTACAGGATTTTTCTACACATCACCGTGCCCCTGCCTGGACTGGATTACAGCCGCTAGGGGGCGCAGAGCCACACTGCAGCGCTCTGTAGAGAGCAGAGAACTCTGTTACACCTCAAGCCCAGTTTTATGCGCCCTAGATTGCAGAGGGGGAGTAACATCACTTCTGTAGCTGGCTCAGTGTATGAGCTCTGTGACATTAGCTGACCTCTCTGTGTTATACCGCCGTTTCACTGTGCTCATGTTAATACTCTGTGCTGATGCAGTGGCCCTCTCACAGTAAACTTTCATAAGGGCAGTCGGTGTTTAACATGGGCTGTTTAAATCTCCACAGCATTGAGTAAATACAAACAGATATGGTGTTTTCAGAACCCACTACATTACAGAAACCACAGAAAATGGTACCGCAGTGTCAAATGTTAGTTTCTTCAAGCACAGTTCGCAATAAGACAGATTTACAGTTTCTCATTTAAAGTGCTTTTAGTATTGTTAAAAAATATACATTTCCGTGGAAAACAAACCGCTACATATATCAACATCTCAGTGAACATCAATTACGCTGTAATCGTTAAATACAGTAAAGGATATTGTAACGAGCACCTATAACATCTTGTATAAATTCAGTTTTCTAGTATTAAGGCAACGAGTAGGTAAGTACAAACCAAACAGTTTTTTTTTCAGTTATATTTTTGTCACAGCAGTCCGTCGTCGGATTTGAATCCTTTCTTCAATCCCAGCAACAACAAAAAAATGACGCATTTTAAAATGCTAAAACTTCACAGATTCTTATCCAAAAACGATTGCAAAAAAAAGGAGGCTTTGGGGTTTGAATCCGTTAAATGTGTGTTTGGATGTGGCAGCGCAAGAGATGATCTTCACGCGGGAGGAGTAAAGGTATTCTGTGGCGCACTTACTGTCACCTTGTACCTGAAAATGCAGTTCTCCACACAGGCATCGAGCAGAACTAAATCTAACTGTAATTACGCTGTCCATAGCGCCTCTTTCGAAGTTTATCTACCGCCAAATCACCCCCCCCCCAGTGAAGAAAAGATGCTGTATTTGATTAGCTCACTTGAAGATAGAGCGTGAGCCACTGATTCTGATTGAAGACAGAAGGAGGAAGGAGAATTACATTATATCGCAATTGTCTTACGCGGGGCTATTTTAGATTGGCACCCGAATCGCGTCGTTAAAATAAACAGGTGTGTTTATTGACATTTTTATGTTATGAAGCTTTGTGGCATCACTTCCTGCTGGAAAGAGTGTTATCAGGACTTTACTACACCTGCCGGTAGAGAGATCTCTATCACAATTACTAGGCACGGCGCCTAAATACTCGCGTTCGTCTCTGGACTGATCTCCACAGTGCGTCGTGGGATTGGGTTAGGCCCACTCGCTCAGAAAGCACCTTTAACCAAGCGGAGGGGAGGAGATGAGAGGGAATCGGGCCGGATCAGTGCCAGTGCTGTTCTCAGAGGCAAAACCGGTTCTAACCCATGGTGTCCCTGTGAAGCGCGGGGCCATTGCAATTCCACATTGTCACGCCAGAGGGAGACGGAGACCTTGAAATGTCCGTTTGCCCGACGCTGCTCTTCAGAAGAACGTAAATCTCGCTTTAAAAAAAGGGGGATTTATAGGTCAGTGCGATACTTTTGTCCAGTATTCCTTGTCGAAACCTGTCAGGCAACATGGTGAGCACAACAACGCATAGTTTCTCAGTTGAACAGGTGTATGCTTGTTTGGGCTAACTCTTGAGTGCTCAGTTCTGTCCCCAGAGACCGTCACGCCTGCTGGTTAAGGTTTCAGCCCCGCTTTGTTACACAATTATGCCCTTAATTGATTTAATAATAGGATTAATTTGAACTGCTTGACTGTTTTCAGCACTTACAAATATGGGAGGAGTAAAGTCGGTAGCTTAGGCTGCAATGGACCAAGTAATAGGTTTATTCCAGGCTGAAAATAGAAGAAAAGAAACACGTTTCGGCTGTGGAACCTCCTTCAGGTGTCACACCCCAAGAAGGCTCCACAGCTGAAACGTTGCGTTTCTTTTTTTCAGCATGGAATAAACCTTTACTTGTTCCTAAATGTGGGAGGTTCCTTTTTAACTATTAATCATGTTCATTATTTCACTGCATACCAGTAAAACAAAATCCCAAGTTCTAAACTGACTCTCCACACACACACCCTCGCCAAGACGCTCTCAAGTTTTTGACAAAAAAAAAATGAAAAGTGAGCAAACACAAAAATCAGCTGAATCTCATCCTGTTCATCTCCACGGAAACCTTTAGTAAAACGCGAAAGATCTATACGATCGGAAGAGAGAAACCAGACCTCACGAAAACAGGCTTTCGTCATTGACATGGGCCGAGGTCTGCACCCCCCGTTGCGCACAACAGTAGTACCGCCATATGTAACACAACGGCTCTAACACCTTGAAAATCGAGCAGCTGCTAAAGAAACCCTATGATTTTGTTTTCTTTTATGGGGGAGGTGCTGTCTGCTGTCAAAATCTTGCTGCGACCATGATTTGACTTACTGTTCCCCACTGCCGCGGGTCAAGAGGTCGCCCACGTTCGGGAGCGCTTTAAAGAACAACCGCTTGGAGACGCGAATATCCCTTTTATGTCCTTAGTTTTGTTTAAAACGACTAAACGAAACAAAAAAAAAATACAGGCACATTAATTATTCCTCGCACCATAATGTGATTATTACAAAGGGTACGGCAATATATTTTCACTTTTTAGGTTGTTTTTTTTAAGTTCCCAGAAACTTTAAGTTTTAAACGTCATACAAAATAGCGATTTATTTTTAATCGAGGGGTGCGGAGTGCGTAGTTAGCGAATATATCTCAGTTACATTTCAGGCACATTATTAGCTTCTACACTGAATGATTAAACCGCTATTAATAAGCAGTATAAAACATAGCACATCTGGTAGAAACTCATCACCTCGCAGCTATGACTTACAAATCTAATCATAAAAACGATTTTACAGTACATTTGCCTTAACCTGGAAGGAACTGAATACTTCGCATTAGTGAAGATATATGTTTGATTCCCGTCTCCTGCACAAAAACTCGGCAAAGTAATTCGTTCGACACTAACCGACAGTTCCTGCTCGGAAAACACGGAAAGACTCAGTTCGCCGTCTTGGGTGGCACCATCTGCTGACGGCATTGCTCCGCTGCCGATTCCTTCACAGGTTTCGTTAGAATTGGATTTTCGTCATCGAAGCATTTCATGTTTTTCTAGTGCGTTTTCTCTACAAGTTCCGTTCTAATTGCATTTCGTTATCGGGGTAATTCTCTGTTGCAAGTCTCGTTAGTATGTTTTTGTTCCCTATGCGAGTCCCGCAACTGTCATGATGTGCGTATTGTGGCTCTTTGCGGGAGTGTTTGGAAAGGATATACAATATCACTCAAAATTGAGAACTGAGGTCTTCACACTGCCGTCCCACCTCCTTCTCCACTTCCGCCGCCCGCTCTTGTGTTCGGGGCGTCTTTGCTGGACAGTCGGCCGGCCCTTAGGAAAGTTGAGGACGACATCCACGCTGTATTTTCCCTCCTTTATGCTTTCCTGGGGCTCGTAAGGTAGTGCTTCCCTACGCTTATAACACTGGGACTGTGTCTAGCCTTTCCTCTGCTTTTACCATGATTCCCCTGTAATTTACTACACTTTACCCTGTTTCTCCTACAATATACCACAGTAAACTTTAATAAGGGCATCTGATTCTCCCTTTTCAATTTTCGAATTTTGCAAATTATCGGGGAACGTAATAATAATAATTATTACGATTTCTGCATACAGCCTTTGTTTTCTTTTATGGGGGAGGTGCTGTCTGCTGTCAAAATCTTGCTGCGGCTATGATTTGACTTACTGTTCCCCACTGCCGCGGGTCAAGAGGTCGCCCACGTTCGGGAGCGCTTTAAAGAACAACCGCTTGGAGACGCGAATATCCCTTTTATGTCCTTAGTTTTGTTTAAAACGACTAAACGAAACAAAAAAAAAATACAGGCACATGAATTATTCCTCGCACCATAATGTGATTATTACAAAGGGTACGGCAATATATTTTCACTTTTTAGGTTGTTTTTTTTTAAGTTCCCAGAAACGTTAAGTTTTAAACGTCATACAAAATAGCGATTTATTTTTAATCGAGGGGTGCGGAGTGCGTAGTTAGCGAATATATCTCAGTTACATTTCAGGCACATTATTAGCTTCTACACTGAATGATTAAACCGCTATTAATAAGCAGTATAAAATATAGCACATCTGGTAGAAACTCATCACCTCGCAGCTATGACTTACAACTCTAATCATAAAAACGATTTTACAGTACATTTGCCTTAACCTGGAAGGAACTGAATACTTCGCATTAGTGAAGATATATGTTTGATTCCCGTCTCCTGCACAAAAACTCGGCAAAGTAAGTCGTTCGACACTAACCGACAGTTCCTGCTCGGAAAACACGGAAAGACTCGGTTCGCCGTCTTGGGTGGCACCATCTGTTGACGGCATTGCTCCGCTGCCGATTCCTTCACAGGTTTCGTTAGAATTGGATTTTCGTCATCGAAGCATTTCATGTTTTTCTAGTGCGTTTTCTCTACAAGTTCCGTTCTAATTGCATTTCGTTATCGGGGTAATTCTCTGTTGCAAGTCTCGTTAGTATGTTTTTGTTCCCTATGCGAGTCCCGCAACTGTCATGATGTGCGTATTGTGGCTCTTTGCGGGAGTGTTTGGAAAGGATATACAATATCACTCAAAATTGAGAACTGAGGTCTTCACACTGCCGTCCCACCTCCTTCTCCACTTCCGCCGCCCGCTCTTGTGTTCGGGGCGTCTTTGCTGAGACTGTCGGCCGGCCCTTAGGAAAGTTGAGGACGACATCCATGCTGTATTTTCCCTCCTTTATGCTTTCCCGGGGCTCGTAAGGTAGTGCTTCCCTACGCTTATAACACTGGGATGTGTTACACTTCAGACTGTGTCTAGCCTTTCCTCTGCTTTTACCATGATTCCCCTGTAATTTACTACACTTTACCCTGTTTCTCCTACAATATACCACAGTAAACTTTAATAAGGGCATCTGATTCTCCCTTTTCAATTTTCTTGCAAATTATCGGGGAACGTAATAATAATAATTAATAATTGCTTACACTTATATAGTGTTTTTCTGGACACTCCACTCAAAGTGCTTCACAGGTAATGGGGATCCCCTCCACCCCCACCAGTGTGTCCCCCCACCTGGATGATGCTCCAGTGCTCTCCCCACACACCAGCTCTCAGTGGGGAGGAGAGCAGAGTGATGAAGCCAGTTCAGAGATGGGGCTTACTAGGAGGCCATGATTGGTAAGGGCCAATGGGAAATTTGGCCAAAATAGTCATTAATCATGAGCCAAAACAGTCATTAATCATCTTCTTGCACATCAATATTCTTTTTGTCCCAGCAGTCGGCTTTCTGACGTAAGTGTCCATTATAATGGCAGGTACTAGAGCAGTAACAACAGAGAATCACGCAGAAAGTGTGTAAGAGAGTTACAGCAGTGCCAGTTTTGTTCTACGTCAGTGTGAGCTTGGTCCAGTTTTCCAGCTAAGGACCTGCTAAACGTTACTGATGCGCACGCTCAGGAGGCTGCTGTCCCTCGCCTTGCCCCTGTCCTTGTCCTTGTCCTTGTCCTTGTCCTTGTCCTTGTCCTTCTCTGTGCTGGCCGATCGCTCCCTGAAGCTCTGCTCCAACCGCATCTTCTCAGGGTCGGTGACGTCAGCGCATGGGGGCGGGGCGTAGCGGGGGGCGTGGCCCGGGGGCAGGTGGGAGGTCGGCGGGGGCGGAGTGGGGGGCGGGGCCGATTTGAAAATGGGTGTGTTCCGGGACTTGGCCACTTTGTCGAAGAAGGCGAAGTCGGCCACGTACTTGCCCGTGGGGGACAGGGAGACCACGGGGGGGAACTCGTAACCCCACAGGATCTCGTCGGGCAGGTAGGAGGTCCGCACTTGGCAGGTGGCGCTGGTGGGCTCCACCGTGGCCGACAGAATGACCAGGAGTTCGAAATCGGCCAGATCCGGGTCGGTCCAGCCTCCACCTGCAGCATGAAAAAAAAAAGCTGGGTGATCTTTATCCCTTCATGCCAGGCTACTGTTCCCCCTTTCTTCAACAGATTCCTGCAACGTGGCTGGGGTCAAAGGTCAAATGACCATTCCCCCTTTCTTCAACAGATTCCTGCACCTCATCATGGCACTGTGGCTGGGGTCAAATGTCAAGTGACCTTTCCCTCTTGTATCCCATTATGGCACTGTGGCTGGGGTCAAATGTCAAGTGACCTTTCCCCCTTGTACCCCATCATGGCACTGTGGCTGGGGTCAAATGTCAAGTGACCTTTCCCTCTTGTACCCCATCATGGCACTGTGGCTGGGGTCAAATGTCAAGTGACCTTTCCCTCTTGTACCCCATCATGGCACTGTGGCTGGGGTCAAATGTCAAGTGACCTTCCCCTCTTGTACCCCATCATGGCACTCTGGCAGGGGTCAAATGTCAAGTGACCTTCCCCTCTTGCACCCCATCATGGCACTGTGGCTGGGGTCAAATGCTCTTTACCTAAAGAGCCAATCTGCACCTGCAAACTTGAAAACACCGTAGCGCTGGACAGCAGGGGAAGTTCTTGTAAAAGAGCCTTTACTGTGAGAAATTGTTACATCGTTATTACCATTCACACATGATGCCTCTTCATAGAGTAGCTGCGCCAAGGCTTTTCTGCATTTGAGCCACACATTTCCCCGGCTTTTTCACTGGCTCCAGCATGCTTCACTGCACCTCCCTGTGCCTTTCCAATGGGGCATCACAGGAAACTTCAGGGGTTTTGCATAGTTGGAAAGCCTCGCGTTAACCAGGGATCGAAGTCCTGGCTCTAAAGCCAGAACTGGAGTCTAACTGATGAGATCTGACTGCACGGTGCAAACCAGCCTCCTTCAGGCTGTTTCCCCGACATTCTTCTCAAATCTGTACGTGAACAATTGGCGTAATACAGCACAAAAGGCCAAAGACCAACATGACAACTGAACGGGCTGGCCGTCCCTGGGACTCTGGTCATACTCCTGCAGGGAAAGGAGAGCAGGCCTCTCTGGCAGAAAGACACCGAAGGAATGCTGGAACAGGCCCTTGCGCGGAATTGCTGTAATTGAGGCTCATCAAGAAGAAAAACTTTGAACTCTGATAGCCTGGGTTCAAAAGGCCAGCAGACACACTGTAGCACAGAGGGGATCAACTAACGTTTCATGACAAACTTACAGCAAAGCCCATGCAAGTGAATGGGCAACAAAGAAATCACAATAACAGTAATATATATGTGACTTTTAAAAATCAATCAGGGGATTTCATTGGCTAGCAGTCCTCCTGTGAAACAGGGAGCTCCGTGTTCTTAACGGATGTATATGTCAAGCAGACGACAAAATGTCGTTCCTAATACTGCATTTTTCTAGATTGCTATGGATAGAGACTGAAACATCACTCCTCCCATTCGTATCCCTCATGAGCTGAACACATGCTCCACCAGATGGTGACATGCACACAAAGGAAGGAAGAGGGATCCTGCAGCTGTGTGGTGACTGACCCCTGCTGGCCACAGAGGGTGTGCACACAGACATTGACACCTGTTGTGAGTTAATTCCTCCCAGGCGAGAGGTGACAGGTCCACGACAGAAACATTCACCAGTGGCCTGGATCTTTCAGAATGATGCAAGGGGATTGACTATTCTTTTATAAATAATCCTTACACTTATGGTTCGCTTTTCTGGACACTCCACTCAAAGTGCTGTACAGGTAATGGGGTTCCCTTCCACCACCACCAGTGTGCAGCCCCACCTGGATGATGCTCCAGTACTCTCACCCCAGACCAGCTCTCAGTGGGGAGGAGAGCAGAGTGATGAAGCCAGTTCAGAGATGGGGGTTATTAGGAGGCCATGATTGGTAAAGACAAGGGGGACATTTTGCCTGGACATTGGGATTAAGTCCCCTACTCTTTTGAAGAAACACCCTGGGAAGGGTAATGACCACAGAGTGAGGACCTCAGTTTTACATATCATCTGCAGGACGGTGCCTTTTCTACAGTACGGTGTCCCCATCACTATACTGGGACATTAGGAACCACACAAACCACAGGGTGAGCGCCCCCTACTGGCCCTACTTACACCTCTTCCAGCAGCAATCTTAGTTTCCCCAGGAGTCTCCTATCCAGGTACTGACCTCACTCACACCTGCTGAGCTCCAGTGGGGCTGCCAGCTGTGAGCTCCAGGGGGTAGAGTTAAGTCCCTTAACAAGGTTCCAGTTTCAACATAATGTCAATCCACACCAGTGTGCCGCCAGAGCTGTGGTGGGGACAGTGCCTCACCTTTGGCCACCCAGGCCCGGAAGGGGCTGACGTCATCGATGACATGGTAGAAAGTGAGGGGCAGGATGAGGAAGGGGCTGTCGGTGGAGGTGTCCACGTGGAACGGGACGTTCCTCTGGTCCAGGCGCACCGTCTCGCCTTCCTTGGTCAGGGAGGTCTGCAGCAGCTTCCCCGTCACCTGGCAGCCGATCAGGAGGCTCTTCCTCATGTTGGCCACCCGGATCATGAGGCAGGGCCGCCCGTCGTGGTTGGAGATGACGGCGTGCTGGCTGAACTTCACCGTCTCGCCCCGCTTCTTGGGCCGGGCCACCTTGGCCAGGAAGGTGCCCGTGATGAAGATCTCCATCACCATGGTGAGGACCAGCTGGAAGATGAGGAGGATGATGGCCATGGGGCACTCCTCCGTGATGCAGCGGAAGCCGTAGCCGATGGTGGTCTGGGACTCCAGGGAGAAGAGGAAGGCTCCCGTCAGGGTCTGGACCTGCATCACGCACGGCGTGTGGTTGGAGGGGGGGTCGAACTCTGCAAAGAGGCACATGGGAAGGTTGGAACCATTTTGCAATAAAAATTAACAAATATGCACGGCTGTGTTAGCAGTTTTGAATTATCAAAGGCCTTGCGTATTGCAAAGCTTTGGAAAATCGTAAGAGCCTCTGGCATTTGATGGCTAGAATGGCTAACTGGTCTACATGATGTTGTCGTATACATTGTTGTAATGTTGCTGCTGGAAGAGGTGTTAGTGGGACCAGTAGGGGGTGCTCACCCTGAGGTCTGTGTGGGTCCTAACGTCCCAGTATAGTGAGGGGGACACTATACTGTAAAAAGGCACCATCCTTTGGATGAGATGTAAAACCGAGGTCCTGACTCTCTGCGGTCATTAAAAAATCCCAGGGTGTTTCTAAACAAAAGTAGGGGTGTAACTCCAGTGTCCTGGCCAAATTTCCCCCTGGACTTTACCGATCATGGCCTCCTAATAACCCCCCTCTCTGAACTGGCTTCATCACTCTGCTCTCCTCCCCACTGAGAGCTGGTGTGTGGGAGAGTACTGGAGCATCATCCAGGTGGGGCTGCACACTGGTGGTGGTGGAGGGGATCCCCATTACCTGTAAAGCACTTTGAGTGGAGTGTCCAGAAAAGCGCTATATAAGTGTTAGCAATTCTTATTATTGTTATTATATTGGTCAGGAGTGCTTGAACAAAGGACTAATTTGCAAAATAATCAATGCATACCCACACCATTAATGCTAGAAAAGGTCATTATTGGCGTAAGTGTAAGCAATTATTATTATTGTCTTCGATTCTAAGGGGGAGAATGAGAGAAACAGAAACCCATGGATGCCTCTAGTTTCAACAGAAAAGGCAGGGGCAGAAAAGCGGCACAAGACCCTTGTGGCCAATGCGAATCACGGAGGACCGCCTTCATGGATCTCGGCGTCGGGCTGCGGACCAACGACGGGCTTCGTGGCAGGAGGCGGGGGCGAGAGGAGGAGGAGGAGGAGGCAGGGGGGAAACGCCGTCTCACCGAGCAGGTCCCCGTGGACCAGCGCCACCAGGTACCACAGGACCCCGAAGAAGAACCAGGTGCCGGCGAAGGTGGCGGAGAACAGGAAGAGCTTGTAGCGCCACTGCATGTCCAGGAAGGTGGTCCAGAGGTCGCGCAGGTAGAGCGCCCCCCTGCCCGTCACGTGGTCGATGCGCACGTTGCTCCGGCCGTCCTTGGACAGGACGCGCCTCCTCCTCCGCAGGGCGCTGGGCCCTCCCAGCAGGGGCTTGAGCACGTCCGTCTGCGTGGTCTGGCTGTAGCAGACCTTCTGAGGGGAGGGGGAGCGGGAGCGGGAGGGGGGTGGGGTGGCGGACGTCATTCTGAAAGAAGAAAGAGGTGGGGGGCGGTTAAAATGACAAATGACAGATAGAATATAGTTGTAGGAAGCAGTTATTGGCAGTGAATTGGGGTCTGTTTTTTCTTACACTCCATTGACCTGATGGTGTCTATCGTGGTGAGAATCGTGTCTAAAAAGTGCAGAGCAGAGGATGGTGAAGAACCTGACAGAGATTTCCAGTTCTTCTCCATTGCATCGCGTGTAGTGCGTGCTCCCTCAATATCTTGGGTCGTAAAACCGCATCTTACAGGTTGAAGCACTTTTTAACATTCTGGAGTCTCTGATATAAAGGCCGGGAATAAACAAACCTGTTTTAACATCTGAAAACCGGTCTAAAAAAATACGCTTAGGTCTTCCTTCAGGAAACAAGAGCGGTTTCCCCTATCAATTGCTTTACAAGGTGATCATCACCTCCATATCCCGTTTATACGGGTGAATGATGCTGGAAGCACCTCAAAGCTCTGAAAGTAGCGTTTGAAAAGCGTCCAGACTCAAACACCGTCCGTATCTCAATAGTAAAGTCCACAACTTTGAAAACTTGTTGTCCGTCTTTTTCGTTCTATTTTTTAAACAACTGTTCCAAGAATATAATATCTTTTGAAAGAAATTAAGGCTGCTTTCCAAAATGTGTATCTTCCTTCCCTGGACATCTGTCTGTCTCAATGGATCGGTCTTTGCATGAGATTATTCAACGTCTTGGCATTGCAATACACCAACTTTTAAGGAACTGTGGTCGTCACTTATTGGAATAGATTGATAGATACTTTATTGATCCCATGAGGGAAATTGCAGTGCAACAGCAGCTTAACACACACAACACAGCCACAGTGTAACGAATTATATAATAATAGTACAATACATACAATACAATACAAGAGTTACTCACAGTCCGGACACACAAAGAACAGACTAGAACAGAACAGTACACAGAAAAATCGTATCACACATATGAATATAAATATAGATGTAAATATAGATATGATGTAAATATAGATATAAATGTATTGCACAGAATCTTCCAATAAGTAAAAGCGAGACACTTTATCCCATTCCGGCTGCCTGACTTCTGCACTGATGACTAGTAAAACTTTGCCCAAAATGCGAAAAAAAAAACACTGTGTGATTTCAGCGTAATTCTGGAGCTTGCACACATGCTAGCAAGAAACTTACACTCGTAAGAAAACGTTAAACGCCATTCTAGCTGTTCTGAAACCTCCCTAAATAGGCGGCGTGATTAAGAGTTCTGTTTAAAAGGTGCAGAGCAGAGGATGGTTTCGATCCATCAATCTCTGGGTTATGGGCCCAGCACGCTTCTGCTGCGCCACTCTGCTGTTGGTTGTTGGCAGTGCCACATCAAACAAAGAAATACCGGCTCCTTGGTGAGTGTACTGGCACACTAACTACTGTTGCACCATACAGGTGGGAGTGACACATTGGTGGTGGTAGTGGGATTCCCCATTACCCATAAGGCTCTTTGAGTGGACTGGTCAGGAAAGTGGGGTAGCTTGTTAGCACCACGGGGGGGAAAAAAATTTGGTGTCTAAACGAGAAACGTTTTGCGTGTATATGAGAAAGTACTGCGTTTAAATGGGATTTGTTTTGCGGTTATATGAGATTACATTGGGTTAAAACAGGATAATCAGTTGGTGAACAATCCTGTCATTGTTGGTTAATCATTGAATCTTTAAGCACAAAAACCTGCAGATGAATTATTTTACACAAAAAGAAGGATATTCTTCTGTTCTTTAAGTCATTCTTCCTCTTGTGCTGTTTAAGTCAATGCTAGTTTGTAGGGGACAATATAATGCAAGAGATTAATATTGTAGGCAATATTGTTCATAAAAGAATGATTGCATTTGAATACAATGATATCTCGTATTAACCCAAAACATTTGTCCTTTAAATGCAATACCATTTCATTGAAACAGAAACAAATATTTTTCTCTGTAGTGCCAATAAGCTTAGTTGGAAAACAGTATATGAGTGTAAGGATTGCTATGAAATAAGTGACTCATCTAATCATTTTCGAACCACTGTATTGGTTAGAGCCAGAGCCTATCCCAACAAGCAATGGGCACAGGGCAAGAAATACCCTGGACAGGATGCCATTCCATCACAGGGACCCTCATACACACACTCTCACTAGGACCAGTTCTCCCAGAAGCCAGTAAACCTACCAGTATGTCTTTGGACTGCAAGAGGAAAGTCACACAAACAACAGGAGAACATCAACACTCCAGGGAGATAGCACCCCAGGAATTGAATCCAGGACCCTAGAACTGGAAAGCACACACCACTGCACCACCATGCCAGTGCTGATTTTATTTAATGAAACAGAGCTGCCTTAACAGGTGAGGAGTTGGTACCGCTGAAACAGTACATGGCATGAGCTTCTTTCACCCCACATCAACATTTTCAAGATGGCAGCCTAGACAGAGTAGTGTGACATCTAAGTATTATAGTGGGCATGCTGGATGTCAGCTGCTGGCAGCAGGGTGGACCAGTGCACAGAGCCCTGGACTCATGAATGAAAGGAACTCCCAGGTCCCAGCTGAGACACTACTCTTGTACCTTTGAGCAAGATACTTCACCTGAATAGGTCTAATGAAATACCCAGCTCTATAAATGGGTGACGATTAAACTTGCTTTAGTCTATAGTGTCAACTGAATAAATTAGTAAGTTCTAGTCATTTATGGTTGCACTAGCAGAACTCAAAATCTTGTACATTTTAAGGGTTAAGGACAAATACGGCTAATCATTTGCTAATAAAGGTCTCGTGCAAAAAAAAATATGCGAGTCCTTCTTGGAAGATCTTGTAAATAGACATACAATCCACATTTTTCTCATCACTTTTGGGAAACCGAACTGCACTGCCCAACCATCAGATCCCCAAAACCCAAACCCAAAGACTTAGAAAAGACAATGATTTCACATGTAGAATAATTTCACATGTAAAAAACAAAAGTAACATCCTTCCTCCCATGCAATATTCAGTGAGATCTGATGATTCACCTGTCTGTTAAAATACAGGGTGTCTCAAGATTACCAGATCAGGGATTTCAAGTAAGGTGGAGGCAACTGACTTGACTTCTCAATTTCAATGGTGTATTTTATTGAAAGCCTATACATTAGTCACACCCCACTGCCTCACAAAAGGTACTGAAGGTACTGTAACTGGGTAGCTGAGTTCAGTTGTAGGCGTTTCTATGGATAAAAACTGAAATAGGGCCTACAAAAGCCTATCGAGCAGTGTCTTAGCAACAATGTCCACCCAGCAGCTCCGGGTTAGGATTTAATATGGTTGGGCTGCTTCTGTCCAGCCCCAAAACGTGCCTGTGCTGCCTGACTTGATTTCACTCAGGGGAGTGTCCAAGCCTTGGTTTCAAGCAGTGCTTATGAGTCAGTAACATACACTCTGCCCTGGACTAGAGATATTCTTATGTTGAAACAATTTGAATGAAATAATTATAATTATAATAATAATAACAACAACTTTATTTGATATAGCGCCTTTAAAGGTGGCTTCTCAAAGCGCTTTACAGAAAGACAACAGCAACAACAACAATAAAAACAATAACAAAAAATACACAAGATAAACACAATAAGAATGTGTAGATGATGGTACTAAATACAGTAGGAGCAGAGGGGTAAAGAATGGAGCCAGTTAAGTAAAGGCTCTTTTAAAGAAGAATGTTTTGAGTCTGGATTTGAAGGACTTTAGGGAAGGTGACTCTCTGATGTCCTTGGGGAGAGAGTTCCAGAGCCTGGAGGCATAACAGGAGAAGGCCCTGTCACTCATACAATGTAGACGGGCTTGGGGGACAGATAGGAGAGCAGAATTAGAAGAGCGAAGGTTGCGAGGTGGGGAGTAGGATGATAGGAGCTCAGACAGGTACTGAGGTGCCAAGCCACGCAGAGCCTTATAGGTGAGCATGAGGATTTTGAAGTCGACATGAAACTTGACAGGAAGCCAGTGCAAGGACTCCAGGATAGAAGTAATCTGATCACTAAATAAAATTAAATGTATTCCTTGCTCTTATAATATGAGTTATAAAACACTTTTCTGGACACACCACTCAAAGCTCTTTACAGGTAATGGGGACTCCCCTCCACCACCACCAATGTGGATGATGCACCAGTACACTCACAGCCTGCAGGGTGAGCACCACCTATTGCCCCCACTAATACCACTTGCAGCAGTAACCTAAGTTTTTCTCTAAAGGTCTCCCATCCAGGTACTGGCCAGGCTCACAACTGCTGAGCTTCAGTCAGAAACTGATCTTTGCTCTTTCCTCAGATATTTATTAACATTTTCTACTGTTGTGTATTCATATTATTTATGTGGTTCCTAGCTACGCAATGGTGTCGCACTGTACTTGGGCTTATTACATAGGAAATGATGCAACTAAGTGGAACAAAATATCCAGCATTGTGTGTGCCGTGTATTATGTGTGCTAAGAATTAGACGTAGTACACAACAGCTACAAAATCTCAGAGGAAAAGCTGGCTTTTAAACAAAACCATGCCACCTTACCTGGTAACCCTGAGGGCCATATCTCCCCATCATACTAGTAACCCAGCCTCATTTCTCTGTTTGTATATTCCCGTGTGACATTCTTGTTATTTCTTGAACCAGTTCGCACTCAATTTCCATTTTCTACCTTTGTTTTAATTCCCGATTTCTTTGCGCCTGTCATCTGATACAACAGCAGATACGAGTTGAGGGAAACAGAGATGGATTGTGTGCGGCAATATTGTACAATCTAGCAAATCCTCAAAACATTTTATTCAATATTTAACATTATTAAATAATCACGAGATCCTGCGGATTCCTGGACACCAATAAGTGAGAGATGCCCACTCATTTCCATTTTTGGGGGCGATCGGATTATGAACCTGCAATTTTTGGATTTCTATGTTTTTAGTCCAAAGGCTCGTCTCAGTCAAAAGAAACAAGGGCATTTATTTTCTCCCAAACATAAAAACACCATTCTTGGCTAAAGGCTGGGGCAAATCTCCTGGGCCCGAGAAGGATGCCAATCTTTTGAAGATTGTTTAAAGTTTTCGATTTAATCTTATTTCTTCCTTTCCGCAAAATGTTGTTTATCGCGATGGCCGCGTCTTTTATCGTTCTCTTTCGGCTGGCCCTGCGTGCCTCTCATTGAATATCTCGGTCCCCCCCCCCTGCTCCCACTCTCCTGTGCTGCAGCCTTTCGGCACTAAATCTCCCCCGCTGCCTCCTTCTCCTCCCTGTGGATCAGAGTTATCACTCCATACTGGAGCCGGCCGATTGAAAGCCCTGTTGTGTTGTGTGGGAAGTCTTCTGATCATCTGTGGTCTCTGTGTCGAGCCCCCCTCCCCCTCCGCCAGACACACACCTTTCCTCTTTCTCCGGTGACAGACCCTCCTCTCGCCACCACAAACTGGACAGATCTCTATCAGGGGAAACTTGGCTTTGTCCAGCCCCTTTCAATAGATCTCTTTATGCGTCCGATAACATCTTCTGCCCTCCCGATTCCTGACACAAACGACAAGCATGGGAACGCGCAGCACAATCGGACGGCTGTATCGGTTTCAGCCGGGCCTTGGGAAAAGATCCCCTTCCCCTCAAGCCATTCTGTCCCTGAGAACCGCGATCTCAGCTTCCCGGCGCTGTCCGGTGGGCTGTAGGCTGCGGCCGGCATGTCTTCAAATTCCTCACACTGAAACGGGGAAAGGTACATTCCATCCTGTGGCCCAAAAAAATATTTTCCTTTTAGCATGGAATGAATCTTTACCTGTTGCTTTGCAGCCTACGCATGCTGACGGAGCTCCCTACTGGAACGTCTTCATCTGACTGGGGCCAGCACGTGCTCCACGTTTGAGGGCAGGGTTAGAAATAATGAATCAAAGTTGAACAAAAGGATTTATGTCAGGCTGCCTCTACAGTTCATCATGCATTCTGAATAACGGAGCAACATGCACCTGCTAACCTGATTAGATCACAGTCTAGGTCCTGTGTGTTCTTCTTTTGTCAAAACCCAGATGTCTTTGGGTTTAAAAGCGACTCTGGACACCCTAGGCTTGCAATTGCGAGTCATCTAGTGTTGTAAATTTTCAGAATCTCCGAATTCCAGGTACAGACAGAATCCAGCAAACGCAGGGCGTTTTTCGCTCTTCGGTTCCTGTCAAATTCGTCCCACACCAGTTAGATTGCCAAGAGATCTGAAGGGACAGCTAGGAGCTAGGGGACACAGTTTGGAAGATGTTCTTTTGGTAGATATCTTTGATGGTATGTTTTGCACAATAATTGCACAGTACACTATCTTGTCCTGCCTATGATTTGTGATCAATCAAGGTAGACACAGTGCAAAGCCTTCTTCAGGTATCACATCTGACAAACAAAATGCTATGTCTCTTTTCTTTTCAGCATGGAAAAAACCTTTACCTGTTCCTTTGCAGCCTGTGCATGCTGACACAGCTACAGTAGTTACTTGAGCTTCTACAAAAAGTATACTGCCACTCTGGAGAAGAGCAGTCAGATACAGTATATTTCTGGGCTTACGGGACAGTGCTACTCTCGCAGACACAGAGATCTGCACAGTGACAGGAGACCGTGAAATGAGAAGACTTACTAGTGAAAAAGACAAACATGGGGCAAAGGGCTCAGGACGTCTGTTGAATCAACAGTGAAACAAGCCCCAGTGGACACAAGTGAAACCAGAGGTTTTGAACCGAGGACAGGAGGCTCTTCTTCATGCAAAGGATTGTAACGGGAATAGGATTGAAGTCCGACAAAACAGCTTTGTTACAAAGGTGATGCTCTTGGTTTGTTTAAACAAACCGTTGGATGAGGTCTTCAGACCCGTTAGCTATTAACAATCAAATAAAATAGACTGGCTCATTGGCAGTCCTCACCCTAACTGAACCCTAACCTTAACCATAATGCACAAAAAGGAAACTGCAGATAAGAAGAGACAAAAACGGGAACAATGTTTTCAATAAGGCTGAACAGCAGGAATCTGAGGTAAGTGAACACAAAACTAAGATCAGTAAGGATATCTACTGGGGACCTCTAAGTCACTGGGAAGAAGTGGATGGACCGTACCTTTCTCCCCCAGGGGAAACAGAGTTCTATTCCAGCCAACCTAACCCTAACCCTAACCCGAATCTGAACCTGAACCTGAACCCTAACCCTAACCCAAACTCTAACCTGAACCCTAAACCAAACACTAATCTGACCCTGAACCCGAAACCTAAATTGAACCCTACCTCATCCCTAGCCCAAATTCTAACCCTAACCCAAACCCTGTACTGAACCCTAAACCAAACCCTCACCTGAACCTGAATCCGAAACTGAACCCACACCCTAACCTGAACCTTAGCCCAAAATCCAACCCTCACCGTAACCTGAACCCAAGCCCTAACCTGCATCCTAACCCAAACCCTAATCTGAACCTGAAAGTGAACCCAAACCCCCTCCCCTTTATGATCTTGCTTCTGTTCTTTTGAAAGGGAATGAGACTGTATTGGAATGCAGGCGGGCTGAGCCAGATAATTGATTGCCTGTTGAGGCCTGTATGCCTGTCAGGCACCTGACCAAGGAGTCTGGTTTTCTGCCTTTCCCGCAGTTTAACTCGCCACCCGCTGAACCGCTGAACCGCAGAATTGCTTAACCAGGCCAGCGCTTCTCATTTCTTCCTGCATCTCTGCTCGTTTCAAAAGGCCTAGAGGGCTGAGAGAGCTTTTCGGGAAGCTCTGGCTTAAGACAATATTCTATATATTCCCTGCATCTCAGGCCTCCAATACCCCATGTAATAAGAGCAGAAAGCTTGTGCTCACAGTTTGCGGAAGCATTCTGGTCAAACACCCACGGAGTGTTCCTGAACTGTTTGGGTCTGACACTGTGTTACTCTTTAACCCCCGTAAACTGATCCACGGACATGTGCTATTAAGAGAGACGTCTCTATGCAGGTATGTTCCTTCTTTCAGGCAGCAGAACCCATAATTAGGGTTATAAATGGGTGAGCAGCAGGTTTTGACACTGGTACTCAATGGTTATTATGAGTCCAGGTGACTATTAGACAGAAATGTTCAACAACAAACTGCTTTCGTGACTCGCTGGAGGGGACAAGCTAATTAAATAGGTTGGCTAGAAAAAAAAAATGACAGTGCAGCAGCTAGGACCTGCGTCAAAGAGGTCTACTCCTCAGCGTGGCGTGGTGTAGAAGGTAGGGTGCTGGACTTCTATGTGGGGGGGGTTGTGAGTTCCAATCCCAGGTGAGATACAGCTGTTGTGCCCTTAAGTGAGATAATATGCTCAGATAAAATAAAACACCTGGGCAAATAGCTCTACAACTGGTTAGATCAAAGTGCATCTTTCTAATAAAAGAAAATTTCTTGAGTAACACTATCCAATTTTCACTATAGTAGAACTCCCTGCTTTTATATTATATGAAATGATATATAAAATGGATTATATAAAATTAGGAAATTAAAATGGCATAGGTTTATTATAGTAAAAGATACCTCATTCCAGGTCCCCACCTCGCACCAAGTAATAAGTTGGCTGGGCGGACCAGAGTTTGGATGGAAGTCGGGGACAACGCCAGTCCCCCCGAAACTGAATGAGGCCCTCGCTAGTTTTTCCAAGCAAAAAAACAAGCGCCGCTGACCCCCCGGGTCTACGCGGGGAAAAAAAACGCTTTTTTGAGAGAGAGTCCATCTCAAAACAAGGCACGCCGTGTTCCAGACCCATCGCCAAAGCTCAGGACAAAATGGTCCAGACCCCATGCAGACTTGGTGGGGCGATCTTGTAACCTCTTATAAACGCTTTTAAAAAACAACCATGTGTATTGTGCATAGACTGATGGCACGTGTGCCGTTACATTCATTTAGAATCAGCAGTGCTGCATTCATGGTTCAGCTACTAGTAGCTAACAGTTGTGCGTTGTGCACTGCCACTCATTGAACATTCTGCTCCTTTGGTTTAGAAACCACTCTCTGTAGTCATTCCACAACACTAATGTTATTTTTATCCTTCTTGGGGAGGGAGGGAGAAGGGGGTGCATACAGCAGCTCATTTCAATGTAAAGCATATTTTAGTAGGTGGGCTACAAAAAGAATTTGCCCCCTTCCAGAGGAATCTGGTTGTGCCACAGAGGATCCAAGCACGAGATTTGCCTTGAATACAGTCTGTATAAGAACAAGCCCCATACAGTCAGTTGCCTTGGGGTTGGTATTCAGGGCAGAGGGGCTGTGTTACAAGCTTCTATTCATGCACAGCGCAGAGAGCTGCAAAGACATCTGTATAATGCAGTCGCTCGGGCTGGGTAAAGGGGGTGGCTGGAAAAAATGTCCTCGGGGGGGAAACACACCCCAACCTGGCTTCTCCCCGCGGTAAAACAAATCCCAGGACAGAGCCGTGAGGGTCCGCGATCGGCCAAGAGCTGCAGGCCAGACCGTCGCAGGGTGAGTGAAATACCCAGCAGGGGCCTGGGGAGGCTAACATCCCAGCGCTCGGGGGCATCGGCTGCATACTGACCCGCGACGTGGTGTTGACCGGTCTCTCGGTCAGCCTGCTTTCAGAAACAACTTGCATTCCCAAACATTCTGGCGCACTCTGGCTGCCGTCGCATCATCCAGGTGGAGCTGCACACTGGTGGTGGTGGAGGGGATCCCCATTACCTGTAAAGCGCTTTGAGTGGAGTGTCCAGAAAGGCGCTATATAAATGGAAGGCATTATATTAAACCTTCCACCCCTCTAGTTCATCCTATCCCTGGTCCTAAAAGCTCACATCACAGCCCAGTGAGTGTCCCAGGCCTCTTCAAGTCAGGACTGCCTTGAGCCTGCAGGAACACTGGTCCATCAGCCGAGCTGAGCTTCGCGGGCCCCTGCATGCTGATGATTGAAAGGGGCTGTGGGCGGTCACTGGCTGTCACCCTGTGTCTAGGAGCAGGAGTTCTCAAGCACTGCCAACCAGAGAAGCACTAATGAAGGCTGGGGATGCCTTCTGATCTACTCACAGCATTTCCATGTGGAAATTTCCTACTGGGTAATTGCTACGAAGTTCTGCAATAATAACAGTTGCAGGGAAAATGTAATGGAAGCTATAATTTCACAGAAGCTTATAATATAACATAATTAATATAATATAATTTGAGCTTCCCATTAACCACACTATTCTGTGTTAAATAGGACTTGCTTTTTATATATTTGCTAGAGACGGCCATTCTTTTCCAATAAAATGCTGGCCAGCTCCAATCCGAATAAAACAAAATCTTTGCTTTCCAGTTATCATCCCAGAGCTCCCCTTGACTGTCCAAGCTGTTAGTTGAGCACAGTTACTGGACTTGTCTGCCCCCGTTGCCCCACTCCTGCACTCCTGGCTATGTGTAAATGGCAAGTGAGTCTGTAGAATCATGGGATACTGCCTGTGGTGTCCAGAGTACAGGGTGTCCGTTTTACCCTGAGGAAGGAAAACTGGTGAGACCAAAAGATGGAACTTCCAGGAAAATGAATCCAGGATCTTCTAACTACACATCCAGCATCACTACCATCATCTTATGCCTGCATGGTTCTTATTTGCGAAACGGGTTCATGTTGTGTTAAATGTCCTATTTTTTGTGGCATGTCATGTACCTGCATGCAATGAAAATTCTCCGTCTGGGACAATAAATGAAGTAAGTAAAGATGCACTTAGCCATCTGGTGTCCCAGCAATCTGTGTGCGCTGGTGTATCACACAAGATGACGTCTCCACCCAGCCCGAGCTACAGCACATCGAGACTGTTACTCGCAACGGTTGCTTTGCGCTTTGAGGCGCCAGTTCTCACCCCTTCAACCCCCACAGAGGTTTCCCCACATCTCTCTGGTCGCAGTTCCTTTTCTTTAATCAACTATTTCAATTTGGGTCCAGCCCCATGTAAAGGAACACAGGAAAGGTGACCAGCCACAAGAGGGCGCCCTCCTCCATCCAAGGTCAAAGGTCGGGTTCAAGTTTGTGGGGTCAATTTCAATTCCCAAAGCACAAGCCCGCCGCACATTCGGCGGCCTTCTTGTTTTGTGAGCTCCGTTCAAATACAATTACCGTTTTCCGGCAGGGTGTCATACATAGCACCCTCCCTCCTCCAAGTCATCTGCTCTGTCTCTACCTTTCCCTTCCTATCTCCCTCTGCATCACCCCTCTTCCTCTTCCTCTCCCCCCCTCCTCTCTCCAGCGCGGACGAGAGGCCTAAAAGCCTCTTTTGTTGAGCTGCAGATAAAAAAAATGGACAAAAAGGAGGCCTTCACAAAGGCTCCCTGTGTGTGAGAGAGAGAGGGAGACACAGATCACTGACAAAGAGGCTTCATTTGTATTCCAGTGGGCCAAACAATCCCCACAAAATGAGCTCCGACACAAACTTAACTCTTCGCGGCACTCCCGGGCCACAGAGGGAACTGTCTGCCTCCGGGGCAAGTGGAGGCACGCTTATTTCAAGAAAGAGAAATCAAGTTATTGCTGCTGAGGGCTCTTTTTTTAAGGGGGGGGGGAGTTGTGGAGTGTTTGGGAAGAAAATACAGGGATCTCATGGTCTCGGCCAATGGCAGAGAGCGAAGGAGTGGACAGCGCTTGATTTGGGGATTTCGTAGCTGTGCGGTGGGACAGCAAACTAGTTTGGAGGGCGTTGAGGAGGGAGTGTCCGTGCCCGAGCTGAGCAAGGGGGTCACAGCTTGTAAGAGCTCTGAAGAATAAAACACTGTGACGGAAAGGCACTTTGTACCAGCGGTAAAGACTGTCTGCATTCTGGTGGGAAATTTGAACGTTTTAAATACTGTTAAACGGGGCAACACTTGAAAGATCTTCCATCCGTTCTGCCAATTTCATTATTGCCAGCAGCCCTATCACCCTGCAGCTCCCAGCTGGCAGCCCCACTGGAGCTCAGCAGGTGTGAGCCTGGTCAGTACCTGGATGGGAGACTCCTGGGAAAACTAAGGTTGCTGCTGGAAGAGGTGTTAGGGGGGCCAGCAGGGGGCGCTCACCCTGTGGTCTGGGTGGGTCCTAATGCCCCAGTATAGTGATGGGGACACTATACTGTAAAAAAAAAAGGCGCCGTCCTTTGGATGAGACGTAAAACCGAGATCCTGACTCTCTGTGGTCATTGAAAATCCCAGGGCATTTCTTGAAAAGAGTAGGGGTGTAACCCCGGTGTCCTGGCCAAATTGTCCCCTGGTCTTTACCAATTATGGCCTCCTAATAATCCCCCTCTCTGAACTGGCTTCATCACTCTGCTCTCCTCCCTACTGAGAGCTGGTGTGTGGGGAGAGTACTGGAGCATCATCCAGGTGGGGCTGCACACTGGTGGGGGTGGAGGAGAGTCCCCATTACCTGTAAAGCACTTTGAGTGGAGTGTCTAGGCAAGTGTAAGCAAATATTGCTATTATTATTTATCCTCCGAGAGGGAGCATGGTGGCCCAGTGGTTAGCATTGCTGTCTTATAGCACTAGGGCCCTGGGTTTGAATCCAGACCTGTCTGAGTGGAGTTTGTAAGTTTTCCCCCTGTTCCTCCCACAGTCCAAAGACTTACTGGCGGGTTTATTGGTTTCTGGGGAAGCTGGCTGTGGTGTAAATGTGTGTTTCTATGTCCCTGTGATGGACTTGAATTCCATCCAGGGTGTTTCCTGCCTTGTGCCCATGGCTTGCTGGGATAGACTCTGGCTCCCCTACGACACTGATGTGGAAGACGCAGTAAGAAATTGGATGGGCGGATTTATCCTTAGAGAATAGGGAAATGATACTCTGTTTCTTCTTTTTTGCCAAATCACATGTTTTTCCTCCTTTTGTAAGGTTTGTTCCTGGTGTTATTGTCAGCTGCTGTTGTTGTTAACAGCTAACGCACAAGAAGAACAAGATGGCACAGTGTGTGTCAGCAGTAGTTCTGACAAGCAGTGTGTGTTGTATTCAGTATGTTGATGACCCAGAGTGGAAACTCTCTGACACTTGAGGGTTATTGAGGGCATGAAACTGTTAAAAAACAAAGAAGATTCTTTCATGCAAAACCTCTTTGGGAAAGCCCTTGAGAGACATCTGAATTTTTCTTTTCACATATCATCCAAAAATGACGTTCAGCGTGGGGAAATACGCTCTTAAGAAACGTGAAAGGGCTCACAACTAGAAAGTGTCAGGTTCAAATTCCACCTGAAACTGTGCTGCTATGTTGCTACAGTGTATAAGTGGGTGCAAACATAAGTTGCCCAGGAGAAAGGTTCAAATCAAAGATCTTAACTGCACATGTGTCTGCAAGACCTTAAAAAATACTAATGCAAAGACTACCGTGTTGCTGTTAATGTCCTAGATGGGCACACAATTCTCCATTGAATATTTTAAGTGAAAGGCAGCATCTTACTGCACGGCCTTCACCACCACTAATCTGTGCTCTTATCCAGATGGACCACAGACACCACTTGGATGCCATGAAAATGGAACAGGGACACTGGTATAGGGACACTTTACTGAAAAAAGGCCCTGTCCTTCGGATGAGACATACCAAAGAACTGACTGTAACGAGCAGTTCTTTCCGGACCCTATACGGACGACACAATCTGAAGAAGTGAGGAAACACTGGGGAAAACGTCATGCAGGAATACAGGGATGAAAACAGGGGGCGTGTCCTGGGTGCGCTGGTGTTCGGGGGAGGTGTGGCCGAGGCAAACAATCCTAGAAAAAGTCCAAAGGAGAATCCAAACGAAAGCGAAAATCCATGGGTGGGTGATCCATCCAAAACAAGAGATTAGAAACAGGTCGGGACCGGCGGGGGGAACAGGAACAGGAGCAGAGAGTTAAAAACATAACGGAGCCAGACGAATCCAGGTCCCGGGCTCGCACGATCAGATGCAGAGCCTCGATTGGCGGCTGCGTCTGGCTTTTAAAGGGGGACAGGAAGGAGGCTGGACCAAGGAACGGGTGTGGGGAATAAGGCAAACGAGGAAGAGCAGGAGCGCCCTTAAGATGAGGAGTAGCGATTGTGACACTGACTCTCCAAGGTCATAAACAAAAAATCCCTAGAGCGTTTCTCAAAAAGAGTCGGGGTGTTACCCCGGTCACATTTCCCCCTGGCCTTTACCAATCATGGCCTCCTAATAACTGGCTTCTCCCCACTGAGAGCTGGTGTGTGCTGAGCGGACTGGTGCACTTTAGTGAGAGGGATCTACTCATTGGTGGTGGTGGAGGGGAGTCCCCATCACCTATAAGGCGCCTTGAAGGTGTCCAGAAAAGTTCTTTATGTTTTATTATTGATTATCATCATCATCAATCATCATCATCAGTTGGATCTATGGGTGCTGCTATTTCAATGTCTCTCCTCTGTAAGCTAACCAGATTGCTCAGTTTCTGAGTTCGTACAAGATCAGGAAATCTGGTTCCACTGGTACCAGTTACCAAGCCCTGACGCGACAGCACACACATTTACTGCAAAGGACAATGGGAAGGGCATGGCATATAGTAAGAAACATTCCTGTGAAACGTGACCCGTGCTACATCACAGCCGGGTGGTGGACCACTGGAGTAAAACACTGCAAAACTGCAAAAGATTACTAAGACAAGTTTTCATCAGGATCAGGACCTTCAGCCTGGAAAGCAGAGTGAGATCTTAGGCCTGGAAAACTAGTTCTCCTCCCGATCAGTGAAACCGCATTCTTTTAGCTTCTGGGTGCTGCACAGCTGGGTCAGCCCATTGATAAGACCTGCGATTGGTTAATGCAGGCAGCACAAGTGACTGAGAACAGCGAGCTGGTTGCCAAGGGGAAAGAATATTATGTCTTCCAGGGTCAGTACAAACAGTGCAGCCCTGCCAACTAAAAGCTTTTCTCTCCCTTGCCGAGAGAGCAGAGGAAATCTCAATGAGCTGGCCACTGCTACTCCACTGCCTGGCACTGTGGGAGTCACAAAAGACACACAGGCTGTGGGGGGGTGGGGGGGATTTTTCGGGTGCTCCCAGCAGCCTTGTGTACCCCGAAAACCAAACCCCGCATTTCCGGTTTCACAACAGTTCCCGCACACACACACCGCAAAGAAAGGCACGCTTGCTGGCCGCAGTCAGGCAGTGAAGTCTTTAAATAAGATGACGACAGGCCTTTGGTTGGCCAAGAACTCCCTGTTTGTCTGAAGGTTTCTTTAAATGCTTTGTCAGGAGCTTCATGGTTCTTAAACCCAGTTCTGCACTGGGGAAGAGGCTGAACCCTCCTTTGCCAAACCGATGATGTTATTCTGCACTGTGACACTGCAGTGCTTACAGGTATGTGTCTTTGCTCGGGATGGTTTCAACCACACACAAGCTTCGTCATTATGGACCAGGACGCTGGGCCCTGCCAAGAAGAAGACACTTCCGTCTACCTGGGCTCTACTTCCTGTTCCATTTGGAGCGGTATCCCAAAAAACACCCACCTGCTGACCCAGTAGCAAAGCAAAGCCACGCCGCCTCTAACACACTTTTGTCGGGAAAGAATTCTCCCTCTTCTCACGGCGTGGGCAATTTTACAAATAGTGTTCCAGCCGCAGAGGGGAGAGGATGGTGAAGTGAGAAAGAACACTCTCCCCCCTAGTGAGAGAAGATCAGACAAACGACACCTCAGGGCACAAAGGGATGAGCAGAGCAGGAGGAAAGAGAACTCTGGGAAACTGGAGGAATGGGACGTGGGCTGAATATGGTTTGGGAATGAGTGAAACCTGAACCTGAACTGCAGGTGGTTCAATGAACAACTATGCATCCACCCCCTGGTGAAACATGTACATGCTAGGTGGAGTGGTGGCACTGTGGCTAAGGATCTGCGCCTGTTGCTGGAAGGTTACTGGTTCAAGGTCTGCGGCCAGCAAAGGAATCCTACTCCGTTGGGCCCCTGAGCAAGGCCCTTAACCCCAGCTGCTCCAGGGGTGCTGTACATTGGCTGACCCTGCGCTCTGACGCCAAGCTTCTCTCTCCCTGTCTGTGTGTCTCATGGAGAGCAAGCTGGGGTATGCGAAAAGACAAATTCCTAATGCAAGAAATTGTATAGGGCCAATAAAGGGATCTGATCTTTTCTTACATAAAGGGTGGGCTGACCAGGAGGAAGAGAATTCTGGGAAACTGGAGGAACGAGACACGAGTTGAATAGCGTTTGGGAATGAGCGAACCCTGAGCCTACATTAAGGGTGGTTCAGTGAGAAACTGTATCCACCCTCTTGGTGAAACACATACATGTCATAGATTTCCCTTTGGAGAAGCATGAAGGGTGGGCAGACCACGAGGAAGAGAATTCTGGGAACCCGGGGGAACGAGGAGTGAGCTGGACAGGTTCACCTCCACTCTGTTTTCCAAGTACCAACAAGGGGAAGTCAAACCAGAGGCTGAGTCTAGTTGAGAGAACAGCCTTTGTTGAACTAGCCCGCAGCTAGTCATTCATGTTATGTAGAGCTAATTCAGTTTGCTCATTAAAAGCTGTTTGTGCTTCTAATGAGCAAACTGAATCAACTCAACATAAGTTGAAACGGACATCACAGGGGGGAAAAAGTTTAAAGCAACAAGCAGGTCTAAGGAAATCCGATAATACAGAGTGCTAGTCAAAGTTTATAGAACATACTCCTGTTTAATGATTGATTGGGGTTTATTAATTACTGATTAATAAGCACGGTCTCCGTCCCTGCAGTGCTATTTAGTCTCGGTGTTTTTTGCATGCTCTTTATAAAAACAAGCAAGGGGGGAAAGTCCTGTATATCTCCCTTCAAGCGTCAGGAATAAAGCCGGACTTCACGGTCAATCGATCGCTTCCCGAATGAAAGCAAAACAAAATAAGGAACACCGCGTGGTCTTATCGTTGAGCAGCCACACTAAGGTGTAAAATATCGCCCCAACGAGCCAAAAAAAAAAAAAGATAACGAGAATGATGTATTTTGGTGGAATATTTCAAACCTCAAGCAGGATAGAGAGAGAAAAAACTAGAGAAGGAAAAACAAAAGAGTTAATATAACCAACGCCTGGTCGCCGTCCCCTCGTCTCTCCAGAACAAGCTCCTCATTGAGAAGCGCAGTGCGGTCTCACGTGTCTTTCCGCTGCGTGTCAATGCGGAGGGCGAGGGCACCTCAATGGACCCACTGAGCTTTTTCCTCGGACTCTTTTCGCCCGTTTGTTGGTGGGATTATATAAGGGGGTTTGGGTGAGGAGGGGAGGGCTGGGCACACAGTGGTGGCTCCTTTGCCAAATGCTCTTTGAAACCGCCGCTTCCCCGGCGAGCTGTAGCGAGCAAAAAAAAAAAATCAGTTTCGGGATGCCGGGTGAACTTCTACAGTATGTGTAAATATTTTATGATATGTCTCTGTTGTAAATGTCTGTAGATGTTATTTTATGTTTTGTTCCATGTTAACTTTATTATTTTTATTTGCTTTGGCAATATTGATTGAATTGAATGTGCGACACCGCTGGTAGTACTTGGTCCCCCGCGACCTTACGGAGCTCGACCGGAAGAGCCCGTCGCCTAAGTTTCCCTAGACGTCAAATGAAAACGTTGTTAGACTTTTAACCTCCAGGATCGGTGTCTGCCTGGAATGGTCGTGAAGCCGGTGCTTCCGGCTTCTAGACCAAGGTTCTGGAAAAGCACTGTCCAATCGGTTTTGCATCATCTAAGACTCTGTAAGAAGAGACCCAGAAAGCGTGTTAACTCTCCTCGTTTCAGAGGCGCAGAAGGCACTTGGAGCGCACTTCTGGAACCTTGTGACGTCACTCAAACCCTAACTCTTATCCTTAAAAGGAAGACACAGGCTTTTACAAATATAAATATAATTACATATAAACTATTCAAACAGGTCAGATATCGAATGTTATTTTGGGGGGATTGGAGTAATGCTGTAAAGTCGTTCCGAACTAATTATGTGAAACCTTGGTGTGGAGTTGCGGCTTAATTAACCATGCAAATATTGTTCTCTGTTACAAGTATAAGCTCGGATCACAGCACGTCAGGACCTCTTTGAGTCTTGTTTTAAAGGGACAGTTTTAAAGTCAGTGGGCAATCGACAGTCACATTAAAGTTGATTCACAGGCCAGGAATCCAGTTCAGCAAAGACAGAATTTGGGGCTGCTCTGTGTTGCCCATTATTACTGTCCAAAGATTCCAATCGCCCTTTTCTCTCCCTTTCCCTCTGGCGAGCGTTATAGGACTATAAAGACAGGAATTTCCAGATTCAGAGACGGTCTGTTCCCACAACATGTCAGATTACTGAACTCTACCCCTACCACTGATTCACACTCATCATCTTTTTTTTTTTCTCTCACACTGCTTGTCTGACCTCTTCAGGTTGTATGTTATTGTACTTGTTGTTGTTGCTGCTGTTCTGTGTTAATGTTTTTTGGGGATTCCTTTAATGTCTTGGTAGTGGAGCCCACATGCAAATAAGCATTCCAGGGCACGTGTGCACACGACGATAAACTGAACTGAGCCGCTTAACCAGGTGGTTACTTAAAGTCCAGCGTGACTTACAGTAACCGCAGATTCGCTTCCATGTCATTCGTCTCACCAGCCTGCAGCAGAACTGTCATACCTTAATCTTTCTGAGTGAGAGGGCGGGATGTGGAGTAGGAAAGCAAACGGGAAAAAATAATGGGGGAAAAAAAACAGTATTTCGGCTATGGACCAGGCGAGACTCCGTAACCGAAATAACGGTTTTTCTTTTTTTGATTTCTGCGTTGCAGCGAGGACCAAATCTCAGTTTGTACCGTTACATATGGGCAAAAAAATAATTAATTATAAAAAATAATTAAATAGTTCAGGTGGGTAGCTGCGTCAGCAAGCGTAGTCTGCAAAGGAATAAGGTTTACTCCACGCTGAAAAAAGAGAAGAGAGAATACACAACGTTTCGGCTGTGAAGCCTTCTTCAGGTGTGAACAATTGTTAATTGGCTTTTTGGGACTGGTGAGCCCCAGCAACTGTGAATATCGCTTGATCCTCAGGAAGGATGCTACATGCATTCTCTTGAGTTCGAACGGACACTTCATGGGGCTAATCTCACTCACTCCGGGTGTTTAAATCGTACTAATGTCAGGAGGTGACAAGAACGACTGGGGGAAAAAATGACAAGAT
Organism: Lepisosteus oculatus; assembly: GCF_040954835.1. NCBI lineage: Eukaryota > Metazoa > Chordata > Actinopteri > Semionotiformes > Lepisosteidae > Lepisosteus > Lepisosteus oculatus. The sequence goes on along the minus strand of NC_090699.1, from coordinate 7,724,589 downwards.
CAAACTAACCCACCTTAGCTAAAAGACTTCAAAGCAATTCCTCCTTGTCTTTTAAGTTAGTGTTCACCTTTCGCAAAGGCTGGAAATGCCCAGGTAGGGTCTCAAAAAAAAAGACAGATAACTGCTCTGTGGAGGAGGGCACAGATTATTAATTATTTACTCTTAGGGCACTGTTTTCCACTTTTTTCATAGTAAAAAACGTAAATGTTCGGCTTGTGGTAAAAAGCCAACGAAATGAACTGTAAGAAAATCAAACGGCAAGATGTCCAAAAGTATTAAAATCGAGTTACAGCCTTGTTTGTGTTTTGCCTTGCGTTATGATCCATATATTGTATAGAAAAGGCAATCAGATACAACCTATTAACCAAGTAAAGGCTACTTAATCCTTCCAGAAAAACAATGGACAGTGTGTAAGTTCCAGAACATGGAAAGTATAATTTATTATTATTATCATCATCATTATCAGTCGTGTTGTTTTGTCATTCCCCTGTGTAGTGTTTGAAAGAGGCGATGAGATTATTCATCAGAGGGCTGTTCTGATATGCAAGTCTACTGACGTTGCAGTTATCCGGAAGTGTTGGCGTCATTAGTTACTGTTTGGAAGCATGGAAAACTCAAGACCCCATCAGCTGATTCGCCCTGTGTGTGTTTGGCCTGACCTTCTGATCTGCCACAGCACGGGGGGGTCTACCTGTCAGGTCAGACACAGGTGTGAGAACGTCACAGTCTCGATACCTCCCCTGTCAGCAAAAACACAACACGCCTATTGCACAGATCGCAACAGCGTTTAGCCTAAGGCTGTAGCTCGTTTTCTTAACGTTGAACGTATCCGTGTACAACACATTCCAACGAAGAATGACTATTTTAAGTTTAAATTGTCTTACCTTTAATTACAGTTGCTCCAGAAGTCCGCGTACACGTGATGGGGGGGGGAAATATAGACTTATATAAGAACAGTTTAAAAACGCATCAACAAAACCCAAAAGAAAATCTTTTTTTTTTCTTAAAAAAAATATAATCTATGTCATGCAACGACTTTTGCTGTCGTCAATGGTAACGCCACAAGCGAGTGTGTATGTTTCCGTGCTTTATAAAAAATGGTTTACATTTCTGCAACTATCTTTTGGTTAAATTATCCCTAAGGATGATATAATTCTGAGATAGACTTTCGAACGTATTGGAGGCCCAAGAAGGAGAAAACGCGTTTTCAAACAAACCGATTGGTCACGGCCCTAAAGCGAATCCGACCAATTCAAGAAAATTCCGAAGGATTCGTGCCGATGACAGCCGGTTATTAATGCCAATAGCGAGCAACGCCTCTCGTGTCTGCATGGGTGAGAAGTCCAGTTGTCTCTTTTTTTATTGACTGATGACTCTGCACCTGATTATTGTTCAATAACAACAAAAAAAAAGTTTCTTCAGTCCTGTGAGGCGAAACGCACTGCTGTCGACCTCGCTCGCTGGTACTGAAGCGCTGCTAGTGACTTTCTCTCGGGACCTTTTCAATTCATTAATTCAGCTCGCTGCTCTCTCTCTCTCTCTCCCCCTTTCTCTCTCTCCCACCTCTCCACCGGGCACCCACACGAAAAAAAAAAGACCAGTAGGACATCACATGTGATGTGACTGTATGCTAACGTGCATTAACCTAAAGCTCCAAAGGTTCTCTCTTGCGCGAGTAGAAAACTCACTGCAATAACGTGATGGATTAACACCACATCTACAGAAGAACGTTTTTCAATTAATTGATGCCAGGAGACGCCTTTGAAACCTCAATGCTGTAGAATATAGAAAGTATGAAGGAAAATATGACTCAACATCGCTAGTAACAGGATATCTTTTATGCATGGTGCAAACGTATTCTTACCCTTGAACTGTAACTCTTTTTTCCTTCAATAATTGCGACCCCTGTCCGGGACGAAAGCAAGTGATTTAAAAATAGATGGAGGAAACGAACTTAAAAGATAATTCTATATGTTTAATTTTATTCACAGTCACAGTAAGATGTCCCGTCCTGACAAAATAAACGTGGGAAAATGTCATCTTTTAGTGTCTTCGGTCCTCTGGCAGTTTCATAAATCCTGCGAAAGTTTTTATGGGCAATTAAAACTTAATTTAACGCAAGCTGAACACAGAAGCAATGCCACATCACCGTGGAGAATGTCAGAGACACGTTGTAAGATACAGTATGTGGTACGAGATAACTGACCGGGATAATTCCAGTGACAACTATAAATGAATTCCCAGTTCAATTCCCAGTCTTCCCATCAAGACATCCAGTGCTCATGGGACAGTGGCTATTCCATCAGGGAGAGGATGAGAGAAAGGGGTGCCCAAATGTGTACTCAGAAAGATGGGTTGTGGGGGGGCTGTCACACTCACCCTTTGGGAATCTTCCAAAATACCCTGACATCTTGGGGAAGAATAAACTGTATTTTATGTAGTGCCTTTTATAATTGGCTTCTCAAAGTGCTTCACAAAAAAAAACACACAAGGAGGGGAGATATCAGAATTAACACAAAACAAGGACCTGGAAAGCAGTAGGAATGTGAAGGAGCCGACACATAATCAATTAAATAGAAGCCTTTCTGAAGACGAAGGTTTTGAGTCATGATTTGAATGTGCTCCTTGCAGAGGAATTCCAGAGATTTGGGGCATAGCTGCTGTTACCCACAGTAAGTAGATGGACTTGGGGAGCCTAGAATTACTTAAAACGAAGGTTGTGAGGTGGAGAATAGGAAGATTGTAAGTCAGACAGGTACTGAGGTACCAAGCCATGCAAAACCTCATACGGAAGGTGAAAATGAAGATTGTGAACAGGACTCAAAACCTGATTGGAAGCCTGTGCAAGGACTCCAGGACAGGAGTGATATGATCACTTCATCCCTTGGTACATTTGACAAAATAGCAACTGATTGACTCCCAAGTCAAATGGTAGCAGGTGAAGAATCAGAGATGAAGTTTTCGGACAGTCTCCCCCTTGGGATGATTAGGAGAAATCAAATTCTTGGACAGTTCCCCCCCCAACCCCCCCACCATGAGACGCCCAACAGAAAGAAACAGCTCCTCTGGATGGCTAGCTTGATTTTTCTCCCAGCAGGTTACCAGCTGAGTGATTTCCTGTGTGGGGCCCATTGTTGAGCTGCGCACAACCTCTAGGGGGCAGCAGAGTGGCACCAATCTCCCTAACAATGGTCTGCAGCCAAAAAACCTTTGGAGGACCTTACTGCGGAGATATAAATCAAAGTGCTTTTAAATCACATTGGGGCTCCCCAGACTACTGGGAACAAAGGAGAGTGCTGAGAAAGAAAGCCTTGAGTGGGATATCCTGCTATTTCTAACTCTTCCAGTTTCTCAGTTATTGAAACTTGGCCTGAATGTTCTTTCCCAGCAGCTTCAGTATGATGGTGCTCTTTCATACACGTTTTAAGTACAAAAACAAGCGCTAAAAGTGTTTTCGCCTCACTACGCTCTCTTTTCAAAAGAAACCGCATAAACCACTTCCTTTTCAGTCACGTACATAATGAAGCATACCACTCTTATTTTTGCTCGCTCTCAGAAATCCTTCGGCATTCTTGGGAACACTAGCAAGCTCTCTGCTCTCAGTAGGTCTTGGAGAGTTTTCCCTAACTGGCTTGGATCATTTAGCGTCCAAAGATTTTCTGTTAGGGGTTATTTGCGTCTTTGTGTCTATACTCTAAATGCAAGCGGGATATAGAAATCCATAGCCTGTTTTTGTAAATGCCCATCCTGCACTGCAAAGGTACAGAAGGAATTCTAATCCCATAAGTGCATAAACATCTCGACTTGGATAATGAAGATTTTGCAGTGCTAAGTGAAATTATAGGGGCTGCACATTATGTGGGGTGGCAGTTCGAGTAGGGAGCTGTGTCAGCATTTGTAAGCTGCAAAGGAACAAGTAAGGGGTGAGGAGGTGGCAAAGGATATCCGCCTGTGGCTGGAAGGTTGCCGGTTCAAATCCCGTGGCTGGCAATTTTTCAATCAAGGTTTATTTATCAAATGCACAACAATACAGCATACAGCTTTTTCCACAAGCTCGCAAGGAGAGATAGGACAGAAGTTGATAGAATTAAGGTTACAGAGTACGATACAATAAATGACACAATATACTGTGTACTTTCGCAAAGTTCACGATTTTGTGCTTCATTCTGAATTTGTAAGATTTTGCGATACTGTCAATTAATGTATTTTGTTACTGAGATGTAACACCCGGTCTGAGAAATTGGGACTGCAGTTTCCCTTTAATTAGCCTGATCCACCTGAGACAGGGGTGCGCGTAAATTTGTGCATATCTTGTGTATTTTTTTATTACTGTTGTTGCCATTCTGTAATGTGCTTTGAAAAGCCGCCTTTAAAGGCACTATATAAAATAACATTTATGATTCTGATTCTGATTTGCAGTGCTCCAGCAGGGGCAAACATGACAGAGAAGGCTTGATCTAGATATAAGAAATGTAAGGAAAAGAGACAGTTCTAACCCAGGGGACATTTTCACTCAGCAGTGAAACAAGGATATGGGCTCACAACTGGAAAATCATGGCAAATTTAGGGAGGACAGAAATAGGAAACTTCCTTACTCAAAGTCGTGGGCTCTAGGAACTGGCTTCCCAGCCAGGTGGTTGAGACCAATACTTTGGGGATCTGTAAGAAACTAGACAAAAAAAAAAGGTTTAGATACACTCAAATACTAAACAACCCAGCGGGCAAGATGGACTGAAATATCCCATCATGTCTGCAGGCCTAAATGAACACAATCTGGTATTGTGACAATAACACCTACCAATAGCAGGCAATAAGACTGCTAAATAGCCAAGCTGCAGTTTCTTCAGCAAATCACCCATAATGTTTACATGGACACAGAGTTTTCACTGTTTTCAGCATAACTGCACTACTTGGACATCATGTACTGCATACACCCAGGATATATCGCAGCTCTATTTATATTGAGCTCCGTCTGAGTTTAGTTTATTCAGTTTCTATTAACATTATTATCTTTTATTATGGAACCTTATTTTGTCACTTTAATTTTGTGATTTTGACCCCCCCCACCGTGAGCTTGCAGAAAAGACATTTCATTGCCAGCCACTACTACTGCTTGCTGTGTTGTTGTGCATTTGGTAAATAAACTTTGATTGGTTGATTGATTGATACTAATATGTAAGGAAAATTTGGGCAGGATTTTGAAACTATGTTAAAAAATTGCACTGAAAATACATTATTAGGGCGGGATTGGTCAGCTATTAAAGGGTTCTGTCATAGTTCCAGGAACCTCTGCAGCTTCCTGGACACATGCAAATATGTCATGCTAAAGGAAGGGACACTTCTCTCCTCCAGTCCACACCAAGCCTCCAGTACAGAGCTGTGTTTGTGTTTCCTGTCATGTGTTAATGTCATGTCAGGATGGGGGAGTTTGGTGAAGTCTGCCTACACTTCTTACTCTCCTTTTCCCCTTTTCCCCTGACATAAAGGAGGGTTATATCTGAGAGCAGAGAAACTGGGTGGATTTAAAAACAAACGTGCTTAAGAGAGCAATGATTAGAAACATGAAAGATCCTCTTGTGTTGAACAATTGTATCAAACCATTTTGAAAATGAAAAAAGAAGGAAGTTGTGTTGCACTATAATCTACCACAAACAGATTTCACTAAAGAGCTGCATGAAAAACTACTTCTGGAGTTAACTCTGAAGACACACAATTAAACCAATGCAGCTATGCAGAATACATCAGGAACATAAAAAAGAGATTTCTTGAACAAGTGCAAAGTGTGTAATTGGGAGCAGAGGAGGGAGTGTCTACTTGCAACTCTCTGAGGTTGGATGTTGGCTTATGTTGCAACATTAAGGGGGTAGCGGAGGGTCTGTGGCTCAGGATCTACACCCGTGGCTGGAAGGTTGCCGGTTCAAATGCTGCGGCCGGCAGAGGAATCCTACTCCGTTGGGCCCCTGAGCAAAGCCCTTAACCCCAACTGCTCCAGGGGTGCTGTACAGTGGCAGACCCTGCGCTTTGGCCCCAAGCTTCTCTCCCTGTCTGTGTGTCTGTGTCTCATGGAGAGCAAGCTGGGGTATGCGAAAAGACAAATTCCTAATGCAAGAAATTGTATAGGGCTAATAAAGAAACATAATTATCATTACATTATTACATGCCTCTTTTCCAGCTGTCACTTGTATTTTGTCACTGAAATGTATTGAATTTCCTAGTCTCCAGTAAAATGAAAATTCATTAAAAAAATCAAGAAGAAGGGGAGATTATTTTAGTGCACCATGGGCTGTGCAATTTCAAAGCACTAAACTGAAGTTTAGACAGATAGCTTGCATGCAATTTAATTTTAGAATATTGAAGACAATTAAAAAATTAGACTCAACAGCCCTTATTTAAGTAGTAATTTGTTAAGAAATTGATAATGGCTTCCAGCACTTAATATTCATCTGCTTCTCAAATAAGTGCAGCTTTCAGTAGTAATAATAGTAATAATTCCTTACACTCATGTAGCGCTTTTCTGGACACTCCAGTCAAAGCTCTTTACAGGTAATGGGGATCCCCTCCACCACCACCAGTGTGCAGCCCCACCTGGATGATACTCCAGTACTCTCACCACACACCAGCTCTCAGTGGGGAGGAGAGCAGAGTGATGAAGCCAGTTCAGAGAGGGGGGTTATTAGGAGGCCATGATTGGTAAGGGCCAATGGGAAATTTGGCCAGGACGCCGGGGTTACACCCCTACTCTTTTCGTGAAACGCCCTGGGATTTTTAATGACCACAGAGACTCAGACCTCAGTTTCACATCTCATCTGAAGGAAGGCGCCTTTTTACAGTATAGTGTCCCCGTTACTATAGTGGGGCATTGGGACCCACATAGTAAAGTGCAACTCGATCACCCAGAGAATTGTTTAGGGGTCACTGGTATGTCCCATCATTGGTTTGGCTCCTGAATGGCTACCATTGTTTAAATCTGATGTTATTCCCCTTGCTTAAGACGTTTTTTTGTAGTCTTTATAGGCCCTGATAAAGTGACTTAGACACTTAGGGTTACACTATTGGTGTTATTCATACTTGTAGCCTGCTCCACGCTTTGGGAGTCCCCCGTCCCGCTTCACACACACACATAAATATATAAATAAATGTTTAAATATTTTAATAAAGTGACACACAAAACTCTTGTTTTAACTCCAGATGAAATCTCAAGTTAGCGTGAGACCAGATGCTTTATTCAGAGCCGGAGGCGTGTCCCGCCCTCACTACGTCACAGGCGTCAGTTACCAGCCAAACGTGATCGCGGCAGAACTGAACAAGCTTGGACAAAGAGGTAGCAATTTAGCAAGAGAAACAGCGGCGAGCACAAGCAGGGGACATTTAGAAAATACCACAGCAGGTGCGAGAAAAGAAAGAGGAAGCAGAAGAGGGAGGGTGGAAATGCGGGACTCGAAGGGTCTGTGGGAAGGTTCATTGTGAAAACCAGGAGTGAAGAAGAAACGGACACGGGTGGTGATCTCGACGACGACAAGGACGCTGGCATTGAGACACCTGACGGTACCGGTAGCATCAGCAACAACAGCGATGAGTAGTTCTGTTCGGTTCTGTTTGTTTTGTTTTGCGCAGGCCGGTTAGGGAGCTATTTCATCACCTCAACGCTGCTCCCTGCCACCACCACTACACAGAAGACCCCCCCCCACACCCCCACCTTGGGCCCCACAAAACCAGTACCGCCCTGGGCCCCACCCACCCTTTGAGGCGGCCGTGCCCGCAGGCTCCCCCGTCATCTCCCCCCTCTCCCTCGGGACGCTTTCCGAACAAATCCGCCTCACGTCTTGGTTGGACAAACTTCGGCGAGAGGACACAACACTTGGGGGTTCAAAGCCAGGGGCCACGTTTCTTCCGGCGTTGGCCCCGCAACGACCGTTTTGTTTCTGCTCCGGAACGTCGTCTGCCGAGGGCGAGGGGGGCGCAGGAGAAAGAGAGAGAGAAGTCGGATGTGAGACTCGGCCAGGCTCGAATTCCCTGGAGGGGGTGGAGGGGGTGATGGATGTCCTGGCCGTCTGGCTCAGCTGGTTTAATTCACAGCCCCTGCCGGCCTCCTCACCCCCTTTTAAAGTTCTGTCACTTCCTTCCTGCGTCCCCCTACCTCCCGTCCGCCCTGTCCCCATTCTGTCACCTTTCTGGCATTTCTTCCGCCTAAACCCCCCCACCCCCACACCCACTCGACTCCCCCGCTCCTTCGCCCCCATTCAAACCCCGAGCGCTTTATTGGCAGGACCGGCGCCTTGCGGTCCTGCCAAAACAGGAACAATTCGGAAACGTTTGCAAACAAGGCAGGACAGAAGGTCTCAAATAACAAATCTCTCGGGGGGTTCACGCTTTGTCGCGCGGGCTCAGGTCACATCCTGGGCTGCAGCTCTGTGGAGTATCCCCCGTTGGCTGGATTTGGGCTCTGATTCTGGCAGGTGTGGGAATGCTGGGATGTATTTGGGGCTGTGGAGGGAGAGTGGTTCACTAATCCTTGCATATTGCTTGCAGGGGTGGGAATTCTGGGATTTACTCTGCTCTGTGCGGGAAGAGTTGGGTTCTCTAATCCTGGAGTATTGCTTTCGTCCCACACTGCCATTCTTGAGTATTTTATCCACCCCTTCTGTCTGCCACCTGCCTCTCCTTGATAGTCTTGTGTGGCAAATGTCGGCAATTATTTTTAAACAAAAACAAATCCCGAATGTTTTGCCCTATCACAATTTCTTTCCGTCCCCAATGAACCGAGGGGTGGGAGAGAAAGAATCATCAGTCAAATCTCAGTCTTTTTTAAAATGTCTTTCTCTTTTTATTCATTGTAGGATCTGATTGACTAAACCATAGTAAAAGCCAAGTGTAATGGGAGCCGGTGCAGGCTCCCGCGAAGCGTAGTTCAGGACCCTATGCAGACGGTAGAATCCGGAAGTAAGTGGAGAAGGACAACAGGGAGGAGATGAGGATCAGCAGGAGGTGACAGACAGGGGGGCGTGGCCAAGGCAAACAAGTCCAAAGAGTCCAGGGGGGACATCCGGGGCGAGGTCCAAAAGTCCAAAACCGGGTGATCCAACCAAGAAGGGACAAAACAAGATTAAAACCCGGAACGGGATTCGGGACAGGGACAGGGAATAAAAAGAGCATGACGATGCCGGGCGCTCTGAGCCCTGGACTCAGATAGTCAGGACACTGGGGAAAAGCCTATGCTGTCCTGGACCCGCTGGTAGGCGGGCTGCCGGGCGTCCATCTCCCAGTGCTGAGCCAGGAATAGCGAGAGCTCCAGGAGGCGGGAGGGGCAGGACTGGGGGCAGGTACATATAATCAGGTAAAATATGAAAGACCCAGAGCGCCCTTAAGGGGATGGATTATGATTGTGACATAATCACAGTAGCTACACATTCAGTTTTAAAAACATGGACCAGTGTACCAGTGTGGCATCAAAGTGAAAATCTTGAAAAACATCACCATGAAAGAGCCATGAGATGTAACCCCCCGTTTCATGCTGAAAATTGAACTGCACAACTGTCACTGAGGTAAATTATCCTCTTATCCTTTTTAAAGAAGGATAGATATAAAAAGGTATAATAATTGGTTATAACACATTTATAACGGGGTAGTACCCATATAACCGTTATAAACCCAGTTTATAATCCTGCTGGGTTATTTAAAACGAGCATACTGATTTTTTGGCAGGTCTGCACCTGTGTTATTTAATCTGTGTTTAGGGGGCCCTCTTGTGGAGAACTTGTAGAGCAGTTAATCCGGTCTCCCATTATGCTGAAAGAAATTGTTCCAATTTACTTTACAGTATTATAGGAAAGTCAGTTGTCAAACTGAATTGGACTGAGATACACCTGCCTCTCTAAATTGCATTCATTTAGAACTTTTGCTCTAATGCATTTTGATTTTGTTTGTTTATTACCATTTAATATGTATTAACATTTTTTATTAAATGCCTCCTTCTCACATATCACTGCCAGCAGCCCTATCACCCTGCAGCTCCCAGCTGGCAGCCCCACTGGAGCTCAGCAGGTGTGAGCCTGGTCAGCACCTGGATGGGAGACTCCTGGGAAAGCTCAGGTTGCTGCTGGAAGAGGTGTTAGTGGGGCCAGCAAGGGGCGCTCATCCTGCGGTTTGTGTGGGTCCTAATGCCTCATTATAGTGATGGGGACACGATAGTGTAAAAAGATACCATTCTTCGGGTGAGGAGTAAAACCGAGGTCCTGACTCTCTGTGGTCATTACAAATCCCAGGGCATTTCTTGAAAAGAGTTTCCCATTGGCCCTTGCCAATCATGGCCTCCTAATAATCCCCATCTCTGAACTGGCTTCATCACTCTGCTCTCCTTCCCACTGAGAGGTGGTGTGTGGGGAGAGTACTGGAGCATCATCCAGGTGGGGCTGCACACTAGTGGTGGTGGAGGGAATCCCCATTACTTGTAAAGCACTTTAAGTGGAGTGTCCAGAAAAGCGCTATATAAGTGTAATGAATTATTATTATTGTTATTATCTTGGTCAGGAGTGCTTGAACAAAGGACTAATTTGCAAAATAATCAACGCGTACCCACACTATTAATGCTAGAAAAGGTCATTATCGGGGGATGGAAAGGAACAGGTAAAGGGTTGTTCCATTCCGAAAAGATAAGAAAAGAAACAACGTTTCAACTGTGGAGACTTCTTCAGGTCTGATTATCGGGGTATTGCGATTGTAACAGAGCAACAGGATCTGAAGAGTGTTACCACCGGGTTAGGCCACTAGAAGGCAGCATAGGAACACGTTAGACTGTAAGCTGATTTCATACTCAGAGGCTGTCTTCTCTGCGTTTGGAATAGACTGGTAAACCCGTGGTTAACAGGTTCGGTTCTGGTGGTGAGACTGAAATAACCTGATGTTTAGAATAATAAAGTAGCTTCCCCGAGTGCTGTTGTACTAGAGGCATTAGTATATCAGGATTTCTTGTCAAACAGAACCAGCCTGTTAGAATGAGACTTAAAAAAAAGGATACAACTCAGAGGCTTTTAGTTCAACCCGAAGTCTGTATATCAGGCAAAGGTGCTCCTGTGCATCAGCACGTATTTCCTGTCCTCTATAACATACTGGATACTGCTGAAACCTAGCGTGGACTTGAGAGGTCTCCTGCTCACATATATAGCACTGAGCGGTCTAGCTCCAGGTTAATCTGAAGATCTTATTGCGTGAATATAGCCTAGCTGAAATCTGAAAAACAGAGCACACAGTGATCCTTCCTGTGGCGGAAGACAAAACAAATGACAACACAGACAGCCCAGAGGACACAGACTGGTGCAACAACTACGTAGTGCATTTTCACCTATTTTCAGTGCTCAGGCTCAAGGTACCCAGAATCCACGATACCATAACTTGCTCAGCGTGCCAAACAGCTGAGGTCAGCATTCCCAAAGTCCTGTGTCAAAGCCCTGGCCGTTGGCGGGACTATTACATTAACATATTTGCGAGTTTTCCAACCACATGTTGCTGGAGACGGGGCTGGGCGTGACTGCGGCCACTGACCCGGCGGAATGAGAGGAATGGAACTGCAGCACAGGGGATGGGTTACCACCAGCTGTGAAACCGAGCAGGAAGAGACATAGTGGCAAAATGAGAGGAATGGTTTGATTCCAGTGCACAAAAATCTCTTCCTGACAAAAGGACAGCCTGAAGAGATCTGCCACAGCTGTTCAACTACGGTGTACAGTAGGTAATAGTTTCCATAGCTTTGCAACATAGTAGAGATCCTTAATGGTGTTGGCTTACCCTGAGAGTTAATGTTTTGCCTGGACTGCATGGAACGAGGTGGTGAAGACCCATTTGGTTGGCTAGGGGGATCAGGCATTAAATCCTAGGAGGAGTATTTATTCCGCACAGCTGATCAGGCCAAACCAAGAGGTCTTTGGACTGTGGAAGATCATGCAAGCTCCAACGTCAACTAGAATTTTGTCAACAATTAACCAACCAGTGAAAATGATATAAATGTGGGAAACAACTATGAAGTGTATTAAAGAGTATACATGTAGCCTACATTGTAAATGGTTGGTGTGTGCTAATATGAAGCAGATCCTTGTAGATTGCTCACATGCTGCTCAGATTTTGGCTCTGGGATGAAATATAATACTGTATATAATAATTATGCATTTGTAGGAACAAGTTAAAGCGCACATCCCTTTGTATTTCTACAAGAAATCCTGAAAGATTTTTTTAAGTAAACAGGCCTCTGTGACATTAAAGAAACAGAAATTAATGAACAGAAACTGTCACCAAGACCTTATGTTATACTGAGAATTCTGAGCTGTTATTGTATTTTATTTACAAATGCTCTTGAAAAAGCTCTCAAAATATGACAATATAGGGGGTGAGAAATAGTGGGGTTTGAGCATCTTTCCTCGCCCAGAAGGCATGCCACCCCACTCTGCTTGCCTGCAGTGTGAAACAGGATTACCGGTGTAACTGGTTCAGAGGAGTGTAGGAGCACACCTTTCAGTAAAACATCCAATTTTAGAAGGCAAATAACCTCATTTAAAAATGCCACCCCTACAGGCGTTCCTGCCACCCCTCTACAACCCTAAATATAAAATCCTATATAAAATATGAAAGCCCATGAGTGTTTGCCCACGTCTTGGCCGCAGACACCCTGACCGCACACGGGGAGAGGAGAGGGAGGTAGTGTGGACACAAGCTCCTTGGCCCTGCCATGCAGAACATTCCAGGGGTCCCCCATTTCTTCAACCCCCCGATTTCCACCAAGGCCGCAGAAGCCTGTGTTTGCTTTGCTATGGCAGTGACGAGGCACGGTGCGACTGCCCGTGAATTGAACGCACTTCGCTTTGAACAGCAGACCCGCTGTTAAATGCCAAGTCAGGAGCTACAGTATTTGGGAATAAAATCAACTCCACCCACCTATTTTCTAAAACAGAATCTTCTCATTCAGGGTCGCAGGGGAACTGAAGTCTATCCTGACAAGCTAAAGGTGCAAGGCAGGGTACACCCTGGATGAGATGCCAGTCCATTGCAGGGCACGCGCACACACACACTCACAACAGAGCTAATTTTCCCAGAAGTCAGTCAGCCTACCAGAATGAAACCCATGTGAACATAGGGAGAACATGCAAACTCCACCCAGACAGCACCATCAGAACCGAACCCCAGGGCCCCAGCACTGCAAGGCAACAAGGCTAGCCAACGCACAACAGTGTCACCCTAAACTCACTTCACTTTCAGTGTGTTGTAGATTTGCCGGCCCGTGCACTACTCTCCTAATTATAGATTTGCGTTTTGAGGCATTTGCAGTTCGTTCTGGGGAACTCTTTTCAGAAAGGGCAAAGGCAGATAATGAACTCCATGAGGAAAGTTAATCTCATTCCCAGAGGGCTGGCTCCCCCTGCCTTCATCCTACCTCCAGGCTGCCCTCTTGCATATAAACTGATTTTAAAAAATTAAGGCTGTTATTCAAACATGTGAGTGTCATGTGGTTGTCTTATTTTGGCCACCTTATAAGACTTCTTAAAGATGTACCTTTGCCTTCACTTATATCAGACGAACCATATGAATGCAGTTGTGCCAATTACAGTGCCCTCCATAAGTAGTGGGACATTGAAGTGTTAATAATAATTCAGAATTCCTTACACTTATATAGCGCTTAACAGGTAATGGGGATCCCTTCCACCACCACCAGTGTGCAGCCCCACCTGGATGATGCTCCAGTCTGCTCACACACAGGAGAGATGGGGATTATTAGGAGGTCATGACTGGTAAGGGCCAATGGGAAATTTGGCCAGGACGCCTACTCTTTTCGAGAAACTCCCTGGGATTTTTAATGACCACAGAGAGTCAGGACCTCAGTTTTACGTCTCATACGAAGGACGGCGCCCGTTTTACAGTATAGTGTCCCCGTCACTATACTGGGGCATTAGGAACCCCACAGACCACAGGGTGAGCACCCCCTGCTGGCCCCACTAACACCTCTTCCATCAGCAACCTGAACTTTCCCAAGAGTCTCCCATCCAGGTACTGACCAGGCTCCCACCTGCTGAGCTCCAGTGGGGCTGCCAGCTGGAAGTTCCAAGATGGTCTGTCTGCTAAAAGTTATTCAATCAAAATTGCTTTTTTTGGACAGTTCTATAGTCTTCCCACCTCTATAATGTGAGCACAATCAGAGCAACAAGAAACACCGGACCAATAAGAACCACCTGGCAGCCAATTCTCCCAATACTGACGCTCACCCAAAATGGGGGAATTGAGCACAAAAAGTGCTATTATTCTGTTATTCTTTTATTTCTGGGTAGGAGCAGAACTACCCAGAAATAAAAGGTGACTTTCTGTACCTCATATTGATCGTTCCGTCTCAAACCCGAATAGTAGACAGGAAAAACAACTATTTTGACTTCACTTGTCCCAATATGTATGAAGGGCACTGTGTGTGTATACGATATTCTGGAATTCAGTTCCACGTTGCGGGGAATGGCGAGACTGCAGGGTCCAAATGACATCTTTCCTTGCAGCGAGTGGCAGAGAAAAGGGCGATAACGTGCAGAAACCTGCCTTGTCACGATCACATGAGGCGCCTGGTTCATCATTCAACACGGATCCACCACAAGACAGATATCTCGCTCCCCCCCTCCTCTTTTTCCGGTCTAGAATGAGTCACGGTGAATTCGCAGCATCGGTCATATGCTCTTAGGGAGACTTCATGCAGAAAGCTGCTACAGGGAGCTGCATTCGCTCTAGCGCTTGCAGCCTGACTTGAAGGTAGACCCCGCCTGTACCCACACAGGCCGGTACTGCCCCTGCAGAGCCAGAAGGCTTAGCGCGTCACGCTTTAACACGCTTTTTCTGAAGACGCGTGGAAACATGAGTTGAATACAGCGGTTTCATTCTGCGAACGTGAAGTATCTTTATAGAAGGAATATGGAGGGCGGTGGACGCAGGAAGAGAGAGAGAGAGATACACAGTTGGGCAGGAGTAAAATATGAAAGCGGTGCGGACGTTATCATTATTTAATTTGTTTAAACTTGTTGTCATAATTCGAATTTATTTTGTAATATGTACCCCTGACGATGTTTTTTGTCTTGAAATGTTATATGTACTCGTGCTTGCATTGTGTTTTTTTGCTATTCTTTATGCATAAATAAAAAATAAACAGTTGGGCAGGAGTAGCAAAGTTGAACTCGAAGCAGAAACGGAAAACTGAAGATTTAACTGAGACGTGAGACACATGATAGATAAAACGCCGCGGTGTGCTGTCACTGTAGGGCTGTAATTGTGTCTCACCCGCTAGCTTGCTGAGCTTTGAATCTCGGATTTCCCCACACACTAATTTTTTTAAAATCGTATTTTTTGGTCGTCTCCTGCGTTATAGTTATAAGTAGAAGGATGCGAGAGATGGGTTTAGAGAGCGAAGAAGGGCAGAGTCATGTTAATTTTTTAAGGCACCGAGTTTTCCTCTCGTTTCTTAGTGACAAAGGAGTCTCGGGACAGGTGTCAATAGGTGTCGTCTCTTGGACAGCAAAGACATTTTCTGCCGTGATTAAACACTTCCTCTTTGGAACCGAAAAGATAAAACCTCGTTGGGAGACTTGAAAGCTAGTAAGCTCCCTGCCCGCTACTCCCTCCGACCCCTACGATGGCGCCTGACCTCGTCCTTTAAATTCTTTAAATCCGTCTTTAAATCACTGGCCGCAATCAAGAGTCAGCTCAGCTGTCACGGTGCCCTTAAAATGCTGAATGTAGGCACTGCACGATCTGGGTTGGACACCTTCAGCGCTAGACTACTAACTCACACCAGATATTGGCATCATACCACTCTTGCACTTAAGTCTCTACATTGGTTTATGGGTCTGTGTGAAGAGGTGCATCAGAGATATACTGGCTGGTTTATGTGGCTCAAATACCAGTCAGACAGCACTGAGCTGGGATTTTCTGTGTTTGAGGCAGATGACCAGCTACTGGGAATAATAAGAATAATAATTCCTTACACTTATATAGCGCTATTCTGGACTGTCCACTCAAAGCACTTTACAGGTAATGGGGATCCCCTCCACCACCACCAGTGTGCAGCCCCACCTGGATGATGCTCCAGTACTCTCCCCACACACCAGCTCTCAGTGGGGAGGAGAGCAGAGTGATGAAGCCAGTTCAGAGAGGGGGATTATTAGGAGGCCATGATTGGTAAGAGCCAATGGGAAACTCTTTTCGAGAAATGCCCTGGGATTTGTAATGACCACAGAGAGTCAGGACCTCGGTTTAACACCTGATCCGAAGGACGGCACCTTTTTACAGTATAGTGTCCCCATCACTATACTAGGACATTAGGTGAGCGCCCCCTACTGGTCCCACTAACACCTCTTCCAGCAGAGACCTTTGTTTTTCCCATGAGACTCCGATCCAGGTATTGACCAGCCTCAGCTCCAGTGGGCTGCCAGTTGTGAGCTGCAGGGTGATATGGCTGCTGTGTACGAGAGACAGCTTCTTTTACTCTCTTCAAATCCTAACTGAGACGTTTCCCTTTACACGAAGGTCTACATCCGATTGCCCTACATCTGTAAAAACACTTATGCTCTTGTTTATTTTTTTCTTTTCTTTTTTAGTACTTTTTTTTTTAAATCACTCTATTTGCGATGTACTGCATCCTGGGGTTTGGAAAGGTGTTTGATAAATAAAACTTGCAATTACGCAATCAATCCATCCACAAAGCCATATTCTTCAAGACGCAAAAACAACAGATTCCATTCTTCTGACATCTGCCATACAGGGCTATCTCTACATGAATAATATTGACACTCGCTGGCATGTTCCTGTGAGAGGCTTATTCCCAACGTTGAGATAAAAAAGAAATGTTTGCTTATCTGTGTTCTACCGCTCTGTGTCAGGGGTTTTGTCAGTCTGTATGTAACACATAAACCAATCCAATGTAGTTGTTTTTTGTTCCTACAGCTACCAACGGTTTGTTTCCAGTGCCAGGCAGCAAGGAAAAGTTTCAAAACACGATAGCTAAAACCCCATGGTGGGCTGCCACCGTTTAATGAGCAGGGCTGTAATTGTGTCTCGCCATTACACACACACAGCCCGCTCTGACGTCACACCCAGCTCGTCTCCAAACCATTATGTTTCTGGTGGTAAACTAGTGGCCTCTTTGACCTAAATCGTGGGTTCGGTCGAAAACCTGGTAAGGAGGAACTTCTGATTTTCTCTGCCTCCCAAGTTTTGCTTAAACGAATCTGCATTTGAACCAAGCAGTCGTGTGATTGGAGGTTTGTCACTTTTGCCCTTTAATTCAGTAGTGTATTCTACTCCTCACACTGATGGTATCTGCCCATTACGAGCAAAACGTAAATATAGAACCCGTGCACATATAGAATTCCATCTTATTATTACACGCGTGAACGGAAACTCTTAGAACGACAGACGGATAATCGCACCACTATTTATCACTTTGGAAACGCAGATATCGGGTCAGTGCTGTGTGGCTTTAAAGGGAAGCAGGTCTCCATATTCCAAAGACGATGAATCTGTATCTCCCTCTATCCTGGCTGAACCACACACGTCCTCTAACAGAGCACAGCTTGCCAGTTAATTGAGGAAATCGTGTCCGATGCGCCACACGGCCCAGGATTTTATATCGGCACCTTCGTGTCCTTTTTGTGAATCACCAGTGCAACTACATATTTGCATTCGTTGAAGCTGTCACGCCAGTGTTTTAAAAGGTGAATTGTTTTCTCTAGGGAGGTATTTGGATGAAGGGATATACTTCTAGGAAGTATCTGGGTATGGCGTATCCCTAGTGGAAAATCCAGCTCTAGCAGGTAAGCTGGTTAAAATGGTGACCAGTTCGGGGTATGATCGCAGCAGCTCACAACTGGCAATGCACTGGAGTTCAGCAGGTGTGAGCCTGGTCAGCACCTGGATGGGAGACTCCTGGGAAAGTTCAGGTTGCTGCTGGAAGAGGTGTTAGTGGGGCCAGTTGGGGGCGCTCACCCTGTGGGTTGTGTGGGTCCCAACGGTCCAGTACAATAATAGGGACATTATACTGTAAAGGCACTGTCCTTCAGGTAAGGTATAAAACTGAGATCCTGACCATTTATGGTCATTAAAAATCCCGGGGTGTTTCTTGACAAGAATAGGAGTGTTACCCCAGTGTGTTAGCTAAATCACCCCCCCTCCCCTTTACCAATCATGGCCTCCTAATGATCCCCCTCTCTGAACTGGCTTCATCACTCTGCTCTCCTCCCCACTGAGAGCTGGTGTGTGGTGAGAGCACTGGAGCTTCATCCAGGTGGGGCTGCACACTGGTGGAGGTGGAGGGGATCCCCATTACCTGTAAAGCACTTTCAGTGGAGTGTCCAGAAAAGCACTATATAAGTGTAAGTGTTATTGTTATTATTACTACTACTTAGACTGCTTTGCTTGGAAGGTTAGAATCAGAGGGCCCCTGTGCCTACCAGACTTCCACCATCTTTTTGTTTAACAAGTTAAAGTTTATTGCAGAATGTATATCAATCTTACAGTGAGTACACACTTTAATATAAAGTCTCCACTAAGTTATAAACATTCTTCAAAGGATGATTGTCCGTTTTCAATCGTTTCACTGGTTGCTGGGGCTGGTTTCGCACATTAAAAAGAGTCCCCCCAAGCCCTTCTGGGAGTTACCACTTGCGGTGGTTTGTGTCTCTGTACCCTGTCCTGTCTCTGAAACTGCGGTCGTCCAGTCCTCCGCAGGAGCGCAAGGGAACAGATTTTTCCACATGTCCACAGTCCTTCCCGACGCTCCTTCGCATCTTTTGGCATCTTTACCCGCTGAGAGCTTCCCTGTGCATCGCAGTAGAAAGAGCCCCGCTCAGTCCCTGACGGCGCCGTGAGCTCAGACCCGGTGGTGCTGCTGTCTGACGTACTGAGGACTCCCCGAGTGACTCAATCCCTCCCCCCGAAGAATTGAAGGTGAGCTGGCTCATTTGTTTGGGAACGTTCTGTTTCACTTTTGCGCATCGCGACAAAAGCATCGAAAAACAAACAGAAAAAAAAGTGTTCAGACATGTTTTGTTGTGCCTAGCAGAGCTGGATTAATTATTACTTTAAAGTAGGCTGAAGGACTGTCTGTGTAGTTCTACTGGATACAGGGTTCAAGGATGTCTTGGCTAAAAAAAAAATCGAATTATTTAGCCTGCTTTCAGATAATTAAGCCTTACTGGAACTGTGTTCCTTTTCTTGCTTAATTTACATTTCTGGTCAAATGTACCGCAAAACTGTTGTTGCTGTACATGACGTGCGTGTCTGGATCTCATATTTATAATAATCTATGTGAAGCTGGACATTGTGTAACGCAAATGTGTAAATGACATCCTGTGAACGATCGTAACAAACTCGGGAAGTTTAAACGTCAACGTTGAGACATCACTTCTGCCCTCCCAGAATGCACCTCTTCTGCCATCTGAATGTACACACAGAGAAGAAAAAAAGCACTCGCTTCTTTATTTATTTTTTTACCTTTTGATTTTGTTCAATCCTTACTGCGAGACACGGTGTCTTCCCAATACTCGTTGGGAAACAATCGCAATTACCGCGTCACAACGCGGGAAAGTGAACATGCAGGATGTAAAACCAAAAAAAGGCAGGAAACTGAAACAAAAAATAACGATGCAGTGGACTTCCTGGCCGCTAAGCAACCACAGGCCAGATCTCACTCAGGGAGCAGTCCCCTTACCTGGGTGCTCCGGGTTCGAACCTCTGTCACGTCACTAGCCGACTGTGACCAGCATGTCCTAATTAATTAGAGGTACACAACTGGCGGATCCTTAATCCTGTTGAAAACAACAACAACTACCATTTGCTATCGATTTAATTATTAAACGTGCACGTTATTATATACATAAAATAAAATAGGTATGGGAAGAGACCCATGTCTGAACATTTTTAAAAAGACGTAAGGGCCTATTTTCAGACTATTTCTAAAAGTAAGAACATGAAAATGTTGCGTACCTCATCTTTATTTACCTTGTTTAATCTTTTTTTATATTATGTACCCCCTGTTTATGTTATATATATACTCTTGTGTGTTATGTATTTTGTTGTTGTAATAAATAAACGAAAAACAAATGGCAGGGCGCTGTCAGGGAGAGTCAGGCTTCACCTGCCCGGATCCGCTCGGTTTTTGGCGCCTGGATCTCGCCTGTTGCCCATGGCAGCACTGTGGTGACGTCAGCGAGAAGGCACGCGGCTCCACCAGTTGGAACGAGTTCTTCTAATTAAAACAATTCACGGGTTCCGGTTTCAGCGGGAGTGGTACACAACGATTAAAAAAAAATATATATATATTTAAATATTTGTAGTTGAGGGTGATAAGATAATGTAACGTCCCGCACTACCCTCAAAATTGTGTTTCTGACTGCGACTGTCTTTTTTTCCTGCATTGCCCTATATAAGGGGGGGTCCACCATCTTTCGTTTTTCTTTGGCTACATGTGTTGTTAGGGGAGGCTTTGACCCCTCTCCCCTCTGTCCCCCTTCCTCTCTCTCCCCTAGTGACCAGCACACCCACTGTAAACCTAAGGGCAATAAACCCACTGTTGTTGAAATTTACTAAGTACATTGTAAGTTGTTGACTTTCTACCGTCCTACTCCACACCTCGCAACCTTTGTTCGTCTAATTCTGGTCACCTGTCTGTCCCTGGGGGCGTTTTACACTCTGTGGTTGTGTTGTGCCTCAAAAGGAATTGTATCCCTAAGGATATCAGAGAGCCACCTTCCCTGAGTACTGTCAATTCAAGACTCCAAATCTTCTTCTTTAGAAGTGTTTGTGTGCTGTTTTTGATTTTTTTTGTTCTGTAAAGCGCTTTGAGAAGCCGCTTTTAAAGGCACAGTAAAAAGTTGTTTTTTTCTTCTTCTTCTTCTTCTTCTTCTTCTTCTTCAATTACAACTCCGGTCTCCGTTCTGCTCACTGCACCGTCGCTCTGATGGACCCAGGGCGCAGGGCCGTTTACCCCAACAGAGGAATCGGAGAGAAAGCAGTTCACGTACTTGAGAAGCCCATGATGATAAACACGGGCACTTTTCCATTTGGCAGGCACATCAAGAAATTTCGGACAGACCGAACTTTGGTTATATAACAGGGACTGCTTATCTTTTTACATTATGTTGGCGAGAGATAGAATTGAGCTGCTGTATTTTCACGTCGCGCTGGTTACGTTAGAAGCTCGTGAAGAACTACTAAAAACAGACTCCATAGCCGTGGAAGAGCAGAATTAGTTGGGTTTTTTTCAGTAGCTCGTTACAGGTCTATTTTTTGCGTCATCAATTTAGAATAATCTATACAGCAAAGCCTTTCTTTCGCAACTCCACATGATCAGCACGCTGTGTGCCATTAAAGAATGCGTCCTTGCAATACATTTAATGGAACAAAATAATCTCTAAATGCTGACTTTCAAACCGCAGGACTCGGTCTGCGTGTTTTACTTTACTGGATTAATTTAATTTATTTTTAATCGGCTTTACTAACTGATAAAGGGGAGAAACGGACGGGGCATTATTTCGTAAAATAAAAAAAAGTTAATCACTTAACATTATTGGACGAATGGGGTGACGTGTATTTGAAATATTCATCCTTGACCAATTTGACAATTTGTGCGGCTGTCTGCACCCCAGAATCGGCCTACTTTTTAGGCCGGAGGGTGTTATAGGCTTCCTGATTTTTCCATCCTAGCATGACTTTGCGAAGACTTTTTTTTTTTTGCAATTTGGTTATGTAACTCGTCTTCCCAGTTTACGATTTTACTGCGCAGCACTATTCAGAAGAATTTTGTTTGGGCAGCCTGAAGGAGTCTACAGAGCTACAGCACGTGATAACCACATCCTAAACAAGACGCAAATTATGTTACGGAGAAAAATAAAATCGATGCTGTATTTACACCTGTTACAAGAGATATACTTTATTGAAGGTAACCGAGGGATGATTACTGTATGTCCATTTACTGCCCTAAACGAAGACACAGAACAAGACTAGGAGTATTTTAAAAGCATATATTTAGAGCCGGACAGCAAATATACAGACAACAAGGAATAAAGATCTGATCTATCTTTTAAAATTATCCAGGCCCTCCAAAGCAGACGCCCATCACTTAAACCAAGTACTGCAGAAATATTCCCCGTGACATCTACAGGGAGTTTTAATGTCTTACAGGGCAGTTGCAAGGCCTATAGTAGCTTCAGGCTATGGTGAGGAATTTTTAAATGAGTACAGTCAAGATCATCGCCTGAAATCTGCTATTCCACGTTTTCTCTGTTGAAGACGACTAGGCTCAATGCATACAGAATCGTCTCACTCTGCTGAAGACTAGGCACCATAGAAAGTAAGGGAACAAGTAATAGGTTTTTTCCATGCTGAAAAGAGAAGAAAGAAAACGCAACGTTTCGGCTGTGGAGCCTTCTGCTCACACCGAAACGCTGTGTTTTCTTTCTTCTCTTTTCAGCCTGGAATAAACCCGTTACCTGTTCCTTTGCAGCCTACGCGTGCTGACGCAGCCACCCACCTGAACTACCATAGAGAGAGCCTGTTCACCCTGCTGAAGACTGGGTGGGATACGGTGTGGCAGTCTTCTCACCCGGCTGAAGACGAAACTCCACACAGACCGAAGTTTTGGATATCTACGCGAGTCTTCCTCTTGGTTTAACTAGGTCAGTTAATTGCTCGGCTTTTAGAGTTATGCGTATGCGCTTTGTGCAGCGGTTTGAATAACTGCTAATAAATGAAAATAAACATTACTCTCATTATGCGACCTCTCGTGATAGTCTTATGCTTCTATCTTGCGAACTGCGCTGCAGTAGTTGTCGCCCAAAGCAAATCAGAATTCATTGTGGCTTTTTCAGCAGAAATAAAACTGGTCTCCGGTCATTTATGGGTTCATCTCCGTGTCCTCGAGGATGCATCTGCCTATGAGAGTGGTGGCTCTGTGGCTGAGGATCTGTGCCTGTGGCTGGAAGGTTGCCAGTTCAAATCCCACAGCTGGCAGAGGAATCCTACTCTGTTGGGGCCCCTGAGCAATGCCCTTCACCCCAGCTGCTCCAGGGGTGCTGTACAATGGCTGACCCTGTGCTCTGACCCCCAGCTTCTCTCCCTGTCTGTGTGTCTCATGGAGAGCAAGCTGGGGTCTGTGAAAAGACAAATTCCTAATGTACTAAATTGTGTGTGGCTAGTAAAGTGATCTTATCTTATGAAATTCATTAGTGTAAGTTTTAATTTTTAATAATAATTTTAATTATTTTTTCCCCTCACTCCTGCCAATCTAATACACACCTATACACACCACCACCCAAATTACGACAAATAAATGAAAATGTCACAGGTTTTTCACTGGTTCTCGCTGGGTTGGTATCACGCTCGCAACCCGAGAAATCGCCTCTCTTAGTCTTCCATGTCAAAACAGCGGGTAGCCTGACGTTATCTTAACGAAGTGTCTCAATAAATAGTAAGAAACAATCGATGTTGGAGTCGTCCCCACTGCAGAGGCAGGCAAGACGAGACGTGTGTCCGCGGAGACTAGTTTTAACAGACTTTCGTGGTATTAGGCGTGTTAGGTAGGGCAATGACCTCCCTCTCCCGTGCCAACTATAACAAGGGCTGCAGATAATATAACCGAAGACGGGGGCGTGTTTGTGAACAACGCCCGTTTCCCGGCAGGGCACCGTGGTATATGAAACTTAGTGCTAACTATCGGAGAAACCGTCCATCCATTTTCTCACCGCTTCTTTCAGTTCCGAGTCGCGGATCGGGGGAGCTATCCGGACGAGGAACTGGGGCAAGACAGGATGCAGCCTGGAAGGGGCGCTAGTCAGATCCCAGGGCACAGAGAGAAACGCACACAGACTATAAAAAGTTTCGACTATAAAAATATTTCACTTTTACACTGGGGCCAGTCTGCCCAGAAACCTATTCATCTACCAGGACGATCACCTTTTTAAGAGCATTTGACAACCTAGTACAGATTCTATGTTATGTAAGCGTGTGTAGTCATTGTGAGACCGACATATATTGTGGAATAACGTTTATTTTGTTAAATAAAACATAAATAGAACATAAAAACCCCACGCAGACAGCACCCCAGGGCCGGAATTGAACATAGGTTCAATTGGCAATTGAACATTGCTGCGAGGCAGCAATGCTGACCTGAACTCGTATCAGAATAAACCTTTCATTAGTTGATGTTTTTCTTTTTATCTTGCCCTTTAAATCTTTCTGGTTATAAACCCTGTCGTAAAGGCCTACAAATGTAAAATGCGCTTATTTATTCTAGTATCCTCCGGGCATTGACGGAAAGCAGAGATAAGTTAAAAAAAGGGAACTTCGGTAAGTCTTTCTCGGCCATATAGGTTATGTAACTGAATTTTTATCAAGTTCAAGCAGAGTTTAGCTGCTGAGACGACATACACACGTCAATAAATCCACACGTACAGTATAACCATCAAGGACAGAACCCTAATGAGATCTCAGGTGTATAATAACTATAATATAGCTCATTACATCACACAGATCTGGATTTGTTCGACTAAACCCTCACAGGGACATCCGTTGTTGAAGCGGAGAATAAAAAAGTTTTTTAAAAAAATAAAAGATGCTTTGTGGAGAAGACTTGAAGATTTGAGGTAAATCTGAGCGCATATAGTCACTCTCTGTACCACACCTTTCGGCTCATTCGAACACGACGGTGAAACAAACACTTTCGATCCCATGGGCTACGTGACGAGTCACATCTGCTCAATTACTCGCTGCAGCTCCGGAACTGGGAGTCTGGAAGGGCTCCTAATTCCAATTTTTCACACAGAACGGCAGCGCTGTCACACAATTCCTACTGGAGTCATGTGCTTTATCTCACTTGCCCCAGACTTCCCTAACGAGATACTTTTTTCGCCACATTAAAATATTTGAATCCAGAATTTCACCTTATGTTTTTCTTCTCACACACATCCTAACACGCAAATCAACTACACAAACCATCCCCGCACAGATACACAACACTATTACCGCAAAATACACACACATTCCTAACTCACACACACCGTCACCACACAAATACACACCCACTCTCATATCATCACACACCATCACTACACACATACGCACCCACTCTCACAATATTATCACACACCAAGACACCATCAAAACACAAATACACACACCATCCTTATAAAAAAACACACACCATAGCCACACAAATACACACACCGTCATAATACAAATACGCAACACCGTTGCCTCACAAACTCACCATCACCAAACAAATTGTTGACAAAATCATAACACCCCTTAAACACAAACACACACACTTGAAATACAGCTGTGGATAAAGTCCTCTTCGAAGTTGGGCATCAGATCACAGGATTGGAAATGCGGCAGGATTATTTAGCGCGTCTGTTTACTTATTTGCACAGACTTGTGCTGTCCAAATATTTTTAACCGCTATTGAGAAAATAGCCCGATGGTATAATAATATTTGCTCGCTACGAGTTTATTTTCAGCGAAACACTAGAACAAACTCCGTGGTCTTTTTTCCCCCAATGTGGAGTAACTTCACTCTCAGCTCCGACGAAGATATTTTGGAAATACTCATACATCATGTGTCATACATAATGCCTCTTTCCTCGGCAGTCATATCGAACATTAGTAACTGTAGCAGTTTGTCTACTGTTATAATGTGTATTGAGATGTACAATGGAGATTGACGTAATGTGATAACGCGTTCTGATCTACAAATAAACCATAAATGTTTATTGCGCTATACTATTCCCGGGGTATTTACAAAAGGGGTAAATGGATACTAGGCTGTTTTTTTTTTTAAAAAATTAAGCTTGTACGGTTAATCAGAACGCATTTCTGCGGACGGAGTTTTCATCTGCTCAGTTCGGTGACACCAGCTGAACTCCGAACAAACTACAGATCGACATGACATTTCAATATCAGCATTGTCTCCCGTTGGCCATTCTTGTCGTTGGCAATCTTGCCAAAATAAAATAAGATCAAAACAGTAAACCTGCAACGTATTTCCTAGGTATAGGCAGAATCTCCAGGCAGTCTTGCGTGGATGAAGGATCTTACTCATTTTAGTTGTGTTTCGCGCAAGAGGCAGCACAGTCAAACCGTAGTTCGACTGAGCCTACAGAGCGCCTGCTCATAATCGAAATGTCCTCAAACATCACCGAGCTGACACAAATTTGTATGGAGGAGTGGGCGAGAATTCCTCCCGATGCGAGAGACCGATAAACTCTCTACAGGAAACGTTCACTTCACGTTATTGTTACTAAAGGGGGTTCCACGCGTTACTGGATCACGGGGTGCGCTAACTTCTTTTTTTTCTCGAAAAGCTACTTAATCGCTATTTTTTGTTTAACAAAGACAAAGTAAAACTTGTGTTATCTGTCACATGAGGTTAGATTTACCTGCTTTTAGGATCTGGGGAGGACTAGATATGCCTCAAAATGTACCACAGGATCTTAGGAGGGTGTACGTTTTTCACATCACTGTATAAATCTAGCGCATATATACGAGATAGACGTGCCTCACTGGCACTTGTAACTAGATTTTACCCACCATCTCCCCTGGCACGACGCCTATTCCTTCGCTTTTTGCACGGTGGTTTCAGTGAAGTAGAATTATGACGGTGTGCAACATTTCTTTGAAACATAATTTCCTTTTTTTCCGGTACGTGCACTTCTGTTTACACACATTCCAATCGGCTGAGCCTTCGTGGTGATTCAGTACCACATTCCAGATTGTGGCGTGTGCAGGGAAAAGCTGCATTTTTGGCGAGCACCGGACTGAATTTGGTATTTTTCTTTGGGGGGGGGGGTTACATCACATGTTTTTGACAGAAAGCTGGGAGGGAGGATGTGTTGGCCCTCCTGTTATCGTACAGACATTAGCCAAGGGGGACCTCAGCCAGGAGGGGCGTCTCTGATTGGGTTAAACCCGGGAGGTGTGTGCGCCTCTGACCAACTCGGTTTCAGACAAGGCCTTCTGGGGAGCCAATGGGAAACATTTGCTGGGGTTCCTGTTGCCTCATCCTCTCTGACGCCGTAGGCGCGTATAAAGTGAGCACCGGTCTTGTAACAGAGCAGTTTCAATTACAACGACGCAAAAAAGGTCGAGTTAAGCGAACCGACAGCGGTTTTGCTCTTGGTACCGAACAAGAGTCGGGCTTCGCGGACCAATAGTCGGCGCGAGTGACGTATTCGAACAATTATTTGTTCAGCTATTCGACTGAGAAGTCTCGATTTATTTCCGTTTCCCCGTCACTGGGTTTGGGACTCGCTGCAGTAGCCGCGTTATTCATTGAATACTTCGGGTTTGTTCATTTATTCTGTTTATCGAGGATTTCCTCATCGGGCAGTGCGCGATGTTTCCCGAAGCCGTTAAAGGGTAAGTTATTTTACAGACTTTTTTTTGTCATGTATACACGAGCAGCGGGAAAACACGCTGAAGCCACAGATGTCCGAACATATCTGTATAAGGAAGAGGAGTGGGAAAGAGCGAACGGAGCAGTTGGAGCGCAGAACGGTACTAGAATTAAACCCGGGGGAGTTTGGTTTTCTCCGTGAGCATCTCTGGCCATGCGGGCAACTTCAGCGCTCTCGCCTTTTGTCACACAGGCTCTTACTGTTCCCTCCGCGGTTTGAGCCTTTTGTGACGAGGTCTGAGCGCCTTCTCCTTGGCGCCCTGTGCTCGGAACCGACCTGTTTAACCGTGAAATGTACCGAGACTCAATTTCAACCCGTGACGCCAAATGTGGGCAGACTGGCATGGCTCACCACGTGCGTGGTGTAGCCCAAGACCCGTGGCACCCCAGTAGCTTGTATAGAGACCGGCACTGGAATCGTGGGCGGCGGAAATATCCGTTTCCTATTCGAAATGGACAATGTATCTCCCACGCTCACGTTTATTTATTTATTTTTGTGCATTTTAAATGAACGGCCATTTGGATGTGTTTTTTTCTTCTTAGTGCTACAGTGGCTGAAAGCGAGAACCTCGACACGAAATGCGACGCGCTGGATCAGATCTGGAATGTACTTTCCGCAATGCCTTCCGTCTGCTAATGTATCCTCCGTTAAATCCGAAATCAGACCAACGTAGACATAAGAGAAAGTCCGTTGTGTTGTAGCGCTTACGATCGTGGTTGTCAGGACAACGGGGGCGGAATAGACCGTCTTTTTTTCCTGGCAAACGAGCGCCGTTACCTTGCCCTTAAAACTGTTCATTACGTGAAATTGCCAGAGCTCTAGGTTGCGATGCCCTGCTGTAACCAAGACAAAAAAAAAATCACCATTACGCGACCTTGCGCACGTTTTCCCCGCAGCTGAGGCTATTGCGCTGTGTGTAGAATGAAACAATTTTATGACTCCTAGATGACTCCATTCCGGTGTGGAAACTCGCACCGAGGTTAAAGATTTTCCGGTCTTTCCAAACTTCGTAGTTCCCAGCAGGGAAACGCAGAATGCCGCATAACGCATATTGGTTTCGAAAGTGAGCAGGTTACCTACTCGCAACCCGGCTGAGGGAATGTTTTCTAAGCTGAAGCTGAAAAAACAAACAAAACAATTTGTAACGATGTGGGGTACCCCACTATTTGTGCAGGTGGAGACTGTCCGTTTATCAAAGGTAGCCAATAATCTGAACTAGAAGCCGACAGTTTTCCGTGAGGAATTTTGTCCACCCTAAACGGAAACGACCCAAAACCTCAACCTTTAAGTCTTAACGGGTCAATAATTGCAGGCGGGTCCTGGTCTTGGAGCCCTGCTACAGTAGGAATTGACGTTTAACAAAGCCTTATTTCGGAGGAGACTTTCAGGTTGGTTTCAGTGGCCTTGAATATTCATGGGGCGGGGAACTCACGCTGTGGCTGTGTTTTCAAAAGACTGGATTTTAAGTCTCAGAGGGCGAGATTCCGTCTGAGAGCGGAGGCCTCGTTGACGAGACGAGAAAAACCTGAAAAAAATGACGTTCACAATAAGGAGAAACACCATTCACCGCGTCACTGCGTGTTTTATGTCAAAAGGACTTGGGATTCCTTTTCTTTCATCGAGTCAGTGTCCATTTGTTGAGTTCAACCATACCGAACCCCCCAAAGTCTGAAATTGCTACATTATGTAAGCGAATCCGTGTGGGCTCACAGCATTTCCCCCGTGTAACAGGGGGATTCCAGCTCAACTGGTCAGCTAGATCACACACTGAGATTCGTTAAGTGTTGTAAATGTGCTTGACGAGGGCGCTAAGGCAAACCCATGACCCCCTGCTGCTATTTCCCATTGAAAGGCAGATGAAGGAAGAATCGATAGGAAACCCCTCTTTGCTCCCCTTTTGTGTTTAGCAAAACGTTAAAGCCACTACATGTGTCATTTCTCGACTAGAAAAAAGAGCTTTTGGTTCCTTTTTCTGATCCACACAAGTTTTAATTTCGAGCAAACCGCCTCGTGACTTCAATCCAATTAACATTTTCTCTACCAAATGATTGATTTTTCCGGTGACGGCGGTCGTGACTGAGCGTTCACGATAACGCGTTTTTAATACGGGCATATATCCTCATAAAAGCACATAATGACTTCATTGTGCAAAGGAATGTTGGACTTGGCCGCCAGTATGCACAGCCTTTCCAGGGAGAAATTAACGTCTGCACAGGCCTGCTTCCTTAATTCCGGCATTTGGTCTTCAACGTTAGTTGCACTGCCTGCCTTGCTTACAAAGACGGCATTTGTGCTGGAGCGCGGCTGTCACAACATTTGATTTCAAACCCCTGCATGCTTCTGGAAAATCCACAAAGAAGGACTGAAGAAGAGACTTTAGTTTTCTTTTTTTAATGTGGCTCACGCTATTCATTTTGCACCCCTGCCACTGGCCCCAACGCACACGCTCAAAGCACAAACAACTGTGAACCTGCGGCAGAAATGATACGATCACTTTGTCTGTCCCTCAGCGTGTGACTCTCAAGAGCTGATTGGAGATTGACGGGTGGGTGTTCAGTTATTGGAATGATTGCAGATCAGTTTCTCATGCCAGGAACACTCCCCCTGAGTTCCTGGCTGCTCCTAGGTCAGGTCTAGTGGGGCTCAATCGGCTGGCTCAATCTCACCCTCTTCCTGGACAGAGATGGCTCACCAGTGAAGTTTTTACAAACCTCTCGGCTTTCAGGTACGGCTGGAATCTGTACCGATGTGGGAAGAGATGAGGCTGAAAAAAAAAAAGGTTAAAGGTGGGGAAACAAAGGTGTGTTTTTCCGGAGTTGGATCTTCCTTGTGTTTGCGAATGAGACGGTAGGAGTCGATGAGAAATAAATGAGCTGAAAGCAGATTGCTTTAGTGTCAGCTGAGCCGGTCTCTCTCTCTGTTTGCTTTTTTGGGTGTGGGACTGTATTGCAATTCACAAAAGTGACAAGACGGCGGAGGGGTGTTCCCCTAGGATTGCAATTGTTCAAGCAGGGAGCTGCATCAGCATGCGTAGGGTGCAAAGGAACAAGTTATAATAATTATAATAATTAATAAAAATAGCTTACACTTATATAGCGCTTTTCTGGACACTCCACTCAAAGGGCTTTTCAGGTAACGGGGATCCCCTCCACCACCACCAGTGTGCAGCCCCACCTGTCTCTTTTCTTTTCAACATCGAATAAACCTTTACCTGCTCCTTTGTAGGTTTATAATATGCGATCATCCATCCCTTCTCCGAGACCTATATCCAGCACGGGGTCACTAGGGAACCAGATACACCCTAGTTGGGACACCAAAGGGCACAACCAGACACACGCACGCACACACTCGCGCTGGGGCCAATTTTCCCAGAAGCCACTTGGCCTACCAGCATGTCTTTGGACTATGGGAGGAAACCCACACGAACACCGGGAGAACGTGCAAACTCCACCCAGACAGCAGCCCAGGTCCGGAGTTAACCCTGGACCCCAGCGCTGAGAGGCAGCATTACCAGCCACTGAGCCACTGTCCTGCCCTGATGCACCACCAAAGTGTTAAAATGTGTGCAGCAAAGCACCGATTTCACAGGAGAAAGAGCCGTGCTTATCCAAAGTCTCCTGGAAATGTTTGTGTCCCGAGGGACAAAGCTGTCTGGAAAAGTCTGAGATAACTGGCTTGTTGTTCATATGAAAACCTTGGAAGTGATCCCTTGGAATTTCAGCTGGAAACTAAAATGTGTTTGGTCGATTGGTAGAGGAGTTCTGATGCAGAGCCAGTGATGCCAGTTCTTGTGTCTTGGTCTGCAGTCACCTAGTGTGTGAGCTGACCACACCAGAGGGAAATCTAACAACCTCAACTGATATCCTTATCTGAGAGATTATGAGCTCCTGAGCCTTATCTCAGTCTGTTCTTAGGTTCCCAAAGGAATCAAGTGAATACAGGCTATGGAGCTCTTAGCAGGGGAAGCACACAGAGGAAGTTATTGAAGACCTACAGATTGAAATGATCATATCAACTTTCCCAGAGAGCCCGAGGCTGATAACCATATTTCAGGCAGCACTCTGATTTGACCGGTCATTCAGGCTGAAACCACATTCCTGAAATTATTAGCAAGTCAGGAGGGCTGTCTTTAGGAGAGAAAAAAAAGACTGTACAGAAATAACATTGAAATCCCAAGAGTCCTTCAATTATATTCATGGCAAATCAGCTCCTTTCAGTGGGGGTTTCTCTGTAGAGAAGGATCAGATCGTGACCTTCTGTTTTTTAACCACTTTATTAAGTACGGGGTCACAGGGGAAGCCGGAGTCTATCCCAGCAAGCAGTGGGCGCAAGGCAAGGTACCCCCTGGATGTGACACCAGCCCATCACAAGGCAGGCACAAACACACACACACTCACACCAGGGCCAGTTTTTCCAGGAGCCAAT
The DNA here is from genome assembly GCF_040954835.1 of Lepisosteus oculatus. Lineage (NCBI taxonomy): Eukaryota > Metazoa > Chordata > Actinopteri > Semionotiformes > Lepisosteidae > Lepisosteus > Lepisosteus oculatus. Next base: position 7,692,709 of record NC_090699.1, on the reverse strand, counting down.
TTTACCAGAGGGAGGTAAATGGGAAGAAAGCCACATGAACAAGGGGTGAACATGCAAACTCCAAACAGATAGCTCCCTAGGACTTGAACCTGGGGCCCTGGTGCCTCAAGGCAGCAAGACTCACCACTGTGCTCCCCCACTTCAATATCCTCTAATAATAATAACACATGATGTCCAGCAATCAGGCCAACATTTTGAACTCAATGTTCCTCTCTTTCAGATACACCTTCGAGGACTACAAGGTGACAGCTGATTGGCTGCTGTCTCAGACCAAGCACCGCCCTGTGATCGCCATCATCTGTGGATCTGGACTTGGGGGTCTGGCTGAAATGCTTAAGGACCAGGTGGTTTTCAAATACTCCGACATTCCCAACTTCCCTCAAAGCACAGGTAAGACGCCTGGCTGTCTTTCCAGAGTTTTTGTACTGACTCTTTTTGGTCATCGAAAATCCCAGGGCATTTCTCGTAGAGAGTAGGAGTGTTTCCCCGGTGTCCTGTCCAAATTTCCCCCTGGCCTTTACCAATCATGACCTCTTAATAACCCCCATCTCTGAACTGGCTTCATCACTCTGCTCTCCTCCCCACTGAGAGCTGGTGTGTGGTGAGAGTACTGGAGCATCATCCAGGTGGGGTTGCACACTGGTCCCCATTACCTGTAGAGCACTTTTATTGGAGTGTCCAGAAAAGCGCTATATAATGTTTAAGGAATCACTATTATGCCAGGGCATTGGGTTCAACAATCTGCCTGGGCACCTTGTTCCACACTCCCACGACCCTTTGTGTTGAGAAGTGCCTCCTGATCTCAGGTCTAGATGTACTTCTCCATCCTGCTGACCAGCAGTGCTGGAGCTCTTAACGACATTTTTCATTTTTCAATGGCTGGAAAGCCCTGAAAAAATAAACTTGTCTCTAGAGCACCAGAATTAGCTATTCCTGTACTGCTGTTCCCTGATCCTGTCTGTGTGAAGCCTGTGACCTAAGACCCCACACATGGCCTTCATAGACAGAAATCATGGCCTGCAAAGTATTCCCCATATAATATAAATTGCTTATTTCCTGCACATTAGAGACTTTCTCAAAACAGTCTGTCCATTAAAAGATGCACTTATGCACGTATATGCATTAAGGATGCTTCTGTTTTCACAGTTCCTAGTTAGTTTTGGTTTTGGCAGCAGTGTGGAGAAATGCTTAGGGCTATGTTGTGGGAAGTAGAAGGTTGCAGGTTCAAGTCCCCCAGGGGGCATAGCCTATGTTGTACCCTTGAGGAAGATACAGCTGTTGGATTTACTCTGCTCCTGTTCACACAGCATGTGTGAATGAGGAAATAAGAGTTTGTCGCTTGGGGTAAAAGTGCCAGCCAAATTAATGCTAAGAAGTGTTGTTTGGTGCCCCACATGTGAACTCCACACATTTCTAGGACCTAGAAATATCTCTGCTGGCTTTTTACGATGCTCTGTACCACTATACTGCAACAGAAGGTGGTTTTTTAACTTAGATTTTTTTTTCAGTCCGCGGTAGTGGCTCATATTTTGACATTCAGATTGATATCAGGAATTCCCCACTGGAGTAACTGTCAGCAGTTCAGTCAGCAGGCTGGGAAAATCGCTTTTTTGTCCAAGAGGTTCTGAAACAAAATTGTGTTTGTGAATGCTGTCTCTCAACTGACACTCCTACACTTTTTCTGTGAGTGAAAAGCACTGCCTGATCGATCTGTGTCCCTCCTTGCAGTTCACGGGCATGCGGGACGCCTCATTTTTGGGACCCTGAACGGCAAGCCATGCGTCTGCATGCAGGGCAGGTTCCACCTGTACGAAGGATACCCCATCTGGAAGGTGAGGACCCTCTCCTTTCTTGTCTGGGGATCGAATTTCGGCTTCCCCCCCCCCCGAGACGTATTCTCTGCGTATACCAGTCGCTGTTTGTACCGCTGACCCCGAAGATCATCGGAAGGGCCGGTGCTTGGCGTGGGCCAACTAGGAGACTGCCTAGGGCCCCAGCGCCACCAGGGGGCCCCCTCAATGTGAAACACAACATGGTTTTTAATTGGCACGGTTGAATGTCGGCAGCCATATCACTCTGCTGCTCTCAACTGGCAGCCCCACTGAAGCTCAGCAGGTGTGAGCCTGGCCAGTACCTGGATGAGAGACTCCTGGGAAAAACTTAGGTTGCTGCTGGCAGAGGTGTTAGTGGGACCAACATGGGGTGCCCACCTGGGTCCTAATGTGAAACTGTATGGTATATAGCAGTTTGGCAAATGACATGACATGACACATGTTCAAATGTGAGCCTAAAAAAGTCTTTTGTGCTAGTCAAGGCTGTTTGTTAGTTATAAATTACTGTATAATTCAGTATTATCAGTTATGGATGTAAGTGCAGTAGTGTATTTCACTGTCTCATCTTTACTGTCAGATGAGAGTATCAGTGTGGTTTCAACTGCTGTTACAGGAATGCTGCTGGGTAAAAAGTTTGGGGTGGGAGCTGATAGTAGCAGTGTCTGTGCAAGTTGTGATCATGAAGGGGCCCCTTTCCAAGATCTTGACTAGGGCCCCCAGAAATCTAGGGCCGGTCATGGGAAACCCTTTAAGTCAGGATTTCTCCCGTTTGTCGGGATCCTAGTGTCCGGTCCATCTGGGTGACACGGTTGTGTCATCACTGCCACCACCACTAGGTGGCCACGCCGCCAGAGCCTATAGCTTGGCGTAAACGGCCGTAGAGTAACGTCTCCTCTCCCCTCCCAGGTCACCTTCCCCATCCGCATCTTCAAGCTCCTCGGGGTGCAGACGGTCATCCTCACCAACGCGGCCGGGGGCCTGAACCAGGACTACAAGGTGGGCGACGTCATGCTCATCAAGGACCACCTCAACCTCCCGGGGTTCGCCGGCAACAACCCCTTAGTGGGACCCAACGAGGAGAGGTGAGGAACCGCCGGCAGGATCTGACCTCGTACGGCCTTCTGCCCGGCTCATCGGCCTGAGAACAGAGCTGGCATTTCTCAGTGCAGAGGGTCACAGGAGCACTTCAAAGACCGGGGGAGGTTAATTCCTGTGCTCTGGGGCGGTGACGTCCCGATAGCTTGGCTGCTCAGCCGGTTTGTAACTTCATAGCGATTGCAAATGGAACAGAGTTCAAGTAGGGAGCTGCGTGAGCGTACGCAGGCTGCAGAGGAACAAGTAAAGGTTTATTCCAGGCTGAAAAGAGAAGAAACACAACGTTTCGGCTGTGGAGCCTTCTTCAGGTGTCACAACTGAAGAAGGCTCCACAGCCGAAACGTTGTGTTTATTTTCTTCTCCTTCAGCAGAGAGGGAGACAATATGGGCAGTCTGGTGCTGGCTTAACAACGGGAGAGGGTAACGTCACAGCCTCCCTCCCTCTCGGAGACGTGATCCTGACCACACCTCGGGTTCCAAGTCGCTGTTTTTGCCTTGGGGCAGTGCTGAGGCCACAGGTGTTTCTACGTGGCAGAGAGAAATGGAGCGCAATTTGCCTGAAATCGCTCCAGGGACAGAGCAAAAGAATGCAAACGAATACGAGCACCCTGGAAACAGCACGATAATTCATTGCCCAGTCTCAAACTGTGCCTGTACAAGAGATCGCTTGAGTGTAATTACTTTTCCAGGCTGAAACTATACTCAGAAACTGCTCTTCTGTTTAGCCTAAGAAAGCTTTTGAAGGCTCAGCTTCTGCTACTTATCCTGTTTGGGCCTGTCCTGTTTGGGCACTCTGACACTCATAGGAAAGTGCTTCCCGCCATAACATAAACTGAGCTCTATAGTCCAGCTGCTTTGTTTTGGGGTTCAGTTTGTTTCCAACGGTTGCCATAGCGCAGAGAGTTCTGTGCAGGAGTTCTGGCGTCAGCCTGATAGGCTGTGTGCTCGTAACGTTGCAGCGTGCCCTTGTTAAATAAACTGCGGGATTTTTAGACACCGCTCTGGCCCCTCAATGCCTCTTGACCCCCCAACGACACACAAGCCTGTTCCTCTGCCGTCCTGCAGTCCGCGCGCAGCTGGGAGACGTGAGGGGTTTGAGCTGGTTGGGCGGGAATGGGGCCCTCTATCGCGTGCCGCGCTGGGTTATAGTGGAGTATAAGGCCCCTGTGGTTCCTCCTGCCAGGTTCGGGGTGCGTTTCCCCTGCATGTCGGACGCCTATGACCGGGACCTCCTGAAGGCGGCGCAGGTTGTGGGCGCGGAGCTCGGCTACTCCGACTTCATGAAAGAGGGGGTGTACTGCGTGCTGGGGGGCCCCTCCTTCGAGACCATCGCCGAGTGCCGCATGCTGAACCGCCTCGGGGCCGATGCCGTTGGTGAGTAGCCTCTCTTTTTCTGTGGACGCTCACCCGGAGGGAGGGGTGCCATCGTTTCTCGACAGGCACTCGAGACACCTCAGGACGAGGGCGTCATGACAGCTCAAAGGACAGCATTGTGCTCTAAAGCAGTGGTTCTCGAAGTTCTATGGTCCGCGGACCACTTAAACCAAGTCACAGATGCGGCGGACCACCTATGCCTACGTCCACTTCTTACCTTGTAAAAATCATCGCCTGTTCATGTACTAAAATTAATATTGAACTAAATTTGATGAAATAACTAATATTTGCATGAACAAAATGCCTTATTTTGCAAAGGCTTTTAGTACTTAAAAAGTTAATGTGAAGAATGGAGCTGCTTAGACTTGCTTTAAGAGAGATGAATAGGACAGTCCGCGGACCACTTGGCGCACGCTTGCGGACCACCAGTGGTCCGCAGAGCACACTTTGAGAACCACTGCTCTTAAGCAATCCCCCCATATACGGTACGGAAGAGGTAGCCTAGGTTTTGGAAATCACCCAAAAATGTGTCTTGGAGCCTTTCTGAATGAAAAGGACTACTAGCCCAATGAATTAATATAGTAAATCTCAAATTGTTGTTAACGAATAACTCACACGAAGCGCAGCTTGACCAGGAATGCAGAGCCAAGATCCCATGACTCTAATAAAAGTGAAGCCTTACTCTTCAGTCTTTCCATTGATCACTCCAAAGATTAATGATGACCCTAAATGTAATTACCCATCAGGAACGTGATGTGCCCCTAATGGGATGCTTTTCTTTGTGGCTGCTCAGTCGGTCAGCACAGTTTCCGTTTTGATGCATTGAAACCATTCAGTGAATCTTCCCTTAGCAGAAATACACAGGGACTGGGTCTCAGTGCACACATTAATACTCATACGTCCTTTTTTAAGATTAAGTGGAAAGTCGTGCACTTGGGACTTTGCTATTAATATTTGCCTTGAAAGCTTCTGCCATCGGGCTGAACGGAATGTTGTTTGGTCCTGGTAAAACATACGTTTTTATGTCTTTGGGGCTGTTCAGCCTGCCAGTACAGTTTTTCCTTTGCGATGTATTGAAACCATTCAGTGAATCTTCCCTTAGCCGCCATAGACATAGGGACTAGATCTCGGAGCGCACACTGAGGCTCAAACATCTGTTTTTGCGACAGAATGGGTGGAGCCTGTCCTGCAGTGGACCTGTAAGGATGCTCAGCTCTGACCGCGCCCTTTCTTTGTCCCCGCCCCTTCCCTTGTCCCCGCCCCCCAGGCATGAGCACTGTGCACGAGGTGATCGTGGCGCGGCACTGCGGCCTGCGCGTCTTGGGGCTCTCGCTCATCACCAACAAGGCGGTGATGGACTACGAGAGCGAGGAGCGGGCCAACCACGAGGAGGTGCTGCAGACCGGCAAGCAGAGGGCGGAGCAGCTGGAGAAGCTGGTGTCCACGCTGGTGGCGCGCGTCGAGCTCAACAACAACTACTGATGAGCCAGGATCGGGGAGGAGTGGGGCAGCGCGGAGACCCCAAAACCTCTATTCCATAGCATCGCCAGTCTTCCCTCCCCCTGCACCCCACTTCATCCTTCAGTGGTTTTGGCGATCTGTTTTGGCAGAGCCAATTAAGCGATTAAGATGCCAATAATGAATTGCTGTGCTGATTGCATTGAAATCCTGGCCACCCAACAGACCGTCAGCAACCACAAGCCTCTCGCTGCTTTCTGCCACCAGCTTCTCAAAACAGGCTGGTCAGCAATCGATGATCCATTGCTATGACCTGCCTGTGAACATAGATATCCTTAATACCTGCAACTGGTTGAACACACAGGCTTGAAAAGAAACAGGCTTGGTTTTACGTAGGGACTGTGTTACTGTATTATAGTTGGACTGTACATTCCTGAAGAAAAGAAATTAATACTGAGATTAAGCGTAGAGAATAGGCTAGACAGGCTGAAGGGTCTGCTCTTGATTGTTTATATTCAGAACTTTCTAAAAAAAGAAACAAAATGTGCATTTTTTAATTACCTGAAGGGGAAAAGGTTTGTACCTGTCCAACACGTTGCTGTAAGTATAGTGAAAAAACCGCGCTAAAATCTCTGTGGACTCTCTGACAAAGGCAGATGGGGGTGGGGGGGGATGGTGACATCACATTGTGACATCACAATGGTGTTCAAAGGTCAGGAAAATTGCCATTATCATAATAAAGAAAAACAGAACAGGGCTAAAGTTAATGCTGCTATGGAAAAAAAAAACTTTCTTTTAAAAATCATACACATACTGTAATTTCCTTATGTGAATGCACCAATTCCTTCATGTCAGTCAAAAGTAGTATTCATAAATCTTGCCTTGAGACCAATTTATTCATACACATTACAGCATAGTACTTTGCTTTATAGTACTAGCTTGATAAATTGTCTATCTTGAGTAACTAAGGAAAATTACCTTTCGTGTTTAGGGGCTCAGCTGAGATTTTGCGTGGTTTTTGTGCACTTGTGTATCTAAATTATTGTTGATGGACTAATAACTTATATATTTAACTGGTATATATATTGTATTTTGTTCTGTATGAAGGGTAGGCCTTTCTATTTTGTATTGTTTATTTATCTAGTGGTGACTTTAGGCACTTTTCTCTCATTTGAAATGGGTCACTTAAGAAACTGCCAAAGATTAAGTGGAATGTCATACACTTGGGGGACTTTGCTATTAATATTTGCCTTGAAAGCTTCAGCTATCAGGCTGAACTGAAGGTTGTTTGGTACTGTCAAAATGTGCATTTTTATTTCTGATGTCCATTGCACAAAACCATTGTGCAGAAACGGGGTCCAATATGTCTGTTTTAAAAATGAGCTGTGTATTTCAGAGCTGCCACCTGTGTTAAAAGAATCATGAGCTTGCATTCCACAGAATCGAGACACAGATGCTTCAAGCTTTAAAACATGCAATTTGCCAGTGAGCACTGATTACAGATTGCTGGCTTGCCGGTCCTAATTAAGTATGAGGAATGGCTCCAGACAGTCAGCTGATTCTTAAATTGAAGCTTGCACAAGAGAAGCAGCCTTGTGCTGATTTAAGACATGGTCAGTACAAAAAATGTTCGACTTTCCCTGGGCTCACTCGCCTGACCTCAACGAGTTGCAATTACTTGATGAAGTGTACCTTTTTCCAGGAAAGCAAACCCAGTGATTTTTCAGTCTTAACATTTGAGATTTATGCTTCCTGTTAAAGAGGCATATTGCATATCCTTTTCTTATTTATGTGATACCTTTAAAATCTTTCTGATATGAAGGCTGTTACACAGGTTTTCTTGTTTTTCTCCGAGTCTTGTCTGTTTTAGAAGACTAATAAAACCCATTGGACAGAATAATGTTCATTTCTCCACTATCGGCCTGCCTCTCTCCAAGCTTGAGAGAGCCTGGGGCACATCTGTAGGGGCCGTTCGCAAAGTTTTTACATTGGCACAGGAAGGCAGGAATTCAAATGTACTCCGCTGGAGGCAGGGCAGCTGTGCTGGTGTTTTTGATCAGCTTTGTAAGCCGTGCGAAATTCGCCTGTCTCGCATAATTGTTCAGTCCTGCTTGCTAAAACTGTCAGCTTTTGTTGCTAGTACCCAGAGAGGGAGAGGAGTTAATCTGCCATATGTCCATGTTCTATGGGATTATTGTCTGTGGTGTTCTCTTTGGAAATGCCTGATACAGCAGAAAACACAGTACAACAGATCACACCACACGATGTAGACAGTCCCTTACAGAACAGCAAAAAATAAATAATTAATAGGTTTATTTCATGCTGTAAAAAGAAGAAAACACAACGTTTCGGCTGTGGAGCCTTCGGACGAAACGTTGTGTTTTCTTTCTTCTTTTTTTTCAGCATGGAATAAACCTATTACTTGTTCCTTTGCAGCCTACGCATGCAGACGCAGCTCCCCACCTAAAAAATAAATAATGACAGTCACAGTTGATCATCATGCACAACATAGCACAACGACGTATAATAGGTATTACAGAACAATAAACACACAAAATCTTAAAATCCTGGTCACTAAGTGTTGAGTGCAGAGAGAATGCGGTTAATGACGCACGCTACTTTAAGGTTGAAGCTGTTCTTAAGCCCAGTGGTCCATGCTTTAATAGGGTGGTACTGCATTCCAGAGCGCAGGGAGGAGAACAGTTTGTGGCCGGGAGGGTTGGGATCCTGAATGATGGATTGAGCTCTATTGCGACAGAGGATGCTGTGAATCTCTTCGATTGATGGTAAATCACATCCTATAATCCTCTGCCGTTGCAACAACCCTTTGTAAGCAACGATCTTCCTCAGAAGGCAGAAGAAGGATGAAGACGAGGCCATTACTCGTTGTTATCAATGAGAACCAGGTAACGTGGCACAGCACTGGTCTAACACCACACTTCCGAACCTTCCTAATGTGCTGCGAGAGGGGTAGGGGAATGCATGCATTTTGCACATTGACTCAGATGTTTTCTGACTGTTAATTTATTTGCCTGATTTTATTTATCCCAAGAGACTTACTTGTTTACCCATTTCTACAGCTGGGCATTTTACCAGGGTGATTGCAGTGAAGGCCACCTTGCAAGAGCTGTGCCTTTATGTGGGACTTGAACCTATATTATAAGTGTAAGCAATAATTATTTGTTCATTCATTTACTTGATTTTATTTATAAATTTGATTTTATGTACACCAAGAGACTTAGTGGTGTACACCCCCCCTGACTCTATGTCAATACCGTAAGTAAACTGGTAGTACGCAGAGATCCAAGTCAAGCAGCTGGAGGTGTGATTTTGCCAGTGTAGTTGCTGTAGTTCCTCCTGGGAGAGGGCTATGCTGTCCCATGTGGTGAGTTTGCTCATCCACTAAGTCTAATGTAAATAGCTGCAGGGTTTCTCTGCAAACAGCTCTCTGTACTCTAAAGCACTCGTGTGGAAAGTATGAAAATATTGTGGTTCCCCCATTAAACATAAGTGAATGAACCTTGATCTGACTCATTGTGGATACCCTGTAGTGAGTGGGCGCTTTTCCACATTTGAATGATTTTGCCAAACCTGTCATCGGGGACGAGAACTGGAAATGTAAATCATGTTCATTCTTACATACTTCAATTCTGAATTTTACTTGCAAAGTTTTACTGACAGCTGTGCACACTTACACAGTGACAGACTTTAGCTGTGTCTTTATTTAGGAAGTGTAGCCAGCAATCCTCAGTGAAACTGGACTTGGATGACAACCTCCAATCAGGACAGAATGCTCTTCTATACCCAAAGGGTGGGGAAGTGTGGAAGAACAGGTCGCCTTGCAAGAGCTGTACCCCCATGTGGAATTTGAACCTGCAACCCCCCCACAGACTCCAGGCCAAGGTGTTGGCTTCTCTCAAGACACAGCATGATGAGATTCCCCAGTCAGAACAGGAGTCATATCTTTACACAAAGGGTGGTAGGAGTGTGGAACCAGCTACCCAGCCATGTTGTTGAAGCTGATACCCGACGTACCTTGTAGTCTCTAATCTACCAAATAACCTAGATGGGTCAAATGGCTTAAATGGCTTTTGTAATCAGTATTATTTTCTTAAATGATTTCATATCAATAAGAACCACCAGTTTGCATCATGATGTAACTATTGCTCTGTTATTGTTAAATCCATATGATGCTACTATGGCTATTGTGTTAATGCTAATTCAAAGAAGGTTAAAACACTAACAGCTGACGATAACCTCTGTTCAGTCAAATCCGCTGTGAAGGAGTGGTGGTTACACACCGGATCAATCTGAGAGTGAAAAGCTTGTCTTTGGATGTGGGGATCACCCCCGGATGGTCTCAGAGGACCCCGGGCAATTCTCGGATAGCAGGCTGGAAACATTTGCTTCAGTGGTTCCTGTCAGCCGCTGCTCCTATTTGAGACGGGCTGTGCGACTCATTTCTCGGGTGGATGATTAAGGCTGTCAGCCCTGTTGCGTTGCGGCGTCCAGCCTGGGGGAGGAGGGGTGGGTCTCCCCCTCCCTTCCCCGCGGTGGGGCTAGTGTGACGTCACAAACACCTCTTTTTAGAAAGAAAAATGTTTCCACTGCAATTGTGCCTAGAGCAGTTTTCCATGACGCTGAGGCAGTGTCCTCTCACTGCCTGCCCATACAAGACAAATTACCTCCCCTTCTTTAAGCAGCTTAAATCAGACTCTCGGTTTGGCCAGAAATCCGCCCTATTTATCCTGGAATTGGCAGCAGTCACGTCAAAGCACTTAAAAAAAAGCTCCTTATTTATCCTATCTCGCACAAAAACTAACAAGGGCAAGGTGGGAGTGGCTGCAGTTAAGTAAAGAGTCTGCGCGTCAGTCTTTTTTATTTTGTTTAGGAGATTTACATCCTAGATGTCATACTGAAGCCATTTTCACCAGTAGAACTGGCTACTGTGTTCCTGTTCACACGCGACTTAGAAATCTAAAATGCAGAAAAAAAGATTTATTTTCCATTAAGCTGGAAGGGGGAGCATTGCTGCTTCACGGCTCTAGGTCCCTGGGTTCGATTATTATTATTATTATTATTATTATTATTATTATTATTATTATTATTATTACCGATGCCCCGTGGTGCAAAGATATGCTGTCCAGGTTAACTGTTTTTTCTAATTTACAGCCCCGCGATGGGCCGGCATTTTGTCGCGGGTGGGCTATTACCTTGTGTCCGTTTGTATGCCAGGTTGGAATCCAGCTCACCGCTGCCCTCTGTTGGACCACGCAGGTATCGAAAACAGACTGACGGATATTTTGTCTGTTTCCCTGGCCTGGACTGAGAGAAACGCCGAGTAACGAGCAAACTTTGAAAACCCTCACAGGTATCCATGTTCACCGCAGAAATGTTCCAACGTGATCTGCAGGCAGAGCTAACAAGTGAGTAGTGTTTGTCGGCAAAACCGTCTCGAAGTCGAGAGCCATATTTCTCTTGGATTAAAAGAGACGGATTCGCAAGCCTGCTTGTTCACAATGTCAGAGGGCCGCTTCACCTCACCAGAGGTTTTGTTACCTTGTTTTGAATCATACAATATGTGGCCGTGCATACCTGGATGTAAATTGGGGGGGGTTCCCAGTTACTGTGAACATTTTACGTTCGTTGTGCTTTGAAATGCGCTCATCAATGCAGATTCTCTCTAACCCCGAAATATACAAATTCCCCTTTAACTCTACAGAACCCAGGTCGAGCTTTGGCCCGATCAGATATGTCCTCTAGCTGTACTGGCGATCCCAACAGTTCGTTAGCGATCAGCAGTATCTTAGTATCATAATGATATGAAATGAGCAGATTGCCTTTTGCGCTGCTTTCGCTGTGGTGTGCAGCGAGAGAGTCTTGTGAGACCGTGTCACAAAACAGTTCTACCGTGGACAAACGTTACCCGTCCTGCCGGCTGAAAGGCTAGCGAGAGAAACAAACCCCACAGACGCTGCCTTTCGGAATGAAAATGGTTTAATAGCGGGCTCGGTGTGTCACAGGATTGATGAAATGCGCTTCAGTTGCGCCGTCAATGCTTCTGAGCTTCCAGAGCCGCCGAGCGACTCTGACCAGTGTCACGTTGCCTAGCGACCATCCTCTGTCGTTGTAATCTCTAGTGGGTTACCGAGATCCTCCCTTAAGCATCGGTTTTCAAGTTCTCTCTTCTGTCCTTCCACTTCCTGCACGGGTTTTCTAGCACGAGGGCGTTGCTAGGATCCGCATTTCGAAAACCTGTTTTAACCCCTGTTGTGTTACCCCTCTGCCCACCTCACCTTTTCCTCTAAGACAGAAGTTCTCAGACTTTGTGGACCAAGTACCACCCCTGATCAAACCAAAGCATCCAAGTACCACCTCCAAGTCATCTTCTCATAGGAACCCCAGAAAACCTCAATGACCAACATGAGCGCGTGCACACACACTCACACATAATAAAAACAGCACTGAGCACTTGCTAACACTTGCTGTCTGTGTCAGGGGCAGCAGCAGAGCTAGTGTCGGTGGCTGATGTATAATCCTCCTCTTGATGTATCGGAGTTGGCATCGGAACTCTTGGCGTCTATTCCTTTCAGCCAAGACATAATCCTGGATTTTTTGTGAGGTTCATTCATTTTTGATCGATTGTTCTGTTGGCGAATGCGGTGCTGTTGGAGAAATCTTTCACCTTTGCCTCATTAAAGACAGTCAGGAGTCTGTCTCAGAAGTTAAAAGAAGTTTTTATTTCACGCACATGGGAGTGAAACACACAGAGATGATCAGTGTATGTTTCTCAAAGTAATTAACCTAGAACAGCCCCTACATTTTTTTCTGTTATCTATCACGCCTATCTGTGCTTACAAGATTGGCAGTTTTCCAAAATCACACACATCCTCCTACCTCCCTATCTGCTAAAGATCACTTCTTTTAACACAATTGGTCACTTAGGTTCATAGCACGCATTCCTATACAATGGTATAGAATTACATAGTCGCCCTTGTGTCCACTCAGGTATTCGCGCACTGTATCAACATACAGTACCTAAGTATGTAGGCTGTGTATTTGACACACAGACTAATTTTATTAAAATAGAAAATATGAAAATCTGTCTCAAGCTTTCTGGAACTGATTAAGTTAATTACAGATGAAAAAATTATTCCATTTTTAAATTCCCATTTTTATCCCATTTTTATTCCAAAAATTAAATTTTTCAGTGCACGCAACAGATTTCCAGGGTCATCTGGCGCACCACCTGGGGGCGCTCCACGTACCACCAGTGGTACGCATACCACGGTCCGAGAACCCCTGCTCTAAGACATTCTTCAGACTGGGGTGTCTGACCCAAGTCCCGGAGAGGCCCGTGTGTCTGCATGTTTTCATTCCAGCTCAGCTTTTAAGAGTATAGAAGGATCACATTCCTGGTTTAAGCTGACCGGTTCGACAGCTTCCACCTGCTCTTTGGATGGTGTTACTTTACAGTAGAGGGATCCAGCCCTGCTCCTGAAAATCTGCAATCCAGTTAGTCGGATAGGTCACCCCAAATTTGGGATCTCCAGCCCTGATCCTGGAAATCCACAATCCTGTTCGTCTCATAGGTCACCCTAAATCAGGGGTCTCCAGCTCTGCTCCTGGACAGCCCCAGTCCAGTTAGTCTTATGGGTTATCCCAAATTTGGAATCTCCAACCCTGACCATGGGGAGCCCCAGTCCAGTAAATTTAATAGGTCACCATAATTCGGGAGTCTCCAACTCTGCTCCTGGAGAGCAGTTAGTGCAATAGGTCACCCCAAATTTGCGCTCCCGAACCCTGATCCTGGGGAGCCCTAGTTCAGTAAGTTTTATAGATCATCCTAGATCAGGGGTCTCCCACCCTGGTCCTGGAGAGCCACAGTCATGTTGGCCATCTTAAATTAGGGCTATACAGGATGAGGGTTAGAGACATCTCCATTAAAAAGACCTAAAAGCCCCACAGGACCAGGATTATACAGCTTTAGCGTATGACTCTATTTTTCACAGTGAGTGTAATTGTGTCGAGAAAATGTTTTCCGAAAATCCGAACGACTCTGTGGTGAAGAGCACACGTGTGTGTGTGTGTGGTGTTGGAAGAGACAGGAGGGGCTGTGTCTCACCAGTCCAGCCCAACTCGGGTCACCCCGAATTCACACCTGAAGCGACAAGTCAGTGCAATGAAGCGTAGCGTAAGATGCCATCCATCCAATCCACACCAACTCCCGACCGTTTTCCGTATTCAAACATGGGGAAAGTCAACGGAACATTCGAGAGAGAGAGAGAGAGAGAGAAACACCCGAGTTGTAATTACAACACGGTGTAGTTGATTAAAACCCGACACGGGGCGGTGGACAAGCAACAGATCTCTGTTTCTTGTGGCTAAACAACCACAATACTTGACCTGTATCGGCGTCATCAACTAGTTATTGTGCTTGTGACAACAAAGTGAGAAGTTGCACAGTATCAACGGACCACACTGGCCCAGCATGAGCATAATATTGTTGTAGGTTGTGTTTATGTAGTTCACAGGGTATAGAAAGTGTGAGTTTTGTGCGATTTGAATGGATCTCTTGGGGGGTTACGCTACACTCACGCTCAAGTGGAAATAAAATAAGACTCGGAGCGTAAAACAAAACGCTGGCGGACGGACTCGCGGAGCCGGTGTGGATTGAAACATTGGTTAAAATGGAAGCGGGTCTGTTCCGTGAGTCAGACATGAGACGGACGATGGAAAAAACGCTTCAGAAACGCTTTCGGTGTGAATTGGAATCGAGTCCTGAGGTCCTTCCAGAGCTACATGCCCGGGAATAAGGACGTCGGGCAGAAGATGGCAGCGAAGATGAGGACCGCGGTGCCGGTGCCAGCGGAGAGAGAGGCCGTGGTGGTGATTCTGGTGGCACCTGCGGCCGTCAGGACGACGAGGACAGGAAAGACAGTGGTAGAAGGAGACGCCCAGTTTCCGTGTCCTGCATTCTGAGGGGTGCTGCCGACGGTTGACCCATCTGACGGCTGTGAAACCTGGCTGTGTGAATCTCCCCCTGCAGCAGTTGTAGAAACGTGGCTGTATGAGTCTCCCTCTGCAGCAGTTGTAGAAACGTGGCTGTATGAGTCTCCCTCTGCAGCAGTTGTAGAAACGTGGCTGTATGAGTCTCCCCCTGCAGCAGTTGTAGAAACCTGGCTGTATGAGTCTCCCTCTGCAGCAGTTGGAGAGGCAGAATGGTTGTCAGGTTGCGCGGTGGAAGAGGAGTTTTCAGTGCCGTTGGCCGGTGTGATGGTGTTACTTTTAACCCCGACCCAGAATTTGTACTCATATTCGACAAATGTAGATCTGAAAGATAAATGAAAAAGTGTTCTTTGTTAGAAGCCAGAAGGTGAAATAAAAAAAAAACAGTAGAGAAAACAGTAGAGAATAAAAACACTACTGTCAGTGCCATAGGAAGTTACTGTCTGACTGGTGGGATTATGAATTTTGGAGGAGGGGCTGCAAATTTGTGATTCATTTTTTTTCACCCCCGTTTATGGATGTTCATGAGTGGTCATGAGTGTTTTGGGACGTTTCAGGTATGCGATCAAGTGAAAACGGGTTTTCATTTCAATTTGTGGATCTCTGCTCTCCTCTCTCCCACCAGGTGTGTACTGTAAATGAAACAAATTCACAATTGTATCACATTCGTTTTCACAGAGTGGAGTGCTGATTAATCAATACAGATTCTGGTGCCTTTTTTTTCCAGTTTACAGTCTGAATCACAAATGACATAGAAACAAGACCAGACTAGTACCTGAATTCAATATCTTCCATTTGACCAGACACTGGTGCCACCCACACAACGTTTATCGATTGCTTCTGTAATGAAGATGTATGACTGACAGTATCATTCTGAAGGGAAAAAAAATAAATAAATCAGAACTCTATTACATTTACCATTTTCTAAGGTCTAGAATGATTGCCTCTGACGAGAGTTTAACACAATCTCAGAATCATTTTTGTGCCTTACCGCACGTTATGCATAGATTTGAACCCCTCTTGATAAATAATTTGAACGTGCAGAAATAAAGAATATTTTAACCTTAGTTAAAATGTTTAAAATGAATAACAAATGCTTTAGATAACATCATGAGTTCCAACAACACAACACTGCCTCTACTGCGATGAGATTAAATTTCTGCAAATTAAAGTATTAGATTAGAATAAGGGTGGACTGGGGATTTATTGAATTTTAATTCAATTATTTAATTGACAACTGAATAATCAGCTTTTTTGGGAGAGTCATTTCAATGTCCCTAAAAATGAATGTGGGACAAGGGTAGTCATGGACGTCGGTCTGAGCGAATTAACCAGCGATTTGAGAATAGTCATGTAGCAGTACTATAAATGCCCACTAGGCGGCAATCTTCTCAAAGATATAAACGCGTCGGAACGTTTTGCGTCTTACTGGAGGATATTTTTTTCTTACCCAGCAGAGATAATCGCTTATTTGGACAACTAAACAATTTAACATATTCATTTTTCTATTGGGAAAATTCGAAATGTAAGGTTAATTATGATACAAGATAGTAACAAGATTCTTACAAGCTGAAGAGCCAAAAAAAAGCAACATCACATTAATTCTATCATTAGATTAATTAGTGGTTTAGTTATATAGCTAGGATGTCAGCTGGCATATGGGTTCCCAGAACCAGGATTAGAAACCCCTGTGATCTACCAGATTAAGAGCAGATGAATTTCCCTTCCACAGGAAGGTGAGAGACATAACCTCTATTATGTGTGACTCATGTGGAAAATTCTTCTAAACAGGTTTGTCATGCAGGTGGTGTCAGCTGGTATCTCCTGGATGCCTCTGTTGTTGTTGTGTAATAACCATGTTGCCTGAGTAGCAGGAGATCACCCGAGGAGAAAGTAAAGGAAACTGTGCAATGTTTTGGTGATACAACTTCCCCCCTCCTCTCAAAGACAAGATTTTTCTGAAGATAAATGAAGGTGAATATCACCTCACCTAGATCATATCATCTTATATCATTTTGGTTATTGTACAACTGCTGTGCACCACAAAACTGAGGTATCTTCTTTAGTGCAGAAGACAAATTCCCAGCAGAATTTATTTTTCTCAACAATCCTGAATCTCAAAAAGATAGGAGACGATTACTCTTTCCCTGTGTCGTATCTTAAGGGCTTTGAGTCTCTAAAGTTTTGTATGTTGGTTTTTGCAGAAAAAATGAAACGCTTCTTACACTTAGTAACCTGATTAGTAAGTTGTCTTGGGTCACAATTCGCGCGCATAACAGGGAATTCTGGGATAGCCTGGCCATGGTAACGATCAGACATATGCAACGAGATGTCAAGTGGACATTTTTTTTCAGACAAGGAGCAAATCAGCCCGTGTTTAAAAATACACTAACCTTCTTTCTGTGCACAAACGTAAGTCTAGGATCATTTAATTGTTTCAAAATCCATCAGTCAGATCATTAAGTGTTATCCCAGATTTGTGAGTCACAATTAAATTTAGGTAATGAGTAAAATAGTGTTAAAACAGTCTATTAGTGCCATTAAATTTATTACACACTGTAAAAAATATATATTCCTTACCAAATCTTGAATTAAGTTTCAGTCATTTGGTAAGATTAGGAGTTTGCTATTGATAGCCAATTAAGCTATAGCAGGGGTTTGTTATTATAACATTCATGTGATTCTATCAACACTTTTTAAACATACTTAAGTTATAAGCAAGTATAGTTTTAGCAATGTTTCTAAGTGATCCTGTTTGGACAGTCCTCACTTAAGGCTTTACATTGGTTGCCTATGAAGTCGCATATTCAAGATAACCCTTGTTATTGATCTTCAAGGCTCTAGACAATCTGGTTCCATCATACTTCAAACTCCTCCATGTTCCCACTCCCTCCCGTAGACTCCGGGCCCTTGAGACTGGTCCTCTTCTCACTGTCCACAGGACTGCATCATGAACCTGCGGTGACCCTGCCTGTTCTGTTACTGCTCTGGTGTTATGGAATGACCTTCCTGCATCTCCTCGAGAGACAAATTCTTAAACTCTTTTCAGATGCAAACTCAAAATTCACCTTTTTACCAGCGCCTACATCTGATTGCCCTACATTCTACCTCTATGAACATGTATGTTCTTGTTTATTTTTTCTTTTACTGTTTATTGTACTTTATTTTGTCTTTTTCTCTGTATTGCTATGTACACGCTCCTTGTTTTGGCCACGGACATATTTTGATTTTTATTATTATTAAAGTGCAGGTTGCAGCTCTCCAGAAATAGCTCACAGATCTAGGAAAAGCAACATCAGAAGCACAGGACGAGTTTGATCATGCAAACGAGCCCCTGGTACTCACTGAGATATTACATGTCAGCCCCTGAGAGGTGTTCGCGTTGAGAATCTTGAAAGAGCCAGAAGTCATGTTTGTCCCGACAGTTCTGGCCTGCAGTAGAAAACCTCTGAAAGAGGTTCCATTCTCAGCTTCCAGGGTAACTTTAAAAAAAAGAAAAGGATTTTCAAAAAACACTCGAGACTTAATCACGCTGTGTCTGCAGTGACCTGCAGAATAAATCACAACAGTAACAGGTGTGTGTGCGTGCATGCGTGCGCATGCACATGTTGGTGAAATCCACTACAAATTAGCTACTCTGGTTGGAAACTTTCAGAAATTTTTACACAAAGCAATGTAGTCATAGAAGATTATGAATAGAATGTTTTTACAAGTGAAGCCTGCTTTGTAAACTGATTTCGTTAGTCTTAGCATCTGTGCATTTGATTTTGGTGCAGTATTGTGGCTCAAGCAGGTATCAGATTCCATTGTTTCTGTTATCTCAGAGGTGTTTAGTGATTTAATGACCATGACTTGGCACAGTGGGTAGCAGTGCTGGGGCCCTGGGTTCAATTCCTGGGGTGCTGTCTGTGTGGAGTTTGTTCTCCCCCTGTGTTCATGTTGGTTTCCTCTGGGAGCTCTGGTTTCCTCCCACAATCCAGCGACTACTTCTAGGTTAATTGACTGTGAAGATTGGCCCAGGCGTGTGTGTGCCCTGTGATGGACTGGCGTCCCATCCAAGGTGTATCCCGCCTTATGCCCATTGCTTGCCAGGATAGGCTCTGGCTCCCTTGCAGCCCTGAGTTGGAAGCTGTGACTAGAAAATGGATGAATTGATGGCTGGAAGGACTCTGCAGGGGTTAGGATTTCAAACTGTTGCCTCTCCCTGGCCATCACCCAGACATCAGGTTGCCTCTTACCTGTGATCTCCTCTCCAGGGTGAAACCAGCTCTTGCTGGCTGTGACATTGAACGGTGAAGGCGAGCTCTGGGGCATTGTTCCGTTGTGGTTGGGCATCATGCTTTGGCACGACTCCCCAACTTGTCCATCGGGATAACCCTCAGTGCCCAGCAGGAAACACCCGCTGACGAGAAGGAAAACTGACAACATCCACGCAGTCATCTGACCATACATGTCCAGAGGGAAGGGAAAAAGGTTAGGATCAGGAAAGCATGTGGGAATTATTAAGGCAAGATGATTCATGTAAAAAGGGTAATATTGTGTTGAATGAAAGCAGGGGATCTACTGTTAAAATTGCTTAATGGACCAGTAAGACCTCATTGTAAAAATGGGGAATATGTTGGTCATCATATTACAGAAAATTGCTCTGTTAAGATATTGCTTTTTCAATAACACTACCACCAAAAATAATAATCATTCTTACACTTTATAGTGCTTTTCTGGACACTCCACTCAAAGTGCTTTACAGGTAATGGGGATCCCCTCCACCACCACCAGTGTGCAGCCCCACCTGGATGATGCTCCAGTACTCTTCTCACACACCAGCTCTCAGTGGGAGGAGAGCAGAGTGATGAAGCCAGTTCAGAGATGGGGGTTATTAGGAGGCCATGATTGGTAAAGTCAAGGGGGAAATTTGACCAGCATGCCATGGTAACACCCATACTCTTTTCAAGAAACACCCTGGGATTTTTAATGATCACAGAGAGTTGGGACCTTGGTTTTATGTCTCATCTGAAGGACAGCACCTCTCAAAGAGTATAGTGTCCCCGTCACTTTAATGGGGCATTACTACCCAAAAAGGCCGCAGGGTGAGCGCCCCCTACAGGTCCCACTAACACCATAAGAGTGCCATGATACATTCCAGTGCTAAAAAGGGAGTTATCTTTTAATTCGAATAACTTAAAATGTTTTAAAAGGCATTGACAAAGTCAACCCAATGGACTTAACATGAAGCAGAAGACACGAGTGGACTGTACAGCGAAGTGTGTTTATAACTGAGAGTAGGACACACCTTGTTACACAAACTGTAATTGGAGTCTGGAACAAGCTGGAATAAGCTACCCAGACACATTGCGTAAGCCCCTGGTGTCTCTCAAGAAACAGCTGGATGGAGATCTCCTGTTTGTAATCTTTCATATTTTGAATCTTTTAATATAAGTGTCACAGTCGTCATCCCTCCTGTAGAGGCCGCTCTGACCATTTCGTATTTTAGTTTCATCATTACATGCACCTGTTTCCTATTTCCTGTCTACTTAACTTTGATGTCTCTGGGCTTCAGGGCTCGGTATTGGAAGTTGAACGCCACAAGGCCTGCCTATTCCCCGGATTCGCGAGTAGCCTGAGGTCTTATTCCCCAGCGTCCTGACCATCTGGGTCGGGGGCTTGGACCACCAGGCTCCATCATGATTTTACTTCCGTGTTCCTGATTCCTCGTCCCCGTTCTGTCTCTGTTTGGTTGGATCTACCGGCTTTGGACTTTTGGGCTGCTTCCTGGTTTCCCCTTTCGGATCGTTTTGGACTTGTTCGCCTGCGCCACTGCGTCTGTTAGTGCTTACACGATTCCTCCTCTTACGATTTGCTCAGTTAGACATAGAAGAACTCCCGAGAGATTTTTGCTGACATCCAGTGCGATAATAGGTGGTAACACAAAACTTAAGGTTCTTGTACAGCTAGCCTTTACAAACAGTGTCCCAAAAGCCCCACGGATCCTGTCTTGACTGCAATGCGGAGGCGAGCGAGACATTCAGAGTTTTCACCAGCTTGTAACCCCGGTCTCCCTTTCAAAAAAAGAATTCACCTTGCGACTCCCCTCCATTCCACTTCGACAAAGGCAGTTCCTGCAATGTTTCTACACCCTATGAAAGCGACAAGCTCGCTGTCTTGACCTGAGCACCACACTTTCAGCTAACTGTTTATTTGTCGCGGTGCTAGTTTGGACACGGGGATGTCAGCGCCCTCCCTGAGCATAGCAGGGACCTCTCCGCCTGAGCTGGGGGAGGTCTCCTTTAGCTCACTCGGCTGGTTCCCTGTTGCGTTACGCGGGAGACCCGGGTTCGCGCCCCAGGTGTTGCGGGATGAACCGGCGAGGGCACGAGCGGAACCGCAAGAGTCACACTTCGTTTGCAAGCCATTTGTCCCATTAACACTTCCATCTTCCAGCTTCATTCTAATTCCAGTGTCTTCCCACTAGACGTGACAGACTAGGTGTGATTTGTCGTAGCTTCGGTGCTCTGAGTGACTGTTAGGTCACCTTAGCTGCCTGTTGCTGAGTACGGCGTTTACAGGGTAAACCAAAACTTTTTCCTCTTGAACCTCTCTCTCATACAAATAAAAGAAAACACACAAACTTCCACAACATGACAATTTTCTCTTTTTTTAGAACTAAAAACAGAACTAAACAGTTCTATACACATGTAATACTAGTGTGGCTCTGTTACTGTTTTTATTAATTTATTTTCATTTTTTTAAGTTAAAAAGGATACAAAGGCAGGCTCAAGTAAAAAGAAAGAGAGACAGAATTCCGTCAACCGAACCTCTCCCACGCCAACATCATCAGTTTCTGTTTGCCTTTGTAGATCTGTTTCAGGTTATCGATAAACTGTGTAAACTGGATGTGTCATGTACAGTAATACATGTCGCTGTCGGACTGGACAAAGCTGTGGCTTACCTTTCAAAAGCTGTTTGCTGCTGGGTTCGCTTCTGTTTGCTCCGCTGGAGAAGGTCATAGTGGTCTGAGAGGGAAGATCGCAGAAGAGCTGACTTTTTATAATGCCAGGATTGTTTATGCTAAGGGCAAACAGGTTTCGGTGAAATCCGCTGACTTGTGCAATTTATCAATAGAGACTCCAGGGAGGAATATTTGGAGGTCAAAGACGACCGTTTCGGTAAATGAGGTAAATGACATTACGAAGGCGTGGCTGTGCACCATTTGAAAACAATGACTGAGCCAGCATAGTTTTTTTTTTCTGTGGATTTGAAGTAATAGAGTAATAAAGCAAGAACTCACGAGCCTCAGGAGCTTTTGATGTGCATCCTAACTGTCTGACGCCAGTACCAAACTAATAACCACTTCCAACTAAATCTATGCTAATTCCCACAAATTATCTTATAATCATTATTATATCATTATGATCATTGTTATCATTATCTTAAATTATTGGGCTCCTAATAATCCCCCTCTATGAACTGGCTTCATCACTCTGCTCTCCTCCCCACTGAGAGCTGGTATGTGGGGAGAGTACTGGATCATCATCCAGGTGGGGCTGCACGCTGGTAGTGGTGGAGGGGAGTCCCCATTACCTGTAAAGCGCTTTGAGTGGAGTGTCCAGAAAAGCGCTATATAAGTGTAAGTAATTATTCATTATTATTATCTTAGTAACTGAAAGAACAATTTGGTAACAACACACCACACGCATAATATTATAATTATATACTGAAAGTCCAGTGTGTGAATGTTATTCTCAAAATCTGTGCATTATTTTTATAAAGATTATAGACCTTGGCAATAGAAGAGCAAATGACAGTAAAATCCTGGTAAAAGCACAGTACAGTGTGGCAAAGCCTCATTCAGAGTAAATGAAATAAAGTGAATGTAAATTAAAAAAGGCTAGAATCAACATTTCACAAATACCATTCGAAAATGTCACAGTGGAGTTGTATTACTTCCTATTCCTCAAAGTGCTGCTAGATAAAAAAGAATACACCAGACAATGTTCTGTATGTGAGACCACGTGGGAAATCTGTATTTCTCCGTTGAGAGCGTCTCAGGAGTCGCTTCAGGTGATCAGGAAATTCACGTGGGGATTAGGGTTCCCTCATCACCTCGCCTCTTCGCACCACCGTGAAAACATCCTGTCAGGTGACAGGCAAGGTCGGGCGAAGGTGATGAGGGAGCCAGCAAACCGAACCGTCACAGTGAGGACTTGTTAGACGATGCTGTTCTGGGCCTGTTATTCCACATTTGGCCACAAGGGGGACAAAAGGCAATGATGTAACTACTTTAGGGGGAAAAGATAGATACTTCATTGATCCCGTGAGGGAAATTGCAGTGCAACAGCAGCTTAACACAGTCAACACAGCACAGTGTAATGAAATGATACAATAATACAATATATACAATACAATCAGTGCACTAAGAGCTACTTACAGTCCAGAACATACATAGAACAAACCAGAACAAAACAAAACAGTACACAGAAAGTTGTATTGCACAATATAAATATAAATATAAATATAAATATATTGCAAACGTGAAAGCCAGATGTAGCAGAGAGTTTTATTTTTAGTCCAAAAACAGGTCAATATTAATGTTGCCTCTGCCCAGACACACAGTAGATGAGTTGTACAGTCTTATGGCAGGAGGCAAGAATGACCTCCTGTGGCGCTCCCTGTCACACCGGGGATGGATTAGCCTATTGCTGAACGTGCTCTTCATCCTCACAAGCCTGTTATAGAGGGGATGGGAGATGTTGTCCATGATGGCCTCTAGTTTGGACACCATTCTGACCCAATTATGTGGATGTGGCGCAGTGGTAAGCACTGCTGGTTTGGAGTTCTGGGGCCCTGGATTCAGTGCTGGACCTGGGGTGCTATCTGTGTGGAGTTTGTGTGTTCTCCCCATGTTGCTGTGAGTTTCCTGTGGGTGCTTTTGTTTCTCCCACAACCCAAACACAAGCTGGTAGGTTAACTGACTTCTGGGAAAACTGGCCCTGGTGTGAGTGTGTGACTCTGTGTCTGCCCCATGATGGACTGGAGGGAAATCCCACACACAGCTGTTAACAACAGTGCAAAAGTACATTATCGATCAAGGACAAGTGTCTGACTTTGGTGTATAGCCATGTTGTCATTAGTAAGGACCACTAACTTGTAACTGCCAATAACCAGGTTATTGACAGTGGGTTGATGATCTAACTGAAGTGCTACCCAGACACCCTTGCAAAGCCTGTCCCATTCACCCTAAAACCACTGATGAACACAAGCCTCCGAGAAGCCTGTAGTATTGTGAGTAACATGGAGCGCTTAACCAGCAGAGGGCAGTCTCGGGTGAAAGACTGCTGTGCTGTTTGACAGCCTCTAGATAACGAAAGAACCAGCAGGTGGCAGCACTCGTTCCCTGTAGATAGAAAGCAGGAGGCAGATTCACGGCTCTCTCCCTGGAGTTCCCTCCATGCAGACACTCTTTCTCACCTGTGTGGCCCACGATCACCTGCTCTGTCCTTTCTTCTTCTGGTCTTAATGTCCTTCTGGCCTTCCTCTCTCACCCTCACTCAACAAGCCTAAACATCCGGAGTCTCATTTCTGCCTCTCGGTGTGGAATCGGCCTTTCCCCTGCCCGTGAAACAATTCCACGTGGTCAGATAACTGCCGAGTGCCGGCAAGGCTTATCTTGCGGCCATATCAGGATGTCCTGCTTTGTAAGACGTGATGGATTTGCCAGCAGCTCTATCACCCTGCGGCTTCCCTCTCACCGACATCAGAGAAAAAAAAGACGTGGCATTTTTTTCTCCCCACTTAGAAGAAAAAGAGAAAAGAAATGAGCCTGATCTTGTCCGATCTCAGATGTTAACAAATAAAAACCTCCCAGCTGACAGCCCCACTGGAGCTCAGCAGGTGTGAGCCTGGTCAGTACCTGGATGGGAGACTCAGGTTGCTGCTGGAAGAGGCGTTAGTGGGGCCAGTAGGGGGCGCTCAACCTGCGGTCTATGTGGGTCCTAATGCCCCAGTATAGTGACAGGGACACTATACTGTAAAATGACGCTGTCCTTCAGATGAGATGTAAAACTGAGGTCCTGACTCTCTGTGATCATTAAAAATCCCAGAGGTGTTACCCTAGTGTCCTGGTCAAATTTCCCCCTGGCCTTTACCAATCATGGCCTCCTAATAATCCCCATCTCTGAACTGGCTTCATCACTCTGCTCTCCTCCCCACTGAGAGCTGGTGTGTGGGGAGAGTACTGGAGCATCATCCAGGTGGGGATACACATTGGTGGAGGAGGGGATCCCCATTACCTGTAAAGCGCTTTAAAGGGAGTGTCAAGAAAAGCATTATATAATTTTTCAGGAATTATGATAATTAATTATTATTATTTTTTAGTGTCGGAACCAGGCTTTTTTTAAAAATAAAACGACTTCCCTTGTTGTAATTGGCATTAGGCTGATTTCCAAAGTGCAACGGATTTCTATATCCGCCCTGCTTTTTTGTTTTAAATGAGGTGAAGCTGAATTTAGCTGTTGCCTGAAGTTGCTGACTTGACCAGCGCGTCGACTGGTTGATAAACGCGCGGGCATCGCATCGGCCTCACGGGGGCGCTCTAACAAGCTTGTGACAGTAGCACCCGGAGAGAGAGGAGTTAGACAGATAGGTAAGACTTTATTGATCCCGAAGGGAAATTGAGGTGTTACAGCAGCCCAGCCCAAGACAAGCAAAAACAGACATCGGCATAGACGAAAAATTAAAATAATTACAGCAATACAAAACAAATATATAGAGTTAGGAAAACGTGTGCAAAATATGCTCATAGTCACCGTAAAACAAAAAAAAAGTGCTATAGGGGAAAGGGTATATACAGATTCAGTGTCCAAAAAGTTTAATAGTGCAACATGCTGTCATGTCAAGGGTTAGCAGTCCTAGCCTAGGGCAGTGTTATACACCCTGACAGCCGCCGGGAGGAAGGACCTGTGGAAATGTTCCCTTGAGCACCGTAGCAGGAGCGGTCTGTTGCTAAAAGTGCTCCGCTGCCCAGTAACAGTCCCATGAAGCGGCTGAGAGGTGTTGTTCATGATGGCTGTGAGCTTGGTCAGCGTTCTCCTCTCAGCCACCACCTCCAGGGGGTCAGGGCTCAGGCCCAACACAGAGCCCGCCTTCCTGAGGAGATAGGGCGGTCATCATCCACCCAGATCATCCGTCGTGGTCTGATGAGGAGTGGGTGCTTGAGGGTCACTACGCGAAGTGTATTGTCCGAGTTAGTCTACAGATGCAACTCCCCGCTGTCTTTTTTTAAATTAGTTTTGGAAATGTAGCTTCTGAATTTTTTTTTTTAAATGTATAGTGGTTCTCGGAAAAAAAAGACCAAGCCCCGGACGACGGCTGATCTGAAAAGAGAATACCCAGCGTGGCAGCTGGTTCTCCTGAAGATTTATGAGTGACTCAACGCTGAGGCTGTTTTTTTCGAAGTACACGGCGCACATGTTGGATTTTTATTACATTTAAGAAAACATCCAATGTTGTACCTTTTAAAGGCTCAGCACAGTTACTTAAAGGTTACTGCTAATACAATTTTTATACCAGATTAATACATTTCAAATTACTGCTTGCAGTAAATTTCCTCTGCCAAAAAAGTTCAATATTTTGTGATTAGAAAGGCCGGTATGGATAATTTTATGTTTTATAGCGCACATGGTTGTGATCTTTTTAATTACTTTTAAAACCTATTATTACACGCAACAACGAGACCTACGAACATTGAACTGCGGCGAATTTCTTTCAATTCACTCATATAGTCGACGTTTTTTTTTACAACAGATTCTGGAGAAGTTGAAGTAACAAGTTACATTTTGTAACTGGCATAGAAAACACATTTGAAGATCTTCATCGCCCCTATGCTGTTATTATTCATATGTTGTGCTTACATTCAAGCAATAAACTCACCTATTTATCAAGGTAGAAAGAGACTGCATTTGTCTGCTACTTTGGAGATGAACAGGTATCTGTAATTATGTTGTTACACACACAAATAAACCTTATTAAATAAAATCCATGGGACCGTGTAAAAGACGGATATTTGAAAGCAATACATAAGTAAATTTTAAGAATAGTTCTTGTTCAGTTGCAATTTTCCCCTTCCTCGCAGCTTCTGAAACGTCGATGTCTGAAGTAAACAGATATTATGCGGGTTATTTTTGCCGCTGAGTTGCGTGCGAAGTTCTCTCTAGAGACAAAACATACAGCACGCGGATACTCACAGAGAACTAATGTTTTTAATCCATCGGGAACCATTTAGTCCTCGTTTTTTAAACATAAAATGCTATCTACTACAAAGTAAGTGTGAATGTTATCACTCAAGGAGAAAATATTTAAAATACCAACAAAATGATTTGGGGAGAGTCGGGCAGGCAGGTCAGTACGCTCTAAGATACGCATCTAAGATACAGTACATAAAAAAACAATGTTCTTTTTGGAAACTGTTAAACTTTTTAAAGAAACAGAATATATGAAAATCGTTTTATTTAATTTCTAGACGGAGGTCACCAATAGGTTTTATAAAATCAATCTCCGTTCGACGTGGAAATATTTATATTATTTCTGTTTATTAGGTACAGCTGTGAATGCAAACCAGTTCTGCAAAGACTGGGTCGATATAAATAAAAAGTGAATAAATCAATAAAAACATACATTTTTAATAATTCTCACAGAAAGAAAAGTCAACAGTCATTATTCTTATAAAACAGAATAACGAAATAAAGCTCTCTGTTAGCTTGTCATCGCTTAGAATATCCTCATCGTCGTTTTGGTTCTGTGTAAATTAGGATACATTCACTTCTGTTATTTTTTTTTACCGTAATTGAAATTATGAGTGTTGAAGATTTGTAAGTAACTAAGCCTTTGTATTTAGGTTTTTGAGTTAACGTTTTATATGTAAAAAAACCCCAACATATTTATTCCAAACAGCTGATTTTATTGAGACTATTAACTTTCAAGCAAAGCAAAATAGCTCACATTTTTGTATTTTATTTCAGACAGTAAGGGCTTATCAAACACAGCTGATGGACCCATTAATAAAATATTTCTAAATGACAAATATCTGTTTTCTTTAACAGCCATACAATTCGTCACTAGTAACTGTGAATTCAACCAGGTCATTGAGATTGTATTTTGGTCTGCTCTTCACGTTATTTATTCTAAGGGGCTTAATGATGAATTCGTCGCCTTTTTATTGAATTGTAACAAATGTACAAAATCTGAAGTGAATCTGAGGTAGATGTATAATTGCATTCCAAAACATAACACCATTTGTCCACAAAACCGAGAGCTATGGATGGGAAGTAAAAAAAAAAGTGTTTTAAAAATGAATGTTATTGACCATTGTGATTATTGACATAAATATGGTTATGGGCCACCGTGGTTATTGAAATAAATAGAGGTATCGATCATTATTTTTTATTGGTCATTGTGGTTATTGAAATGAATGGCGTTATTGACCATTGCGGTTATTGAAATAAATGTGGCCATTGGATCTTCACAGGTCGGGTGTTATAGACTTTGGATTGTAGTTTTATTGCAGCAGAGCTGATGGCTGTTTTGCTTCCAGTAATGACACGCATTCTTCCTGTAAAAGACAAAGCACAAAAACCAAACACTCTAGAGGTCTGGAACCGTGTGATCTGGGTGTTTGAGGATCTCCTGTTTGGGGGGACGGGCTGCTTCAGTCTAGGAATTTCAGGGACCTGCATGATTTACAAGTGCTTTTCAATCAGAGACAGATGAAGACTTAAAGACCGTGTGATCTGGCTTTCGTGTCCAAATAATTCGTTAAGTGAAGTTAAGTTAAGACCAGAATTGTAATGAAAATCGGAAGACTGGGCCTGTCCGTTTTTGCTCTCCGTAAATTGCAGCAGTACAAGTCCCTCATGCTTGGGTCTCGGAACCGGTCGGACTGTTGTAATTTACAGCTCTTGTTCTGGGAAGAAAAGAAAAAAGCTTATCTGAAAGATTGGGCGGAAGCAACTCTCTTTCTTTTCAGGAAAGCCAGCTGGGGCCTCTCTGAGGGGGTCGGCAGCGGCCGACCGCCCTTGGCCCCGCCAGAGGGCTGTGGGCCGCACCACAGCGAGCGACACCGCAGCTATTTCTGACAGCCGCCCCGGTCATGCGAGACCAACACCTGCGCAAAACAGTCCTAAACAGCCCGGCTGCGGTCAGTCAGCGGCTCGAAGGACGCTCTGCGGACCTCGAGATAAGATACATGCAAATGAAGGAGGGGGAAACACCTGTTCGCACATCGAGCAAGGAGGGGAGAATTTAGGCTAAAAGAAGTACCGAAACTGCCGGTCGAGAACAAACAGCACACTTCCGAGCTTTTTGTTTACTTTTTCACTTTTACACCACCCTGGTTTTAAAGTGTCATAAGCGTACGTGGACTTTTCTGATGCCGAAGCCAAAGTACGAATTACAAAGCTTTCATGCTTATGCATCACACATCTCTCTCCGATTTCCCATGTATGCTTATTTTCGCTGTCGTTATCGACGTCGTAATCCTAGGACTGGAATCGGAAACTCTCCCGACCCTCCACGTTCAAAAACAAGCCATTTGGCCATTTCCAGTCACGTTGAAATGCACGTCCGCGTAGTTTCCACTGGTGTTTTCTGGTTCGTGGTTCATTTTTCCGTTCCGAAACACGATATCAGTGCCTTTTGAGGATCTTGAATATTTGGTCTTTAAGATACTACCTTTAAAACAGGATAGTATCTGATTGTTCGCTTCCGGATTGATGCACGAACAGCTATATCTTCCCTATGACATGGTGACCATAATTGCACACAATATTCTAAATGAAGATTAGACAATTTCAACACCAGATCCCGTGATTTAAGTTAGTAGCTTTTAACTATATGAATTCCTACTTTTTAACTTGTCCTTTTAATTGGCTTCCGTACACTTCTGATTTGGTTTTACACACCTCTGGATTGTACGAGTTGGTGAGTGGTCCCCTGCATTAAATGGAGCCCCAGGACAGTGAGAAAGAACTCTCAATCAATCCTAGGAGTAAACTCTGGAAAAAAAATGAAGACCATGAGACTATCCCAGAAAAAAGGAAGACTTTTAGAAAGTGTTATTCATGAATAAAATGACGAAACATTCCTGAAAGTTTCTATTTG
Source organism: Lepisosteus oculatus (assembly GCF_040954835.1). Classification (NCBI taxonomy): domain Eukaryota; kingdom Metazoa; phylum Chordata; class Actinopteri; order Semionotiformes; family Lepisosteidae; genus Lepisosteus; species Lepisosteus oculatus. The sequence goes on along the minus strand of NC_090699.1, from coordinate 7,662,791 downwards.
CAGAAATATAAATATAAAATGAAAAGGATAAAAACTGCAGTAGATCATAAGGGATTTGGAGGCATTTTTCCCCACAAAGTGTTGTAGATTGTACTAGAAAAAGGATAAGTTAAAAACATGTCAGTCAGACATTTGTCCTGTCTAAATAACCCATTAGCATGACTATTTTCCTGATAACAAATCATTTTGTATTTTCGAGCATTATTTTCCCACAATGTACTGTGGATTGTATCAAATAAGTTTTTTTAAATAAGAATCAGGTTGATCTTAGTTGTGCTGTAGGACTGCTTTACTTCTTAGTGTGTAACTACAGAATACGCTTTGTATGTATATTTCATGTTATGCAGAGGCACGGTTATTATAATAATAATAATAATAATAATAATAATAATAATAATAATAATTATTATTAAGTTTGCTTTCTACAGTTGTATTTTATTCATGAAAGCTATTTGCACTCTTAGTATGATTTATAAGACACGTGTTAGGCATTTACAGCTGACAACTAAGATTGAATAGTTTGTCACCTATGAAAAACAGAGACGTGTCTGTAATGGGTATACCACTGTGATACGTTTTCGTTATTAATTCTCAATAAACATTATTTATAACTTAAATCCAGACAGCTGTCTGTAATGTCTAAATGACACATTGATGGCTATTTCCCTATTAACCCCTGTAACAGATTATCTGCATTTATATTCATTTTATCCGTTTTAACTATCTCTTTTGTGCACATAATCTCTAAAGAACATTAACCCTTAGTAGGATAAATATTTTGGTAATGCTTTGGATTAGGGGGTGCAAATGTTGTTGCTTATCATTTGAGAATTGTTAACTTTTTTATATAGAATTATTTAAGAGTCATAAACGTGATAGTAGTCTTCCTACTAGTAGCCAAAATCCTTGGCCGCCAGTTTGAACACCCAGAGCTTCTGTATCTGTAGGTGACTTCTATCTGTACAAATTACCAATTGGAATTAAGACTTGTTGCATTCATCAGCATTGTAGTGTGACATTTTTTTACCTTTGCTTAGCAAATCAATTCTAGCATTTCTGAGCTCTAATAAATCTGTATTTTAGACAGTCCCAGAAAAACCTATTATAAAGGTTTCGACATTAATTTACGTCGTCGTCGTCGTTTTAGAGAAACACTCATCGAATCCAAAACTCTTGGTTGCGTTCACCTCATATTATATCTGTTTGAAAGTGTTTTTTTTTTTTAGCTCGGGCTTTTTCGACTTTTTAATTTAATACAGAAAGAACCCTCTTTCAAGGAACGTAAATATAGAAATTAATATCAGTTAAAGTTTAGTTTCGCGAGTGCAGCTGCGGAAGCCCAGAAGACTCACCGCAAGGCGGAAGGGAGGGAGCAAACTTTTCCTATAGGGGCATTCGAGGAAAGTAGATGAATCCTCTACATCAAAAAAATATTAAATCTGCAACCTAAAACAAATTAAAAGAATAACAAAGAATATTGCTGCTGCTTGGAGGTAAATGTTAATGAGTTAATTTCTTAAGAAACACAATCAAGAATAATTTAATCTGGTAATCACCTCTAACCTACTGTATAATGTGGTTGGCCATTCGAAGCTTCTATATTCAATTAAAATGCATTTTCTTCTGAGGTCAGATAAAAAAGTAGGTTGTATATATTTCTCATTTTGTAGAACCTCTCTTGAGAAGTACAATGCACTCTTTTTTATGTTTTGAATGACACAAAGTGATAGTTCTGATATGACACGCCACAAAGCTAATATAAGCTAATATAAATCTATATTAGACAGCATGAAAAAGACAATAAGATATGTTTCCTCGTGTAGGTAAAAAGAAGGTGGATGGCTTTTAAAACCGTTGAAACGCCGCATGTTCAAATCTCCCGATTTAGGAACCTTTTTTGAGTAAATAAAAACGTCTGATCACAAATTTCTCGTTGAACACCTTTCACAAAAGTGCGATGACGAGAATGGGGATTTTGAAAGAGAAGGCTTCGTAAACGATTTTCGCGATAATTAAAAATAAAAAAATATAAAATCAAGACAACGCCAGTCATTTCGAAGTTTGTATTTTATCTTGAAAATAAAATGTACTTTGCACATGACACAGATACAACAATTTAAAACAATGTAAACAGACATGCAGCTGTCACTTACAGAAAACACAAAGTCTAACCATTCTATTAGACAATTCAAAGTTAGTACAAATCCTTTAAAAAAATCAGCTTCAGTTTTGCTTTATGCTTCAAGGACTAGAAGTGGAGGCTGTAAGAATATTTAATAAGAAGACATTAATGTTTCGAATTTGGAGTTCCTGCCCACATGCAAAATTCCCCGCAGATGAGTCAGCTCTGGTAGAAGATGTTTGCATATATCAGTCTCCTGCAATTTCCGCCTTGTCAGAAAAAATATTTGTTCACAGTTTACACAATTAACAGTTACTTCGTGGTTATTTTTAGGACCAATCAAGCTCTCTTTCTGATCTCACAGCTGGAAACCACACTGTCCAAAATCTGATATATCTGCAGGGTGTGGACTTACATTTCTAGACAGGCAGGTATGATGTATTTATTTACATTTTGTGTTGTCCCTAAGGAGTTAATAAAGATCTGATACAAGTCCTTCACATCCCATGTCTGAATTTTATAGAATTGCAAAGAATTCTCCAGCTAAATGAAATCAAACAAATAGCGCTTCCAGTTTACGCAAGTCCAGAATACTGATGGGATTTCCAACAGAAGCGTTTTGCTGAAATACGCTGGGGGTACTCCAGTGATGCACATCCACAGCACTCCAGTATCTACTGCCTTCTCCTCATCTGTATACGTGTGACAGTTTCAGATGCTGTGCTTCTAAATTTGTTTAATCTAATTTAATAGCCAATGGGGTGCTTTTGAAAAGCTATTCTCCTGAAAAGATGAATACATAGGAAATGTTTTACCCATTCACTGATAAAAGCATTCCTCTCGGGACAATGACATCCAGTGACTGAATGCTTTGTGCCTGTTTGGAATACAATTGGTGGAATAGGTTTGGCTTAACCCTCTTGGTTAATGGGTAGGCTCCCGGCCTTGAGTGAGCCCAGGGGCAGCTGCAAGTTGGAGATGAGCTGGAGTAGAGATGCTTGAGAAAAATGCACACCGAGGTGTTTCTCTTTGCTATAAAGACTTAATTTCCATTAGGTGATTAGATACAGCTTTGTGTGACTGGCTTGTCATTGTTATCTGTCAGTTAATTGCTTCCTTTTAAAGGATTCTTGAAGCACCTATAAATAAAACCCTACCCATGGCATAAAAATAATGCAACAGACGTATTATGTCAGCAGTGCTGGTTGAGAAAATATGCGTTTTAGCTCCTGCAGATCAGGTGACTCATAAATGCCAGTGCCAGGGGAATCCAGAGAGGAGGGAGTCTTACTTCACCTGTAACAAGAAGAGATCACGGGCGGAAATGAGTTCGTTTTGCTTTCAAGGTTGTTTTCATTTCAATGCACAAGGCAGTGCAGCATTGGGTGGCTGCCGCGGAACAGACCAACTGCTAAATGTTCTGACTCATTTTATACATGCCAGCCTCATGTAGTCTGTCACTGGTTGGTTTATTTGAGGCTCAGTGGATATTTGCCCTGTTCTTTGAGGCTGATTGTGTCTTCTCTTAACACCCTTGTGAGGAGCTCACCGATTCCTGTTGTTTTTACAAAGTCAGGTCTTGCAGTATTCTAAGTGACCCTGAGGCAGTTTTTCTAACCGATACAGAGCTGTATAGATAAGCTAGGAGATCCCAGTATCCCATATGCTCCACAACACAATTAAACACTCTCACTATAGTCTTGAGTATTGATGTGTCAATATGGTCAGCATAGTAGCGCAGAGGTTAACATTGCTGCCTCACAGCACTAGGGCCCTATGTTTCAATCCCAGGGTGCTATCTGTGTGGAGTTTTTATGTTTTTCCCATGTTCACGTGGGTTTTCTCCAGTTTCCTCCCACAGTCCAAAGACATGCTGGTAGGTTAATTGGCTTCTGGGAAGACTGGCCCAGGTATGAATGTTTGTGTCTGTGTCTGTGTGTGCCCTGTAATGGACTGGCGTCCTGTCAAGGGTGTATTCTGCCTTGTGCCCATTGCTTGCTGGGATAGGCTCCTTTTCCCCAGCGACCCTGCGGTTAGAAAATGGATAGATGTGTCTACATAGTATAGTACAGTATATATTTTAGCAGAACATGGAGAATGTGGCATATAGGAAAGGATATGCGTGATATAACAAACAACAGATTTAGCAAGGTAACTGGCAGCAGAAGAAGGCATTAAAGAAGGGAGGAATGTAATAATAATAATTGCTTACACTTATATAGTGCTTTTCTGGACACTCCACTCAAAGCTCTTTACAGGTAATGGGGATCCCCTCCACCACCACCAGTGTGCAGCCCCACCTGGATGATGCTCCAGTACTCTCCCCACACACCAGCTCTCAGTGGGGAGGAGAGCAGAGTGATGAAACCAGTTCATAGATGGGGATTATTAGGAGGTCATGACTGGTAAAGGTCAATGGGAAATTTGGCCAGGACACCTGGGTTACACCCCTACTCTTTTCGAGAGACACCCTGGGATTTTTACTGACCACAGACAGTCAGGACCTCGGTTTTACATCTCATCCTAAGGACAGCGCCTTTTTACAGTATAGTGTCCCTGTCACTATACTGCAGCATTAGGACCCACACAGACCGCAGGGTGAGCGCCCCCTGCTGGCCGCACTAACACCTCTTCCAGCAGCAACCTGAGCTTTCCCAGGAGTCTCCCATCCAGGTACTGACCAGGCTCCCACCTGCTGAGCTCCAGTGGGGCTGCCAGCTGGGAGCTGCAGGGTGATATGGCTGCTGGCATGTAGCGGTAGCCAGTACGATACCTTGGACATGGTGAGGATGGCGCTGTACAGGAAGTTGAAGAGGAAGAGGAAGATGAACCACAAGGCTGTTGTCCATGCGCTACCCTCGCTGTCATCAGGATTGGCGTCTCCGCAGTCCAGAAACCACAGACCATGCACTGAGGAAGGCAAGGAAAGGAAACTTATATTACCCACTCATATTAAATCAGTTGGACTCAGAAGTTAAGTTCTCTCCCCCCAAAATAAGAATTGAGTTTCATTACACAAGCGTGGCCCAAATTGTCCAGATAAAATGCGTTAGATATCACAAAGAAGGTTTGCTAAAACATCCATCTATTTTCTAACCACTACTTCTAATTCAGGGCCACAGAGGGGCCAAAGGCTATCCCAGCAAGCAATTAGCAAAAAACCTAAATTAAATAAAAAATAAAAAACAATGTCCATCACAGGGCACACTCCCAAACACAGACACCCTCACACTAAGGACAATTGTCCCAGAAGCCAAACAACCATTATGACTTGGGACTGAGTCTGGAGTCCAAACTGGAGGAAAACGGAGCACCCAGAGGAAACCAACATGAGCTAGAGGTGAACATACAAACCCCACACAGATAGCACCTCAGGTCTTGAATTGAAAACTGTGAAGCCCGTATACTGAAACATGTAATTCCAAATAAAAGCTAAAAAAATTGATATCATAAATATCCTAAACCATTTTTTTTATCATAAAGAGCAAAGCATCAACTAATATCTGCACAATCATCGACATGCAAGCTTTTATTATCAGAGCTAACATATTTAATGCAGATAGACAAAAAGCATCAGTTAAAAGCTCATTTTTGTGACCATGGAAGAAGAAATTAGCTGAATTTAGTATACACAAAAGGAAGCACAGCACAAACAGTTACACATGCACAAGGATAATGGGGGCTGACTTTTAATATGAAATTACTTCTATAAAGGTGCAGTGCTGTCAGACAAGTCAGTTTGCCAGAACACCATGAATTTAGTGCCTTGCTAATGTCTGATCAGCAATAAATTGAAATTAAATGTTTGAATAGTAATAGCAATTAAAATATTTTAATCCACAAAATTTTGATATTACTGGTTTCATGTCTCTTTATCTTTTTAGTATTGTGTGTTAAACCCACTAATGCGCTTTTTAGACTGTGATATTATTATGAGGATAGCTGATTGGAAGAATTAAATAAATTCAACAACACGATTTGTGGCTTGGCTGAGAGATTTAAGAAAAAGGAGCAACTGTGAGCTCAACTAACTTATTTTTCAACACTAGCAACTTCTTTGGCACAATCCTCATTTCTGGATAGTCACGAGACCCCTAATAGATGAATTATGGTTTGTGATTTACCAATAAATGAAAAATGGTTTTATTTTAATCATACAGTATGTGCATTAAAATGTCAATTGTCACTAATGTAAACAATACAATTTATGTTATACGTTCTTCTGTGTATTTTAAATTTGTGGTGCATTTTTCATATGACATAACTGAACTCCTGCTGATTCTTTTTAAGCTACATCTTATTTGAAATATAATACTGTACATTAAAATATGAGTTGATTGTCTTTTGATTAGCACCCTATGGCTAATTGCACATGTATTTTTGTGCAGAAGGATTGTATTTCAAATCTTTGTGAGCAGCATTCAATGTTAAGCATGCAGTGGAAATCTTCTTCTTTTGAAGGTATTCTAGATTGTGAAATGGCTATTTTCACTTTACAAAGAACAAGTCAGTGGGTTGTGGACAACAGCTAGCCGAGCTGAGAGTAGATCACTGTTCCACCAGCTGTGTGAAAGGTTTTGAAGAGCAAGTTTTCATTTGGTGGAGCACCTTGAGCACCTCAACCTGTTTTTGAAGTATTTGACCTCTTCCTTACAATTAGAAATAGGTATCTCTTGCCTACAAGCAAATCAAACCTAGCTTTGGCTCCAGTCATTCTTATACTGTACACTTGTACAGTTTCTGGCTGTTTCCTAAATTCCTGAAGTATTCTCAGCCAATTTCTGGTAGTGATTTTCACTTAATTTGTAGTCAAAAATACATAGTGCTACGGTTAGCACATGTTCAACGACCTGTGTAGTTTGACTTTTTTTGTTGTTAGAAAAGTTGTTGTTCCTTCTCAATTTGCAATGTTTGTGTGGAATATAATCCCAGAATTTCACATTCATATTTGCATTTTTATTTTGCATCTAAACTAGTACATTAAGTATTAAAACACTGGCAGAGATTGGTAATTGCTTCGCCTGAGATTTCCATTCCATGTATCTGTTTACACTTATTACAGACACAACATCAAATGAATGAACTGACATAATATTCACAAACAGACGTCAGGGACACACTTGCAGTAACACAATTACAGTGAGCACAAAGATTAAAGGGGGGGAATTATACATTTGAACAAAAAGAGCGACAGGGATTAGAGGTATTCATTGATTCTTACTCATGTACTGTGAATGCCAGGTATACAGTATATATCATACATATATATGATATGAAATGGTTACTTGAAAACAAACCCGATAATTAAATGGAAGTTAAAATATACATGTGGAAGCAACTACTTATAAGCAATGGTAAAAAACAACAACAACAAAGTGTTAAATGTTGTAGCCTTTAAATTTTAAATACGCCAAACATGTATAATCAGGGCTTTTGTAGTACAGTCTTGTACTGCTGCTCATAGAGATAACCATTTGGTTTAGCAGCCTGATTTCCAATCATTGATAATCTTAACATGTTACTTTTCGAAATGTGCATAGTCGAAATAGTGTGTGTGCATAGTTTCTCTTGTGCCATTAGGTTTTTGGTGCTGTAGTCTTCGCCTCCTTAACAGTTGTGTGGTTTTGTTGGGACTTGATAAGAACAGATCGCGTGACACAGGGCAATTGCTGGAAACAGACACGGTACAGAGATACGTGCAGAAGGAATTGTTTTGGGGAATGGCATCAGCAGGAACAGAGACAGATGGGACGGTTATTCATCAACAAAAGTTGGACACTGGCATTTACCATCTTCTTTCTTGATAGTTTTCATCTGGGGGGCTGTTTTGTTATCTCCCAATGAAGGATGTTTCACTGCACATAAATATTCATTTTTCTCCCACTGATCTTTAGCAATGGTCAGGTAGCTCATGGCTGAGTACAGGCCATTGTTCTTTACAGGGCGACTTGTGATGCCTTCTTCTTTCAAGTTTCCATTTTCTCCCCACATGATATAAATATTTTCAGGAAAAAACCCAGTCACCAGGCACACGAGAGTGGCAGATCCTTTTTCCCGTATTTCAGCCTCTGATGGGGGCAGTATATACAAGGTAGGTTTTTGCTTTAAGCCTGAAAACAAAAAGCAAAACCTAATCATAATGCTAATCATATAAACCTTAGCAACTTTAAACTGGCTGGCGACGCTGAGTATGAATGCTCATAAATACACACATGACTACCACCCCCCGAACACACACAACATACTAAAATGACATTCTTCATTGAAAACACCAGCATCACCATCTCATGTGATCTCATGAGATGGAAGATGCAAAGAGAGGCCCTTTTCAGGACTGGGGTAGAGCACCTCTAAAAAAACAGTACAGCTCTAGTACTAGTGATACTAGACAAGTAAGTTGTGCTCTTTCCTCTAGACCGGAATTTTCAAGCCATTCCACCAGTGTGGTGAGAAGGGTCACTGTGCTTAGAAGGTCCTGTTCTTCATATAAGCCTTTAAACCAAGGTCCAGACAACCCAGCAATTTAAGATGCCAGGGTCTATTCACACTGTAATAATAGGGGTGTTGATATCCAGGTCTGATTACTGTTCATTACAGATCCCAGGACACTGTCCATGAGAGTAGATGTGTTTATCTTTGTTTCCTGGCTAAATTCCAGAGGGAAATTTAGCCAGAACACCAGTATGTTAGTACAATAAGACATATCTAACATTTATCTTTATGCAACTGGTATACTGGTAAATAAACACCAGTTTCATCATCATTGTGTTTTTTTTTTTGCATTTTGGGGACCTGATCACACTGACCTAGTGAAGAGAATTTGAAAGACAAATAATCTTGTCAGAATGTCTGTACACTCATAAACAACATCTAATTCAACTTTCTGAAAACAAACATGCATCATAAATCTTAGCTATGGCCTATATTCACCTAGGCCACCACTGGAATCAGGAATGAAATGCTTAATTGTTTTGAGAACTGCTTGTAATACTGCATAGATAGCAATTTAAATATATTTTGAGATATACAACCTTGACATTTTGTAAATGCATTTACATAAAAGAGTCAGTAAACTAAATAATCTTAGCCTCTAAATACAAATCTCCAGTTTGCTAGAGTTCAATACTGACCAAGTAATATTTAATGCATGTATTGCATATCACAACACTGTATGGTTTAGTTATTTTACTCTAACTCTCTGACATAACCTAGTAACTTAACCAAAAACCTTTTTTTGCCATAGCTTGAACTGTGTTAATCACTGTTTTTATTGTCTTTAGTTTGGACTAGTGCATATATTACTGAAGATGTATAATTGTTTCCTGGTTCCTCTGAAGCTGATGTGCATTTCTCATATACCAACAAACAAACATGGAGCAAATTTTTTGTGTGGTGTGAGAAATATCAGAAATTATTTTGAGCATCCATGAAATCTACTTACCTCTATTGTTTACTTGAATTTGCCTTTTAATGGGATCTTGCTGAGATTTGAGTTGCACAATACACTCAAACACTTCTCCACTGTACCACTTCGAAGCGTCAATTGTTAAGTTGCTGACAGCTCTTGTTTTAGTAAGATTTAACTGGCCTGTGGCAGGTTTTCCCCCTTCTGTCCAGGACACCTGTGCACCTATCAGATTATCACCTTCTACCTCGCAGGACAGCACAGCTCTGTTGGAAATGAACAATTCTTTCTGGTCTGCATCCTTCAGGTTTACCTGCAGACAGGGTGCTTCAAACACCATGAATGAAGAATAAAGGGGAGATGTCAGGGTGGGTTCAGTAGATTGGTAATATCCAACTGATTATCGTAGAAGGACAAATGTATTGGAGGTTATTTGAAGTGAGTCTCCAGGCTGAGAGAACAATGAGTTGACTGTAAGAAGGAGGCTGACTGGACTCTCCCCACTTTCACGAGGAATGAGCTGGGGAGCTGCTGCAAGGGTAAAAATGGGGAGGTGGTAGAGGTGAGAGAAAGGAGCAAAGGAGGCAACATACACACAGGAGGTCATGAAATCTGTACCTTGAAGATTAATTTGATCATCCAAGAAAAACACAGCTGAAACTAGGCGGAAAAATGTCAAGTAGGCTATTTACAGATATGTACTGTGTCATCTTCCAGATGAGGTCTCTACTTGGTTAAGACTGAAGACCCTAGGACAGTTTGTAAGAGTATTCGGTATTGATTATGGTTTTCTTGCTAAACTCCACTCTGGAAAGAACTCTCTGTCCTCCCTAAAGTACTCCTTAATTCAGCTGAAAAAGCAATTTTTCTCTCTTTCTTCTTATCTGTGTTGCAGTGGGGCCACTGCACTCCAGTGGTGGGTGAGGTATGTCCCCTCTCATGAAGGCCAGAGCTTTGAGACCCTTTGGAATGAAAAGCTCTGTTTGAATGCAGTTAGTTATTTTTATAGATTCTTTAAATCTGTCTAACCTATCTTTCAGGAGGTTAACACATCACATGTCTACTTTCTATTTCTGGTCAATGTTTACAGAAACCTTGCAGTAGTAACTGTCATCATTTTTCATACTCACACCCGAAGAAGGCTCCACAGCCGAAACATTGTTTCCTTTTTTCTCTTTTCAGTATGGATTACATTTTTAACACTTTCCCTGCTCTCCTTTTTCACAGTGATGGAACTTGGGATTATATACTTATCCTCTTGCAGTACTGGAAAATACTCCACTATCTTTGCTCTGTTAATTCCAACACCATGCAAGAATATAACAAGGACCTGAGGGTCTCATGTTTTAATTTGTAGTGCCACATATAAATGCTAGCAGCTGCCATGATTTAATGGTGAACTTGGTGTTGGATATGACAAACACAATGACTGAGTTTTCATCTGGATATCGGGACTAAAAATCAATCCATCCATTCATTACCTTGTATCTTGGGTGGATCAATTTTCTTGATTGGATCAGTCTTCACGTCACCCTGAGGATGTTTTGCCTCACAGTAGAAGGATTTTCCTGAGTTCCAGTCGGAGGTGGACAAGGACACCATGCTGGTCGAGGAGTAGGTCCCCCCACTGAGCACGGACGGGTATTTCTCGAAGGGGGTCAGCTCTTTGTTGGTACTGTCGGTCCACTTGAAGGTCAGGGAATCGGGCAGGAACCCTGTGGCCAAGCAGCCCACAGAAACCACACCTCCACTCGTTCCAGAGCCGCATGAGGCCACCAGAGGGAACAGGGTTGGCTTAGTCGGTGAAGCTGAAGATGGAAACACGACACAATCACTTACTATCCATGACAGAGTTCCAGTTTATTTTAGAAACATAAAACCCTTCCTATGTTTTGATAGGTTTCCTGGAGGATCTTGGAGGTCATTCCTGTTTTTATTTCTCTACTCCTGTTCATGTTTCACCTCACCCTTTCAATCTAAACACAGCCCTGACTCCTCCAGATAGGTGTTAATTCTGGTGTTGAAAGCTAATTAGTGACCTTGTCTGAATGATCAAGGCCTCTTGGGCCAACTTGCCACCCAGAGCTGCTTCTTCTGGACTTGTCGACAAGTATCTACATGTGGGAGTGCATCACCCTCATTATTCATACCGGGAAGGCATGATAGTGAACATGAAGAACTTAATAGAGGAACCAAGTTCACTAGGAAGTTGGTAGTTAACGTGCACAGGAGAAAAACTTAATTAACACTCAACAAGCTGTAATAAATTAGGCTAGAAATGGCCCTGTTGAGAAACGCTTCGTTTAAACGATTAATTCTCCCGAAAAGTTCAAGCAAACTCTCTGTCGTTAAAGGACATTGCTGTAGTTTCTAAACGCGATCACACAAATAGCACAGCACAGGAATACGCCGAGTAAAGGAGCGACATGAAAAACACAAAACCAACCAAAAATTCTTACAAGCTACAGCTAACAGACCGTCCGGGCTCCGCGATTGTGTGATTAATGTTCTGGGTGTGACTTTTACCTTTTTCAAAAATTATATGAAAACAAAAACCCGTCTTGCACCTGATAAGCTAAAACTGTTTTTAGAATTGCTTGATCATTTAAATTAATTCTCACAAAATAATTGTTAAGGCTGCTGAAATAAAGAGAACTGAAGAGCACAAGACTGTGAAACGTACATTTAAAGACGGAAGAAAGTTATACGAACACACCGTTTGCAATGTATACAGCGTTAGCATCTGTAGCGGTTAACGCCTATTACGTTTAACAGAAAAATAAACGTCAGATATGAATTAAAATAACTTTCAGACTATACAAGTCACGGAAAAACGCGTCAGTTAATTAATAAGTTGATCAATACCTTCTGGTGGAGCGGTTTATAAAATAGTGCATTTTTGTCATATGAAATAAAGTCGGATCATTCAGCGTCCTCTCGCCTTTCTCATTATTTTGCATATTTTAAGCCGAATAATTAAATATTACGGCAATCACTTTTTAGATGGTTTGTTTTAGAGATAAAAAAAATCTTATTTTATAGGTGAGGATATATGCAGTTTTGGTTGTCTTTGAATGGAAAACGGTTAACACAAATGTTTTTTTCAGTTTAGTCTTATCAAACAAGCTACTAGACCCGAAACGCAGCACAGTTTATTTAACTTGCGAAAAGTAACATGGCAGGTTAAATTTTTTGAAAAAGAGATACACTAAAGGGAGGCTTTGGAAGTGAAATCGATTAAATCTTTTTTTTTCTCCTCATGTAAAGAAAGCGCAAATAAACTAGAACAACGAATAATAAAATAAAGTGTTCTTACCTGATGATACGGTCACTATCTTCCTTCCCCCCCAGTAATCAAACCAGTCGCATTGTGACTTAAAATTCACCTACCCTGAACCCAAAACGTTTAGATTATAGACCTTTATAGTCAGATTCTGGGTCGCATACGAGCGGAGGGAAATGTAACATACAACTTAGACTGAACTAGAAACCTGAAGGTATGTTGATGTAAAACAAACTGCATGCCTACCTATCTGCATGCAACCACGACCTAAGATTTTTCACGTTCCGCCCGTTCTCCTTTTAATTGAAATTTTTACATCCGATTATTTTTTTCTGGTCCTTTAATTTTATGGCGCATGATATCGGATGGGAATTTATTTTAACGAAAACGAAGGATTTTAAGTTAACGAAAGCAGAACAGCTTTCTGATTTTTACATCTAAAATACGAAACGAAATGTATTGCTAGGAAAATAAAAGAAACGGATTTCTTACCGGAGGTGACCGTGACCATGGTGCCTTTTCCCCAGTAGTCAAAAGCCCAGTAGCACAGTGACTGACTCGGCTCTGCCGCCGCGATTAAAACACTAACCGCTCGCTTCCAGTGAGGAACGAGTCTAATAGGACTGGTAGATTTAATTCAACTCTGATACAGCAGATTCAGAAACCGCGTATTTTCCTGACCGTTTCCTTGCCTGGGTTGTTATTTTGAGGCACCACAGAGTAAGAGACGAAGGTAAAACTGGATCATTAGCTCAAACTCCACCAAAATCACGCACCGGGCGTCTCAGCAGTGAGTGTGCTCGGTACTTACCGGAGGTGACGGTGACCGCTGTCCCGGATCCCCAGTAATCGAAGCGGTTGTCACGTTGCTGAATTTACTCCGACCGCTCATTCTAAAACCCGGGTAACCCAGGCACCGACCGAACAACCACCGTATCCTAATCATTTGTACTTCGTCTATCATTTATTTACTGTATATTCTATATAAAAATAGACTATTCTGCCTTATATCACATTAACAACGTCGCCTACCACCAATAAAGGCCGAAAAAAATGCGTATCTTTTCAGATCTTGATGAAGGTAAATCCATTCGGTCGCCACAGAGAGGTTAGATAATGATTAGACAGTATTCTATTTGCCTTATACATTTTACAAATATTTTTAATCTGCTCGAACGCTAATCACAATCTTCAATTCAATCTCGAATACTAAATTGCAGCGTGGGCAGTTAATTGTATGACACGATGGAAAGGCATGTTTTTTTTTTAATTCCCTGTTTCTGCTCCAGTGAAATCATTACATTGTAAGCTTTAAAAAAATCGAGTATTAAATATAAAGCGCAATTTACCCCTCTTTCTTTCCTCTCGAATTGAGCCCAGTTAAAATTCAGTAACCCAGCATAACCTATGCCGACCTTAGATTTGACAAGTCTGACCACAGAAAACGAACAAACAGAAAAATCCACCGTCCAAATTCTAACGGGGTAAAGACGGGAAATAAACGGGTTTTTCTTACCAGAAGTGACGGTGACCATGGTGCCTTTCCCCCAGTAGTCAAAGTAGTCACACTGCTCGTGTCCATACACTCTGCTGTACAATAAGTCCCTACAGTTTCTCCCGATTTAAACCAAGCGGTGACAAAACTTTCCGAATACCGAAATGCAGGTGTTTTAATTCAGAATTCAAACTTAAAAAACACGAAAACGTCAATTGTTACGGACAGCAGCCTATTATTTAACTAATGTTGTCTTCCACTCGCTTCTAAAGCTTAAATAGAGCGACTGGATACAAAATCTACTTAAAAATCACGGTTATTGTATATTTTAAACTAGAGGTCTTACCTGATGTGACGGTGACCATAGTTCCTTTCCCCCAGTAGTCGAAAGCATAGTAGTCACACTGAATTAGTTCACCGGACTATCGGTGCAAAAACGTTTTCAGTATAAAATCCTGTTTATTATATTACAACGAGAACTTGAGTCTTATCTATGTAACGTAAGCCCCATGGAAAGGTTTTTTTTTAAATATGTAATTGCTATTTTATAGCCCCATTAAAAAGAAAAGCCAGGACAGTATCTGGGAATGATTGAAGTTTATCAGTTTTAACTGAGAACGTATTTAATACATTTCTGTTATTAAATATCAACGCCTATCATGTTCTGCATTTTTTTTCTGCATCGACAGTAAAGTCGTCGATTCTCATGGCCATTTTCCAGTTTAATATTGAAAAGCCGTGATTTCTAATTTTAAAAATTGTATCCATTAATTAAAAAAGTTAACACGAGATTGTGTCGGTGGCTATAATACGTGTAACGGACGTCGTTCTGTAATTGAAGCAGCCTTTATATATATATATTTTAATGGGACCCGAGATATAGTTATAAAGGACGCAAACGCTGTTCTTTAAATTTCAGGTTCAGCAAATCGTGAAGCATTTTTCTATCGCTAGACCTGGTTTTACCAGAGAAATACGACGAAGCCAAATTATATTATAAAAGTAAGAAGAATTCAGAACGAACGCAAGTTGTTTTCTTACCCGAGCTGACGGTGACTTGTGTCCCTTTCCCCCAGTGATCGAAGTAGTTGTAGTAGCACAGCGGTTAGTTGTTTAAACGGAGGTTAACATTAATATCGACGCTCAGGACCATTCAAATGTTTTCCCTTTTTAAATGATTTTTTTACATTTATAATTCTAAAAAAAACCTTTTTCCGTTGCCTCTGTTATTTTGACTTGTTTGAGTTCACTCATCAGCATGAGTACTCGTACAGCAAAAGGTGGCAGAAATATCAATTCCGAGCCAGTAAAAGATAGCAACTTGAATTTTCTGAAGAAATCTTAAGTAGTAGCTTTTGTTAGCAGTGCTAGATGTTTCGTGTCGTGGGATGAGTGGCCGTGAAACACAAAGACGCAGGCTTACAAATAATATTGCACATCTGAAATCCGACAGACGTGTACAGTATGTCTTACCTGAAGTCACAGTCACCTGGGTTCCTTTCCCCCAGTAATCAAACTCTCTCCAGTTGCACAGCTCTGTAACTCTACTCTTTACCTGTGCGTAAACCGCCTTAACTGTACTTCAGGTCTGCCTAAAGCCGTCTGCAGAAAACAAGACGTTTAAATCTAACCCTGCCATCTCCTTCTGTATCGACACAATGCAATTTAATTTAGACTTTCTGGTGAATAAAATATCCGCCTGAAACACATAAGACTCAACAGCGTTGTACCATTTAACGCCAAAAACATCTGATACCGCTAATTTCTGACGCACAATTAGTACGCGACTCGTAATATTATTGTTATGAATATTTTTTCTTACCGTTTGTTACCGTGACCATAGTGCCTTTCCCCCAGTAGTCGTAAGCTCCGTAGTCACGGTGCGGCAGCTGTTTAATTACTCAGTTCAAAAACGTCTGAGTCTGCTTCTTCTCAAGAACTGAATGTTTTTTTTAAGTCAGATTAATTGTTTCTTAATGAAATACACGAACTACCGTGAACTACTGTAGTTTTTACGCTTTAGCGATGAAAGGGATTAGTCAATAGTAGACAATACAATAAATAAGAAGCCCGGGATGTCCTTTTCCAACGTCTTTTCGTACCGTTTGTGACTGTGACCTTTCCAACGCTTCCACGCTACACAAACACTTTGTCTGTTTCACAACGGTGAAGCCTCATTAAAAATCCGTGTGGTTCAAATTACGTCTAGGTATCGGCTGTAGGCTATGAAACATTCCCTTTGTCATCACAGTATTTCTTTGGCACTGGTCACTAATTTAGTCTTTTGATTCGAAGAACTTACTCGGTTTCTTTTTTTGGGGGGGTGAGTTCAATACAGAGCGGCGAGTATTTACCTGAGGTGATGGTGACCGAGGTCCCTTTCCCCCAGTAGTCGAAAGCAGCATAGTCACAGTGCGGCACCTCGCTCATCGTTTCGAGCAATAACTACGAGCTACTTCTCGGTCATAATTAAGCTTTTCCAAATCTTGACACGATTTGTTGGTGTACAAATCCGGATACTGTGTTCTCGGTAGTAAAATTAACTACGTTTCTGACCTGGTCGCGTAATTATAACGGCTTTAGTCTAATTTAAAGGTTGAGGAGTAGCTCTCTGATCCCACTCAGAAACACAATTAAAACGATTTCTTTCAAGACAACAAGAAGAAAAAAGATGAACAAATTGCAATTATACAATAAATCTTATATAACACAAATAGTAACACTGATACTGAAAAAACAAACTCTGCCTCCCTCCATGTCTCAAATAGGATACTGTAACCGTTTTCTCTTGTTTAAAAAAAATATCGTAATTCAAACCGTGTTAGAGAAAGATGTTTCGTCGGTAATTACCTGAGGTGACGGTCACCATGGTTCCTTTTCCCCAGTAGTCAAAAAAGTCATAGTCACGGTGTTGTGTGTCGCTAGAATCTCAGTTCTAAAACTAAGTGCTGTGAGACCGATTCCACCCGAATCAAACCGGACAGCTCCCGAGCGCGTCCGCAGTGACCTGTGCGGTCCTAACACTCGAAACGAGCTCCGAACCCGTGAGCAACCAAAGAAAGAGGTTCTGTTATACTGTATAGGCCAGGACTGTTAACTTTTAGATCTTTCATAGTTTTATATTTTCAGCTGCACCCAGAAGATAGACCCATGGAAACCAACTTTGAAATAAGTAGCACAGAAAACGAAAAAAACAACAACAATTAAATCACAATAGTATTAGAAAAGGTGATACGTACCAGAAGACACGGTGACACTCGTTCCTTTCCCCCAGTAGTCGAAGTAACCGTAGTAATCACAGTAAAGCGTTTACGGTGCTTTCTGAACCAAAAACCTCTTCTCAATACAGGCTTAATCAATGGTTGGCTACTCCCTCCCACGACAGCGCCAGCTTAGGGCGAAGGCCCTTGCAGCGGCGCGGGCTGTATACCCAAATTAGGTCCCCGGGCTGGAAGACAGGCCCCCTGCAGCGCAGATCGTAGTTCTGCTTTTGCCAGATCCTCTCCTGAGCCAGGTGGGTCCAGGCAAAGCTGTGCACTCGCCACATCCCCCTGCCGCAGGTCCCACTCGTAGTCCGGTCTGGCTGGCAGTGCCAGCTCGTCTCCAGGTGGCGAACAGAGGGCCAGATTCACCGGGGTTCGCATCTCCTGGTCCAGTATGAGCAAGGCCGGGGTGCAACCGGTAGATTTCTGGACCGCGGTCCAGTACGCCCAGAGCGCAAGGGGGAGGTGTCGGTCCCAATCCCGCTGGTGCCGGGACACCAGGGTGGCGAGCATTTGGTTGAACCGCTCCACCAACCCGTAGCTCTGGCGGTCTGGCGCTGGCACACCCTGGCAAAGACCTGGGACTCAAAGTTATGCCCCTGGTCGCTGTGTAACTACTCCTGCACCAACACCGCACCCACCCCCGAGTCACTCGCGTTGGTATCTAAAATGTCCGGTAACCGTGGTTTGGGGTGGGCCAGTAAGGGGGCCCCCACCAGAGCTTCGCGTAGCCGGCAGAAAGCCGCCTCACAGTCCGAGTCCCAGTCAAAACGGCGGCCCTTTTCGGTGAGGTGGTGCAGCGGGGCGGCAATGCTGGCGAAGTCCTGGAACGAACCTCCGGTAGTACGAGGCCAAGCCCAGAAAGCTGCGCAGCTCCATGATGGTGCGGGGAGTCGGCCAACCCCTCACTGCGGTGACCTTACCTGGGTCTGTAGCCACCCCTCGCGGTCCAACAGCGTGCCCCAGGAAGGTCACTTCCTGCCGCAGGAGCTCGTATGTGCGGGGGTTCAGCCTCAGGCCGGCACGGCGGATGCAGGCTAGTACCGTCTGGCCAGTTGTACGTGGCGCCGCAGCTCCTCGGGTGAGAGGGCCTTGAGAAAGGCCTGGAGAGCCATCTCCCGCTGCGCCTCCCGGGGGAATGCTGGGTATCCCCAGCGGGCGAGGAACAAGACTTCAGCGGCGATCCGGCCCAGTTGCTCTCCCAGTCGGCGCCACCGCGGGGCCAGCCTCTCCTGCATCATGTCTGGTGTATCCTCCACCCCGAAGTGTAGCCGGTGAGCCGCCACCAGTGTCACATAGTCACCCCGCTCCTTCCAGCGCCGCAGCCAGGTTCCAGCCGTTCGCCCGGGCCGCGAGCTGGAACTGCGCCTCTCCCACTCCCCTCTTCCCCATCGTAGGGACTGGGTTGTACCCACCCCGGCGGGTGCAGGAAGAGCTGGCTGGTCCCTGGGGAAAGGGCATCCCCTCTCTGTGGCGTCTGCTGGACGGGAGTAGCGGGGAGTCGCGTCGCTTCCCCAGGTGGGGCCACTACTGAGCAGCCCTTGCAAGGGCTGTGGCCACCCGTTGCACCCAGGAGTTGCTCAGGCTCCAGGTGTTCGCTGCCACAGGGTCCGGTCTCTTTCAGGGTCATCCATCCCTCCCCTGACACCAATTGTAACAGGATAAAGGACAAGAGGAGACAGTGTAGACACACAAGCACCTGCTTTTATTCTCTTTTACAAAACAGTAACCTGAGTTCCTTTCCCCCAGTAATTGAAGATAAGATAAAATCACTTTATTACAGTAGCTGTATACAATTTCTTGCATTAGGAATTTGTATTTTTGCATACCCCAGCTTGCTCTCCATGAGACACACAGGTAGGGAGAGAGAAACTTGGGGTCAGAGCGCATGGTCAGCCATTTAGACAGCACCCCTGGAGCAGTTGGGGTTAAGGGCCTTGCTCAGGGGCCAAATGGAGAAGGATTCCTCTGCTAGCCTTGGAATCTGAACCAGCAACCTTTCAGCCCCAGGTGCAGAGTCTTAGCCACAGTGCCACCACTCCACCCCAATGTAGCTGTAGCTGTAGCTACATCTACATGAAGTAATTGCTCCTCAGTTACTCTGCCCCAAAACTACATATGCTATATGTTTAACCTCTGTCCAGCATTTATTACAAAATAGAACACAACCATATCCATCTTAGTTCAGCTTCAGCTGTTGCGTTACTTACCTGAGGTAACGGTGACTTGACCGTTCGTAGTAAGTTCCAGTTATCGCAATTCTGGACTCTTGCCCCTGACTAGTGCAGAAAAACAAAGATCAGAGGTAGCCATGGGTCCGAGAGCAACGGGAGCGGTGCATGCTAGGGAAAATAAACCTGGCGCACCCCTACAAAGCTTAGCATTCAGATGCATGTGCTGGAGAGATTGGAGGTTTTCGGTTCTTTGGCCCACCATAACATCTGCAGCAAAAAACAGTATGGAACAGGCAGAGATGAGGGAATCATCTACACGAGTGAAAAACAACATTAGGAATGTTTTGTGAATTCCTGTGTCTTCTTAGCAATTCTGTGTCCATTTTCCTAGATAGTTGCACATAGCCTGTTGTCAGATTTGTGGGATCATTCTCAGAATGTGGATCTCCAGAATTATCTATGTTTTAGACAGGCATTATAAAATGGATAGATTTTCTTGAAAAAGCAGATTGGATTTGTTGGAAGTGTAGTGAGGTAATCAGAGGAGTACTTCATGGAGTACTCCGTTTACATTGTACATTAGTTTTCTGCTGGACAATATAACAAAAGCTCATCTCACTATTGTCTTACAGAGGGTGAAATATCTGTTTTCCAATATTTAGATATACATATCTTAGCTGCAGACATTGCCAAAAGTATCATCTTCTTACTTTTCAAAAGGTAAAATATATGTATAACTTTCACAATATACGTGTATCACCTAAAACATCTGTATACAGGGATGACTTACATTCCTTTTTCTCAACCCATTATTCCTGTAATATCTCTATTAGTTAATATTGCAACAGGTAAATGTTCAATGGGTAAAGTAAATTAAAGTGGAAACAATGGGCATCCGTCTTCCCAAAATAAAAGCCTTGATAAATTATCGTTAGTAAAGGTCTGTGCAGCCAGCATCTATATCACCCTGCAGCTCTCAACTGGCTACCCACTAAAACTAAGCAGGGTTGAACCTGGTCAGTACCTGGATGAGAGACCTCCTGTGAAGCTATGGATTCTGCTGGAAGTGGTGTTAGTGGGACCAGTGGGGGGTGTCCACCCTGCAGTCTGTGTGGGTCCTAATGCCCAGGTATACTGGTGGAGAAACTGCACTGTAGTGGGTGCTGTCTTTTGAATGAGATGTTGAACTGAGGTCCTCAGTGGTCATTAAAGATTCCTGGGCATTTCTCGAGAAGAGTGGGGAGTTATCCTGGTGTCTGGGCCAAATTTCCCTGCTCAGCCTTTACTTTGGCCTCCAAATTGTCCAAATTCAAATGTATGATTGGCTTGCACTTGCCCTGTGATGGACTGGCACCTGTCCAGGATGTACCCTGCTTTGCCCTCGTTGCTTGCCTGGTAGGCTTTAGTTTCCCGTGACACCATATGGTATAAAGTGGTTTGGTAAATGATATGACAAGTATCTGTGCTTTAGGTAATTTCTACAGAATTCTAATTAAATTTTTAAACAGATCTCCAAAAATCGATTTAGTTAATGACTGAAATAAAAAATCCTACTCAATCATATCTAAAGGACTGTTCTGTGTCCATGGCAATATATATTGTAGATTTTCATCATTTCTGTCTCTGACCTTTCCCAGTTTGGTGATCACGTATTACCCTTGGTATAACTGGCTCCAGTCTTAAAGTCAGCAGTTTTGAAAGGATTTTAAAATCTACATTTAGAAGAGACAATGGTCTATAAGACCCTCATAAAATTTTGACTTTTCCTGCTTTTAAAAATACTATAGCTTTTAAAAATGTTATTCTTTCTTCAAATATACAGTAGCTATCTCTAGTGTTTGCTAGAGAAATCTTGAAATCTCTACAGGAAAATCATCTGAACCTTGCCACCAAGACACATACTTTTGTTCTCCTCCTCTCAAGTTTCACTTTAAAATCATTACATTTTTCTCAATGTTCATTAAATGCTCCCTGCTTCAGTGTAATGTAGTTAAACTTAGATCAGGGTTATGATCAGTTCCTTTCAATGAAGACCAAGCATAGATTAAATCAAACCTTGTTTAAACACAGAATTTGGTATTATACTACCGAAGGGCAGGTAAAAAGTTTGAATTTTATCAGGGCTCGCAGTGCAGGCTGCTTCAGACACAGCAGGCTTTTACTAAAGGCTTCATGTATGAACAGGCTCATGACGAGAGCACACAGAAGAGAGATTTTTATGACTCCACGATATATTAGTGTCACGGTGCAACTCACTTCCACAGCAGTAACAGTTTCACTGCCCTAAGAGCTCAGCAGTGCAGGGAGGGAAACACCTGTGTGTGTCTGAGCAGTAAATCAGAAGCACATTTCCGTCCGTTTGCATTTGATCATGTAAACAACACACTTTATGTCAAAAAAGGCATTCTGTGGATATCTGCATTGCGTGAAGTGTGAAGCATTAGATAGATTTGTTCTATAAAGATGCATAATAATATGTGCTTCTAAGTGCAATCCATCCATTCATCCTTCCATCCATCCCATCCTTTCATTCTACATCCATCCAAGCATCCATGTCTTTATGGATTCCCCAATGCTGAAGAGCAAGGCAAAGGGACAAAGTTGTATTGTTCTGTCCTCGGTTCTCAAGCAGTTGCTGATAAAACTGAACATCAGAAAGGAACATCAGGAGGGTCGAGAGTTGTAGGTGGTCATTCTGCCCATCATGCTCATTTGGTTCTGTTCCTCCACCATCCAAAAGCCATCAGTCATTATTCTAGGAACAAACCAAGGAAAAGACTGACATATTGACCCTCTCCCCCTCTAATCTTGTATAAATCCAGGAGGATGTGCACACTCTGCACAGACTGGAGCCCGAACTGGAATCAAACCCATGGTTCAAGAGCAATGAGGCAGAGCTACGAACCCTTATACCACCCTATATTTATTTTTGACTTCATCAAGTCCTTCATCGTGGAGGAAAAGCACAATGATTTTTATGGTCTCAGTGCAATTTTCAGTTGCTCTGATCTCAGTTTAGGTTTTAGTAGGGACGTAAACTATCGTGTGACCCCCTACACCGTGTTATATACCAATACAAAAATGCCATGTCACTCCATCTGATAATGATGGAACTGCCATGATATTTCTATTTAGAAAAACACAACATTTCAGACCCTTGTAGTGCATTATTCAAATGACAGTATTTTTCCTTGTTAACTGCATAACTTGTCAGTCAGCTTCAGCAAACGCTATTGCATTGTCACGAAGCGTTTTTCAGGATCCTATGCAGAATGCAAAATCCAGAGGGGAGTGAGACAAACACGGGGAAAAAGACTAGGATCGGGGCTGGAAGAAGAACAGGGAGGTGTGTCCAGTGTGAACTGGTGCTCGGGGGATGGGGGCAGGTGTTGCAAAGCAAACAAGTCCAAAGGGGTTCTATAAGAAAATCCATTGGAATGCAAACGTTCAGAGTCGGGTGGTCCATTCTTGACGAAGACAAGACAAAGTTAAAAACCAGAGCAGGATCCAGCGAAGGGTCGAGGGAATCAAAAGGGTAATGGGGCCAGGAGCTCCTAGCACCAGACCCAAATGGTCAGGACGCCCTTGTGAAACCTATGCCATTGGGCCCCTCCTGGACTCGCTGGTAGGCGCTGGTAGATGGGCATCCATCTTCCAAAGTTGAGCCTGGAATGGTGGGAGGGTCTGGCTTTTAAAGGGAAGGGCTGGAACAGGATCAGGTGCAGGGAAAATCAGTACTCACAAGAAAGGTCTGGAGCACCCTAAAGAGGAGGGGCTTACGATCGTGACATTTTATATATAAGCTTAAAAGTTGAGGGTATTTGCCTTATATAATACCCACTTATATTTTGATTAAATCATTATTTTAATTACTTCTTTACTACCCCTTTCCTATCCAGCCTGGGTAGATACAGGTGAGAGGTGGGACAATACTCCATTGTAGGACAGTTGCAGGGCACCAATTACCCAGGACAGCATGGAATAATACTCTGGAAACCAGGATTTATTAGCACAGGTGGCCCTCAGGGATGTGTGAGCTCTCCAGTTCTGTTCACACTTTATACAAGTGATTGTACAAGCACTAGTCAGAGCAACTTCATTTTCAAATTCTCAGATGATACAGCTCTGCTTGGCTTAATGCATAGAGGTAGCAGCTCATCTGTGTACATGTCAGAAATCCAAAGGCTCTTGCAATGGTGTGACAACAATAGTTTAACTCTGAATGTTAAAAAAAACTAAATAAATAGTTTTTGATCCCAGAGCAGTTGGTGATCACTCACATGTAGTAATCCACAACGAACCTATCACTCAGGTTGATTCATATAAGTACACATAGACAGTAACCTGTGCTGGACTACTCATGTTGAGAGCGTTTGCTCCAAAGTTCAGCAGCGCTTATATTTCCTGAGAAGACTAAGAGTGTTTGGGGTTTGACAGGAAGTAATGCTACTCTTTTACCATGCTGTAATCGAGAGTATTATCAGATATGGTATTTCAATGTAGTTTGGTAATGTAACGCTGCTCTGTAGAAGTGAGAAGGATCCGATGCAGATGCAGTAGTCGTTGGGAGGTAAGTAAGTGAACAGAGCAAAATCAGGAGCTGAGTCGTAGTCCGAAGGCGTAAGGTAGGTCGAGATTCGGTAAAGGCACTGGTGGCGAACAATCCAAAATGCGAGACAGAATCGTGGTCGAAATGAGAGCCGCAGGGTAAAATCCAAAACAGGCAATGATAGCAAACAATCCAAAGGGCGAGACGAGATCCGAAGTCTGAAGGCAAAAGGTGTCGACAGAATTCCAGGAAGGCAAAAGGGTGAGAAACGCTAGGCAGAGCAACAAGAAGTGAACTCAATACCGAGCAACGGGAAGTAGGTTAGAATAGTATAATAAATATCCCGGCGTGCCGCACGGTAGAGCAATTGCAGGTGTGTCAACTCGTGCGGCGGCGCTTGTTAATAGTAACCCGCTGCTGGTACTGATTAGCTCGCTTACGGATTAGCTCGTTGATCTCTGCTGGCTGGTGGTCGTGACAGGTAATCTATCAGTTCATTTAAAATCGCAAATTACCCACCTCATCCAGACAGCTTTGAAGGTCATGGGAGTGAAACAGCACCCCTCCATGCAGACAATCTTTGAAAAATCCATAATCAAACAGGCAGAAAAAATTATATCAGATCATTCCCACATCCTCACTTCTGAATATCAACTTCTTCCTCCTGGCAAACATTTTAGGGTTCCCAAACGTGAGTCAAACAGATACAAACATTCCTTTGTTCCACTATCTAATAAAGCGTCCAACGCAAATGTCAAGGATAAACACAATTTTGACTCTTAAAAACCACTTGAGTGCAATATCTTTTGTGATGTGTTATAAATGTTACATGTTGTTATGTGTTATACTGTACATGTGCAATAGAGTGATGTGCAATTTTTTCTATTTTTTTTGTAATAGAATAATGTGCAATGTTTTTCTTTTCTTCTTCTTTTTTTGTTTGTTTGCATTCAATTTAAATGTACAGGAGTGCTGTGTGTCCATAAAAAATTCCCTCAGGGGACAACAAAATCTTATCTTCCTACACTGAGAACAGACTGAACCGTATTGAAGTAACGGGAACACAAAACTGTCCAAACTGTCCTGTCCTTATTATGAGAGGTTATGTAATAGAATGCTACACTGTGGGTAACAACTATTACAATATTCACAGTGCCAAAAACTTCCCCATGAGGCTGATGTAGTGTACATTTATCTTTCATCACATCTTATAATACAGTGAGAACAGACTGAATTGTTTCAATCAATGTGAACGAGTAACTGTTAAATTGTGTGTGAGTCTCTGGGTCCAGAGACACACATTGATTATGCAACACACATTGATTTGCAACAGATTGATGCACGTCGAGTAACAAGCACCACTGGTACAAAAATACCCTGATGCACTGCCTCACAAATACCTTCTTATGAGGTAAATGTACTACAAGTTAATCCTTCAAGTCATTTATTACAGGGAACACAGACAGAATTTTATTGCTGTTACATGAATATGTAACTGTTAGACAGAGTGTGAGTCTCTGGGCTCGGAGTTATACACTCCTCATCATGAGAGGTTTTTGTAATGGATTGTTACACAGTGGGTAACAAGCACTGCTAGTACAATAATCACGGTGATACACCCCCGGACAAAAACTTTCACATGTGGCTGATATATCACATGAACCTACATATATTCTACACCATATACTGTCATTCAGTGAGAACAGGCTGGATTGTTTTGAATCAATGTGAACGTGTTAAACTGTGTGTGAGTCTCTGGTCCAGAGACACACATTATTTATCATGTTTTCGTAACAGATTGATGCACTTTGAGTAACAAGCACCACTAGTACAAATATATCCTGATGCACTGCCTGACAGAAACCTTCTTATAAGGTAAATGTACTACAAGTTAATCCTTCAAGTCATTTATTACAGCGAAAAAAGACTGAATTGTATTGCTGTAACATGAATATATAACTGTTCGACAGTGTGTGAGACTCCTCATCATGAGAAGTTTTCGTAATGGGCTGTTACACTGTGGATAACAAACATCACCAGTACAATAATCACAGTGATACACTCCCGGACAAAAACTTTCACATGAGGCTGTTGTAGTCTACATTCATTCTCCACATTATTTACAACAGTGAGAACATACTGAACTGTATTGATGTAACGTGAACACAAAGGGTTGTTCAGTACGTTCCTTATTCTAAGAGGTTTATGTAATGGAGTGTTACACTGTAGGTAACAACCATTACAATAAATAATTACCTTGATGCACTCCCTGCTAAAAACATTCACAAGAGGCTCATGTATTGTAAGTTTGTCTGAATTACACACCCACACATCTGTTAAACTTTGTAATCAAGCTAAAAGAACTTTCATCAAAATGTGTTGCCTCGTACCTTGATGAAAGCAGAGTGAAGTGTCATATATGTTGTGTTAGTTCTGTGAAAACATGCTGAATTGCTGAATTGCATCACAACAGTATGAATTTCCAATATACTGGAATAAGTTATACCTGTATTTCCAGGAGGATAGACAAATCAGACTGAAGGAATGTGGACATCTAAAACACATTTCAAACCTTCTTCTCACGAGGTGATTGAAATCTCTGAACTCTCTATGCAATGTGCAGAGTGTAGTTGAGTATCAGGGCACAATTCCATTCACTGTTTTTTTTAGCTCAGTAAAGCCAATATAAGCTTACCTATTGTTATTTAAACATTTTCCCCGAATCATAAGGAGTTGGGGATTAAAGAGACATGTTAAAGATTTAGACTGTGTGTGAGTCTCTAGGATCACAATCATACACTCCTTATCATGTAAGGGTTCTGTAATGGATTGTTAGACTGTGGTATCACGATGATATACTGTAGTCCCTGACCAAAACCTTCCTATGACAGTCATGTACTGTAAGTCTTTGAGAATCACACTCTCATCTGCCATCCAAACATTCATTTCCTAACAGCTAGATCCAGTACTGGGTTGCTGGGGAGCTGGAGCCTATCCCGGCCTGCAATGGGCGAAAGGCAGGATACCCTCCGGAAGGGACACCAGTCCCAGACATCTGTTTAATACAATTAAACAGAATAATTTTTCATCAAAGTTTACTGCCTCTTCCTCTGGTGAAAACAGTGAAGTATTAGTCCTCGAGAGTTGTAGCAACAGCAAGAAGAGGTTTTTGTAATGGACTGTTGCACTGTGGTGCTATAACCACTATAATAATCACAGTGATACACTCCCTGACAAAAACCTTCCTGTGAGGCTCAAGTAGTGTAAGTACTTCAGAATTACACACACACACATCTGCTTAACTCTGTTATCAAGCCAAAGGATCTTCCATCAAAGTCTGTTGCCTCATACCTTGGTGAAAGCAGAGTGAAGTGTCATACAGCCCAGAGGTGTCACAGTAACAGCAAGAAGCGGTTTTTGCAGTGGACTGTTACGCTGTGGGTGTTATAACTATCATAATAGTCACAGTGATTCACACCCTGACAAAAACCTTCCTGAGACATTCATGTGGTGTAAATCTTTGAGAATTACACACCCACACAACTGTTAAACTCCATAATCAAGCAGAATGATCTTCCATCAAAGATTGCTGCCTTATTCCTTGATGAAAACTGAGTGAAGTGTCATACAGCCCGGAGATGTCACAGTAGCAGCATAATGAGGTTGTTGTAGTGGACTGTTACACTGTGGTAACCATAATCACTATAATAATCACATTGATATACTCCCTGACAAAAACCTTCCTATGCGTCTCATGTATTGGGAGTTATAGTAAAACATGGCACAAGGCAAAGGAAGATAGTTATAAACTATCAGTGTATATTGTAATTTAAATTTGTAAAGCACAGTAAACTATCGGTGTATATTGTCATTTATATTTGTATAGCACTGTAAACTATCGGTGGGGTGTAAAATTGCCAATTGACAATTTGTGAAGTAAAACTTATATTAGGGCACCTCCTAATGAGAATGCCTATTGAAAAAATCTGCAAAAGATAATGCTGCATTTCTTATGAACAATCTCACTTTGCACAATTCTGAGAGAGTTCCTGACGTTGCTCATTTCTGATTGTCAGGGCAAACCCCTATCAGAATCACCAGAGCTTCAATGTTTTAACTAACAGGACCTGCAGACAGTTCAAAGGCTGTTCGGTGTATATTTCAGAAGAGAAATGTCAGGTTATATTTTGCATGGGGACTGTGGCTGGAAACACTTAGCTGTGCAGTGTGACCAGAGAGGGATCCGTGAAAGGGTGGATATTGGACTCTTTCATTGTGGCTACAAGTGTTATCACTGTGACATACTCACGGAACAAAACCCACTGTATGGTGGCTCATAGCACATCTTTAAAATAAAAGACTGGGGTCCTTAATATATCTCCTTAATATATCTGGGCTCCCCTATATCTGACGTAATAAATACATATATATATAATGACAGTAGTCATAAATCTTTCATGTCACTAATACTACTACTAACAATACACATTGTGCGCATTCTAGATCCGAAAAGGATAATACTTGTCAAGGACCATTTTCTTATTTTATTTTCTTAAGAATAGTAAATAAATTGGAGCTTTCAAATAACAAATGTACGAACATTGATGCTTGATGATTAAAAGCTGTTTGTATTTTAAGTACAAAAAATTGTTTTGACATTGAAAAG
Organism: Lepisosteus oculatus; assembly: GCF_040954835.1. Taxonomy (NCBI): domain Eukaryota; kingdom Metazoa; phylum Chordata; class Actinopteri; order Semionotiformes; family Lepisosteidae; genus Lepisosteus; species Lepisosteus oculatus. The sequence goes on along the minus strand of NC_090699.1, from coordinate 7,633,834 downwards.
GAAACATTTGAAATTACTTAGCTGTCATATTTTGATTTGTTTTAAAGTGAAGGTTTTAACCCTATCAAGTTTGTTTTTTAATTCTTTCCATTAAATTAGAAGCCAGGACACTATTTTTTTGGCTGAAAATGTAATTTTGAGAGATTACAGTACACTTTACTACTAGTTCAAGTGGGTAGCTGCGTCAGCATGCGTAGGCTGCAAAGGAACAAGTAATAGGTTTATTCCATGCTGAAAAAAAAGAAGAAAGAGAACACAACGTTTCGGCCATGGAGCCTTCTTCAGGTGTAGAAGGCTCCATGGCCGAAACGTTGTGTTCTCTTTCTTCTTTTTTTTCAGCATGGAATAAACCTATTACTTGTTCCTTTGCACTTTACTACTATACTGGTATATTAAAATGATGTTATTATGTGATATTTTTATTGATTAGGTGTTGTATTCAAGAATCCTTAATAAACGAATCCTTAATAAGTGACCTTAAATTAATAAATAACTTACTGGAAGGTTCAGTAATGTACAGGAATAAAAGTGTCAAGGTTGTCTGTCCCTGTCTTATATAGGTGTGGCTGACTGTACCTGCCCTACAGATTGAGAAAATGTACAGCTGTTTCTTAACGCATTAATATCTTTCTAATGTTACTTATATGACTAAATTGCATGAGAATCGAACTGCCAAATCTAAAATGATGGATTGAAAGAAATCATTTACCTGCTCATTATTCTTGAAATCTGTCAAAGAACTTCTAGTTTTCAGTACAGATGTTGTTGGGGAACAAAACCATCCTGTGCCCGCTCTCTAGATATTTTCCTCATGTTAGAAATCGCCTGCTGCTCTGCGTCTCTCCCTTCGTAATAAACATGAGTGTCTTCAGCTCTCAGGCTGCTCATATCCAGAGGGAACATCCCGCTGTCTGTCGAAGGCTGTGAATTATCCTTTATCAGCTGAGGTGCAGATACAGCAGAAGGAGGAGCAAATCCAAATTTTCCAAACTGTCCACTCTGTCCAAACTGTCCAGGATTTTTGGGGAAACCTATCAGAGTCATCAACACGTATCCCAGCAGTGGCAGATTTTAATGAGGGAGACTATCCTGGTGTGACCTCTGTAGATTCAGACTGCATGAGCTCGACACTGGACTGAACATCTGCAAGGAAGGCGAAATTAGTCACTCCGAGTGGTGTAGTAGACACAGAAAACAAAAAACACAGAAAATCCTGAAATGTAAAGAAATACTGAATATAGTAACAGACAGGTGCCACATTGCATAGTTGAAACGTTTTTGTAGTTACATGAGTTTACCATTGAAAAAGTGTTGCCCTGGGAAAAAAAAATCCCAAATGGAAAAACAGAAACAAAACTCAAAGTTTTACATCTCCGTTTTCGTTGCTGTGGTCAGGCTTGATTCTAAGATGGTTATTTTCAATTTTCCAATTGCAGTGCACCACTGTGAACAAGCCAAACAGTCTAATACTAATTAAAATATAACTGCACTGCTCTAATGAAATAAAGTACAAGTCAAGGCAGCCAGAGAGAGCAGGAGACCCAGGGCCGGAGGAGCTGTCATGATTCCAGCAGCAGAGCGCAGTCTGTTCTTCACACAGTGACAGGGGCAGCGCCTGGGGCTTCTTCAGCTCAGCAGCTCCTGCTGGGTTTAAATAGGAAACACAGTTCCGTGAGACAGAGGCACCAGGTAATGTCGAAAGCCCCCAGACCGAAGAATCCTGTGTGTGATCTGCCAGCCTGCAGCTCCTTGTTTCAATCAGTGTTCGGTCCAGAATGCCAATTGTATTTTAGAAACAAATAAAGGCTTGATCCATGCTGAAAAGAAACACTATGTCTTGTCAGTGGAGCCTGCTTCTGGTGACTAAAATGTTGTTTTAGTGCAGCTGATTATCAATTTTATATGCAATTCTAAATAATTTGTCTACCTCCAGTAACATTTCTATTATAATTATGCTGTATATAAGTCAACAGTCAATTCTGAAGAAATAAAGGGCGGATTGAAACAAATCATTTTATACTCTTGTTGCAACATAAACTTTCTTTTTCCTTCACTGTTTGCATTGCAGTTAAACAGACTGAGCTCAGAGGTTTTTGTGCTACTGTGAATCATTGTGTCCCCCAACCCAGGTATCACAGTGATATAATCTCATTCAAAAACACTGCACCTGTCTTCATTGTAAGCTCATTCTTGATGTCCTATAAGGGGTACAGGGATAAATTGTATTACTCTATTAAATATTTACATTGCGGATTTGAAATAAGAAGGGGAGGTATTGTGTAAATGTTAATAAGACTGTTGAAATTTCATTTATTTACATTAAAGCAGCACTGAAACAAGTCACTCTTAGTCGTTTAGTAGACAAATGATAAAACAGAAACAAACCCTTGACATTATACATCTTCGTTTTCATTTCTGTCTGGTTTGTCTGTATGGTCTTGTTTGGTTCTAAGATCTTTAACTTCAATTTTCCAAATGAAGCGCACCACTGAGAGCAAGAGAAACTATCTATATCCAATTAAAACATAGCTAAACGAAATGACATACAAGGAAAGGCAGCCAGAGAGAGCAGGAGACCCAGGGCCAGAGGAGAGTCATGATTTCAGCAGTCTTTTCTTCACACAGTGACAGGGACAGTGTCTGGGGCTTCTACAGCTCAGTATTTTTTGTGACTTGCAGACAAGCTCCATTGACTGGAAATCTTGCGTTGTAGGAGCCGCACAGTTACAGTAGCTGTATGTTGTAGTACTCTCTCACAGTGATATACCGCCCACCAAAAACATCTGAGGAAACACTCAACCAAGATCTTCAAAAGGACAAAGCCTTAGACTCTCTCATATTTTAAATATTTCGAAGACTAAATGTTTTACATTGGGAAATATGGTGTCAGGTAGGTTTTTGTACTGGGCTGTATCACAGTGGCTGCTGTACACCAAAAGAGCTGTATACTAGTGGTGAGTCTCCTAGTGATACACATCCTAACAAAAACCTTCTACACGATGGTGCCGTCCACTAAACATGCCATGATATTTCCTCAAACAGATCAAGAACACAGTCATCACTTAGGAACATGATCACAGAAAAATGCAGCCCAGGGTGGGGAAATGCAAGAGACAATAATGAAGGAGAGAGGAGAGGAGCAAAGACAAGACCCAGCCAGACCAAGACAGAGCAGTGGACACACATGGTTCCAGCATGTTGGCACCACAGACAGACAATCCTGATGAGAAGACTCCGGAAGGTGAGCTAGGTATTGGCATGGTAAAACCAGAGAAATCGGAGAATCGTGCTTGTGTTTCTGACAAGCACAACACAATTTGCTCATTCTCCTAAGTGTTTTATATTGAATCAGCAAGCTCTTTACAGAGATCACTGAGCTGGGAGCATATAGATTCTCATAAGAAGCTGACAAATATAAACAGATAGCTTACTTCATACTTTGGTATCGACTCACCTGGCTGAGGAAATGACAGGGGTGGTCAGAGATCAATACTTTCACAATCCCACTCACTTACAGGGAATGAACAGGGAGGCAGCTGCAAGAATGAAGTTGGGGGTGGAGGGAGGGGAGCAAACAGAGTGGAAGAGCATGATTGGAATTTGACCTCTTCCTGAACCTCTGTTGAACAACATCTCTTCTTTGCTATTCGGAGTGCCTTGTCTTACTGTTAAAATAAGTCTCCTTGTGATCATTTCCCAAATCTAAGAGTTACTGTGAAATAGCTGGAGCTTGCTAGTGTAGGAGGGACCATTGAAGAAACAGAAAAAGGAAGTGCAGACAAAAAACTTCCTTCCTGTTTTAATACCAGAGCTCAAGTCACGGTCACTGAAAGTTGAAGGTGTGGACTGTGTCCTCTGTGATAGTGGAAACCTCCTGTTTCATTGCCCACGTTACGGGATGTTTGTGGGCTTCCAGAGGAAAATTAATGGTTCAAAAGACTCTCATCCTAGTGGATTTCCACTAGACTTAACAATAGCTACTAGCCTATGGCAGTGGTTTGAAATGCACTCAGTAATGCAGAATCTTTCTTTCTAAAATATAAAAAATGGTGTTGCAGTTCCCCTTTAAAGAAGGTATATCAGGCCATTAGAGATGTTATCAAGAGCCAGAAGGGATACACTGAAACCCATTCATTGGAATGATTTCTAAGATATTAGAGGGCCAACCAAGTGTTCACCCCAAACCTGAACTATCGTCTGGTTACACAGCAGCTCAGCTACTCAGTGTTGAAAGCTAATAGCCATAACAGATCTGTCCTGAATCACTTGTACACCTTTGTGTCTTTCAAATGTACAAGAACAGACCAATTTCAGGTAGACTGCTCTTATTTCCACGAACAATCAGCATAAGGATTATAATGATGAAAACACTGTTCAAGAGCGGAAACAGAAGATGAAAGGAAAAAAACCCAATCGGTAAATCCGGATGATGTAACATTTCACACGGGGGTAGGTCTAACTTTAGAGCTAACATTAAATACTCTATGCACTAAACAGAAATCAATGGGAAATCAAATAAATCATCTGTACAAAATTTCACAGGGTCATATAAGTATATTGATATTTCGTGGTGATACAGAACATTAGTTTATCTTTTTTAAATCAAATTTAATTTGTTAAATTTGATATCTGATATTTCATGTAGCGATCATACAGTTTGCTCCAACTGTATAAATGGGTGAAAATGTAAGTTACTTTTTATAAAAGTTTTAATAAAATTAATCATTAGCAGAAAGAGAGGAGGTTTCTGTAATGATATAAATCAGTGTGCCCCCGTAGTTATCACAGTGGTTTACTGCTGTACAAAAACTTCTTGTTCCCACATGCAAAAGCTTACAGGTACAATTGAGATTACATGTTTACAAAGCAACTACACCTCTTCAGAAATATAATTTCTTTTGACAAAGAAATCGCTGTAAGGATTTAAAGTAATTTAAAATTCTTACAAAGTACAAAAGATTTTCAAAATTTTCCAAAGAAGAAAAATGTCAGCTAAGGGTTCAATCAACACAAAGTTTTAATGTAGAGGTAAAATTGATTTAATGATTAAAGTAATAGTCAAAAAGCAGCATAACTGCAAAACGTATTTTAAAAAGAGAATATCATTAGATGTTTAAAAACTGTGTTACATGCAAAGGCAGTGGAATTGATTGAGCTTGGCTTAATCCTGTACACAAAAATCCCAACATACCTGAAAATATTGAAAATTATTCCAGTGTCCAGCAGTGAGCCCCTGATTTGCAGAAGACCAAAGATTGATTCCTGAAAGTGTGGTCAGTCTCTTGTAGTGATAGACTGAACCCACTGAGGTGTTGTGGTCAGTCATCCACAACGTAGTCATCCACAACGAATTTATCACTCAGGTGTATTCATGTCCAGTTAATACTTAGAGGAGTACACATAGACAGTAACGTGTGCTGAACTGCTCATGTTGAGAGTGTTTGCTCCAAAGTTCAGCAGCGCTTATATTTCCTGCGAAGACTAAGAGTGTTTGGGGTTTGACAGGAAGTAATGCTACTCTTTTACCATACTGTAATCGAGAGTATTATCTGATATGGTAATACAGTGGTTTGGTAATCTATCAGTTCGTTTAAAATCGCAAATTACCCGTCTCATCCAAACAGCTTTGACAGTCATGGGAGTGAAACAGCACCCCTACCTGCAGACAATCTTTGAAAAATCCCTAATCAAACAGGCAGGAAAAAATATATCAGATCATTCCCACATCCTCACTTCTGAATATCAACTTCTTCCTCCTGGCAAACATTTTAGGGTTCCCAAATGTAAGTCTAACAGATACAAACATTCCTTTGTTCCACTATCCATTAAAGCTGTCAACACAAATGTCAAGCATAAACACAATTTTGACTCTTACAACCCACTTGAGTGCAATATGTTTTGTTATGTGTTATAAATGTTACATGTTGTGTTAAACTGTACATGTGCAATAGAGTGATGTGCAATTTTTTTATTTTTTTTTGTAATAGAATAATGTGCAATGTTTTTCTTTTCTTCTTCTTTTTTTTGTTTGCATTCTATTTAAATGTGCTGAGTGCTGGGTGTCCATAAAAAACTTCCCTCAGGGGACAATGAAATCTTATCTTATCTTAATATTATCATTACATAGAAATATTTTTGATTTTGTATAATATAACACAATATATAATGTTATGTGTAGTATAAAAGGGTATACACAGTGTATTGCATAATACGATCTATAATATTATAGTAAGAGACCAGTTTTTCAACAGAAGTGGTTTAATTCTCAGACAAATTATTTATTAGGTTCAGTCAGATTTCAGAGAATTGGCCATGGAAGATCTGAGCAGTCATACAGGTTAATGTAGAACCTTTGATCGCATAGTTCACATTATGTCACACAATTACAACCTACACCCATAGGCTCTAACTGCTGGGTATCTCTGTGTGTAGAAGTCAGAATTTTACATTGAGATCTATTTGTGAAATAAGGGGGAAGGGGAAGAAATATTATTTCTTTCCAGGATCACCATAAAGTATAAGTGTGTATATCAACTCACATGCAGGCTGTATTAACTATTCAATTTTATTCAACCGATGTACCTAATTTGAAGGTTTTTTAAACATATTTTAAAGAGGTCTTGTAGAAAGGTAATGCTATTAACTGAATTCACAAATTCCTTGTTTGATTATAACATCCAGAATTTTTAGTTTTTCGGAGAACACAATTGCGAAAACAGTGCACTCTTTTAGCTTCAGTATTCAGATTCAATATTTTCTGGCCGACGTATGAGTAATACATTTGGTTTGGAGTGCCAGTAAAGGTCTTCCATTAATACCTAACAAATTCTTTAAAAAGTCGTATCGTCATGGAATCCATGAATATAGAAATGTTTCTTCCCGCTCGTGACAGTGACTTGAGTTCCTTTCCCCCAGTAGGCCAACCTGTCACAGCGCCACACTGTTCTAGTGTGTGCAAAAACTGCTGAGTAACACTCAATCTTCTTATTTAAAAATGAAAGCATTTCCCTTTTATTCTTTACTGATTTAAACAGACCAAATGACAGAGAAATCTAACTAGGTGTTTTTTTTTTATTTTGACCAAAATTTGACAGTCATATTTTTTGGGGAAAAGCTTTCAATTCTCTCACTGAGGATCATCAGCGTGCACAAAGACTGGTTGCTTCAACTGTGGTAGTGGCCACAATCAAAACTAACCAGACAAACTACCCTAGCTTTTACTTACAATTAAGTATTCAATTTATATATATATATAACTTATTAAAGAACATTGATATTTTCAATTCAAAATTTTGATTAATTGTTCTTTATATCCAGTTGTATGTTTGTAATTAATTCACAATGATAATAAGATGACATGTTCATTTTCATAACGTTATTTAAAGTGGGTCAGAAGAAAACCATGAAAAAGTTTTCCATATATGATGCATATTCAGTCTTATGATTGATTGTACAGATGAAGAGGTTTATATAGACAGCACAAATACAATAATACTTAAAAAGCATTATAGGAGTAAATCCAATATGTAAGTTATAAAAATCTTTTATATGTAAAGCTTATAAAAAGCATCTAACAAATTAACCAATTGATATTTCAAGATAGTGTGAACAAATTAAAGCACTGTGTTTTACAAAATAGTTACTATTAACCAAATTGTGCTGTCTTCTCTGATATTCAGATCAGCCTGTGTTGTGTAGCTTCATATGGAGGGAGTTTCTGTAATGGTTCTGTAATTAATTTATGTCAGTGTGCCACCGTAGTATCACAGCAATTTACTGCCATACAAAAACTTTCATTTCCTCCATGCAAGGGATTGTAGGGGTTTATGAGTTAAAGAAAGACTGCAGACAAACCATTATTGATAAATATTATTGATTTTATCACAGTGGTCAACACAGGAGGCTAAAATTAATTTTGTAATTATAACAAAATATCTGAAAACACTGATTCACAAATATATCTGTGTACAGTATATATTTAAAAAATATGATTGCTTTCACAAATATTAAAAGCACAACAATGGTGAAGTTAATTTTTCCTTCTTTAAAAACAGTTTAAAGAGTAAAAACAAGTTAGTATTTAACTGATTCTGGCAGGAAGGTCATATGAAAAATCTAAGTCTAAATTGGCTATTATCTTAAAGTTCAAAACATGAGTTTCTATTCTGTGAGACTAATCACATTGTGAAAACATCCTTTAATTCATAATTTACCTTGTTGTCAAACACAGAACAGAATCTTCCTCTTTCTTTTCCATGACTGCCTTTTGTTCCTTGAAAGTATTAATGACAGGAGGATCGACAGCTTTGTCTCTGCAATTTCTATATTAATGTCTCAAAAAATAATAGTCTATCTTTCTCATTACTGTTAAATATGTTCTTGCACTGCTTTAGTTTTCAAAAGGCAATGAAACAAATAACAATCTCTGAATGTACAGATGAGCAGGCATGTTTAAAAGTAAAATATTTATATCAAAACTGACAGAAGGGCTTATGTTTCTCTAGGGAGATGAATCATGTTCTAGGCTTGACCAGTTTCCTGTTTTTAATCTCATAAGAACACTTGAGAATTAATGAAGATGAGCAGATGAAATTTTTACGTGTTGTGTCCCTGTGTCAATTTAATTAGAAAACTACAATGTTGCAACAAGACCTTTACTATTAATTAATCAGCTGTTCGTTTCTGGAAAATAAAAAAGACATAAATCACAGAACAATCCATGTACTCTAGCTGCCATTACAGAGACTGTCCAAACCTGTCTGGAAATGCCCCAATACGTCAGGCTCTCCAAACCAATCTAAATCACGAATTAGTTAAGACATGAAATAATTTCATTGTGATCAATGAAGTAGGGTATTTGTTAAAACCACTGAGACATCACATGGGTCCAAAATCTCCATACCCCTCAGTCCTTAAATATCTGGGATTTCTGAAATAAACAGATTGCTTAAGTGATCAATAACATGAGGGTTTTCCCAATCATTAGGAACAGATGACCTATAAAACTAGATTGGGAATTACTAGGAGCAGGGTTGGAGACCCCTGAATTAGGGCTATCTGTAACATTACCTGCCTCCATAAGACTAGGTTTGGAGATCCCTTATTGAGGGTTAAATGAAAAAAACTGTATTGAGGCTCTCCAGGATCAGGGACAGAGACTCCAGCTATTAAACTGTGGACTTCTGGTTAACCTAAGACATGTAGAAAATAAAGTAGGGCAAATCATAGTGCATTTTAGACACTAGTAGAAGGAGCTGTTCACTGTTCGAAGGAGTTTGAAGTTTATAATCTAGGACTGACTGGATTTTCAACGTTTCCTGGCCATGTCGACACTGTGTTTACTGTGCAACAGCGACCCCCTGTGACTGGTCAAGTTCCTGCGTTTTGTAAAAGTAAATAACCTGAATGATCAATATTTTCTGGGAAACACTTAGAGTTTTTAGAATTGTAGGGAACAGAACGGAAGCTTATAAGAGCCATGGAGAAAAAGGAAATGTATATTTGAGATATCATTGCGTTAATATGAGAAAAGTATACTGTTTATACGAGGAAATTATTACGTTTATACAAGAAAATGATTGCATTTAAACACAATGGTTAATTTGTGAACATTGTTGCCTCCTATGTTAATACTGTATATTGTATTGTACTGTATATGAAATAATATTGTCCCGTGCAAAGTAGCATTGACTTTAACAACAGTAGAACATCATCACACTCCTCTTTTTGGAAAAAAATAATCTAAAGGAGTATGTTCTGTCTTTTGTATAGATGAAGTACAATACCATGTCAGTAAGCACTCCCAGGTTAAACGCGTAGTGCTTTCGCCGTTTCTGTGACAAGTAGAAATGACACTGCGTTCCAAACTTATGTTCTTTGTGATGTTATTATAATAAGCTTCTGTAGTACAGTACAGTTTACAATATCTGTATGATATTTATGAGGATAACAGCAAGGTAGGTTTTCCAAGAAGACAAACATAAATTGTACACCCAAAAAGGCCTGTAATGGGAAAAAAAATGAGAAAATAAAAAAACAAGAATAGGTCTTTGCAAATTCAAAAGTACAAAAAAACATTTTTTTGCTTAAGTTTTAATTATAATAATAATTGCAGTTGTGCCAATTACAGTGCCCTCCATACGTAGTGGGACATTGAAGTGTTAATAATAATTCATAATTCCTTACACTTATATAGCGCTTTTCTGGACACTCAACTCAAAGCGCTTTACAGGTAATGGGGATCCCCTCCACCACCACCAGTGTGCAGCCCCACCTGGATGATGCGACGGCAGCCATAGTGCACCAGAACGCTCACCACACACCAGATATCAGTGGGGAGGAGAACAGAGTAATGAAGCCAATTCATAGATGGGAATTATTAGGAGGCCATGATTGGTAAGGGCCAATGGGAAATTTGGCCAGGATGCCGGGGTTACACCCCTACTCTTTTTGAGAAACGCCCTGGGATTTTTAATGACCACAGAGAGTCAGGACCTCAGTTTTACGTCTCATCCAAAGGACAGCGCCTGTTTACAGTATAGTGTCCCCATCACTATACTGGGGCATTAGGAGCCACACAGACCACAGGGTGAGCGCCCCCTACTGGTCCCACTAACACCTCTTCCAGCAGCAACCTTAGTGTTTCCCAGGAGGTCTCCGATCCAGATACTGACCAGGCTCACACCTGCTTAGCTTGTTATACACAATTATACACAAGAAGATTATGGCATCGTGTGAAAACCTGTATAAAATATGTTATGACTTTAAATCATTAAATGTTTTAAGGTGCGGATCTGTTCAAACAGGCCTGACATTAGTGAGAGGACTGTCAGGGGGCTGTGAGGGGTGACAGTGAGGGGACTTTGTCAGGGGGGTGAGAGGGGGCGACAGTGACGGGACTCTGTCAGGGAGGTGAGAGGGGGCGACAGTGTGGGGACTCTGTCAGGGGGGTGAGAGGGGGTGACAGTGAGGGGACTCTGTCAGGGGGGTGAGAGGGGGTGACAGTGAGGGGACTCTGTCAGGGGGGTGAGAGGGGTGACAGTGAGGGGACTCTGTCAGGGGGGTGAGAGGGGGTGACAGTGAGGGGACTGTCAGGGAGGTGAGAGGGGGTGACAGTGAGGGGACTCTGTCAGGGGGGTGAGAGGGGTGACAGTGAGGGGACTCTGTCAGGGGGGTGAGAGGGGTGACAGTGAGGGGACTCTGTCAGGGGGGTGAGATGGGGTGACAGTGAGGGGACTGTGAGTGAATCTCACTTCCTCACTGTGAGTCTCGGGCACAGTAATAGACGCCACTGTCATCAGCTTTCAGGCTTGTCATCTGTAAGTAGACTGTGCTGCCATAGTCTGTGCTGATGGTAAACCATCCCTGGACTGAGGGTGAGTAGCTGTTTTCAGTGGTATAGTAGTGTCCCAACCACTCCAGACCCTTCCCAGGGGGCTGTCGTATTCAGTGTGTAGCATAGCTGCTATCAGTCAGGGAGTATCCAGACACCTGGCAGGACAACCGCAGGGACTGTCCTGGCTTTCCGATTTCCAATGCCGACTGTGTTAACTGGACACAGTGTAGATCTGCAGGGAAATGACACAGTGTATTATTGACATTTATAGCACTGTAATTATCTTAACAACAAGGGGCAGAAACACAAAAATAAGAACAATAATGGAAGACAAGAATATCTGTTCTTACCCCAGAAACTGATAAACAGAAGCATTAAATGCACCAAAACCTGCATTGTGTTTGAGGTTGAGTGATCAGAAATGAGTAATTTCTATTATATGAGGAGCAGCAGTATTTATCTGTAGAGTGTATGTGTGCTTGATTTGCATGTCTTCAATATTAACATAGGAATTGTTCAACACCTCAGTATACACAGTACTTTGCAGAATGCTCATAATGCATAATGCATTAAGTTGTCATAATGCATTCAAAATGTTGGTCCATAAGCACCTCACTACAGTGTCTTATTGGTAAAGTCTACAAACGCTTCACATTGATGTTAGTATGAGGGGACAAGTGAGAGACAGAACTGCTGGAGCAGTAATGATCACAGTCAGTCTGTTTTCACTGTACAAAAGTTACATTTAAATCTCAAGAGTCAGTAGAGGCATATTTTACATCCTGCTACTGCGTTAGAAACATCATTGGGGGTGAAAAGGCCATTTCTCAAAAATGTAATTGTAAGCTGGTGATGAGGTGGGGATATATACTAATGTCCTCACACACGCCGGTAGTGAGATCCCTGCTGTCAGCTGTAGTATTCCTGTCCTGTGGATACCTCTGGAACCTCTGGGTTTTTTCTTAGTTTTTAGATAAGACCAATTTACCTGAGGTACAGTAATTAGCACCTCAATTTGACTCCATTCCTAGGTCCTGGGGCTTCCATTGGTGATTTGTAATCTGAAATTAAACAGATTGAGGGATGGATATATTTGGCTCAGTTGGGCCACTTAGTCAACTCAGAATTGGCTGCAGTTCATTTCTATGTGCACTCTCTTCTTAGCACTTAGACCTCTGAAGCAAGTCTGGGCTCATCTGTCACATTTTTCCCCTTTATCTGAAATTGATTCTTTGTGTGAAATTGTTCAAAATATAAGATGACCTCATAGCGTGTAGAAGCATTCTGTGATGATATATTTTAATGGATTAAATACTACTGCTGCTATTACTACTACTAATAAAAATTCAAATGTATATCTTTATCTTTGCTTGCCAAGCAGTGTTGTATAATATCAGTATCATATTTGAAAGTGTTCTAATCGTTAAGATAATAAAAAGAGATAAAAACATTCCTGAAATGTGGTGTTGATTGTAACAGTTTAACCCCATTAACTGTGGACATCAAATCCCCATTAACTTGAATACTGTACATCAGTGGACATCAACCTCAGAATTATTATCATAACTTAGTAACAACCTAAAATTTGAATTTACATATGTGCCTGTTTTCACATTTCCTAATATGTAGATGGGATAACGTTTAACTGATTTTAATCAAGAATTGATTTTTCTTTCATCGACAAGCTATGGATCACAAAGCCTGTCAACACTACTGGCAGTTCTGTTAGATTTTGTCTCACCCTACAGGCCACCTGCTGCACAGTGTGTCTCTCGCACAGTAATAGACTGCAGTGTCTTCAGCTCTCAGACTGGTCATGTCCAGATACAAACTGCTGCTGTCCTTCGAGGCCGTGAATCTTCCTTGTACAGCCGGGGCGTAGCTGTTGCTAGAACTGGAGTAAAAGTAAACTATCCACTCCAGCCCTTTCCCAGGAGCCTGGCGAATCCAGAACATGTTATAGCTGGGAACATTAAACCCAGTAACTGTGCATTTCAATCTGTGAGACCCTCCGGGTGTGACCACCGCTGACTCAGACTGGGTCAACACAACATCGGACTGGACACCTGCAAGACAACAAGGGAATTAATGTGACTCTGAGGTCCTCAATAGATTCGGGTTCTAAGGTAGTAATTATTACTGTTCGGTTATCCAATAAAGCAGAGTTACACCCTCAGGAACGTACAGGACAAGGTAGCCAGAGAGAGCAGGAGACCCAGGGCCAGAGGAGCTGTCATGATTCCAGCAGCAGAGCGCAGTCTGTTCTTCACACAGTGACAGGGGCAGCGCCTGGGGCTTCTACAGCTCAGCAGCTCCTGCTGGGTTTAAATAGGAAACACAGCTCTGCCAGATTTGCATGTGTGACAGAGACACCAGGTACCATGGAAACATCGCAGATGCGTGTGATCTGCCAGCCTGCAGATTCCCGTTTCACTCTCTGTCCTTGGCTGAGTGCAGTGTTTTGTACTTTGTCTTATTGCAAAGGAATTAATTAACTCTTTTAAATACTAACAATATGTAAGAGCAACCTGAATATATTATATCCACTATAAACTATAGGATTACCAATTATCATATGGATTGTTAATTGGTTAACTTATTAATTATTAATTATTAATTCTGCATAAGAGTTCTGCAGCAGGAGATATAGTTGAAGCCCAGGCACAGGACTTAGAATACCTTTAGAGGTTAATAAAGGAGTTAGTGAGGATCGAATGCAGGCTGATGATAGAGGTGGGGCCGAATTACAAAGCAGGAGAATTTGAGCAAAAGAAAGGAAAAAATAAATAAATAAAAAGGGACACGTGGCTCCCCAGCCAAAAATAAAGAAAACGACAGGCTGGCGAGTAGACACAGGAAGGCGAATAAATTAAAATGGAAAAAAAGATATTTCAGGATCAGACAATCAGAGTTTAAAGATCAGAAAATAAGAAAGTTATTAACTTGATAGTGAGAGGAAAGCAATCATTGGGTTCATGAGGTTTAGCTCTAGTGATGGAGTGGAGATTCGGCGTTCTGAACAGACTTAAATAGAGAGATGATTAGTGTGATTGGGAACTAGGTCAGGAGCCTGATTGAACGATTGAAGGTTTAATTGAAAGTTTGAATGACAGTGCTCGTGGGAATGTTTCTGTTGTCAGGGGCAACAGCAGGACGCCAGCCCAGTCATTACAGCAAAAGTGTGAAACATCTTTAACATCTAAAAATGAGGAGTTCTAAATTATAGGTGTTGTGAGCATTAACAATATAATGTGCTGTTTCTACTGTTTAAATTAGTTGTAAGTATCACGTTATCTTTAAACAAAAAGTAAGAACAAAAAGAAAAAGCAGTTGTGAAATGTTAAGAAGAAGTGGCACTTTTTAAATGTAAAATATTATATCAAACCTGACAGACAGAAAGACCTTTGTTTTCTCTAAGGAGCTGAATCATGCTCTAGGCGTGACCAGTTTCCTGTTTTCTAAGCTCATAAGAACACTTGGGAATTGAAGAAGACAAGCAGAGATAAATGAAAATTTAAGAGCTTTTGCTGCTGTGTGAATTTGATAGCAAAAACTACTATTGTCTGTTGCAGCAGACTTAACTATTATTCAACCTTTAGGAAAAAAACTCAGTGGAGTTTCATACAACCAGGTTCTCTTGACCACCATCACATCATCAATTTGACACTCATTTTATTGTGATCAATTGATCAAATGTAATCAAGAATGTTAAAACCAGTAAAGTAGGCAATACAATCATACTACACTTTAGCCATTAGAGAACTGGGGTCTCTTAAATGGACTGATGCTTTATTGTTAATTGACAAATAGCACACAGATCTTCCCATCTGTAAAAAAAGGTGACCTGCAAGACTAACTGGACAGGGGCTCTCCAGGACCAGGGCTGGAGGCTCTCTGATTTGGTGTGACCTATGAGACTAATTGGACTAGGGCTCTCCAGGTCCAGGATTGGAGACCCCTGCTATAAACCATGGGGACATCTGGTCGACCTAAGAATGAAGGAAAAATAAGGCAGGGTAAATAGATACCACTTGGAGGAGCTGTTTGCCGTCTGAAAGCTCATAAAATAGGATTAGCTGAGATTGGGTTTGTTCCAGTTTACTGTGCACCAGCGACCCCCTGTTACAGGTTATGCACCTGCAATGGAAAAGACAGTACAGGGAACTGAGTGATGAATACTATTCAGGAATTCTTAATTTCTTTTTAGGATTTTAGAGTACAGTTTACAATATCTGTATGATCTTTATGAGACGATAGCAAGTTTTAAAAAAAGGCAAAAAATATAATTGGTGCACCCAAACAGCAGTATGGGAAAGAAAATTGCAAAGCCAAACATCGGTAGTTCAAGGTAGCATGTGAAAAGCTGTCTGAAATATTGCATAACTCTTCTGTTTTTAAGTGTTTTAGGAACAGAGATGCTCAATTAGAGAGCACAGACATAGCAATGAAAGGGGGCGACAGTGAGGGGACTCTGTCAGGGGGGTGAGAGGGGTGACAGTGAGGGGACTCTGTTCGGGGGGTGAGAGGGGGTGACAGTGAGGGGACTGTCAGGGGGGTGAGAGGGGGTGACAGTGAGGGGACTGTCAGGGGGGTGACAGTGAGGGGACTCTGTCAGGGGGGTGAGAGGGGTGACAATGAGGAGACTCTGTCAGGGTGGGTGAAAGAGGTGAGCAAAGATTCATATATAAAGAAAGGAAAATTTTAAGATTTCTATCTGTATTTCAAGGTAGACAGGACTTATTGATTTTCCTATTGGACAGCCATTACTGTATTGAGCTCATGTTTTCTTTGTAAGTAATTAGGGTTCTCTCTCAGTGTGTTTTTGTACTGTCAGCGAATTGCACTTCCTCACTGTGACTCTCGGGCACAGTAATAGACGCCACTGTCTTCAGCTTTCAGGCTTGTCATCTCTAAGTAGACTGTGCTCCCGGAGTCTGTACTGATGGTGAACCGGCCCTGGACTGAGGGCGCGTAGCTGTTTCCAGAAGTATAATAGTGTCCCAGCCATTCCAGACCCTTCCCAGGGGGCTGTCGGATCCAAGCTGTAGCATAGCTGTAATCAGTCAGGGAGTATCCAGACACCTGGCAGGACAACCGTAGGGACTGTCCTGGCTTTCCGATTTCCGATGCCGACTGTGTTAACTGGACACAGTGCAGTTCTACATGAAAAGAACACAGTATATTACAGTCAGTTAAAACATTGTAATTGTCTTTGCAATTAAGGGAAGAAACATAAGATTGGAAAACAATAGTAACTGTTCTTACCCTGTACACTCAGAACCAGAACCGTTAAACACAGGAGAACCTGCATTGTGTTTGAGGCTGAGTGATCAGGATTGAATGACTTCTGTTAGATCAGGAGCAGCTGTATTTATCAGTAAAGAGTGTGTGTGTGTGATTTGCATAAGTCTTCAATATTCAAATAGTAAGATTTCAACACCTTAGTAAATACAGCATATGTTGCACACTGTCCTCCTGTAGGTAAACATTTATTTTGTATTCACAGTACAATAAAACCCACACCTACATTACAGCACATGGCATTTCCACTGGTTAGAGCAGAGTATCAGTTCAGACTGTACTGCTCCTCTGTCTGCTGTGCTGAAGGTCATCACTGATGTCAGTCAGGTGATGTTCATGGTACTGTACATTATGGCTGTCAAAAGAGGGAGCTGTTGGAACACAATAGATCAGAAAGAATATATTTATCCTTTCTGACCTTTATCACAAAACCAGTGGACCAAACAAGAAGAACTAAGAAACGGGTGTCCTGAGGATATAACATGTTACAACTGATTTGAGTGTATTTTTAAAAGAAACACATTATCATGCTGTGACAAAGAGTCACACAGCACTTGGCTTAGGGAGAAATTCATATACTGTATACATATATTTCAGTATCCTTAACAGCACACAACAATCACATATTTAATGTAATCTAATCTAATATCAAATTGTATGTTTCTCTTATCTAGTGTTCCAGTGTAATTCAGATAAATCAATTGCCTTCCAGAAGACAAGAGGATGACTAGATCTTTTTTACGAGTTTGTGTGTTGTGATATTTTTTATCTATAAATGATAACTTTTTACAGCCTTCATGCAATAAGATAGATTCTAAATATGCTTTGGACTCCCAAACCAATCATGTGAAGGACATTGTTGAAGCAATACAAGAATCAGATTCCTTTTCATAAGCACTTCCAAAAATAATTTTATTGCTTTAGTTTGATTTCATTGTCAACAGGAGCTCAAGGCAGCATGTGAAAACCTTTGTGAAAAATATGACTTTCCAGCTTTTCAGTGCCTCTTAGTACCTCAAGTCCACCAGCCCTCCAGAGGCCATTTCTCCTGGAAGATTGTGCCCTTTAACAACTTTCAACACAGTGGAAAGAATAGACACTACAGGTCTGGTTGAGGGATCCAGTTCAAGGTAAAGTGATGTTGAAGTTCACTGTGCTTCAATGCTGCCACCTACTGGACGATAAAGGAATGAGAGATATAGATGTGAATACTTGCTGGCAAAGAACTCAAACCGTAAAACACATGAATCTGCTATATGTGGATTATTGGTTCAATTGTTGCTCACTGAGTGTTACATACTGTAAAAACAAAAGATTGAACTCTTGGTGGTTCGATTCTACGAAGTGGTTGCACAGATGCTGATCATCGCTAATCTTGGACTTCAAAAGTTTCCTTATTGGGAGGTCAAGGCTTCAGCCAGTAATGCACAAGTAAAGATTTCATGCTGGTGTACCATCATACACTGACAGGCACAGTATCGGTCATACTAGACACTGAAGTGAGAAGCAAAATTTTTTTTTTACAGCGCTGTTTTGCATATGACCCCTCTGGCAGTACGCGGGGGCGTGTTTAGTGTGGAGGTGGAGGACTGGATGAAGGGCGATGCGTTGCCTTAATAGCCACAGCTGTTCTGGCTGCTTGAGGAGGAGCCACAGCTGTGAGGGCTCTTTAAAGACACACTGAACACCTCCCCGGAGGGACGAGCAGGGCCACCCCAGAAGGGGACAAACTTCCACTGGCAGTCCCAGAGGGGGATTGGACCAGCGTAAGGCCATCGTTTTCCTTCTTTTCGTTTGGATTTTCTTTTTCTCTTTGCCTGTCCTGTCATGTATCTCTACCTGGCGGCAGGCTGACCTTTTTCACATGTTGAGTGTGTTCTGGTTTGGTCTTTGTGTGTCCTGGACTGTGAGTAACTCTTCGTAGTGCACTTCTCACTGTACTGATTGTATTGTATTATTATTATTGTATCATTCGTTACACTGTTGCTTGTTGTCTGTGTTAAGCTGCTGTTGCACTGCAATTTCCCTCACGGGATCAATAAAGTATCTGTCTATCTAGTTTTGGACTTGCGCTCCCAGCTCGATCAGACTGGAACCCATTAAACAATTAAGTCCAGTTTGCTGCTATGTTCTTTTTCCCAGGTGGGAGCCCGTTGAATAGGGTAAGCCCAGCCTGGGTGATACACAGCTGCACATTTTTTCTTTTTGCTTTTTGTTCTCATTTTCCCCCCTTTTTGTGTTATTTTCGGTTCTTGCTGACCACACACTGGTGCTTCCATCCCTCGGTTAGGGGCGTTGACTTTTTACCGGTGCTCACCGCGGCCCCTTCCACTCCCACAATCTTACACTACAGACAGTGGAAAGTGCTAAATCTGAGAGAAAAAACATTTTATGGAAAACATTTTAAAGAACATTTTCATTATTCTATAGAGTAATTAAAGTGATAGATTTCAGAATTGTTATCATGCAAGATTTTGCACAGTAATACAGAGCTGTGTCCTCAGTGCTCTGGCTGGTCAGCTGTAAGTACAGGATGTTACTGGATCTGTCTCTGCTGATGATGACCCGGTGAATTAAGTAGATCGGTTTAAGCTGTGCCTCCACCATACCAGATTGCACCAATCCACTCCAGCCCTTTCCCAGGAGCCTGGCGAATCCAGTGCATATCGTTACTGGTCATGGAGCAGGTGATGACTTCATACTAGTAACAGTTCATGTAGGTAGCTGCGTCAGCGTGCATAAGCTGCAAAGGAACAAGAAAATATTTATTCCATGCTGAAAAGAAAAGTAAAGAGCTAAGAATGTTGTCTCTTTTCTTTTCAGCATGGAATAAACCTTTTCTTGTTCCTTCATATTAGTAACTCCCTAGACAAATGTCAGAGGGTGTCCTTGACACACTTGACAAAAATAAAACTATCATTGCTTACGGTGTTTTGGATGAATAATCCAGTCATATTTAACCTCCCCAGTGCCATTTGTTCGTTCCTGGCGTCTCAACAAAAATGGTAATAAAAATCTTAAGCAATGCTGCCCCCTGGTGGTGCAGTCAAAGCCCATTGATGTGAGCATTCGCACTGGAACACCACTAAAACCTTTGCAGATTTCACTTAAGATTTGATCAAAGTACAAAACAAGAATAGATTGCCTTTGTTTTCAGGTATAATACGAGCAGTCTCTTTTTTAAGCTCACTGACATCTGAAGCCCTTTTGCTGTGCAGGTGTGGAATAGCCAGTTAATTCCTCATCCACAGGATGCTTTGCATGTGACCATGACCAAGCAAAAACTGCAAAAACATTAAAGAAATACAGGAGGTAAAACTTTAGTTATATAAATGATGGGATGGGGAACACTCACAGGTCAAATGTCACGATATATACAGTATTTGTGCTTTACTGTCACTGTGCTTTCAATCGTGATATCACCAAGATTCTTTCCCTATCACATCAGTGTGCTTTTCCCATGATATGTAGCTGTGGTGAAAGATTTATTTGTCCTTTTTCCAGGGAAGTAGTGTAATAGGGAAGTGTGTGAAGAAGTGATTTGCACTGGAGTGCTTATGTACAGTAACTATGATGCTTCTCACTTCATGGCACCGATCTCTGAAGGCAACACCTACTCCAGCAACGCAGTTGAACTGTGTGGATGTCAGGCAGGGCCCCCACATGTGCCCTTGCCTGAGTCATCAGTATAGCAGTGTTGGCACATGCTGCCTTGCCATGCTGAGCTTTCAGTTTGTGTCACTGGGGAGGTTCCTGTACAGTTCCTGCATGAACGTCTCTCACTGTGACTCTTTGGCGCAGTAGTAGACGGCTGTGTCTTCTGCTTTTAGGCTGTTCATTTGCAGGAAGAAAATGTGTCGGGAAAAGTCTTTGGAGGCTGTGAAACGGCCTTTGATGGCATCAGCGTGATACTCTGGACGAGTACTAGCGCCTACGCTGGCCAGCCATTCCAAGGCTTTCCCTGGGGCTGTCTGTCGAACCCACACCATCCAGTAGCCGTTGACATCAAACCCAGTGACTTCACATGATAGCTTCAGAGCCTCTCCCGGCCTCGGGACTTCTGAGGCCGTCTGACTGAGCACGATGCTGGAGTCAGCACCTGGGGGTACAGAAGGACAATAAATAGAAATAAAACCACACAGCAGCCCCTTAATTAACATAAGCATTGGCGAAGCCTTGAGGACAATAACGACAGTCGGAGGAAATGCCCTGCAGCTGATACCCACATGTCCAGAGGGAGCAGTGTGCCCACAGATAAAGAGCGAGACTCGTGAGGAGGAACATCATTCCTGGCAGCTGGCGATCGTTGTTGCCATACTCGTCCTCAGTGCTGTGGTTTTATCGGGGAAGAGGGTGTGACGTTTGTTGTGTCATCTGCTCACATGTGACCAGACCTGGTTATTGTACTCATACAGCACGTTTTGCAAATGCATCAATGGCATAAATCAAGTATCACCCTGCAAACACCACATGTTTCAGATTCTGTATGTCTGCTTTTATTTCATAATTTAGTATTGTAAAGCTAATAAGATGCATATCACAAATCCAGGGCTGACAAAATATTCTGATTCTGTGCTGGTTAGTACAAACCCTTCAATATTTTCTTGGGGGGTGGTTAAATGGTTAAAATATTCTCAAATATCAGTCCCAATAATTCTGTTTGTTCATCATATGCAGTAGTCAGAACATCTAGCTGTCCTTCATGTACTTTCACATTGGTACTTAGAAATGATTAATTCTCTTCTCTAGATATGAGTAGTTCAGGTACTGCAGGTAGCTGTGTCAGCATGCGTAGGCTGCAAAGGAACAAGTAAAGGTTTATTTAATGCTGAAAAGAGAAGAAAAGACACACAACATTTCAACTGTAGAGTCTTCAGATGGCATGAGTGCAACCTGTGCAGACCTGAGCTGTCAAATATAAAGAGCATAATTCAAACTGTTGTCCTAGGCACTCAGCATGAAAGCTTCATAGAGACAATATATAATGTTATAATACCTTCCTTCATGAATATTGCACCTTGTATATTGGTGTTCCTATCAATACATAATATCAAAGGTCATAGTGCTAGCTTTTGCATTTGGAAAAAAGTGGTTATAAAAGTTTACGAATGTGATTAAAGTACTGCCTCTCTCGATATCCTAGCTAAAGAATGTCTCGGTCCCTTCCCTGCTCTGTTGACTGAAAGGGGCCTGTAATGGCACAGTTTTTAAAAATCCTCTCATTATTCCATTTGCTGCGACCCTGTGTAACGCCGGCAGCTCTCGTTGGTTGACACCAGGTGGCGCTGCTAACCAACTCAGAGAAAGCCCGAATTGCGAAAGGATTAAAAAAAACGCACTGCCTGCAACAGACGGTTCTCTCCTGTGGAACATGAATTGTTTCTTCAGGGGTTCCCACACCTTCGGCTTTTTTTCATTAATTACCATCCTACTTCTCTCATTCTGCACCCCAGCCTTAGAGGATCTTTTCTCTCGAGCAGGTTCATCCCGATTCAGAGCTGTCTTACTTAAAACAGTGCTAGGTCTTTACTATTGGTCTGTGATGTATCTGGAGTGAACATTCTGCTCAGGCTGCTAAACAATCCAAACCTATTTGTGCCAGACGGGTACCAGGTGAGTGTTTTTTTCTGTTCTCTCCTTACCTGAAGTGTGTTCTCACTCTCGTTCTTGGTGGTGCGGTCATTTGTTTTCATTTTGACAAACTGGCCGTGTCCCAGTTCTTGCACTTCTGTGACGTAGCGCAAGTGTGGACTCAAGTGCGCGCCATTAAAAAAAAAAAGGTAATGGGACAACCTCTCGTGACGTCACGAGCTGCTTACTCGCCTCGCAGTCAAAATGTTATATGTTCATAATGCCTCTTTTCCAGTGGCTAAGTGCATGTTTGCACATATTTTTTACTTTTTTTTTCATTCTCCGCTCGCAGATTGGTGAAATTAAATTTAATCTCGTTTATCCCTTCACAAAAGTAGGGATTCATTCTCCGCTCGCAGATTGGTGAAATTAAATTTAATCTCGTCTATCCCTGCACAAAAGTAGGGACACATCGTGTTCATCAAACTCGACTCAAAACATGCAAACTTAAGGAACACTTGGCAATATCGCTCTTTATTCAAAGCTTTGTACTACGAAATACAGTTCATCTCATCTATCCCAGTACAAATATGATAGTAAGAGGAAGATAACGCGTTCATTCAAAGTAAACGAAATGAGATAAACTTGTCAATATCTTAAAACTTTGTACTATTCCGTGTACACAGCAAGGTAAACGAATATTCTTCAGTCGTAATGGGAAGACGAAATAAGTTTTACTGTACGTCAAAACTTTGTACCTAAAATACATACAGGACGTATCTAAAATAGACTCTGAAATAGCGTAATGAAATTTTTTTTTCACATAAAATATTATGACGTTTAAAACTGTAAAAAGTTATTTTTTACTAACACGTGAATCTTTTATTCTCCATGGCAACTTCTCTCCGCTTTGATAGGCTACAACATGAAACGTCACCATTCTGCAAAGAACTGGGGTAATTTTCATTCCGCCTGAGCACATATGAAGGGCGCAAACTGCAAGTGAGCATAGTGGGATACAGCCAGTGAATGTGAAACTATAATGATATTTCAACAGAGCTTCTTAGAACGCCAGCAGCCATATCACCCTGCAGCTCCCAGCTGGCAGCCCCACTGGAGCTCAGCAGGTGTGAGTCTGGTCAGTACCTGGATGGGAGACTCCTGGGAAAGCTGAGGTTGCTGCTGGAAGAGGTGTTAGTGGGGCCAGTAGAGGGGGCGCTCACTCTGTGGTCTGTGTGGGTCCTAATGCCCCAGGATAGTTATGGGGAAAAACAGGTCATTAAAATTCCCAGGGTGTTTCTTGAAAGGAGTAGGGGTGTAACCCTGGTGTCTTGGCCAAAGTTCTCTCTGGTCTTTACCAATCATGGTCCCCTAATAATCCCCCTCTCTGAATTGGTTTCATCACTCTGCTCTCCTCACCCCTGAGAGCTGGTGTGTGGTGAGAGTACTGGAGCATCATCCAGGTGGGGATACACACTGGTGGGGGTGGAGGGGATCCCCATTACCTGTAAAGCGCTTTGAGTGGACTGTCCAGAAAAGCACTATATAAGTGTAAGTGATTATTAATTATTATTATTAGGATGGATGGCTATAAATAGTGCACTATCCACCCATCCATATTCTAACTGCTCTATATAGCACAGGGTCACAGGTGAGCCAGAGCCTATCCTGGCAAGCAATGTGTGCAAGGCAAAATACCACCTGGATGGGACACTAGTCCATCACAGGACAGACACAGACAAAGACACACTCACACTCACAACAGTGCCAATTTTTCCAGAAACCTTGATAGTTAACACAGGGAGAACATACAATCTCCACACAAATTAATAATGTACTGAAGTGACTAAAGCCCAGATCAGACTACTAAAAGGTTTACATCCCACAAAAAACAGCCCTTTCCCTGATCTGTGCTGTTCTTGAGTCAGGACTGTCATTTCTGGTAATGCTTTTGAATAGGACACACTCCTAAGTCATATGTCAGTTGTATACAGTACAAATTATGTACTAGCTCTTCTAATTCTGTATGTTGGAATACCCCTGTGAAGATTTACACAAACCTCCTTTATCACTAATAAGGCTCATCCGGTAATAAGCATTTACTAGCCCTCAGCAAACTGTTTCAGTTTCAGCCCATGCCTTCCAGGTGTCTTCCCTTCCCTGCTGTTTCACAGTTAACCAAGAGAAAACACACTAGAGTCTGATACGAGCTACTTGACTGAGCAGCAATAAGATTGCAGGGAGATTTTCTAAACTTTTGCTCCCCTATTTTAACTGAATGTCATCTTCATTGTACAGTTTTATCAGGAGAACATAGGAATATAGAAGATGTTTTTTTTTCACATCAGTGGTCTAATGGGCATGAAAATAGCTGGGACTTTGGAATAGAAGTGCTAGTTGCACATGAACCAAAAAGCCTGCCAATGCAGAGGTGCTGATGCACTTAAAACAACGAGACATTTTAGTGTCATGTTGATGCAATTAGGATTTCTGAAGGCAGATATGTTATGCCATGTGTTAGGTTTTGGGCTTTGTGTGTGTTAGTAAGACATAGAAATGCTACATCCCAGCAGAGGTCTCTTGCATCCCTGTATCTGGACCCCAAATTCCGGGTCCAAGTGCAGAGCAGGCAGGAAAGTGGGGGGATGAGATTGGGGTGTTTGAGGGGTTGCTGGGGGCCGGGCAGGGGGACAGCTGTGATTCTCTGTCTCTTTCAGAGGAGCTGTAGCCTCACAAGCTTTCTCCCCTGAACACTGTCAACTGTAAACACTCTTTCACAAGAAGCGCTTCAATGCAGATCAAGCTGCAATGAGTTGTTGGATATTTTTAATGACTGAGAACTTTTAAGGCATCTTTCTAAACTCGCTACACTGTCCTAAACTATTTCTACCGAAAATTCTAAACTATTTCTAATCTCTATACCGTTAGTGGATACAATAATGACCTCAAAATCCTGTTACCAATTTTGATTTTCATATGGACATTTAAGTTTGGTCTCTACATTACCCATGACTTAATACAAATTTGACAAATCAGTGGCATGAGAACCAGAGCTGTCCATAGGTAGTGTATGGAAAACAGGTAGTATTTCTCCAATGCTACCATTACACAAAATGGACAGTGTGACTGCAGGCACACTGGTCTTAAGAGTGAATGATACAGGGCTGAACACAGCAACTTTTTATTAAACCTAGTTCGATTTTCAAACAAATAGTTGCAGTCGGTTAATCATTATTGTTTCTGCAAAATATGTCATGTCATTTACCAAACCTCTTTATAGCATACGGTGTCGCGGGAAGCTGGAGCCTACCCAGCAAGCAACGAGCGCAAAGCAGGGTACAGCCTGGACAGGGCGCCAGACCATAGCAGGGCAGGTGCAAGCCAGTCATACATGGGGACACCTTGGAGGCAGAGGGGGGAAATTTGGCCCAGACACGGGACAACTCCCTACTCTTCTCGAGAAATGGCCGGGGATCTTTAATGGCCACTGAGAGTCAGGACCTCAGCTTAACATCTCATCTGAAAGATGGTGCCCAATACAGTATAGTGTCCCCGCCGCTATACTGGGGCATTAGAACCCACCTAGACCGCAGGGTGGGCGCCCCCCGCTGGTCCCACTAACATCCACTTCTAGCAGCAACTTGAGCTTTCCTGGAGGTCTCTGCAAAATATATATGTATAGATATATATTTGCAAGCATATAATGTGTTCAATGCAATCTCCTTTTTAGCTTCAAAATGGATAGCTACTGTGTGTCCATCAGATATGTTGCATTTTTAAAAAAAAAGACTTCAGCTGCAGCTCAAATCTTTGCTCCAGCCAGCATCTGCATTCTGTTAAAAAGGTGTTTATCAAAGAAACATTAACATATGTACCAGCTGTAACGATAACTGTGTGATCTTGCACCATTACTTCAAGATTAAATCATTAAAATGATCAGGCTCAGCAAAAGCCAGAAGACTCTGTACGTCACCATCATGAACTAAAGATAGAGTCATGAGAGTCAGTTGCCATGCAGGTGCATCCTCTTCACACAACAGTGACCTTCATCAGAGCTGAACCACTTCCTCAGAGAGCAACGCCCTTCCAGATCTCAGCCGAGCAAGAAAGACGTCACCAGCTTGTAATAATGAGGATTAAATAATAAGCGATGGTGTTGCTTATGTATTTACAATGAAACCAGTTCCCATGGAGAATGCCAATGAAGCTGTGTCTGTTTCTTCACAAGTCTTAATAAACACTCATCCTTAGTATTCGTTAGCCTTTTAATTACAAAACGTTAATTCACATAAATACCTTGATTTCCTAAAACAGGACTTATTTTCTCTTTTAACACCTCTCACATGTAGATAAAAGAAAACACACAACCTTTCCCAACATGAGGATTTGCTCTTTTCTGTTTATTTTTACTTTTTTAGATAAAAGGGGGGGCAGCCCGTTTCTATTTGTGAGCCTGAGAGGCGTCTCTAAACCATCGAAAGAGCACAGGATAAGTGTGCCAGCTTGAGGTGATACCGTGAATTATAAAAAAAAGTTTTGCAATTTACAGATGATCTGAATAAAATGCACTAATGAAAAAAATACAAAGCTGAAAGAAGCGGTCCCTGAGTCTTAGTCTCGCAGTGAATAAAAGAAAGAAAGAACTAACGTTAAAACCCAGATCCAGTAGGCTCAGGGTGAAATGTAATTATAAGTATTTTTTAATAAAATAATTTTGAGTGTGTTGTTCTTAAATCGCGGTGCACACGCACTAGGTTTTGATTGTTTTTTTTTAGAAAGACAAACCTCCACGTTGCCGCCCAGGTTTCTGAAATTAGAGCGCAGCGCTATCTGATCTCTGAAGAGTTGAGCTCAAATAGAGAATTAAAAAACTTTACTCTCATTTTCAGTATCACCTAACAATGAATTTACATTAAATAATAAGTAAATCGATTTGCTCCACACTAATATTAACACTTCAAAATACGGAGCCTTTACCGACATAACAGTAACATAGTAGCTACATAAAATACGAATATACAGTAGATAAGATACTCGTCTAAAGCACAACCAAAGAGCCTACGAATAAAAACAAAGCAGTTAATCAATGAGCATGAACTGCTTAAAATGCGCCGTTATAAGCAAGGACGCTGCTTACGTTGTCTTTTCCGACGTCTATCAGTTGTTGCTACAGGGTTTAAAATAATTTTGCCTTTGCAATACTAAAAATAAAGTGACAGATGAGGGCATTTCCCTTTGAGGTTAATGCTTTCTTAGTCGAAAAAAAGAAACCCACATACACTAATGTTCATAAAAATGACGCAGCAACGAACCATTCAAGTCTTTTTCAGGTCGTATAGTTGATACAGGATGAAGAATCAAGATTTGCTCAGCATCACACTTCTTAGCTGCAGGGCAAACCCAGTAAATGCTGAAGAAGCCATTGATAGTCATCAAAGATTTCAAACATAAAGAGGGCACTGTAGTCATGATATAAAATTTGACAAATAGCTGACTGCACTTAATAGCCATATAATTAGTCCTTAGTAAAAGTCTCTACTGTTTTTCTACTGATTCATGTCTAATACTAATGTCTAATTAATGTCTAAGTGATTGAGACCTCTTAGCTGCAGGTGATTGACACTGTATCAAAGTTTTCTTTATGTGTTATACATTACAAAGGGGTTTGTATATGACTTTGCAGCCCCAATGGTAAAGTGTTAATCTTTGGATACTTCAAATTCTCTTTATCAATGGATCATAAGCCAGTTGTTATTGAATTGATAAAATCTTACAGATGGAACAAGCTACCTTCTAGGGGTAAGAGGTGTAGTTCAGGCTATGGTCTGGATAAGGGTTTTGTTACTAATTTTTAATTGAACCATAGTAGGTGTTGGTCACCTTATTAATTCCTTACTGATATATTGCATATTCCTGGCAAAATTGCAAATCCCAAAATTTTGCAAAGCAAAAATAAAACAAAAAGTGATTGTACTCATTAATGAGCAAATGTTCAATAGAAACATAGCTACCATAAAAACCTTTATACATTTCAGTAGGAAAATACAAAGTTTTGTCATAATTTGTGTAATAGTTTATAATAATATGTAATAATAATTATATGCATTATTGACATGCACACCTTTTGAAGCTAAAATATGATATGATCAGATTTAAGGTTAAATATAATTTAAGTAAAAAATGTCAGAAAACTAGAGTTTATCTTAACTCAGGCAAGATGGTTTGGGGGCAAACCCTTTCTCTTAGCAATTTTCCTGTCTGTTCAGGCTTGACAGTTTTTCCATTTCATCACTGTGAACTATACACCCCTTAAACAAGCCATTATCAACACCATATACAATGTGTTGCATTGTGACAATAGTGTACATGATAACAATTTAAATACAAAAGCTTTAAGCAGTAAAAGAGGCTGAAATATGTTTATTAGACTCTTGCTACAGTACATCTTCTTATAATGCACATGGACTCGTGGGTACTGCCTCACAAACTGTCGCTAATTTTAACACTGCCTCGTTTTGTAATAACAACCAGATCGCTCGCATTTGTAAGGAAAGCACAAAGGAAGAAGAGAAAGGCTTGTCTGCACATTCGGAATCGATGCGCTAGTATTTTATTTTGGGGTGTATTTAATATCCTGACCTCGGGTTCCCCGATATTCACTCACGCTCAAGATCGTTCAGACAGCTGACCTGCTGACAGTCTCTCAGGGCTCATCGTCAGGACACTACGCTTTCAGGAACATCAGGAGACTTACATGGTATCTGGAGTACAATTCAGACCTTGTTTTTAATATCATTTTATTTACCGTATTGTTAAATACAATTGAATAACTCTAACAGTAATCTTAAGGGAATCAAACTTACTTAGTAGGATTGATGCTTTGAGGTCTTGTGTAATCTATAAAAACTTTTATTAGCATTAAAAAATAAACTTCAATGCTTTATTCGTTTATATCTATAATAATAATATCACTTTATTAACCCTTTACAATTCCTTGCATTAGGAATTTGTCTTCTCACATACCCCAGCTTGCTCTCCATGAGACACACAGACAGGGAGAGAGCCTGGGGTCAGAGTGCAGGGTCTGCCTTTGTACAGCGCCCCTGGAGCAGTTGGGGTTAAGGGCCTTGCTCAGGGGCCCCACAGAGTAGGATTCCTCTGCCAGCTGTGGGATTTGAACCGGCAACCTTTCGGCCACAGGCGCAGATCCTTAGCCACAGAGCCACTATTAACGACCTGTTATAAACACGTAATTGTATTTAAAGCCTTGGAAGCAGCATATTGATATGAGTTTTTATTCCGCCTCTAGTGTAAACTCCTTGCTCTGTTAATGTGACTCAAACTCACACAGCTGATGCCCACAAGCTGATCCAGGGCCGATAATATGCAAATCAGCACAGGCCACTGGCCAATCACGGTCCAGACCACTAAACCACATGATTGGAGAAAATCAGCATGGTGAAGATGCAAATTCACAATGTTAGAAAGATAGTCAAACAACTCAGGATACGTAGAGATAAAAAAAAATCTATGCATATAATAATAGTTTTTTTTTCAGATTAGACACAAACTGATGAAAAAGACAACAAAACCTCAATCCCTTTCCACCGCATTCACCAGCCACGACAAAGAACATAAAACATAAGCCTAATTACCAATACATTGATTAAGCAGCACACCGTAAACAGACAGGTGTACTGCCGGTTTGGAATTTAATTTAGAATCCATGGAAATCTGTATTCCCCGTGTGTAATGCGTACAAACCAATCCGTAAAATATAAAATGAAACATCAGTGACTTAAAAAGTCGATCGATTTTATTCCAAGATATTGCAGAAAAGAATTGATTTGCTGGAACAATAAAGCAGATGGCTCCATAGAAGCCATTCCAGCGATTAAGCGATGGGCCGTTATATAACCTGTAATAAACACCGCGTATTGCGCAACTACTCATCTCGTGGATCCGATCTCGACTAATCAAGAGAGCCGACAGCACTTAGCGCTTGGTCTCTCCGCACCCCTGTAGTTCCCGGAGTTATTGTTGCTGTCGGCAAGCCCGCCTTCTTCGTCTCTGACTGAATTGAGTTTGCTAATGAAGTAATTTGGAATGTGTGGTTTGCAGGAGAATTTATTCAGTTGTTTCCATTAGTGTTCTTGTTGTAATGTACAGTAAACCAGTCATCGAAGTATAATTTACATGAAACTGTAAAATGTATAGCATAAAAATCAGTGTATCGTTTTAATTGTAAGCCTTTTCGTGAATTTTAACAATTTAATTGCGGAAGAAGTTGATTTACTGGCACCTACGTCTTTGGAGATGTAATGAGTACATCTGTCAGAGCCCACTGTAATTGAAGAAAGTACACAGAAGTGTAGAAAATTCGAGTACCAGACATTCAGTACAAATAATTTAAGGAACAAGGTCATTCACAGGAATAATAAAAGACCACACAGTATAGTACGCACCTTTTATTATTTTGATGAAAGAAACAAATGGTAGAACAAATTAGCAACTGACCTCATCTTGTTAATCGCATTAATTCTAAAATTCATAACAATGTTATCATAAAACCACAATTCCGTTTACAATATACTACGGTTTTAAGATTTTAATAATTGATTAGTCAAAGATTACTTAAGTTTTAATAATAGATAATAATAGTTTAATAATAGATTACTTAAGTTTTTTTATTTGAATGCAGATTAACGCCTTAAAATAGAAAAAAACACAATATCAGCAATTGAAAATAGAAAAAAAAACATGGTAAGCAAATATAAATTGGTCCAGTGGAACAATCAAATTATTCCATTCGATTTTCTTTGAACACATTGTAATGCTGTTAATAAAACACAATGCGACAGAAAAGACAATTGTGTTAAAAGATGCAGTTAATAGTTTTTGTTACTCATATATAATACTATAATAGTTCAGGCGGGTAGCTGCGTCAGCATGCGTAGGCTGCGAAGGAACAATAGGTTTATTCCTTGCTGAAAAGAGAAGAAAGAAAACACAACGTTTCAGCCGTGAAGCCTTCTTCAGGTGTGAGCAAACGTTGTGTTTTCTTTCTTCTCTTTTCAGCATGGAATGAACCTATTACTTGTTCCTATAATACTATAAGCAAAGGCAAATAAAGGGTCTCTTTTCGTGGAGTAAAGTCATTTGGGTTTGACTGTCATCTAGTGGGGAATAGTGGTATCACAACGTTCACCCGCCATTTCTGCATTTCAAGTCGTTGCTCCAGTTCAGACTTAATTAGTGGAGCGATCTTCAGCACCACAGTTAAATAAGTATATAAGGATACATTCAGTAAATAATAAATTGAAAGGTTCAATTTCCTGTAATGGCTTGGAACGAGAGTAACAATTATCTGCACTGATGTAGAACTTCTCATCCCAGAGGATCTTGGGATGGATTTGTCAATGCTGACTTGTCTGAACCAACACCCTTTCCAGAGCCAAGACTGGAGAGAGACGGTTGAGGAATTTCAAGGAATGATGAACTAAATTTGAGACACATTTTGGGAGCAACATGACATTTGGTGACTGTTTTGTCACCAAGGGTTTACATAAGTAGTTCTCAACCAGTTTTGCAGTGAAAAGTCACAGACAGCAGGAATCAGGTTAAGTAAGCTTGTTCCACGTTTATTTCCCCTCCAGATTTAGGTGCAGCACAATGAGAAATGGAGCTAAGCTTTTTCATCGGCATGTACCGTAGCACCATCTCATCTGCAGTCTTCAGTCTTGTTCTTTACCTCTTTAAGATCATATAGATAGATAAGACTGTATTGATCCCAAAGGGAAATTGTTGTGTTGCAGCAGTCCATATACTGTAGCTTCCCCCTAAGAAGAGATTTGTGCCTTTTTTTATTTTTCAAACTACAGTATACTGAGTCATGAATTAAATTGCTCCTCGGAGCATTTCGGCTAATTTATGTGAACTCAATTTCTGACTTGCCACTACAGGTGAGGGAAATGGTTCAGGTTAAGGCTGCAGAAAGAAGAGGATAGAGTTGTTAAAGAGTTATTCGGAAGACCCGTATCATCACATCGGTGCAGATCCCACTTGCTTTGGAAACTGGTGCATTGACTCTAGATCCCACAGACTTTGAAAAGTGTTGTGTTTGTGCCAGGGGGCTTCTATTGTGCTGCCAGTCCCGTTGGGTGGCTGGGATTCAGGGGAATAATTTAATTTCTCACCTGTGGTAACAGAGCAGAAAGACAGGCAAAATAAAAAGGCGATTAAAGAACGAAAACAAATACCAGATTCCAAATACATACCGACAGTTTATAATATTACATTTTGAATGGGTGCGATCAACGTGCTCATTATTTCAGTCATTAATATGACAAATTTGCCAAGACCGGTCGGTGTCCTTTTGTTTTGTTTCATTTCCAAGACTTTTTAAAATCACAGTTTTTGAAAATCAACATTGCTTCAAATAACCACCATGACATTTTTTGTAAAGTTCTGGTTTAATCACTCACAAATTCTTACTAACTAAAGAAATCCCCCCTGATTCATGACATAAAAAGAGAGCAAAGTTTAATCAGGTTTGCTAGAGGGGCATTTGAAATCATTGTGCACATGTAGCAGAGCTAGTTCGGATACGGTGACGTCAGCGCCCTCACTACGCGTAGCAGGGACCTCAGCTGGCTGGGTTGAGGAAAGTCTCCTCTAGCTCAGGCAGCTGGTTCCCTGTTGCGTTACGCTGGAGACCCGGGTTCGTGCCCCCAGCTGCTGCGGGATGGAGCGGGGGGCACGACACTGCAAAGTCATTCCATGCCTTCTCAGGACTCACAGGGCTGTAGGAGTTTTGTGTTTCTTGGAATCTGAGCACTGGAGATTATGCAGTGGTTTCATCTCTTACTTTCCTGCTTCGCTCATTGAAAAGGCCAACAATCTTTGCGAAAGGGATAACCTGTAGGATTCAGTACAAACAACTGGCATTTCCACCTCCTACCAGTAGAGGTCGCTTTCTCTTCCTTCCTGCTAGGATTTGCTTACAGTAAAGCAGGACATATTTTCTCATAATGCTTCCAGTTTCCTTGACTCTCCCTGGGAGTGGTTCTCAAGCTCGGCCTTTTCTGTATGTGTTGTGCACCAGATGAATGACTAATCACAGCCTATAATTTAATTGCGCTTCAGCTTTGACGATGTTGTATGGGTCTTGTATCTGATACAAGATAATGGAGTCCCCATTACCTGTAAAGCGCTTTGAGTGGAGTGTCCAGCATAGCCCAATGTAAGTGTAAGCAATTCATTAATTATTATTATTATTATACAAAACCTGCACAAATTAGCTTCAGAATTGCCTTCCCTCAGGTGTGCTATCTGAAATGTGACCAACTGGACTAAGGCAAAAGGAAACACACTAACTTTGGGAGCTGTCTGATACACCCACCTGCATCTCTTCTTACTAAAAATAGTAAGCAATCCTTAATTGGCTAGCTTAAGCTTTAGTTGCTCAAAATAACGCACTTTAGCTATAGGATAGGTTTGAAACCAAGTCCTTAGAAAACAATTGGCGAGATCAAGGTGCTTACTTGATGTTCTATGTGAAAGTCTGGGGATTTTACAGTTTTAACGTGTAGGGAGACTCAATGAATTTAGAGAGAACTCCAGAGAAAACTTTCTTGGGGGACTCAATGAAGACTGGAACAACTTTACAGGTTCTTTACGAAAATTTCCAACAGAATCCTAAATTTAAGAACTACTTAAAATGATCATAAATTAAATTCAATTGGAGCCCAAAGGTACTGGACCACAATAGAACCTTGCTAGACAATGACACAAAGTATTTGTGTCACTTTGTATTTGTGTCACTTGTATAGAAAAAGCTCTTGTCCCATCTCACACAATATAAGTTGACATTTCAGGACATAAACTGATGAAGATATTTGCAATAAAATCATTGGTGTTTATCTTTTTTAACAACATTTGTTCAGTATACATCAATATTTCAACAATTTAAACACTGATGTTTAGATTTCTTTGGAAACAATTGTATTATGGCTTATTTGAAAAAAAATAAAATCAGAAATATATAAATCCATTTAAGATGGATCACACCTTCACCATGGTGACAATGCTGCTGTAGATGAAGGAGATGAGGAAGAGGATGATGAATATATAGGCGGTGGTCCAAATTTGCTGCACGTCGTCCTCGGGGATGAAGATATGTGCGGTCTCGTCGAAGTAGTCCTGCTCTTTGATGATGTCTTCAATGGAGGAAACAAGCACATTTCAGTATTAAAACTGATAGCAGTTTGCTTATAGATGCATCAATATGTAATGTAATTGTCACACCACAAGGAGGCATTGCCTAGAAAAAGAAGAAAAAAACATTCACACAGAATACACAACAAATACAAAAATAACAATTCTGGGGAAAATAAAAAGAAATTAATATTTGCAAGGTAATACGAGCTGTTATGTTATGGGTTATGTTAATCTCTTACTCTCACCTTTATGTACATTGTTGGTCGAATCATTGAACAATAAAATTAGTATGCTTCTAGCCTGACTCCTAAGTGTTTTATTGTAGTGAACATTTTGTTCCAGGTTGGAACGCAATCATAGGATGCTAAGCTTTCTAGGGAATGGGTCTGCGACTCCTGTTCTATAATTATCAAAAGTTATTCTGGCTTTGCTTACAGTAACATGATCAACAATAATCTAGGAACTGTCTCCTCGGAGAAGCCAGAAATCTGAACTATTCCCTTAGATTTAGAGCAACTAACATGGAAATCAACGGTAATTCACACTAAAAATTAAGCAGCAGAGACACAGAAGCAACAGGTAAATTGCTGATTGGTCCAACAAGAGAACACAGGGCAGGTTGTTTCTCAGCAATACGATTACAGGCTGCAGATACGCATTCGCGTAAATATCCTGGTATTTTAGCCGCCCACTCGTTTAACGGGAGTTTAGGTGGGTAGTAATGCTGGCGGTTGTGGGTGTTGCGTATTACTGGACGTTACAATTTGCGATCTCAAGGAAAGGTACAAACTGAAGAAAAATTAGCTAGGGTAAGTGTTACTTTTTTTAGACATTTTTTAAAAAGATACCTAAACCTTACTTTTGACTATATGTTTGAGCCAGTAGTCGAATCGATCGTGTTAAAACCAATTCCTTTAAATCAGTAACACAGTATCTTTGAGTGTAAGACGAGTACAAACAAGTGTGCAGATTACGTTCGTGCATTTCGGTGAAACTCTGTGAAATTTCGTGAAAGAAAATGGAGAAAAGATGTGTGGAGACTTATAAATAGCAATACGGAAAGTCAGACGGTGCTGAGAGAACTAATGCGAAAACAAATCTTTAAACTATTACAGTAACTATCTTCCTCACACGGAGTTTGTATTCCACTTGAATCCGGCACATTTTTTTTTTTTAATTCAGAGTTCAGTTACTTATATAATTTGGAATACCGAAACTTAAACAGTAAGCAAAGTATAGTGAACTTCTTTTCTTGAATCGTGGGTATGCCGCACAATTTTAGTTATTCCCGCAAATCCAGCATTTAAAATATGAGAATTCCGCGCGTGCATCTATTAGCAAGCCCAAGCAGAATAAGATTAAATCAATCATCGCAGATTCTGTCAGATTTTTTTTCCCGAACATGTTGCACTGCACTACTGCATGATACAGTGATGTCACAAATAGAGATCGAAAACGGAATGTGAATCGGTTAACGTTCGATAAACGTGAAACCTTCAACATCTAGCTAATAAACTATGTAATAAAGTCAAAAAGTAATGTTGGCTGAAAAGATAGTCTACTTCTGAAGAAGGCGAGCATCTACAGAAAAAACCCCACAAGACTCTGAAAAATACCGTTTTGGAACCAATAAAGTCTACAGGAGAGTTCAGCTTTACTGGTCATGGGAAACTTGAAAACCTGCTGAAACACTTCTTGTCCATTTTGAGTGCAGAGGTCAGAGTTCACGTTATAGTCTCCAATGATCCATATGCCTTATTTCCTTTCAACATTTTGCGAGACTGAGTGAGCATAGTGGTGGATTCAGTTAAAATGGGAGCTGCAGTACTTCAAATACTCATGGACATACCAGTTGCAAGTTTTTCATGTGAATGTGGATTCAATGCACAAAATCCAATTAAAACAAATTTCAGAAATGCACTGAATAGTACCAACAAACTCGATGCTATCAAACTTGATACTTATTTCAGAGCTTGGGCCTCCTGAAGGGCAATTTCATTTCAACAGGGCAGGTATAAAGTAGAACGAAATGAGGAGAAGGAGAGAGAGTATAGGGTAAAACTGAGGGAGACAGTGGGGAGAGAGAACGGAGGGGAACAATAATGTACTTGGTTTAGACAGAGAACACCTGAGGTAGATGGAGAGGCGAAAGCTTGAATGAGGAAGAGAAAAAATAAGGAAAAGGACATTTATGAATTTATGAAGCTCAGGTTGTGTATAATTATTTTGATACACTTGTTTCATTAGTCTATTATCCCACCCTAAGATGCTGGAATCCCCCTGATGAGCTTCATTTAAAGGGGAAATTCCCTCTCATTTTCCAAAATAATTTTCAAGCCCTGCTTGCTACTTTTTACAGTAGAAGGCAGAAGAAAAGAGTTCAGCAGGGATCTATTGTTGCACTTGACTCCCTGGATATCTTTTTCTGGAAGATCTGCATCGGAATCTTCTTAAAACTCGGGATGGGCTTATTGGCATACTTGAGATGTTTCACAGTTCATTCTTAAACAGAGGCAGAAAGACTGCTTTTTGTGTTTTTAGCGGAGAATCTGTAACATGTACTGTATGACCATTTTAAACTAAGGCTGTTTATATAAAAAAAGACTAACAAATGTATACAGTATGTACACATCTTGCAGAAGAATTGAAGTATGAATACAGTGTACTGATCTTGATGATAAGACAGAAATATTCAGTATACCTAACTTGCTAATATTGTGCAGGAGATGTGTTTTGGAGGCTTCATGGACGATCTTGCAGGTGAAAACCATTCCGGGGGCCCATTCTGTATCAGGAATGTGAAGAGTGCTCCAGCTGGTGAATTTCCCATCACTTCTTCTGGCTGGCTCACTGTTTGTGTGGTTCTGAGGGGCCGGGTCCTTGTTTAAAAGCCACGTGATGTCGATGGCTTTAGGACTGAAGTCGTACACCAGGCAGACAAGTTCACTGGAAGAGCGCAGGATTTTTGCTTTCGGAGGAGACGAAATCAAGGAGGCTGAAAAATGGGGGAAGGAAAAAAAAAAGATCCCAGTGAGATCGGTACACAAGGGATTTGTATCGGGACAAACAGCAAATGTTGGCAGGTGGTAAGATCTGGAGCTCATGGGAAAAGGACATCTCCATGGAAAGATTCCTGGTCTTAATTTTGATTTAAAACTCTCTCAGCTTCGGTTATTGAAGCTTCTTGGGCTCTATCTTGCGAGTCTGACTGCAATAGTGGATTCTGATGCACAGTTTAACTCCACCATTTTGGATTAAGATTTGTGTTAAACACCAAATCATACTGTACTTACATTTGCCAATGTTAGGGTTGCTAAAGGAGGCAGCAGGAAGGTCTGGGTGTTTGATTCTATATACTGTATAGATCCATGCTGTGACTATTTATAGTATTCAGGTATTTAACTATGTACAGGCATTTCGGTGATAGATTGCTTTACTTTTGGTAGGGAATTGCACACTGTCAGTCTACATAGAACTAAAAAAACTGGAATATGTTCTCAGCTGGAGAGCCATTAGATTTCAGTTTTGTTTTAATTCCTCCTAGACTGAAGCAGGTAGAAGAACTTTATTCATCTAATACATTTTAGAACTTTGCTCACCAAATACATTGTCGACAGAGCCCACAATCGGCTTTGATGAAGACTCGTGCGAGACGTCACAAGCGTACAAGCCTTTATACCATTCGGACTTGGGGATTTGAAGTTTGCTGTCCATGGAGTACGTGTTGTGCTGGGGATCTTTTGTTGCAGGGCTGTTGGTGTACAGAGATGTCGAGAGCTCTGTACCGTTCAGTTTCCACTTCACAAAGATCTCAGCTGGGAAGAACCCAGATACCAGACACACAAGAATGGCCTTGTCTGAATTTTGCAGGTCAGATTCAGAAGGTTCAAAGATCTGAATCGTAGGCCGTCTGGGATCTGAAACATAAATTGAAGCATTTGTGCACATTTAATGTATATGCTTTCATCAAGAGTGTTCAGGATAACCCCATTCTGTTGCTTAAAGCAGTGGTGCTTGATTGTTTCGGACCAAGTACCACCCCTGATCAAACCAAAGCATCCAAGTACCAACTACAAGTCATCTTCTCATAGAAACCACAGAAAATCTCGATGACCAACATGAGCGCGCACACACACACGCATAATGAAAATAGCACTGAGCATTTACCATTTCAGTGAGAGGGGTGAGCCTGTTTAATCAAGCAAAGCCTTGCCATCACGGTGAGTTTCAAACGCAGATCTGGCTCAGCATCTATTTTGTTGCGGTACTTTGTCTTGTTTGCAGCGAGAGCAGAGAAGCCTCACAAAGGTTGGTAGTGGCAAAAGGCATCGAGAACCGCACAGCCTTTAATGAGAGGGCTGGGTATTCACTTTGTCTTTGGATCCAGAAATCCAACGGTGACCGTTGTTTCAATTCTGAGATCAAAGTCGCCTCAGCTGATATCTCGAGCAACTTCTTTTGTGCAGCACAGGTCAGATCCTTGCGTATTCCTACAACATAAACAGTAAAGGGATTCCTGATCCACTCTGGTGTGGCCTCAACTGGAAAATACTCTGACAACTGTTCTTCCAATGACAAGAGGTGCTCTGCAATCACGTCGAACAGCAGCATCAAGTGCCCTACCATATGTGCGCAGATAGTTCTCCAAAGTTGGGAAAGAAGAGACATCGCTAGCGTTGATTTTAACAGAAAGCTTCAGTTTTTTCTTCATAGCAGTGATCTTGTCAGACACATCAAAAATTGTTAAAGAGAGCCCCTGCAGTCCCATATTCAGCTCATTCAAACGTGTGAATATATCAGCCAGGTAGACTAATTTTACCAGCCACACTGGATCATCAAATGGACTTGCCAAGGGAGGTTGCTGGTCATGTAAAAACATCTGTACCTGGGAGAACCGTTAAAAGAGCCTTCTGAGCACTTTGCCCCTTGATAACCATCTCACTTCAGTATTTAGCAAGAGCTGCACATGCTTGCTGCCGGTTTCATTACAAAGCACACTGAACAGATGTGAATTCATTGGTCGAGCCTTGATACAATTCACAACTTTGACAGCCGAGTCCAACACTGATTTTAAATTCAGGCATCTTCTTGACTGCCAAAGCCTTGCCTGGATGCTGCAGTGTGTCCACTTCATATCTGGAGCAACCTCTCTAATTCGTGCAACTACACCACTGTCGGCTTGTCATCGCTCTAGCGCCGTCTGTACAATTTCAGACACCTTTTTTCCAGTCGATGCCATTCTCTTCGATAAATTCATTCATGAGATGTGCTCTCCTGTAGTTCTTGTTGGTAGCGGCTTGCAGAACAGAAAGATCGGTATTCTTGGCGTCTAATCCTTTCAGCCATGACATTATCCCGGATTTTTTGCGAATTA
Organism: Lepisosteus oculatus; assembly: GCF_040954835.1. Lineage (NCBI taxonomy): Eukaryota > Metazoa > Chordata > Actinopteri > Semionotiformes > Lepisosteidae > Lepisosteus > Lepisosteus oculatus. Next base: position 7,594,034 of record NC_090699.1, on the reverse strand, counting down.
TTCATTTTCGATCGATTGTTCTGTCGGCGAATGTGGAGCCGTTGGAGAATTTGTTTCCCCGTTTCCCCTTCAAAGACAGTCAGGACTCCATCTCAGAAGTTAAAAGAAGTTTTTATTTCATGCGGTTGAGAGCAAAACGCAGAGATGCTCGGTGTCTTTTTCTTAAGTTAACGTAGAACAGTCCTTTTCTGTTATCTATCACGCTTTCCTGTGCTTACAAGATTGGCAGTTCTCCAAAATCACGCACGTTCTCCTACCTTACTATTTGCTAAAGATCACTTCTTTTAATACAAACGGTCACTTGCGCTCATAGCATGCATTCTTATGCAATGGTATAGAATTACACAGTAGCTCTTGTGTCCACTCAAGTACAGTATTAGTGCGGGCTGAATCAATGTAGCTAAGTACGTACGCTGTGAATTTGACACACTGGCCTGGGATCTGGAAGTGAAGATAGATGTGTAATACCAAATATTTATTTTGTTTCAGTTAAGATTTAGTGCGTAGGCTGTGAATTTGACACATAAACTAATTTTATTAAAATAGAAAATGAAAACCCATCCCAATTTTTCTGTACACACTACAAATTTCCAGGGTCATTTGGCGTACCACCTGGGGGCGCTCCGCATTTGAGAACCATGGGCTTAAAGTTTTCAGTTTTATGATGCTAAAGGTCAGGTAATGTTCCAGAAGAGGAGACCCTGTAAGTCATGAATTTCTACTTTATTAATGAAATAACATTGAGCTTCTTAAAAGGACTAATAGAGTTGACTAGTTTTGACTAGACATGCATATTGTTTTTTTTAATTACAGATGAAAGCCACTAGCCTGCCTCTGTAGAAATGTTCATTATTTAAGCACTAGGATATTGGTGCATAGTTGATGGGTTACAATGTTTTTCCTATTTACAAAAAATACCAAAACATGGAAAAGGAGTAAGTCCAAAATTGTAATATTTAGTCATTCACATCCTCTTAGGAAGATGACAGCATATAGACCTTGTCATATCTATGGATTATAGATGAATGAAAGTACAGTGGTGCTCAGTTTGTCTTGTGGATATTGGGTAAATGTCTTTTTCTAAAGTGATTGTAGATCTCTTACCTTTGAATTTTGCAATTTGCAGTTTCTGTGTCTGGTCTGAACAAGGGTGGCTCACTTCACAAGTGATTTCCTTGTATGTGTTCCATTCTTCTGCCTTCACCCTCAAAGAGCTTTTCATGGACTCTGTCCCATTGGTATTGACCACCGGTTGTGTCTCGCCACTCCTGGTGCTGAGGGATCCGCTGACTGTCCAGCTGATGGAGAAGTCCTTCAAGTTGTAGCCAATCACCAGACACGTAACGGTCAAGTCTTTCTGCTGAGAACTCTCCCGAAATGAGGGTCCGGAGATGAATACCTCTGCCTTCACGGGGGTGTTCCGGAAAACTGGAAGAAGATGATAAATTATGGAGAAGACCAAAGAAAGCTTTGATTTCTTAAAAATGCTGTCTGATGCTTTTGTATAACTTTTTTTTTCCTTAAGGTAAACCTCAATGCAAAAGGTATTATCTTCATGTAATAAAGAAAAGTAACTTTGGTGGGGAAAAAACATAACAACATGTTTCACTCCTGCCAACCTCCACTTCAGTTGAGGTGGAATACTGTGGAGATCTTAGTGAATTAACATGAGTGGAATATGGTGTGGTGTTACCTAATGTTAAGACTTTTCTCCTCTTGATCAAGCTGCTACCCTGATTACTTCTGTATCTACCAACACTGCAGCCGATAGTGTCTGCTAACCTGAAGTGGATGGTAGTAAAACACCTAGTCCTGTAAACTGAGTTAGAATTTCTTAGACTGGTAAAAGGAATATAACTGTTTTAACAGCTAATTAAGTCAAAATTTTAACCAATAATTCAGGATCCATCTCTCTTCTTGTCAGATGCAATTATTTTTTATGGATTGGTTTTTAATGACAATTAAAGGGGTGCACCGAGAGGTCACTAGTATTAAAAGAAGCCACACTGCTAGTTCATCAATTACCCGATTTTTTTAGAAGAGCTTAGACATGTAGCGATGTTTGCAACTTGATGCTGTTTGCCAAAGACTTGTTGGATTGAAATGCAACTCAGGATTTGTACAGGTATCCATGGCCACAGTTCAGTTGCATTGTCAGTGTTAGCTTCATTCCCTTATATATACAGCATTTTGGTAGCTGCCTTCTCCCTTCCAGGCAATAGAAGCCATATCATCCAGCAATTGTTTAACTGCCTTATCCAATACAGGGTCAGGGTGTTTGCTTGCTCTAATATGATTTTTTAAACATTTTATGTGTAGTGTGAAAGTAGCCTTGATTGGTTTGATCCATAAAATCGTAAATTTTGATAAATTTATCAAAAATAAATGTATAGCTGAATCATGAAACTCCTGCCAGAAGTGATACTGCCCATACCTGAACATTTACTGATGTTCTCTTTCCTGACTTCAAGAAGAAATGGGTCCTCCACTTCACACTGGAAAACATCTCCTCTGTTCCACTCGCTCTTGGGTACCTCCAGCTCACTAGTTACACTGAAGCGACCATCTGATCCCATCGCTCTTCTCTCGGTTGTGCTCCTCTTCAGTTGATTTTGACTATGCCACTTGATTGTTGGACTGAACCCAGACACAGAGCAGACCAAATACTGGGAGTTGTCCTTAGTAAAGCTTTCACTTGGGGATAGCAGGAGTTTGATTGTGGGTGTACCTATAAGAGCTTAAAAAAGGATAACATATTGTTTCAGTCTAATCACATGGAATGGCTTTCAAAATTGTGTGCTTGAAAAAAGCAGGATTCAGATAATTAACCAAATTATGTGTTTAAAAAAAGCTGTGTTCTTTATATATTTGCTATAGATCTTTTGATTTCACAACAGATGCTGGATGCTTGCAGTCTGGAGAAGCGAGGTGAATTTCCACAATCCAAGAAGAAAGCATGAAACACGTTTATAAAATCAAATGGCTGTACAATTAAATTCATTCAGTTTTCTTGACCCGCTTATGTCAATTTCAAAATATGTTTTTTAAAACAATGAAATCTTAATGTCCCATTTTTGTAATATTTCGTATTATCACAGTAGCAATTTAAGTATTGAGAGGTCTACAAGGTTAGACTCTTTGGCTTTTTGTCACTAATTCCTAAGCCAACCTTATGACTCATCATATGAAGGAAGATGTAGTATGTTCATGTACTGTATTTACTCCAATATAAGCACGTAGTGTACGAAACACGGATGTACAGAAATTAAAAATTGTCTTGTTAAGTGTTTCTCATACAGGTGAAATGAATCAGATTACATGTAATTTCACTAAATTATCACCAAATTTTATTTGAGAATTATTTCCTGGCATTCTTGTGGGGCTGTATTCAGTTATACTGTATCTATGACCAGGTGGAGTCAAGCTCTTATAGAACTGTCAAAAGAGAAAGTGGTGCTAGCACACAAATATGATCAGAAAACCCATGAAACCAAACTGAAAGGAACATTCTCTTACGAGTGAGAATTGAATTATCTGGAAATTTTTTTGGCTCCATTGCCTTGGTTAACTACACAGTTGTAAGGTTTCAGATTTGGCCACTCATTTTTCTGGATTAAGATTCTGCTGACCATTGAGAAACCATTGAGTCAGAGTGTTGAAAGCTATGGTGTTCGCTACTGTGAAAGTTCAGATGTGCTTATCTGACGCTCACTCACAATTATAAGTATGAAAGGCAAAAAAAATACAAATCAAAAGGTTCATACTCTTACCAGTAAGCACTTTGTCATTTTCTGGAAACTTCCTTTCTCCATTGCCTTGGTTAAATACACATTTGTAGGATTTCAGATTTGGCCACTTATTTCTCTGGATGAATATTCTGCTGACCATTGAGAAATTGGTTTTTCCTCCATCACTGGTAACGGGCTCGTTCGTGTACTGGTCATTGGGCACATCTCTGTTATCTACTTGCCACTTCACATAGATGTCTCTTGGAAAGAAACCAGTGAGGAGGCACTCCAGCTCTGCTGTGTCTGCTCCCAGGTCATCTCGGAGAGACCTTCTCACCTCCACTGTGGGTGGCCTGGGATCTGGAAGTGAAGATAGATGTGTAATACCAAATATTTATTTTGTTTCAGTTAAGATTAAGTGCTGATGTTAACAAAGAGTTTGCTAAAACACCACCTCAGCAGAAGGTAAACATTTCTAGTTCACAAGAAATCTAGCTTCGCTAAAAGACAAAGTTTCTAAAGACATCCCCTTAAGATCTTGACAAGCAGTCTAAAAAACAAAGATTTCTCTAGAGCATCTTCCGATGTCTGAGGACTTAATTATAGTGTGGACTTTACAGCTTCATTTGCAGCTCACACACTGTCGCATTTCAAAAGGGTATTTTAAGTTCTTTGCAGAAGACAAAAACAGAAGCTTTTACAGATGTTTTACTGTAATCATAATTGTCATGTTGATATTGATAATTAGTAAAAAGAGAAAAGGACAACTCTACCTGTTGTTCTTCTGGTTTCTGCTGTCTGTGGCTTTTGGAGACAAGGGTGCTTCACTTCACATGAGACAGGCTTGCCTTGGTTCCATGTGTTTCCTGTCAACCCCAGAAAGCTTTTCATTGTCTCTGTGCCATTGGTGTTGACTGTAGTTTCTGTCCTTATCCCTTTGGTGGGTGTTTTCCCATCAATCTTCCAGGTAATGGAAAATTCGTGTAGGTTGTAGCCAATCACCAGACATGTGGCAGTGAGTTGTTTTCCCTCAGAAATATCTTGGATCGATGGTCCAATGAGAAACACTGCTGCATTCCTAGGAGAACTCTGAAGCACTGGAAGAGAAGAGAACACGCTATGTATCAAGTTTACATTTCTGTGTCTTCTTTCGTGATTGGGTGCTCCACAGGGTTTTTCATTATTAAAGGTTAAATCGAACTAATAGTGAGCATTCATTCCCATTACAGTTACTTTTGTCAGACAGAGTTGAAGATAATTTTTTAAAGAATTTATGGACATGATGGATTGCCCTGTTTGCCTAGACTTGGAGCTCCGTGATACTGAAGCTGATATTGGAAACTGCCCAAGCAGTTGTGATGTTTTTGTTTGTTTTTTGAGTAAGTGGTTACATTGTAGATTTAAATCAACTGTATATCATGAGATTCTTGACAGAAGAGATACTGCCCATACCTGAACATTTACTGATGTTTTCTTTCCTGGTGTGCAGAAGAAATGGGTCCTCCACTTCACACTGGAAAACATCTCCTCTGTTCCACTCACTCTTGGGTACCTCCAGCTCACTAGTTACACTGAAGCGACCATCTGATCCCATCGCTCTTCTCTCGGTTGTGCTCCTCTTCAGCTGATTTTGACTATGCCACTTGATTGTTGGACTGAACCCAGACACAGAGCAGACCAAATACTGGGAGTTGTCCTTAGTAAAGCTTTCACTTGGGGATAGCAGGAGTTTGATTGTGGGTGTACCTATAAGAGCTTAAAAAAGGATAACATATTGTTTTACTCTAATCGCATGGAATGGCTTTCAAAATTGTGTTCTTGATAAAAGCAGGATTCAGATAATTAACCAAATTATGTTTTTTTAAAAAGCTGTGTTCTTTATATATTTGCTATAGATCTTTTGATTTCACAACAGATGCTGGATGCTTGCAGTCTGGAGAAGCGAGGTGAATTTCCACAATCCAAGAAGAAAGCATGAAACACGTTTATAAAATCAAATGGCTGTACAATTAAATTCATTCAGTTTTCTTGACCCGCTTATGTCAATTTCAAAATATGGTTTTTAAAACAATGAAATCTTAATGTCCCATTTTGTAACATTTCGTATTATCACAGTAGCAATTTAAGTATTGAGAGGTCTACAAGGTTAGACTCTTTGGCTTTTTGTCACTAATTCCTAAGACAACCTTATGACTCATCATCTGAAGGAAGATGTAGTATGTTCATGTACTGTATTTACTCCAATATAAGCACATAGTGCAGGAAACACAGATGTACAGAAATTAAAAATTGTCTTGTTAAGTGTTTCTCATACAGGTGAAATGAATCAGATTGCATGTAATTTCACCAAATTATCACCAAATTTTATTTGAGAATTATTTCCTGGTATTCTTGTGGGGCTGTATTCAGTTATACTGTATCTAGGGCCAAGTGGAGTCAAGCTCTTATAGAACTGTCAAAAGAGAAAGTGGTGCTAGCACACAAATATGATCAGAAAACCCATGAAACCAAACTGAAAGGAATATTCTCTTAACGAGTGAGGATTGAATTATCTGGAAATTTCTTGGCTCCATTGCCTTGGTTAACTACACAGTTGTAAGGTTTCAGATTTGGCCACTCATTTTTCTGGATTAAGATTCTGCTGACCATTGAGAAACCATTGAGTCACAGTGTTGAAAAGCTATGGTGTTCGCTACTGTGAAAGTTCAGATGTGCTCATCTTACACTCACTCACAATTATAAGTATGAAAGGCAAAAAAATACAAATCAAAAGGTTCATACTCTTACCAGTAAGCACTTTGTCATTTTCTGGAAACTTCCTTTCTCCATTGCCTTGGTTAAATACACATTTGTAGGATTTCAGATTTGGCCACTTATTTTTCTGGATGAATATTCTGCTGACCATTGAGAAATTGGTCTTTCCTCCATCACTGGTAACGGGCTCGTTCGTGTACTGGTCATTGGGCACATCTCTGTTATCTACTTGCCACTTCACATAGATGTCTCTTGGAAAGAAACCAGTGAGGAGACACTCCAGCTCTGCTGTGTCTGCTTCCAGGTCATCTCGGAGAGACCTTCTCACCTCCACTGTGGGTGGCCTGGGATCTGGAAGTGAAGATAGATGTGTAATACCAAATATTTATGTTGTTTCAGTTAAGATTTAGTGCTGATGTTAACAAAGAGTTTGCTAAAACACCACCTCAGCAGAAGGTAAACATTTCTAGTTCACAAGAAATCTAGCTTCACTAAAAGACAAAGTTTCTAAAGACATCCCCTTAAGATCTTGACAAGCAGTCTAAAAAACAAAGATTTCTCTAGAGCATCTTCCGATGTCTGAGGACTTAATTATAGTGTGGACTTTACAGCTTCATTTGCAGCTCACACACTGTCGCATTTCAAAAGGGTATTTTAAGTTCTTTGCAGAAGACAAAAACAGAAGCTTTTACAGATGTTTTACTGTAATCATAATTGTCATGTTGATATCGATAATTAGTAAAAAGAGAAAAGGACAACTCTACCTGTTGTTCTTCTGGTTTCTGCTGTCTGTGGCTTTTGGAGACAAGGATGCTTCACTTCACATGAGACAGGCTTGCCTTGGTTCCATGTGTTTCCTGTCAACCCCAGAAAGCTTTTCATTGTCTCTGTGCCATTGGTGTTGACTGTAGTTTCTGTCCTTATCCCTTTGGTGGGTGTTTTCCCATCAATCTTCCAGGTAATGGAAAATTCGTGTAGGTTGTAGCCAATCACCAGACATGTGGCAGTGAGTTGTTTTCCCTCAGAAATATCTTGGATCGATGGTCCAATGAGAAACACTGCTGCATTCCTAGGAGAACTCTGAAGCACTGGAAGAGAAGAGAACACGCTATGTATCAAGTTTACATTTCTGTGTCTTCTTTCGTGATTGGGTGCTCCACAGGGTTTATCATTATTAAAGGTTAAATCGAACTAATAGTGAGCATTCATTCCCATTACAGTTACTTTTGTCAGACAGAGTTGAAGATAATGTTTTAAAGAATTTATGGACATGATGGATTGCCCTGTTTGCCTATACTTGGAGCTCCGTGATACTGAAGCAGATATTGGAAACTGCCCAAGCAGTTGTGATGTTTTTGTTTGTTTTTTGAGTAAATTGTTACATTGTAGATTTAAATCAACTGTATATCATGAGATTCCTGACAGAAGTGATACTGCCCATACCTGAACATTTACTGATGTTTTCTTTCCTGGTGTGCAGAAGAAATGGGTCCTCCACTTCACACTGGAAAACATCTCCTCTGTTCCACTCGCTCTTGGGTACCTCCAGCTCACTAGTTACACTGAAGCGACCATCTGATCCTCTTGCTCTTCTCTCAGTTGTGCTCCTCTTCGGTTGATCTTGACTACGCCACTTGATTGTTGGACTGAACCCAGATGCAGAACACACCAGATGCAGGGGGCTTTTCTCAGATTGGCTTTCACTTGGGGATAGCAGGAGTTTGACTGTGGGTGCACTTGCAAGACCTTTACAAAGGAGAACATATTGTTTCAATCTTAACCCATGGAATGGCTTTCCCAAATGTGTGTTTGATAATGGTGGGATACAGATAATGTTGCTAATTTAGTGGTAGAGCAGTTTGTATCTTTGCAACAATATCTTTGGTATTTCAGGTACAGTCAGTTGATAGGATGATGCATCTTTCAGGCTTTAGGACTGAGATCAATGTACACAATCTCAAAAGAGGCACAAAGCATGTTTCAGAATATCACAGCTGTGCACATAAGTTTAATTCATGGTGTTGTATTGACTAGGCCAATTATCCTTTTTAATGAGATATCAAATTCTATTTATTTGTCCATATAATATTCAAACTTTTTTTTTCAAATAATTAAATGCTTCCATATTTCAGTAAGTTTAAGTTCTTAGACGTTTTCACTCTCATTTCTAAAATGAGCTGTTGTTCTTTATTCTTTGTATTCTACCAAAGCAGATTCAGTGTTTCTCTGCTGTCCTCAGTTGTGGAGCTGGCTGAATGAAACACTTATGTATAGAAATTATTTTGTGGGAATCTTCACCCACTCTTACACCAAGGCCAGTTCTCCCAGGTGCCAGTTAACCTACCAGTATGTCTTTTTACTGTGGGAGGAAACTAGAGCACCTGGAGAACATCTGTGTTAACAGAGGGAGGACATCAACCTCAGACAGCAGATAGCACCCCAGGTCTCGCATTGAACACAGGGCTCCAACACTGCAAGCAGTAATGCAAACCACTGCGCCACCATGCACCTGATTTCTCCTTCAGCTAAGTGATAATTCCCTATATTATGTATTATATATAAATTATATATTTTGCCAAATACCATGTGGGAGTTGTTCTAGGGGATGTTTTGTAGTTTGATTTTAGTAATACGTTAACCACCATCTATATCCCAGAGGAGTCAGAGTGTCGAAAGGCTATGGTTTGATAGGACACTCACTCACAATTACATGCATGAATGGAAAAAAAATTGCAAATCAAAAGGTTCATACTCTTACCAGTAAGAACTTTATCATTTTCGGGAAACTTCCTTTCTCCATTGCCTTGGTTAAATACACACTTGTAGGATTTCAGATTTGGCCACTTATTTCTCTGGATGAATATTCTGCTGACCATTGAGAAATTGGTCTTTCCTCCATCACTGGTAACGGGCTCGTTTGTGTACTGGTCATTGGGCACATCTCTGTTATCTACTTGCCACTTCACATAGATGTCGCTTGGAAAGAAACCAGTGAGGAGGCACTCCAGCTCTGCTGTGTCTGCTCCCAGGTCATCTCGGAGAGACCTTCTCACCTCCACTGTGGGTGGCCTGGGATCTGGAAGTGAAGATAATGTGTATTGCCAGATGTTTAATTATTGTTTTATTTTGTTTCAGTTTACTTAAGGTTTAGAGCTGATGTTAACAAAGAGTTTGCTAAAACACCACCTCAGCAGAAGGTAAACATTTCTAGTTCACAAGAAATCTAGCTTCACTAAAAGACAAAGTTTCTAAAGACATCCCCTTAAGATCTTGACAAGCAGTCTAAAAAACAAAGATTTCTCTAGAGCATCTTCCGATGTCTGAGGACTTAATTATAGTGTGGACTTTACAACTTCATTTGCAGCTCACACTGTAGCATTTCAACAGGGTATTTTAAGTTCTTTGCAGAAGAAAAAAACAGAAGCTTTTACAGATGTTTTACTGTAATCATAATTGTCATGTTGATATCGATAATTAGTAAAAAGAGAAAAGGACAACTCTACCTGTTGTTCTTCTGGTTTCTGCTGTCTGTGGCATTTGTTGGCAAGGGTGCTTCACTTCACATGAGACAGGCTTGCCTTGGTTCCATGTGTTTCCTGTCAACTCCAGAAAGCTTTTCATTGTCTCTGTGTTATTGGTGTTGACTGTAGTTTCTGTCCTTATCCCTTTGGTGTGTGTTTTCCCATCAATCTTCCAGGTAATGGAAAGTTCCTGTAGGTTGTAGCCAATCACCAGACATGTGGCAGTGAGTTGTTTTCCCTCAGAAATGTCTTGGATCGATGGTCCAATGAGAAACACTGCTGCATTCCTAGGAGAACTTTGAAGCACTGGAAGAGAAGAGAACACGCTATGTATCAAGTTTACATTTCTGTGTCTTCTTTCGTGATTGGGTGCTCCACAGGGTTTTTCATTATTAAAGGTTAAATCGAACTAATAGTGAGCATTCATTCCCATTACAGTTACTTTTGTCAGACAGAGTTGAAGATAATGTTTTAAAGAATTTATGGACATGATGGATTGCCCTGTTTGCCTAGACTTGGAGCTCCGTGATACTGAAGCAGATATTGGAAACTGCCCAAGCAGTTGTGATGTTTTTGTTTGTTTTTTGAGTAAATTGTTACATTGTAGATTTAAATCAACTGTATATCATGAGATTCTTGACAGAAGTGATACTGCCCATACCTGAACATTTACTGATGTTTTCTTTCCTGGTGTGCAGAAGAAATGGGTCCTCCACTTCACACTGGAAAACATCTCCTCTGTTCCACTCGCTCTTGGGTACCTCCAGCTCACTAGTTACACTGAAGCGACCATCTGATCCTCTTGCTCTTCTCTCAGTTGTGCTCCTCTTCGGTTGATCTTGACTACGCCACTTGATTGTTGGACTGAACCCAGATGCAGAACACACCAGATGCAGGGGGCTTTTCTCAGATTGGCTTTCACTTGGGGATAGCAGGAGTTTGACTGTGGGTGCACTTGCAAGACCTTTACAAAGGAGAACATATTGTTTCAATCTTAACCCATGGAATGGCTTTCCCAAATGTGTGTTTGATAATGGTGGGATACAGATAATGTTGCTAATTTAGTGGTAGAGCAGTTTGTATCTTTGCAACAATATCTTTGGTATTTCAGGTACAGTCAGTTGATAGGATGATGCATCTTTCAGGCTTTAGGACTGAGATCAATGTACACAATCTCAAAAGAGGCACAAAGCATGTTTCAGAATATCACAGCTGTGCACATAAGTTTAATTCATGGTGTTGTATTGACTAGGCCAATTATCTTTTTTAATGAGATATCAAATTCTATTTATATGTCCATATAATATTCAAACTTTTTTTTTTCAAATAATTAAATGCTTCCATATTTCAGTAAGTTTAAGTTCTTAGACGTTTTCACTCTAATTTCTAAAATGAGCTGTTGTTCTTTATTCTTTGTATTCTACCAAAGCAGATTCAGTGTTTCTCTGCTGTCCTCAGTTGTGGAGCTGGCTGAATGAAACACTTATGTATAGAAATTATTTTGTGGGAGTCTTCACCCACTCTTACACCAAGGCCAGTTTTCCCAGGTGCCAGTTAACCTACCAGTATGTCTTTTTACTGTGGGAGGAAACTAGAGCACCTGGAGAAAATCTGTTAACAGAGGGAGGACATCAACCTCAGACAGCAGATAGCACCCCAGGTCTGGCATTGAACACAGGGCTCCAACACTGCAAGCAGTAATGCAAACCACTGCGCCACCATGCACCTGATTTCTCCTTCAGCTAAGTGATAATTCCCTATATTATGTATTATATATAAATTATATATTTTGCCAAATACCATGTGGGAGTTGTTCTAGGGGATGTTTTGTAGTTTGATTTTAGTAATACGTTAACCACCATCTATATCCCAGAGGAGTCAGAGTGTCGAAAGGCTATGGTTTGATAGGACACTCACTCACAATAACATTCATGAATGGAAAAAAAATTGCAAATCAAAAGGTTCATACTCTTACCAGTAAGAACTTTATCATTTTCTGGAAACTTCCTTTCTCCATTGCCTTGGTTAAATACACACTTGTAGGATTTCAGATTTGGCCACTTATTTCTCTGGATGAATATTCTGCTGACCATTGAGAAATTGGTCTTTCCTCCATCACTGGTAACGGGCTCGTTCGTGTACTGGTCATTGGGCACATCTCTGTTATCTACTTGCCACTTCACATAGATGTCACTTGGAAAGAAACCAGTGAGGAGACACTCCAGCTCTGCTGTGTCTGCTCCCAGGTCATCTCGGAGAGACCTTCTCACCTCCACTGTGGGTGGCCTGGGATCTGGAAGTGAAGATAGGTGTGTAATGCCAAATATTTGTTAATTATTGTTTGTTTTGTTGCAGTTCACATAAGGTGTAGTGCTGATGTTAACAAAGAGTTTGCTAAAACACCACCTCAGCAGAAGTTTGAAATTTCTACCTCTTTTACTAGAACTTTCAAAAGACATCCCCTTAGGATCTTGACAAACAATCTAAAAAAAAAAGTAAAGATTTCTCTAGAGCCTCTTCACATGTCTGAAGACTCTTTTTTAATCATAGTGTGCACTTTACAACTTTATGTGCAGCTCACATACTGTCACATTTCAAAAGGGAATTTTCCGTTCTTTGTAGAAGACAAGAAATAGAAGCTTTTACAGATGTTTTACTGTAAACATCATTGTCATGATGTTATTGATAATTAATGAAAAGAGTAATAAGACAACTCTACCTGTTTTTCTGGCTTCTGCATTCTGTAGCTTTTGTTGGCAAGGGTGCTTCACTTCACATGAGACAGGCTTGCCTTGGTTCCATGTGTTTCCAGTCAACTCCAGAAAGCTTTTCATTGTCTCTGTGCCATTGGTGTTGACTGTAGTTTCTGTCCTTATCCCTTTGGTGGGTGTTTTCCCATCAATCTTCCAGGTAATGGAAAATTCTTGTAGGTTGTAGCCAATCACCAGACATGTGGCAGTGAGTTGTTTTCCCTGAGAAATGTCTTGGATCGATGGTCCAATAAGAAACACTTCTGCGTTCCTAGGAGAACTCCGAGGCACTGGAAGAGAAGAGAACACACTATATATCAAGTTTACATTTCTGTGTCTTCTTTCATGATTTGGGTGCTCCACAGGGTTTTTCATTATAAATTTAAACCAAACTAAAGGTGACCATTCAGTCCAATTACAGTTATTTTTGTCAAGCAGGTTGTGAAAGAGGTTTTAAATTGAGAGAATAATTAAAAGTATAATGCATTGCATTGGATCAAGGAGAACCCACCTGTGCACATGCTAATGTTGTCAGTCCGCACTATGCTGTTGTGGGTGGCCTTGCAGGTGTACACAGAGTTGTTTTGCCAGTGTTGGTGTGGAACATCTAACTGGCTGATTGCAGTGTACGTTTCTCTCCCTATTTTGACAGGCTCAGATTGCTTTCCCCGATTTGACTGGAGTCCATTCTCCTCCCATGTTATAGTTATTTTGTTCGGATAAAAATCCGTGATTAGGCACGACAAGGTGATGGAGGTGGCTTTTCCATCGTTTGGCAAGAGTGGTGGAGTAATCATCACCTTTGGTGCACTTGGATGCGTGGAAGCTGTGAAGAAATTAAGATGTCATTAAGAATTACATTTAACATTGAAACTCTAGCGGAAGTACCATCTCTAAAGCGGTGAGTTTAATATAAAAAAGTGTGATTAATAGGAAAATATTATACATTACAATCTGCCATCTCTGGTGCTGGGAAGCCCCAATCTAGCTCCTTATAGTCCTCCTGTTTTAAAAGATTAGTAATAAGCTATTGATCGTTCTAATGTATTAAGTATGTGTTCTGTTTAGTTGGGAGAACCCTAGACCTTGAGGTATGAAAAATACTTCGGCTGTAGTCTCAACATTACTTCGTTTAACAAATTGCATGCTTATTTGACCGCAATGGAGTTGTTCCATGTTAAGAAATGAATTTAATAGTAACCTGTTCTGTGAGAATAGGCAACAGCTTTTCCAGGCTATTTCTTATCACAGGAGCCCCTCCATCTGCTGCATGCTCAGTCCCCTGCTCTACTCCTTGTTCACCCACGATCGAGGATCGAAATCACCCAGCGAATGCACTTTTCTCTCTACATCTCTCTAGTAGAAGATTTAGGAGTACAAAAGCCTGGACGTCTAGGTTAGAAGAAATTTACTACCCTACAACCACAAAAGTCCTGAACTCCACCTCTTAAAACCTCCTACCCCACTTACACCGCACTGCTTTCTTTGCACTAAACTGCCGATTTTGGATTTTGCACCCGCTGCTGCATGAATGCTGCTGTCATTCGTGATGTCATTTGTCATGTGAGAAAACATGCAGGTGAGGATTGCATTGTACTCAAGTCCATATGACAATAAACTTGAACTGCAAACCTTGCTGGATTGAGTTCTCCAGGCTGGGGGTCTCTGTTCTAAACCAAAATGATTGGTATTTCTATAAAGGTTAAGTTCGTTTTAGAAGTCACCCAAAAGCCATTTATTCCTAAATTTCTTCCTCCAGTCTTAGTCATGAAAATGTGTAGGGCGTGTGTTAATTTTTAGAATACGTACCTTACCAGACCTGAGAGTATGTGTCTTCTTTCGGTGCTGGTGTATGTAAAAACCTAACAAATGGTTTAAACGTAAGCCTGAAAATTGCTAACAAAAACGTTCCGTAATCACCACACCTCAGATACGTGGCCTAAATAATGCAACAGGGTGTTATTTATTAAATTGAAGTTCACAGAATGGGGGAATAAAGACTAGAATCTGGACTATTTGAAATTGTTAAACACTTCTACCTTTCCTCCAAGCACACCAGCTCTCTGTTGTTAAATTGTATGTGATGTGAACCGCATACTGAAGCTTAACAGATAGACGAATGCAGGGTCACAAATTGCAAAGAGCTGGGCGTCCAGTACCACACCTGTCGGAAGTTTTGATTTTTTTTTAGGGTGTACTAAATAAACAGAATAATAATAATAATAATAATAATAATAATAATAATAATAATAATAATAATAATTGCTTACACTTATATAGCACTTTTCTGGACACTCCACTCAAAGCGCTTTACAGGTAATGGAGACTCCCCTCCACCACCACCAATGTTCAGCATCCACCTGGATGATGCGACGGCAGCCATAGTGCGCCAGAACGCTCAGAACAGAAGAACTGTTCTCGGAATATAACTTCTAAAGGGAAATCTGTGAAACCTTCAGTTTTGCTTTTTATTTTTGAGTTCAATGGGTTTAGGTTCCATTTAATGTCAAACTACGATATGAACTGTCCTGGCAGATACATGCTACAGTATATACCCCAGTTCAAGGCCTTTTTTGACTGCAGTGCCTGCAGTAAGTGCAGTTCTAGAAGACTGCCACTTGGTGTCAGCATGGGACTAATTCTGAATTACTAAACGCTGTCAAGTGATTGGGAAATCGTAAGATATGAGAGAGGTTTTGTAGTCTCTGCACAGAAGATAAAATCTATATAATATAATCTGTATTTCAGGCTTTTTTTCCTCTTTAGACACAAAATAAACTACCTTTACATAAAGTTTGCAGAAATTCCAGCTTGAACAAGCAAGTGCACAGAAATGCGTATCAGTGTTTTTAAGGAGAGTTGTTACAAGTTTTTTCCAGTGTATCTTTAGCATAGTTAAATAACAGCATAGAATAAAACAGTGCGAAGACTAAATGGTAAAAATAAAAGTTTGAAAAACTAAGGCATAAACTAGGTGAAGCTTCTCAGACTTTCAACAGAATTCAATAGAGAAGAAATGCAACACAGCCAGCAGCCACCAGACTTAATCTGGTGCAATAAAACGTGCTCAGTGAGACAAGTCTGGGGGTCTGTAAGTTTGTCTTGGACAGTGCAGCAATATGCTTTCCATGACAGGAAAAGTGTAAAAGTATTTCTCAGGAAAATATTGACTGCAGCTCTGCTGCTCATTTTTGACGGAAGTCAGACAGCTTCAGCTACAATACCATTCAAAGAGTTGCTGAGCTTTTTTGCAAACAGTTGCAATTCGTTGCATATTATTTTCAGTTTATTTGCCCTTTAGATTATAGATCTGTGCCCCTGTTACAGTATGTGTGGATTGCTGATCCTGTCCCAGTCCTGTATTCTTGTGAATATAAGTCGTTTGCAGACAGTCCGAGAAGACCCAGATCCTGCTTGAGTGTTTGTGGACAACAGTGCTCTTGACTGGGGCACCTCCTGTTGGTAGCCCACAGATAAAAAGCAGCTTTGGGTGTTTAGAAGAAGGCATGACGTCTGTTTCATTGGTCTCTTTTACCGATAGGTCCTTAAAAATGTTATTTTAAAGATGTGTGGCAGTGAAAAGGTCAAATTAAAAATAAAGCAGTTTATTCACAAATTACAGTTTAAGATGATCACAAATGGAGTATTTTAATATTGTGCAATACTACATAAATGTAAACAGAAAACGTAATAGTGGTAATAAGTCTTACTTTCTTCAAGAAAGATAACAACTTTTGGTGTGCTGTAGATTTGTATTTATAAAACAGTGTTTTAAAACACACATATACACATTTGTCCTATTTCCCTATATTCAAATGCCGCTATAGGGAAGTGAAACTGTACGTTCAGTCCACCCATCAGTGCTATATACAGATGGAAATGATATAATAATTAAAAATTGTTTGTTTAAAATAGAAAAAAAAGAACTGTTAAAATGAAAAACAAAATGTAATAGAATAAATTGACAGAAACAAGTTACAAGTTCAATCAATATTTGAAGCACACTAATATTGCTAAACCATGCTCACTATAGCATCCAAACCTGCAGTATGTCTTTCCAACTGAACTCAATCAATGGAACAACTGCCAACTAAGAAACAAGTAAAGATTTATTCCAGGCTGAAAAGAAACGCAAAGTTTCAGCTGCGGAGCCTTCTACGTGTCTGTGTTTAACAAGAAGGAATAAACCTTTACTTGTTCCCTTGCAACGCATGCTGATGCAGCTCCCTAATTCAACTGCCAACAATGCAGCAAAAAAACTTAAGTTTTAAACGAACCTTTTCAGTTTTCAAAAACGGACTGTGGAGAGTCTGACTTACTTTTAGGATTTGAGCTCTTTTGTTTCCTCATGTACAGATGTGTACTGTACATCACTCAAATGTACACGATGATTTACACTAAAGTGAAAATCACTCGATTTAAAAACATGGTCTACACTAAATTGTATCTCAGTAGTTTTTGTTTGCTTCTCATTCTTGCATTAGTGTAGTTTAAAAAATACGTTTCGGGATTTGCCGGAATTAATTACACGTGCATGTGTACTGCGGACCATTTGATCTTCTCTCTATTTTTAAATAATTTAGTAAAATGTCTGGATTTTTCACTTTTGACATTATAGAGTACTTCGTGTTGATGAGTGGCAAAAATTCTGTTAAATACATCACCGTTCCATGCTGTAACACAGTAAAACGTGAAAAAGTCCAAGGCGGGTGAAAATCTTTGCAAGGCACTGTAAATGTTTTCAAAGACGGATTACAATATGTGTGATTTAATAGGTTTCATCAAGTGGGACCCTTGAATGAGGAAAAGTATTTTACAGTGACATGCTCTTTGTCACTAGATTTATGTAAGAAAACCACATGTGCTTGGAAACTAAAATAACGCCGCAGGAACGGTTTTTTACTACAAGTGCCTTACTGTTTTTGAGGTTTTTTGAAGTGATTGTAGGATTTCTGCAGATTTCGCCCAATATCGATATGAAAAAATATTGTAACGCAACGGGGGCTCGGGCGGGCGCCCTTGCCGCATCTGGTCGGCCCCTGCACCGTCCGGGGCTCGAACCCGGGACTTCCGCGTCTCTCTGCAGTGACCTAGCCCCGTGAGCCAAAGAGAGATCTCTCCACAGCCCAGTAGCTGTGGTCCTGCTATCACAGGGAAGGGCGGTGACGTCACCCGCTCTGGTACGCCGGCTCTTACACAGCGCCTGTCGGCCGTAAGCGTTACACTCTCCCCCGCTTAAATCGCCGTCCCCGGCGAAGGGCTATCCCGCCCCGCTTCTGACACCAATGTAACGCAACGGGGGCTCCGGCGGGCGCCCTTGCCGCATTAGGTCGCTGCAGAGAGACGCGGAAGTCCCGGGTTCGAGCCCCGGACGGTGCAGGGGCCGACCTAATGCGGCAAGGGCGCCCGCCGGAGCCCCCGTTGCGTTACAATAATATTGTGTAACTGCCATTTTCAGAGGCCAGAATAATCGGTATGTTAATTACAATTTTGATTAGGTAGAATTTGGCGTTTTCGCTGCATCAATCAATAATAGCTTGTGCGCTTTAGATTCGGTCCATCCGATGACATTAAACGGAATCCAAACTTCAAAAAATAAAATAACGTTGAATCTCTCTCGGTTACTGACAATGGAAATCGAGCTCATTTGCAAGTGACTGTTTTCGAGCTGCTCGGAGGGGCCGCCCCGATCTTATTCCGGCAGCCGTGCGGGCAGTGAAGAGTGACAGGAGAGGAACCTGATCAAACGATAGCTCACGGGCTTCAACGGGCAGGCGGCGCAGCGGCCGGAAGTGTGAGATAACGCCCGGTTTCAGGTCTCGGTAATGTGCTGGTCTGGTAACGGAGTGAAACTCCTCTGGCACCGCACCTGGCGTCCCCTTGGAGCCCAACCAAGGAGACTGCCAGCTGGATCTCCTCATGCACGTCGAGTATTTGAATATTTCATAAGAGTTCCCCTGCTGGCATTTCCTTTGTGTTGCACTGTTAATGATTAATAAAATTAATGATTAATAAAATGTCATTGTCTCCTTCACTACTGAGATTTTTTTTTAGATCGAGAATAATTTTAGATTTCTCTTTAACTAGGCTCCAATAATTTGAAAGCCAGAGGCAGGACGCAGTCCCGCTGGAATTGAGATTGCAAACAGTATGTGACATCCAGATGAGTAAATATTTTAAGAATCGTTTGGTTTAATAAAATCAAGAGACCTCTAAATTTCAACTTGGGTGGCGTTTTGGGGCATGAATGAATGGCCCTTTTTGTAGCCTAGTGAAGCATTATAGTAAATCAGTGAAACAACATTAGTAGTATTTCTTATTCTATATCCATTTGAGATTTAGACAAGTTGTCTATCTGCATCTCACAGATTACTGGTTCTCTAGCTCTGTTCAAGTAAACTCTATTAAAATAATAGTGCATGCTGTTAATGGCAAGTTCATTAAATGCAAGTCTTTAAATGTTCAGTATATTACAGTTATAAAATGATTCCCTCACACACATTCATGCACGGGTTTGTTAAGAATAGAACACGTTTTCTTTAGTACTCTTGACTATAGACTCCGTAAACGAAAATGGCCATTCTTTGTCAGTTCTTTGCACAGTGAAGTGACGTTTGGAGAATGAGACGCTGTCAAACAATCATGCCTTATTCAAGTGTGTTTGCAGGCTGTTCAGCCGTGTTCTAGTATGTGCTATTAATAACATCTTTACCTTTAGATGTGTACTATTACAGTCGTGAAACAAATTACCACCCCACCCTATGGGGGGGATTATGAAAGTTATAGTGTATTTTTCAATACTTTGGCATCAAAAGCAATTGGACAACCTACCACTTGAAAACCCCAAGTTAATACCCACACCAGTTTTAAATGGACTTTTGTGGTCAACACGTGTTTTTGTTGCCATCCATTTTAGAAGAAATAAACATGTTTTATTTAATTCTTTTCAAAACTGTTGAAAGTGTTTGCAAATGTACGGAAGTCCATCAAAATGAAGGCACATAGTACAGGGGGTCCCCACATCTCTTCACTTTTACCATCATTGACTTCCTGTGATCGTGGATGTGAAAATGCCCTCGCTTTATGTCCATATACTGTGATGTTCAACACTAAGAACCTTTCTTAATCTCTTTTAAGAGTTGTTTTTATGTCCAGAGCTTAACAATAGCAAATTCCTAGTAAAATAATTGAACAATTGTTTGGGATTAAATATAAAATATTTTTACATTTTTCCTGTGCCCCAACTTTACTGTGTGTGCTCTGAACGCTAAATGCCCTTATGATGTTCAGAGAAATGCAAGGAGACTTCTTTGCTAGATAAGTTAATAAAATATAAGTAATGTTTCTCTACGCTGTATCATATGTCCTATTTATCATATGTACAGGATTTAATGTAACTTTATATTGTATTAGGCCGTACATGACAGTATGTTGCTGTATATCGCTTTTATCTCTGTGTGCAGTAAGATGGTGTATATGTAACGAACAGTGCTTTCCGGACCCTATGCGGACGACACAATCCGAAGAAGTGGGAAACACTAGGAAAAGGTCATGCAGGGATACAGGGCTGAAAACAGGGGGGCGTGTCCAAAGTGCGCTGGTGCACGGGGGAGGTGTGGCCGAGGCAAACAATCCAAAAGTAATCCATAGAGGGAATCCAAAAAACACAAGAATAAGTCCATAGCCAGGTGATCCATCCAAACTAGGAATTAAAACCATGAACCGGGTCGGAACCGGCAGACAGGGAACGGGACCAGGCGCTTCCAGGTCCCGGACTCGCACGGTGCGGAAACCAGATGCAGAGCCCGGATGAGCGTCAGCGCCTGGCTTTTAAGGTGGGCTGGGAAAAGGGATCAGGTGCACAGAATTAAGTCTAAAGTGAAAGGGCTGGAGCACCCTTAAGGAGGGGGGACTATAATCGTGACAGTATACTATATCGCCAGCATCCAGCATCTCCCACCATCTAACTCTCTTGCTTACAAGCTCTCTCTTTCATTGACTGGTTGTTTTCAAATTCTAACTGATTGTAAAGGGTTTTAAAAAATTCAATTACATTGAAGAGCTCAGATATGTGGTTCATTACAGGAATCAGACAGTTTCTATACACTAAACATGAATGTACGCCACTATTGAAATACACTGGTTCCTATGGAGAAATATAACACTTGACATCCTACGGAGAATATTTATGTACCCTGGTCCCTATCAATCCCTATTTCCATCATGTCCTCTAAAACAATTCCCTGTTTAATTGTGATTCACTTAACGTTCATGTCTTACAGTCCCCTATTAAGGACTGTAAATGGGGAACCTCTGTAAAGTATTTTTCACTTTAATGTCTGGATTCTGAATGATGTCTCTTCAGAGAGAGAAGAAAGGTGAGTTTTGCACTGGAGCTTTGAAAGCTGTTAATGTCTCTTACATGCTCCCAACACAATATTCACTCTTGAATTCAACTGACTGGAATGGATTCTAAATGTGTCTGATGATGAGGAACATGATCATCATTCTGGACATCATATCTCCTGTAGCTCAGCAAGGTCCCAGTACAGGTATTTCTCTAAGTTTCTGGAGTTGGACAGAAACTCAAAACCAATTTTAGAAGCCCTGTACATTATGGAAAAGAACGGCATTCATTGTCATCTGGTGAATCAAAGTTTACTGGTGTAAACAAAAACTATTTTTTTCCATAAAGAACGATCATCTGTTGTCTTATTTTTACCAATGTCTTACTGATAGAAGTAACATTAGCTGTGACAGGAGGATCTACTAAAGCATTCATAACTGACAGATATCTGTCAGTCTGTTAACACTTATGGAATTAGTTTTTAGTGACGGTCTCTTACTACCAGGTTATCGATACTATTAATATTCTCTTAATCTATACATTCTTATGCTAAGGTCTTATCCTTTATGCTTGGTCACATCTTTCATCTGTTGTGACACTTTTTGACTCAATAGAGTTCAGTCTTTCAGATTACCATTGTCGCTTTAGTAATATAGTGTCTGTTCAATAAGTTTGAAGAAGAAAGGGAGCAGTCGAGCTCTGTGCATGTCCCTTTGGGTTGGCCAATGCTGGAAAGAGCTGAAAAGAGTGTTTCAGCACTGTGAAAGCAAGCACACCCATCAGCAAGGCCCTACCCTGGTTCCCTGTCATTTTTTAATTGTTCGACTCGAGCGCTCGCACTGAGCCTTGGCGAAACTTGAAATGCGAAGACCAGAAAGGCTTCTTTGATGACGGACGGAGAAGAATTTAAAAAGTCACAGGTGGCAACTGTCACGACTCGTACCTTCTCCCATAAGTGCCCTAGCATTCCCACGCATACTAAACTCCACACACGCTCATCCAGGAACTAATTATCCAACCACTTCTCTCTCTCTTCACCGGCTTACCTACGCTCACTATTGAGAAGTCTTCCACAGCTTTCTCTTTTGCGCTCAAATATTCTGGACCTGACTCCTTGATTACTCGACCTGGTTCTCCTACTTTTGACCTCCCTCTGTCTAATGACTTGGATTTGGAATCTTGGATTTACTTTTGCTCGTACTACCGTCCTTGTGGCTTCGCACAGAGGTCCAACTACTCACCTCTTTCAGGAACCCTGACAGCAATAAAGCATTTTCTTCAGCATTCCACCAGATGTATGGGATTCATACACACTCTCAGTGTTCAAATCTAGGCTAAAAACATATTTGTTTAGCCAAGCCTACAAATAAATATTTAGAAGAAGCAGGCCATACAACCTACCAAGTTCTGCTTTCATTGTCATTCACTAATACTTTATCTCTTTTCTATCTGTCATTCACTAATACTTTATCTCTTTTCTATCCATCCCTTCTGAGGACATCCATCCTGTTTGGAGGCCCAGGTCCAGAATCCAGCTCCTTCTACCGGTCATAAAATCAACAGCCAATTCTCTAGACAGCCCTTCTTCACCTACCTCTGCTAAAGCCGATATTGCAGTCCTGCTCATTTGAGCACCTGCCAGACTCGACTCTGCAAGGCCACCGGACTGAACGACCCTGGTGTACTCTCTCCTGCCCCCACCCCCGAACTCAACTTCACAGTGAAAATCACAACTGAAGGAAACTAACTGAACATTCTGGACACTGTTGGACATCACCATACCTGACTGAGCTAAAAATACTAGTCTGCTGTTCACATCATGTTATACAATATAGACAACTTTCATATCTGTACATTTTAATTTAACCCGGTGCTGGCAAGAGGAGGATAGACTCCCCGTTTTGAGCCTTGGTTTCTCTCAAGGTTTCTACTTACGATAATCTGAGGGATTTTTTCCTTGCCACTGTCACCTTAGGCTTGCTCACTGGGGGTTCAAGCCCAGAAATCTGTAAAGCTGCTTTGTGACAATGTCCATTGTAAATAAAACTGAACAGAAGGAAACACAGGCTTACAGTTTTGCATCATACAGTCATCACAAATTGGTATGGCATACGCATGACAGGATTACCTCTTCCCATGTTATTTTGCCCAAAGTCCTTGCTCAATGTTTTTCATTACAACACAAGCCTCACGTGAGACTGAGATGAGGTAGATCCCCACTTTTTAAAAGCAGTATTTTCCAGTGGTTTACTTTTAGGCCTTTATTGTGCAGGACAGGCAAGAGACTAAATCAATTGTTTTTGTGCTGGGAATACCGCCTTGCATTCCTGAGGTTTTCTACAAATAGAGCAGCACTTTTAAATGGACACAATTTCTGACAGAGATGGAAGCCTCATCTGATTCCGTAATGCCTTTGGATTAATGGAAACCAGCCTTATCTTATTTTGTGTTTTGTTTTGTTTTTTCAGTTTGGACAACACAAAAACAATTGATCAATCCTCACACGGCCTTCAGTAGCCCTTATCCTAAAAAAAGAACCAGCATTCTCAAATATTCATCCCTCTCAGTTACTCTGTTCACCACATACAGAGCCAGATTCAGGTTTAAAGCATATTCAGCAGACCCGAGAAACAGCGCGATACTCAGGGAACAGGCTTGGCCACCCATACGCTAGGCCTTGGAGGAGAAGTTGCGCAAATTGTGTGTGAAAATCCAAGACCGTGGGATTCTCTGACTTTGTTCTTTGGTCCACGAGACGATTATGCTGAGGCGAAAGCGATTATGTTTAGAACAACACCGTAGCAAAGCATAAAATCAGGAGACTGCATTGTTAAGTTCTCATTTTTTTATTTGAAATTAAACAACCAAATATTTACAAGATTAGGTGATTTTAACAGCATAGGGTAAGGTACACAAGACGGGGATGATTAGTTCACTTCAGCCCTACAAGCAGACAAAACGGCATTGCGTGCAGAAGAATAGTCAACGCAGACAAAAACTACAAGTGAGTGGAGCCCCACCCAGCCTTTCTAACATACTTGATCGCTATTTGAAAATCCACACAAATGAGTTTGCTACAGGTCTGTGTCAGGTTTTTAAGCTCATCTTCCAGCTCATCTTCAGCCCTTGCAGGATTTCACTTCACCTGAAAATTAGAAAAAAAAATCAGACTGAAGCTGGTCAAGTAATTGTCAATCAATTGCTTCTTCACAGGACTAGGAGATTTGTAAGAAAGACTTGCAAAACTGGAGCTGATTGTCCTTGTGACCACCTCAATCATCCTACCCCACCGACTTTACCAGGCAGCAGCAATTAGGGGAATTAATCTGGAAAGCTTGCATATCTATTTGTTTACAGGCATATATTTTTTTTTATACTCTAGATCTCAGAAAAGACACATACCCTGTACAAGGCATGACATGACGGATTTTGACAATGTGAGCAGAAAATCCCTCTGTTCATATTTTGTGTTAGTCTATAATGTTCAGGGACAGTCTCTGTTGGGCAGCTACAGTACGCTGTCTCTCTTAATATAATCTGGTTAGAAACACTGAAGACCAGAACATTTTTGAGATTAGTGAACTCTTTGTTGGGTGATCCAAATGACCAGACCTAATTCTAAAACACTGTGTCTTAATTAAAGACACAAATACTGTAAAGCATTCCAGGGCAAGTAGACTGTCTTCATCAACTACTTCATGTAGTGATTAGTAAACTGCTCCCCTTTGTTCGGAGTCTTCCAAGAGCAGGAGAGCTCTTTTTGGTAAGATAATGACAATGACATTGTGAATTGCTGCCCACTGAAAAGATTTCATGTGTACTGATACTTACCTTGGTGATGGTGGCCACAATGCTGTAGAACAAGGTGATGAGGAAGAGGGACAGGAAAGCCGACACCGTTTTCCACAAATGGTCACTTTCCTCCACTTCACCCTCGTAATCGATATAGGTCTGGATATTGTATAAGTCTGCATTGAAGAACAAAACATTTGATTATAGGAAAAAGAAACTCCCACATTCTTTCTCTGTCTGTCTCATCTGTGTCAGTGTCATGTTCACTTTATAAATAACAGAAAAGGTGTTAGTACAACATTGTTACATATGCAGAAAATGCAGTTGCTTGATTACAGATTGTGACAGCTCACATTTTGGGGTGTTGTTTCCTCCACATGTAATGTCAGATGCAACAACATTGCAGATTTCTGTCATGTGTAAGCTGTGGAAGCACTTAGCACACTACCTTGTCGACTGCCACTTTGTTGAAGCCTCATTGTTATTGACAATCAACACATTTCCTTCATCTTCTCAAGTTTAGCCTATAGCCCATCCCTCTCATGAACTGGGAGCCCTGGATGTTGCTGAGCTGTTCTCTGACCTGTCTGTGGTGCTGCGAGCTGCTTTCAGCCAGCTTCACTATGGTACAATCCCATCTATGAATCATTAGACATTTTACAGGAGATCACTGTGTTGACTGACCCTCTGTCCCCACCCTATTGTCTCTTCCTAAGACAATTGAAAACTGTAAGAAGCCCAATGCAGCACTTCTGGAGCTAAAACCAGACTCAACCCCATTGGCTTCCTTGAACATTATGGTTACAGGAAACACAATAACTGAGGTTATTTAACTATTGAAGCACACTTGTAAATTCCTTACTGGATAATACATCTCATTTGCCCTGTCATCTCAAGAAAACATCTTAGTTCTTTTTTTTAAGTGGTCAATTAGCTCACAGTTAATCTAAAGGAAAAAGAAAACCTGTGATGGTGCTTTAATACTAATGTTGGTGAAGCTACCCAAACCTCATTCATCAAAACCTCCTACCAAAGGACTTCTCTTGACTTGCTCTTATTGAAGCATTTTAATAAGTAGCAGTAACTGAAATAAAAATACATTTAGTTCTACAGTATAGCTCATAGCTGAAGGTATCCCCACCAGCTATGTAAAACAGTAGCTCAGAATTCTGCCATGCACTGGCAGGTAGAGGTGTTCTGTATGCATGGACCTACAGACCAGCATATTGATGTTGTCTCTCTTAGCACTAGTAGTGTGCTTGTAGCTGAAAATGCCCAGATCTGATCTGATATAATTGTATGGGATCAGCAAACACTTCCCGATTTCACATTTCGCTTGCTCCTGGTCTGTGTTACAGATTGCCGCATGTCTGTTGCGTGTCAGTCCGAGTGCCGACTGTGCTTTCCGAGGGGGAAGCTGGCTGAAAGCATCACTTTGTTTCGACTCATACCGTGATGTGCCACGCTAACGTTATTTTAAGAGGGGTGCCGTTCGAAGGTACCTTGAGGGTCTGCGGTAGGGTCACCTCTGTAAGTGTAGTTTTTAAGCTGACGGGGGAATAAACCGTAGTGAATGGAACTTGAATGTGTGATGCTACATCTCACTCCCTCACAGTCTTCACTGGTTTTGTCAGAAACTGGAATGCTTTCTTTTGGGAGGCCCTACGTTTTGGCAGTATCAAAACATTTAGAACAGTCTGGACACTCAGTGGACACAACGGTCAAGACATGACGTTAACATGGAAGGCAGTACACCAGTATGACATTGCTGGGCTTCTGTTCACACTAAATGAATGTGTAAATGTCCAATGGCTAAAGACAGGGAGGTCTTTGAATTCCCTGGTATCAACTTAGCTTGTGTTTTTCTGACACAAAATGCCTTGGATGTACAGTACTTCTTTAAAAATATTTTGAGACTTTTTTAGAACTTGTGTCGTGACTCGTACCGTGATAATCATTTCTATGCTTTTATTGTTTTAATGCTATACCCCCAGCTTATTTGCAGCTTGGTTTACATTTCCCAGGGGTGGGCTCATGAAGGATGCCCTTCACTTCCCTTGACCATGTATCGACTAATGAATCTAGTTTGAGAACAGGACTGGTGCACTGCAGACACATGTAGTGTCTGATGATCTCTGGTGTTCCTGGGGAAGATCAGAGGTTTGGATGAACCTGGATGAGGCTCAGTGTTTTAAGTAACATTAATGCTTGCATGTACACATGTGTTTGAATGCCCTTAGTATCTTAGCAGTTGCAATCTGTTCTTATCTGCTGCATTGATGATTACTTTCCTTTATGAATATTTGCAGCTTACGATTTAATGTTTCCAAATGGTTTAATGTGTGTATGTATGTTTTTACCATATCTGAGCCACCAATTAAAGGTTTCTGCTAGAAGAACTAGAATGTTTTCTCTTTCCTTGCTTGTGGTTTTACTGTTCACCTCTTAGATAATATGGAGTGGTAAACAAATCTATTTAGGTAATAGCAATTATTTCTATTATACCCCTGGCCACCTTTTAAGACAATTGTCTCACAGTCACACAGTGTTGGTGTTGATCTGGGTCTTATTTTGATTAGTAATCTGTGCTGAGAGGGAATATCTAAATGTACCATTTTAAACTGGTGGTGTGATAACTCTGGACAGAACACAGACAATGTTAAGTGTTACCAACAAACACACAAAAAACAAAGCTGACCAATGAACTGCAAGCCTGTGCTTTGTATACATTTGGATCATATAAATCATAAATTTAAGACAATATGAAATTACCTGGATGAGGCAACCCTAACCCCCTAACCTGTTTTCGATTTTAGAGTGAGTTCAGCCCTGCGTAAGAGCAACCGATGAGCCAAGTGCTGATCAGTGGTGGCAATTAGACTATTAGATTAGAAATACTAATCCCATTGTAATCGCTAGAAAAATACATCTTCAAGTGTTTGGAATTGCATAAGAAGAGTTAACAACTGAAGTCGTTCTTATTTTTTATTTTGTTTTGTTTTTGCTTTTTAAGTTTGAAACACAGCGGTTAAAGAGACAGACAGAAGACAATGTGACATTCTGTTACAATACAGAGGCACAACAGCAGACAGTACATGACACTGGGTACACTGGGACGGGGGACGCGTTACGCTTTCGCTGGGCAGGTGTCGGGAAGGTTGAGGGTGAGATTGACCAGAGTTGCTTTACCAGTAGAACTGTCTGTGGTTCTGGTAATGACGGAGACCGGGAGGGGGGCAGTTTCGTGGTGGACGGCGCACGAGTACATCGTGCCGCTGTTCCAGTCGCTGGACGATATGGTGTATTTGCTGTAGACGGAATAGGTCCCGCCCTGTGAGGGGATCAAATCTGTGACGGTGTAATCGACCTTGTCAACTATGCTATCCTGAGCAAGCCAAGAGATGTAGATGTCCTTCGGGGAGAAGTCTTTGACAAAGCAGGTCAGGGTCACCTCATCCTTTGTGCCGAAGTTTTCTACGGACGACGAAGTGAGAAGGAAGACGGACGGGACTACTTTCTGAGCTGGAATTACAAGAGTGTTTCAGTACAAAAGGAACCTGGAACTGGGACTGCAGACAACAAGCACTGATAACACATATATAAATCAAGGTTAGTTTTCGGTTAATCAGGCGTAATCCTGTCAATCCCCTGACCTCAGTCCATTATACTTTGGGAAGAGGTACAGTGGGGATTACATCTTGAAACATGCTATTAAAGACAAAGACTGTGAACTGTGAGTCTGATGGTACTGTATATTAAAATATGGTGTAAATAGCTTCAATTTTTGTAGTTACAGTACATTTGCAATCCTAGACGTATGTGCAGTTGTTGACCTATGTACGGCCTTATTTCGACAGTCTAAAATGCAAATTGCTGTGACGATCGTGTTCAACAAAAGTGAAGGAGTAAATGATTTGAATCAATATATAATTAAGGGAATGGTGTTTGATCTTATCAATGTTCATATCTGTGGCTGTGTGCCTGTAATAGATTTGTTACACTTTTTCAGCTTTGACACCAATCTAGTAATTGTCAAATAGGTTCACATTGGAGAAAGACAGCCACAATTAAAACTGCAGTGGAATTTAGCAGAATTAGTTTTGCTTTTACAAATGGCTATTTGACCCAAAAAAAGCACATTACCTAATGAGTCTGCTGAATTAATAGACTTAAAGCCATTGTGTTTTAGCCTAACTGAGTTTTGCAGTGACTTACCAAATGATCTTTTGTAGACTACTGTCCTCGGGGTGGGAAAAGAATCAGTGTGTGATACGATGCATCTGTACTCTGTGCCCGTGCGCCATTTCTCCAGGTCCGCAGTCAGTTTAGACTCAGCCACAATTATCCCTCCTTGATCTCTAACTTCAGGGGCCCCAGCAGCCAGCGGTTTGCCCTCTGAGGTCCACGTCATCGAAACATCACTGTGAGATGCCAGGCCGATGGCTCTGCAAGTGAGGGTGGCGGTCTTTTTCACAAACTGCTCCTCAGCTGTTGGGGGCTCAATGGTGATCTTGACTTCCGATAGGCACGCTGTAGGGAAAAACAGAGAAAAACAAAACAAAAAAAAAAAACATATCTCTACAGTTCTGTGCCTCACAAATTCACAAGTTAATATTTATATTGGAATACTGAAACATGCAACATGTGTGCAGTGCTACACATATTTGGTGGTTAATACAGCAGTATTTTACTTGCATTTATTTCACATGGTGTCTTGAAATCTATGTCAAGATACTAGTGCAAAATTGAGTTATGCATGCATATAATAGTATCTTAGCTGTGTCTCTAGAAAAGGAAGTTAGAATTCAAGACTTACGAGTTGGAGTATAGGTAGTGTTCCTCACTGCAGTTCCTGACTTGTGGACAAATTCGCATGCAAATTCAGCAGAACTTTTCCATTCACTCTCTGGCATGGTTAAGAGGCTGCTCGCACTGTACAGTTTCTTCTCGTCCTCAGTGGCAGGGATATTGGTGATCCCTTCAACCATTTTTTCACTGTTCTTCCACCATCTGAACTCGTGCGTTTTAGGAGAGAAGCCACTGGCCACACAGACCAGGGTGGCGGTATGGTTGTGTGCTAACTCCTCGAGTGATGGTGGGCTTAGCAAAATGGCAGTGGGGGCGACAAGTTTTTCTGCAAATCAAACATATACATGTAGATGTACACACACATACTGGGAAAACTCACAGCGCGCACACAGCAGCTGGCGCAGAAGAAAAGCTGCACAGGAGGAGTCCCAAAGCAGAATGGATCTGGGGACACATCCGACTTTCAAGAGCAAAAGCACCCATCCACTCAGGTGGTGCAAACACTCAGTCCAACAACCCAAGACTGTCTTGAGTGCATTCCCCTGTGGGAAGCAACACCAGACACCCAACATGGACGAAGAAGCAAAGTTTGACTCGCCAGCTAACCAAGCCTGATCCCTGAGTATTAACACAGCTGTTTAGGTGGAACCAGAAAGGGATTTGCTTTATCAAACGAACACACAACCCGCAAACAAAGGTCTGGAGCCGGGCTTTCCATTGAAAAGGCTGTAAATGTCACCATCGAGTTTGTTTTTCTTAATTATGAATATGGTTTCATTAGTAATAAGGGATCAAAAAAGAGGGGAGTCAAAATTAAAATGACAAGAAAGCAAACTAACAGGTAAATGTGAGTTTGTGTTTCTGTATCAGGATCATTATTTTTCACACGGCGAGTGGCCTTCTTCAGACTTCATGTATTTAATCCAGCAGTTAACATAGATCTGAGTGAGGAACCTGCGTCACTGTGTGGTAGCAAAGGACCAATTAGAGGTTAAGTCCACACTGTCACTTCCACAGTTAAAGAGGCTCCAAACCCAAAATATCTTCTCTCTTCTCTCTTTCTGTTTTTCAGTGTGGAAATAACCTCTACTGGTTACCATAGATGTGCGACTGAACATTGACCAATGACGACAGGAATAGATTTTCTAAAATCATTAGATACTGATTGTCCTCCAACTCTCCACACCAAGTACTCAGTAGGGATTCTTTGAGTGTACATTTCTGCTTCTTCTTAAAATCTCATTCCAACTATTCCGATTTTTAATTCCGTAGTACATCAAAAGTTCCACTTGGTCAGATTGAATTTTGGTCCTTTCCTGCCCTGCCTGATGGTTGGCTCTAGCACGACAGAAGGTTTGTTTTCTTTTCCCTGAGGAAGCAGAGAGTCCGCTTCCTCACACCTTCAAGGACTGCAGGGAAGGAAACTGAACCTCTTAAATCTTTCAATTATTAAGACGTTATGTATCATCTACGTCAAGGACAAAATGTACTGAAAATTAGAACAATACTTTAGGCCATCAATTGTACCAGTCAACTAGAAAAATGTGAATTAGAAGAAATGTAAATACAGCTATGTTAAGAGAACCAGGATGTTGAGATGCAAAATGCTGACACAGAGTTTCTATTTGCATCTCTCTTTTCTATTTTCCATGTTTTAACTGGTAAGTTAAAGCCCTGTAGTACTCTGGATAGGAGATACAAAAACATGGTACTATTGCCTGCTTTTTATATCCTAAGACTGTATTACCTAAAACTAGAGATTGAGTTGGGATTTTTAATAAGATTTTTACATTTATCTGGGAGGTGACAAATCAGATAATTACAATGTAATAACAACCTGAAACAGAAAATAAGGCAGCTAAATGCTCTGTAGTGTCAAAATGACAAATTTCTTTTTAAATAAGTATCTGGATTTAGAGAACAGAATTCCTTTCGATTCGTTTAGAGATTTTATGATTGAGAGTCTGCCGTGACACATATCAGACCATACTGATGCAAAATTATGCTTTGGATCATGTAATGATACAACCAGTTTCCTTAAAACACGATTCCTGCAAATACGCCAGGTCAAATATTGTCAGACTGCCTAATTATACGTTTTATTAAGTTTAGATTAAAAAAGAACATTTAACGATCTTGAAAATGACACTTGGACGTGATTTGTAGTGCCACATATAAATGCTACTGTAGAAGCTGCCATGATTTAATGGTGAAATTTGGTGTTGGATATGAGAAACACAATGACTGAGTTTGCATCTGGTTATCGGGACTAAAAATCAATCCATCAATCCGTTCATTCATCACCTTACCAGTTTGATGGAATGGACCGACCTTCACATCACCCCGAGGATGTTTCGCCTCACAGTAGAAGGATTTTCCAGAGTTCCAGTCGGAGGCGGACACAGACAGCTGGCTGGTTGAGGAGTAGGTCCCCCCACTGAGCACGGATGGGTATTTCTTGAACGTGCTCAGCTCCTTGTTTTTATCATCGGTCCACCTGAAGGTCAGGGAATCGGGCAGGAACCCTGTGGCCAAGCAGCCCAAAGAAACCACATCTCCACTCGTTCCAGAGCCGCATGACGCCACCAGAGGGAACAGGTCTGGCTTAGTCGGTGAAGCTGAAGATTGAAACACAAAACAATAGATTACTATCTGTGACAGAGCTCCAGTTTATTTTAGAAACATAAAACCCTTCCCATGTTTTGATAGGTTTCCTGGAGGATCTTGGAGGTCTTTCCTGTTTTTGTTTCTCTACTCCTGTTCATGTTTCACCTCACCCTTTCAATCTAAACACAGCCCTGACTCCTCCAGATAGGTGTTAATTCTGGTGTTGAAAGCTAACTAGTGACCTTGTCTGAATGATCAAGGCCTCTTGGGCCAACTTACCACCCAGAGCTGCTTCTTCTGGACTTGTCGACAAGCATCTACATGTGGGAGTGCATCACCCTCATTATTCATACCGGGAAGGCATGATAGTGAACATGAAGAACTTAATAGAGGAACTGAGTTCACTAGGAAGTTGGTAGTTAACGTGGACAGTAACGAAACTGATCCGCCATCAAAAAGAAAGAATTAACAGTGCTCTAGCTTAGTGATCACACTCCTTGCAAAACCATGCTAACTTTTTTTTGTGTGAGCAATACTCCTCCAATCCGGAGGGCAGTGTTTATCACTGCCTGTCCCAAACAGTACTTGGTTCAAGTCTCAGTTGTTAACCTTGCTGGTTTAGTCTAGAATGAGGTGCTCCAGTAAAACATTTTCTAACAGGAAAGATTAATGCACCATTAAAAATAGCATTAAGGGTAAGAATCTGCTTTTGGAAAAAAAAAAACATTTTAAGTGTCACCTGGAAAAAAAGAGGTTAGGTATGAACTACTATTCACGCCTTACAGGCACCTGATCACCCTGTAGACACAGTTATCCAGCTATGTATGAAAAGAGGCTAGGAACTTAATTAACACTCAACAAGCTGTAATAAACTAGACTTGAAATGACCATGTTCAGAAACGTTTTAACCATTAATTCACGCGAACAGTTCAAGCAAACTCCCTGTCGTAAAAGGCCGCGGTTGTAGTTTCTCGACGCGATCGCACAAACAACACAGGAGGACATTTTTATTTCTGCTC
Organism: Lepisosteus oculatus; assembly: GCF_040954835.1. Taxonomy (NCBI): domain Eukaryota; kingdom Metazoa; phylum Chordata; class Actinopteri; order Semionotiformes; family Lepisosteidae; genus Lepisosteus; species Lepisosteus oculatus. The sequence continues at coordinate 7,560,707 of NC_090699.1, read as the reverse complement.
AGAGGATCTAGTTGAACTTTATTCCAGCAGTCGCCTGTAAGTGCTGATAAATCGCACATCGCACATGACAGGCAACGGCTTTATAAGGTTCGGCTAAGAAATTAATACCTTTCATCGCTAGTAATAACTTCATAATACCCATCATAACTTCACTTTTACGAACGCATCAGGCATAACACTTCAGTATTAAATCACTAATAATAACTGTTAATAATGGCTATCAATTGCTTAACAGCTCATACAGTAACAAGCCGTGTTTCAGTAAAAGAGTACTAATACGTGACTAATACATGGCTGAAGATTGCGAGATCGAAGATTATTATAAACGCGTTATTGAAAACGCCGGGTAAGGTCGCGAAATGAAAAACAAATAAAACCAACCAAACAATACTACAAGCTATAGCGAACAGACCGACCAGGCTTCGTGGTTGTGTGATTAACGTTTTGTGTACGACCTTTTGCTTTTTCAAATAGTTTATGGAAAAAAATGTCTTGCACACGATAACCTAAATATTCATGTTTCTTAGAATTATTTGATTATTTATATTACTTTTCGCAAAAAATATCGATTTTAAGGCTGTTTAAATTAGGAGAAGCAAGTGGGAAACAAGACTGTTAAACCTACATCTAAAGATAAAGAAGAAAGTTAAACGATGAATTAAACGATCACAGCGTTTACAGTTTATACAATGGCAGCATCTATCGCGTTGTAACGTCTATAACTTTAAACAGAAAAAGGTCAAACATGAATTTAAATAATTTTCAGACTATAAAAGTCCCGAAAAATCGCGTCAATTAACTAATAGATAGATAATACTTTATTAATCCCGTAGGGAAACTGATGAAATTAGTTGATTGTTCTGGTGGAGCGGTTTCTAAAATAGTCACATGAAATAAAGTCGGATCATTTAGCGTCCTCTTACCTTTCTCATCATTTTACAAATTTTAAACCGAAAAATTAAAAATTACAGCAGTCACATTTTAAATGGTTTGTTTTATAGAAAAAAACTCTTGTTTTACAGGTGAGGATACATAAGCAATTATTATTTTTTGTTTTCGAATGGAAAACGGCTAACACAAATGCTTTTTCAGTTTAGTTTTATCAACCATGTTGCTGTACATAACATCCCAAACGCAATGCAGTGTGTTTAACCTGCGAAAGTTAACTTGGCAGCTTCAAGTTTTGAAAAGGAGACCGTTAAAGGGAGATTTTGGAAGTGAAATTGCTTAAATGTTTTTTTTTTCTTCTCGTATGTAAAGATAGCGCAAATAAACTAGAACAACGAATAGAAATATAACTGTAATTCCCAGTAATCAAACCAGGTGCACTGTGACTTAAAACTCACCTACCCTAAATCCAAACGTTTAGTTTTTAGATCTTTATAGTCGGATTCCGACTCGCATACGAGCGGAGAGAAATGTAACATTTAGCTTAGACTGAACTAGAAACCTGAAGGTATGTTGATATAAAACAAAACATGGTTTTATTTTTCTTTACTGTATCATTTGCGTGCAAAGGCTACAACAGTATTTACTAGGTACTTAGTTACTAAGTTTCGCTCGTTCTCATTTTAATTTATCTTACTACATCCAGGGCTTTTTTCTGGTTCTTGAGTTTTATGGCGCTTGATATCAGCTCGATGGCGCAGTCTGCCAATGTAGAGTTGGGACAAACTAATAGGATGGATTTTTTTTTTAAACGAAGAATTTTAAATTAAGGAAATCTAGAAACGGGTCAGGGCTGTGTCCCGTTTTACAGAACAGCTTTCAGATTATTACTTCTTAATTACGAAACGCAATGAATTGCTAGGAAAATAAAAGAAACGGATTTCTTACCGGAGGTGACCGTGACCATGGTGCCTTTTCCCCAGTAGTCAAAAGCCCAGTAGCACAGTGACTGACTCGGCTCTGCCGCCGCGATTAAAACACTAACCGCTCGCTTCCAGTGAGGAGCGAGTCTAACAGGACTGGGTACGAATTACTTTCGCAGCGGACTATAGGAGCTGTCTCTATCGCACTCTTTCACTCGGATCTAAAGCTCCAACTGAACAAAACAATTCGATAAAACGCGCTGAAATCACGCTTGTGATCTATTTTAAATTAGAGGTCTTACCAGATGTGACGGTGACCATGGTTCCTTTGCCCCAGTAGTCGAAAGCATCGTAGTCACACTGAATTATTTCGCCGGACACTCAGTGCAAAAACTTTTCAACATAAAACCTTGTTTCTTATACTGTACGGAAAACCCTTACCGTTTGCTATTATCGTTTATATCGCTATTAACCCTTATCGTTTTTATTTTGTCGGGCTTTGTCAGCCCTTAGTAAATTGAATTCAACGTCGATACAGCAGATACAGAAACCGCTGTTTTTTCCTGAATATGTTTCCTGAAACAATGTTTCCTTGCCTGAGTTGTTATTTTGAGGCACTAGAGAGTAAGAGACGAAGGTAAAACTGGATCATTAGCTCAAACTCCACCAAAATCACGCACCGCGCGTCTCAGCGGTGAGTGTGCTCGGTACTTACCGGAGGTGACGGTGACCGCTGTCCCGGATCCCCAGTAATCGAAGTGGTTGTCACGCTGCAGAATTTACTCCGACCGCTCATTCTAAAACCCGGGTAACCCAGGCACCGACCGAACAACCACCGTATCCTAATCATTTACACTTCATCTATCATTGCCACCAATAAAGGCCGAAACATGCGTATTGTTTCAGATCTTGCTGAAGGTAAATACATTCGGTCGCTACAGAGAGGTTAGATAATAATAAGTCGATCCTATTTTCCGTATACATTTTACAATTATTTTTACAATCTTCAATTCAGTTTCGAATATTAAATTGCAGCGTGTGCAGTTAGTTGTATGACACGACGGAACGGCATGGTTTTTGTAATTCCCTGTTTCTGCTCCAGCGAAATTAACACAATTTAAGTTTTTAGAAAGATCGAATATTGAATATAAAGCCACCTTTCCCCCGGTTCTTCCCTCTCGAATTGAGCCCAGTTAAAATTCAGTAACCCAGCATACCAATGCCGACCTTAGATTTGAAATGTCTGACCACAGAAAACGAGCAAACGGATAGAAAATTCCACCGTCCAAATTCCAACGGGGTAAAGAGGAGAAATAAACGGGTTTTTCTTACCAGAAGTGACGGTGACCATGGTGCCTTTCCCCCAGTAGTCAAAGTATTCACACTGCTCGTGTCCATACACTCTGCTGTACAATAAGTCCCTACAGTTTCTCCCGATTTAAACCAAACGGTGATAAAACTTTCCGAACACCGAAATACAGGTATTTTAATTGAAATTTTATATATAGAAAAAACGTGAAGACATTTATTGTTACGGACAGCAGCCTATTTAACGTCTATTGTCTTCCACCCGCTTCTAAAGCTCTCCTTAGAGCGACTGGATAAAAAATCTACTTTAAAATCACGGTTATTGTGTATTTTAAACTAGAGGTCTTACCTGATGTGACGGTGACCATAGTTCCTTTCCCCCAGTACTCGAAAGCATAGTAGTCACACTGAATTAGTTCACCAGACTATCGGTGCAAAAACGTTTTCAATATAAAATCCTGTTTATTATATTTCAACGAGAACTTGAGTCTTATCTATTTAACGAAAGCCCCATGGAAAGTTTTTTTTTTAAATGTAATTGCTATTTTATAGCCCCAATAAAAAGAAAAGCTAGGACAGTATCTGGGAATGATTGAGGTCTATCAGTTTTAACTGCGAACGTATTTAATAAATACATTTCTGTTATTAAATACCAACGCCTATCATGTTCTGCATTTTTTTTCTGCATCGACAGTAAAGTCATCGATTCTCATGGCCATTTTAAATTTAATCCCAGTTTAATATTGAAAAGCAGTGATTTCGAATTTTAAAAATTGAATCCATTAATGAAAAAAATAAAATAAAATAATTAACATGAGATTGTGTCGGTGGCTATAATACGTGTCACGGACGTCGTTCTGTAATTGAAGCAGCCTTTATATATATATATTTTTTTTTAATGGGACCCGAGATATAGTTATAAAGGACGCACACGCTGTTCTTTAAATTTCAGGTTCAGCAAATCGTGAAGCATTTTTCTATCCCTAGACCTGGTTTTACCAGAGAAATACGACGAAGCCAAATTATATTATAAAAGTAAGAAGAATTCAGAACGAACGCAAGTTGTTTTCTTACCCGAGGTGACGGTGACTTGTGTCCCTTTCCCCCAGTGATCGAAGTAGTAGTTGTAGTAGTAGCACAGCGGTTAGTTGTTTAAACGGAGGTTAACATTAATATCGACGCTCAGGACCATTCAAATGTTTTCCCTTTTTAAATGATTTGTTTACATTTATAATTCTAAAAAAACATTTTTCCGTTGCCTTGCGCCACAAGCCGACTTCTCACTCATAATTAAGCTTTTCCAAATCTTGACACGATTTGTTGGTGTACAAATCCGGATACCGTGTTCTCGGTAGTAAAATTAACTACGTTTCTGACCTGGTCGCGTAATTATAACGGCTTTAGTCTAATTTAAAGGTTGAGGAGTAGCTCTCTGATCCCACTCAGAAACACAATTAAAACAATTTCTCTCAAGGCAACAAGAAGAAAAAAGATGAACAAATTACAATCATACAATATATCTTATATAACACAAATAGTAACACTGATACTGAAAAAACAAACTCTGCCTCCCTCCGTGTCTCAAATAGGATACTGTAACCGTTTTCTCTTGTTTAAAAAAAATATCGTAATTCAAACCGTGTTAGAGAAAGATGTTTCGTCGGTAATTACCTGAGGTGACGGTCACCATGGTTCCTTTTCCCCAGTAGTCGAAATAGCCATAGTCACGGTGTTGTGTGTCGCTAGAATCTCAGTTCTAAAACTAAGCGCTGTGAGACCGATTCCACCCGAATCAAACCGGACAGCTCCCGAGCGCGTCCGCAGTGACCTGTGCGGTCCTAACACTCGAAACGAGCTCTGAACCCGTGAGCAACCAAAGAAAGAGGTTTTGGATATATAGGCCAAGAATGTTAACTTTTAGGTCTTTCATAGTTTTATATTTTCAGCTGCACCCAGAAGATAGACCCATGGAAACCAACTTTGAAATAAGTAGCACAGAAAACGACAAAAAACAAACACATACTGTAAAAATCACAATAGTACTAGAAAAAGGCGATACCTACCAGAAGACACGGTGAGACTCGTTCCTTTCCCCCAGTAGTCGAAGGAACTGAAGTAACCGTAGTAATCACAGTTAAGTGTTTACTGTGCTATCTAATCCAAAAACCTCTTCTCAATACAGGCTTAATCAATGGTTGGCCAGTATGAGCTGAGAGCTCACAGCCCATTCTGACCATCACATTTTCAGTCTGATATCACTGCTTAGTACACATCTTTCCACAAGTATTCTACAGAAAGAATCTGCGATTTTTAATATCTATATTTTAATATGGACACATGGCGACTGGACTCTGGCAAAGTTATAATATAAAGTTTCAGCACGGTGTAGATATCCGCAGATGTATTTTAATCACCGCTCGGAGAATTCGATGCATCTTTAAGATTTAAATTAAAACAGAAAACAGACTTACCAGATGAAACAGTAACCTGAGTTCCTTTCCCCCAGTAATCGAAGCCATAGCTATAGCTACACAGTGTAATTGCTCCTCAGTTGCTCTGCCCCAAAACTACACACGCTGCTCCGTTTAACCTCTGTCCAGCATTTATTACAAAATGAAACACAACCATAGCCATTTTACTTCAGCTTCAGCTGTTGCGTTACTTACCTGAGGTAGAGGTGACTTGAGTGCCTTTTCCCCAGTAGTCGAAGTTCCAGTTATCACAATGCTGGACTCGCACCCCTGACTGGCGCAAAAACCCCCAAAGATCAGGGGTCGCAGTTGCCCCAAGAGCAATGCTAGGGGTGCGTGCTGGGGGAAAAAAAGCTGGCGCGCCCCCAAAGCCTCGTGCTCAGGTGCATCTGCTGGAGAGATGGGAGGTTTTGAGTTCTTTGACTATAACACTTGCTGCAAAACAGTGGGGAACAGGCAGAGGTAAGGCCATCATTGACACAAGAGTGAAAAACACAATCAGGAGTCTTTTGTGAATTCTCATGTCCCATTAGCAATGTGGATTTTCCTAGACAGTTGCACACACCCTGTTACCAGATGTTTGGGATCATTCTCAGAATACAAATCTTTTAGGCAGGAAAAAAAAACACTGATTGCTAATTAGGAATTTGCAGGATTAACGGTCACTCGACTGGCATTCCACCGACGGAGTATCCTGCCTCGCGCACTGTGACAGCTGCTTGGATAGAGCTGTTAGAAAATGGACAGATCTTCACCATAAAGCAGATTGGATTTGCTGGAAGGTCAGTGAGGTTATTAGAGGGGTACATCATGGTTCAGTACTTGGTTCCAGTGGGCATTCTAACTGACATAAATGGCAAAGACTCTGATAGTAATGACTGGCTTCTTCTCTTTTAGGTGTGTGTGGAGGATGGCGAGAGGGGATAAACACACTGCCAACTGCACAGAACTTCAGAAAGTATGAAGCATTAATGCATTAAAGACAGGCTTGCCTCAGGCTCATGTTAGAAGAAATAGGAGAAACACTAGAATGTTCAATTTTAATAACTATCATTGACTTCCCAGCTTCGGGTTTTGCTGTTTCTGGCTGTGTCTGGTTTCATTACTGCTGGAGGGAAATACTGAAATTGCAGTATATGTGTTCAGTGAGACTTGGGACTCAGATTGAGCTAATCATTTCAATCCAGCCAAGAACCTGATGGAGGTGTCTTGCTTTCTCAGAGTCTCCTATCTATTCAACAGGAAGCCCTGGGCCTTGGATTTGGGATTTTTCAGTACTATTGATGATCTCTAAAATATACATTCCCAGGTTTTTGTTTATTTTTCACGATTCCCAAATATATGGATTATATATATGGATTATATTGGCTTTTTATGATTTACAATGTGGGCAGTCAGATTATAAATTACTTTTAAATTGGGCCATTAGCAGTGGAGTATAAATATATACAATGGAGAACAATAAATTGCATCAAGCTATGTTTTGTTCTAGTTAAACATTTTGGTGAATTCCATAATAATTTCTGGAATTAGTGCCACTCTTCTACTCATTACTCACATTGCACATTCTTATTATATTTAACCTGTTTCGTATAAAACTCTCTGGCCTAATATACATCATCAGTCTTGGAAAGATTACTTGTCTGAATATAAGGATACAAAACAGTCTGCAAGACCCCCCTACTTCTCTTACATTATTGAAAATAACCATAACAACAAGAGAACCTTTTCTCCACCATCTACAGACTGCTAAATCCACATTAAACACATTTTTAGATTTCTTTAGCTCCAAGATCCACGATCGACAACATCCGGTATCGCATTCTCTCCACACTGCATGTCACTTCAACACTTCCTCCCTGCTTGCCCAACTTTACTGGTTTTATTACTTTATTACTGGAAATATAGCCAGACTACATCCAGAATCCTGTCCAGGTCTAGAGCAGGTGATAACATTACTCCTATCCTGGAGTCCTTGCACTGGCTTCCTGGCAGGTTTCATGTTGGCTTCAAAATCCTCAGGCTCACCAATAAGGTGTCACGACCACCAGGCAGTCAAGACCAAAGCGTAAGCGAGCTAATCAGCCCCAGCAGCGGGTGATTATTAACAAACGCCGCAGCACGAGTTAAACCACCTGCGCACACTCATTGCGGTGCGCACTGCTATTTAAACCATCTTCACCTGCTTCCCACTGCTCGGTATTGAGTCTACTCCTTGAGAGCTCTACCTGGCGTTTGTCTCCGTACCTCGTTTATTCTGGATTTTGGATTCCCCTTCTGCCTTTTCGACTTTGCACCTCGCCTCTCGACTCGGACTGTCTGCTACCGGAGAACTTCCTGGATTACGATTTGCCTTTCGCCTTTTGACTACGACCTTGCCTCTCGTTTTGGTTTGTTCGCCTGCCTCATCTATCACCCGTGCCTGCGTCTGCACAGGATCCGTGTATCTTCTCACCAGGGATTCCTAACAGAATACCGAGCGGAAAGATGGATCCCGCGGACGCACAAGCTTTTTGCTCACTTTTTAATCGCCATTCCCAAGCTCTCACCCAGCTTCAATCTTCGCTTCACATTCTCTCCAATCACGTCGCTAGCCTTCCGCCCTCCCCTGTCCCTTCGCCTCCAGCACAGACCACTGCTCCGATTTTGTGACCCCGCCCAGCACTCCCGTAACCTCACCGTTTGTTCTCCCGGAAAGATATGACGGCAACACCGCGGGCTGTAGGGGTTTTATTGCGCAATGCTCCTTGACTTTCCAGTTGCATCCTGAGCATTTTTTTTCTCCCCGGGAGCAGATCGGTTTCGCCCTTTCGTTGCTCACTGGCAAGGCTCTGGACTGGGCAGCTGTGTTGCTTGCTAGGGGAGACTTTCAGTTTGCTGATTTCCAGCTTTTTGCTGACCAGCTCCAGGCACGTTTTTCTCCAGTCTACCCGGACCTGACTCATCTCCGGCTTGCCTCGCTTCGTCAGGGTGATGGATCTCTGAATGATTATGTGGCTGACTTCCAAGCCCTCGCCACGGAGTCTGACTGGAACCCTGAAGCCCTGATTTGCCTTTTTTATAAGGGTCTCTCTGAAGATCTAAAGGACCACCTGGTGCTCTCGCCACTTCTACCGCTCACCTCTGGCGGCTCCCCAACGTCGCCCGCCACCCCCGCATCGCATTCGGGGGCACCAGGCATATACAGTCCACAAGATCCTCGCCTCTAAATGGAACCGCGGTACCCTTCAGTATCTGGTTGACTGGGAGGGTTATGGCCCTGAAGAAAGATCCTGGGTTCCGGAGAGGGATATTTTGGACCCTGCGCTAATCGGAGACTTCCACAGGGACTATCCCGATCGGCCGTCTCGGGCGTCGGGAGCCGCCCGTGAAGGGGGGGGTACTGTCACGACCACCAGGCAGTCAAGACCAAAGTGTAAGCGAGCTAATCAGCCCCAGCAGCGGGTGATTATTAACAAACGCCGCCGCACGAGTTAAACCACCTGCGCACACTCATTGCGGTGCGCACTGCTATTTAAACCATCTTCACCTGCTTCCCACTGCTCGGTATTGAGTCTACTCCTTGAGAGCTCTACCTGGCGTTTGTCCCCGTACCTCGTTTATTCTGGATTTTGGATTCCCCTTCTGCCTTTTCGACTTTGCACCTCGCCTCTCGACTCGGACTGTCTGCTACCGGAGAACTTCCTGGATTACGACTTGCCTTTCGCCTTTTGACTATGACCTTGCCTCTCGTTCTGGTTTGTTCGCCTGCCTCATCTATCACCCGTGCCTGCGTCTGCACAGGATCCGTGTATCTTCTCACCAGGGATTCCTAACATAAGGCTCTGCATGGCTTGGCACCTCAGTACCTGTCTGAGCTACTATCATCCTACTCCCCACCTCACAACCTTCACTCTGCTAATTCTGGTCTCCTATCTGTCCCCCAAGCCCATCTACACTCTGCCCCAAAGCTCTGAAACTATCCCTAAGGATTTCAGAGAGTCAGCTTCTCTAAACTCCAACAAATATTGACTAAAATCCTTCTTCTCTTAGAAGGGCCTTTTCTTTAACTGGTTTTGTTCTTTACTCCGCTGCTCCTACTGTATTCAGTGCCCCCATCTACTCTCCTCTCATTGAGTATATCTTGTGTTTTTTTGTTGTAATTCTGTAAAACACTTTGAGAAGCCATCTTTAAAGGTGCGATATAAAAACAAGTTTGTTATTTATTATTATAATTCAATTCATATAATTTTTTCCGATCCAATGGTCCATACATATCTAAATATCTAGGCTCCTCAGTCCTGCATTTCAATTGCTTTATTAAATAATGTACACTTATCCTTGGATTTTTATTAAAGGACATTAACCTCACTCTTATGAAAATTCTAATTATGTCCCGAGGAAGAATTACTTTAAGATCTGAAAGTGTTGGTAGGGATCTATCTGGCTTACTTATACTAAAGTATAAAATGTCTGCAAACAGGCACGACTTACATTCCGCTTCCCCAATAGCTAAAGCAAATAAAAGTGGAAACAATGGGCAGCATTCTGCCCAAAATAAAAAGCTTGGATAAATTATTATTAGTACGAATCTGTGCTTAAGGTGATTTGTACAGAATTCTAATTGAAATTGATCTCAATTTTGTATCTCCAAAATGTAATCTTAGTTAATGTTTGAAATAAAACTCCCACTCACTCATATCAAAGGCCTTTTTCTGCGTCCATGGCAATACATGTTGTGTATTTTCATCATTTCCCCTGATTCAGCTGATCTCTCCCAGTTTGGTCATTATGGATTAGCATTGGTATACCTGACTCCAGTCTCAAAGAAAGCAGTTTTGAAAGGATTTTAAAATCTACATTTAGAAGAGACAATGGTCTATAAGACCCTCACATCAAAAAGACTATAGATTTTAACATTTTTATTTTTGCTTTAATTATTGCTATCTCTAGTGTATGTGGTAAATGTCCCCATCTGCAAGGAAACAAGAAACATCTCAGTCAAAGGGACATTCAACTTATTTCTAAAGGTCTTGCAATCTCCACAGGAAAATCATCTGGACCTGTTTCTCAATTGCCATCAAGACTTCTGTTTTTGTTATACTTCTCTCAAGTTTCATTTTAAAATCATTGCATTTTTCTCAATGTTCATGAAATGCTCACTGCTTCAGTGTAATGTAGGTCATCAGGGTTATCATCAGTTCCTTTCAATGAAGATCAAGCCTGGATTAAATCAAATCTAATGTTTAAATACAGAATGTGGCGTTGTGCTACCAAAGAGTGGGTAAAAAGTTTGATTATTATCAGGGCTCACAGTGCAGGTTGCTTCAGACACAGCAGGCTTTTACTAAAGGCTTCGTGCATGAGCAGGCTCACCACCACAGCACACAGAAGAGAGGTTTTTATGACCCCACGTTAGATAAGAGTATCTCCCCTGAGAGACACCATAGCGCTTAGCCATTTCATTAATCACAAGTCACTTCCACAGTGGTGACTGTTTCACTACCCTAAGAGCTCAGCAGTGCAGGGAGGGAAACACCTGTGTGTGTCTGAGCAGTAAATCAGAAGCACATTTCCGTCCGTTTGCACTGTATCACATAAACAACATGCTTTATGTCAAAAATGCGTGAACTGCAATGCGATATTAGCTAGATTTGTTCTATAAAAATGCATAATACTATGTGCTTCTAAGTGCAATCATTCCATTCATCCTTCCCTCCATCCCATTCATCCATCCATCCCATCCTTTCATCCTACATCCATCCAAGCATCCATGTCTTTATGGATTCCCCAATGCTGAAGAGCAAGGCAAAGGGACAAAGTTGTATTGTTCTGTCCTCGGTTCTCAAGCAGTTGCTGATAAAACATCAGAAAGGAACATCAGGAGGGCCGAGAGCTGTAGGTGGTCATTCTGCCCATCATGCTCATTTGGTTCTGTTCCTCCACCATCCAAGAGCTTTCGGTCATTATTCTGGGAACGAACCCAGGAAAAGACTGAAATATTGACCCTTGCCCTCTCTCAGCTGGTATAAACCCAGGAGAGCACAGGGAGGATGTGCACACCCTGCACAGACTGGCGCCCAAACTGGAATCAAACCCATGGTTCAAGAGCAATGAGGCGGAACTACGAACCCTTATACCACCCCATATCTATACCTATGTGATTAGTCATGAATCATCCTTATTTATTTTACCTGTGGCATATGGTAATCCTAAATCCTTGATTTTATGTACAGTATGTCGTGTACAGCAATTAACAAGTTTGAAGGCACAGCTGATGTTCTGCGCATTCTGTATGTCTGGCATCTGATGCATAATTTGACCTTTCATTTTCAGATTATTGTTCATATACTTCACTCTAGAGTGACGGTGGATTTGTATGTTAGAAACACAGCCTTATGTAGCCCAGCAGTACAGTTACAGCCCTTGACAACAGGAAGCCCTCTGCAATTAAACTGGATTCTCAACGTATTAATAAAGTAATAAGTCACGAATGCTGTTCCTAAGAAGTCTGTGCTATGTGACTTCATCAAGTCCTTCATCATGGAGGAAAAGCACAATGATTTTTATGGTCTCAGTGCAATTTTCAGTTGCTCTGATCTCAGTGTAAGTTTTTGTATGGATATAAATGATTGCGTGACCCCCAACACCGTGTTATATACCAATACAAAAGTTCATGCCACTCCTTCTGGTACTGATCATGATGGAACTGCCATGCCATTTCTTTTCAGAAAACCACAAAATGTCAGACCCTTGTACTGTATTGACTGTATTTTCCCCAGTTAACTGAATACTTTGTCATTCAGCTTCAGCAAATACTATTGCATTTAATACATCAGCTCAATTGTCAAGGATATCACCCTTTTAAAAAAGCTTTTCAGATATAAACCACTTCTATTCTAATTACATCATTATTTTAATTAACTCTTTCGTTGCATTTCCATTCCTGGAAAACCCATCTGGGTAGATACAGGTGAGAAGTGGAACAATACCCCATTGCAGGACATTTTGCAGGACATTTTGCAGGGCACCAATTACCCGGGACCAGAAAGACAAAATCTTAAAGCTACCGTCGGGCTCAGAAGACATCAAATCTATCCAGTTTCAATTCATGTTACTTCTACTCTTTCATTCTTTTTGGAATCTATTATTCTGACTCGATGGTCATTCGAATTCATTCAAATTTGGTCATACAGTATGTGAATTAATTTCTTATAATGTTACCGTGAATTCTGCTAGTGACACCTCCCAAAGGTCTCCCAAGAAATGGGCACCTTTATATAAAGCAAGTGTGTTTCTGCTGTCTCACATCTGTGCATCACCTAAAAAGAATACAGCTTTGTTATTTCTACCATTTTGTGAACAGGCTATGATCATCAAATGTAGAAGATTTCATTCATAATTTCTGTTTTGGAATCACCTTTCTTGATCCTTAAACTAGAGTAAATTCGGGGTTTAAGGTCTTTGATAACTCTTCTGACCTATGCAGTACAAGGCAAGTGCTGCCTCAAGCACAAGAGGCTTTGCCACACGTTTCACTTGTCAGTAGGGGAAAAGACCATGTGTGATCATTCAAGCAGTGTGTTACATTTCCCTTACTGTCTTGAAGCAGCCCTCCAGCCTATAACATTGCTCTCATTGCCTTTAACATTGCCTAACATTGCCTATAATAACTCCACACCAACACAGAGTTACAGTCAGCTCAAAAGGGAAACATCTGCACTTGGCCAGGGCGCGAATCGAAAACCTATTTCCTGTCAATGAAGCCAACAGAGCACATACTCATGGGGAGGACAGGGGAAATTGTCCAAAATGCCCGTTTTATAACTGTCCAGGCTTCATTACCTGTCAAGAGGCTTAGAGGCTTTCATCGTATATGCAGAGCTTTCATATTTCTCAGAAAGCCTTGCTGAAGTGTACTGGCATTAAAGTTGACTTTATTTATAAACTGGCTGTTCAAAGCCCCTATCTGCACTGGCTGCAAATACCAGATTTCATTCTTCTGCTTGGCCCATTTGGCTTCTCAATGATAATAAGAGAGTATGAGAAGGGCTATTTGGATTCTCTGGCTTGATTGGTTGCTATTATCCAAGGATCCCATCCAGTGATTTCAATAGACACACCAAGGTACCTGTTTTCAACAAAACGGCTGGGTAGCTTGTTCCACACTCTCACAACCCTAATTACTGTATTTGTAGAGAAGAGCTGGTTGCTCTTTGAAATATCTTAGAGTAATTTAAGTGGGATGAATATATAAACCCCAATTGAAAGTTATATGAGTACCACAACAGTTAGCATTGCTGACTTGAGGAGCTGGGGTCACAGGTCTGATTGGCTTATTGGCTTCTGGGAGAATTGGCCCTGGTGTGAGTGCGTGTATGTCTGTATTTGTGTCTGTTTGTGCCATGCAATGGACTAGTGTCTCATCCAGGGTGTACCCCCTCTTGCACCCATTGCTTGCCTGGATAGTCTCCAGCTTCCCCCACAACCCTGAATTGGAAGAAGCAGTTAGAAAATGAATGTACAGAGTTATAGTCTGAGTGTTTAACTGTGTTGTGGAAATATCAACATCAGTGAGTATCGGTATTAATCAGTATGGACATGTTACTGGAATATGTTAAATTCGTCCTGCAGCTCTGTGTCTGTCACCAAATGGACTCAAGGTTTGATAAACTAAAGACCTGACTTTCTTAAAACAACTGCAATTGATTTATTCCTGATGATGGATCAACCCTAAAGAATAGGACAAAAACCATAGCCCGAATCAAATTCCCTTTGTCACGATCGTAAACCCCCCCTCTTAAGGACGCTCCAGCCCTTTCTTGTTTTATTCCTGATCTCCTGCACCTGCCTCCAGTTCCAGCTCCCGTCCTATAAAAGCCAGACGTTCCTGCCAGTCTGGGCTCAGCTTTGGAAGATGGACGCCTAGAAGCCCGCCTACCCTCGAGTCCAGGAGCTACTCGACGGCATAGGCTTCACAACGGCTTCCTGACCATCTGGGCCTGAGGCTGGGAGCGCCTGGCCCCGTTACCCCCTTTTATTCCCCCGACCCTTCGCTGGATCCCGCTCCGGCTTTTAACTCCGTTTGTCTGCGTCAGGATGGATTACACGGATTTGGACATTGGCTTTCCCTGGACTATCTTACGGAATCCCTTGGACTTGTTTGCCCTGGACACACCCCTCCGAACACCAGCGCACTTTGGACATGCCCTCTGTTCTTCTTCCAGCCCCTATCCTAGTCTTCTTCTCCATGTTTTCTCACTCCCTTCTACATTGTGCTGTCTGCATAAGGTCCTGAAAGACGCTTTGTGACACCCTTGTAACGGGGCTATTATGTATAAAAAGATAAAAACGGTTAGAATCAGTTGGCTTGGGAGACAGTCCCAGAGTTGCTCTGCAGTGTGTATTGAGCTCAATAAAGACTGTGGGAGCCACAGTGCAGCAGCATAACATGACCCCCCCGGGGCAAAAGCAAATTGTATTGAAATCCCACTGAGCGTTCAAGTTCTGTAGATAACCTTCTGTGGGAAAAACGACATACTTCTGGTGTGTTAAAGTCTTCTACAGAGGAGCAGGAAGGAGCTTCATCCAGATTCAGTCTTTATTGACCTCAATACACAGAGCTATGTGACACTGGGATAGTCCCACATCGGTATAAGCGCTCTAGTGGTCTGAGTGACATGCTACCTCACGAAAAACATCCTGCACACCTCCTGTGTTGGAAAGTAGTTTCTGATTGTTACAGACAAGTTGCCTGAAGTCACACTGGAAAGTTCTGCTTGTTGCCAAGGTGAATCCAGTATACTGAATGGGAGGTAAGAGGAGGTTTTTGTACTGGTGTGTTTCACTGTGCTGCTATAGCTATAATAAGCACAGTGATATACTCTCAGACAAAAACCTCCTGTGTGATGACACTTAAAAAAACAAAATGCTCCATGCCTGGCACAATCAGTAATCAACATAACATTACCACTAATTAGATTCTATAATATAATTAGGTAGTGTGCAGGATACAATAACAGTGAGGTTGTGGTTAGCTACCACAGAAGAAGGTGAAGTCCAGGGAGATAAGGGAAAAGCTAAGCTATTACAAAGCTTAGCCTAGAATAACTGAACCAGTACCCTGGACATGTAGTTTGGTGAACTCACATGCTGACTATCTTTACAGAGAAAAAGAAGCAACAAAAATTGTAGCAAAAAGTTGATGCCTATTGCATTGACAATTTCATAGTGCTGATGAATGAGATGCTACTCTCTCTGTGGGTATTTCCCTCAAGGTGAGTAAATTCCTTACCAACATTTTCACAGTTTTTATTAATTAGCTTCTTTAAAAAAAATTCAGTTTGGCCTCCATCTTGCGATAATCACAGTGTTTTTCCCACTAAGAAGATGTTTACTGGATGTGCAGTGTCTTCAACAGGGTGTGTGTAGACTACATGGGAAGATGTTTTTGTGCTGAAGTGTTTCACTGTGGTCATCACTATCATAATAATCACGGTGCTACACTGCCTGACAAAAACCTCTCTCACACTTGTTCACGAACGTCCACCAAAAACACCCACATACTTTACCAGAACACAACTGTATGACAGTGGCTGATATAAGTAACCCCTGAAATGTCACAGTTATCACAGTTATACACCACCATACTACAGTATATACCAAAAGTTGCAAACCAAAAAGCAACTAGATGACATCTTTGTGCAAGCACTCTAAAAATAAGAACAAATTTCAATAACCTGAAATTGAACCACTTGAAGAGTATGTTATACTTGATTATTTACAACAGTGAGAACATACTGAACTGTACTGAAGTAATGTGAACACAAAATTGTTAGACTGTGTGTAAGTCTCTGGGCTCGGAGTTGTACCTCATTCTAAGAGGTTCATGTAATGGACGTTACACTGTAGGTAACAACCATTTACAATAATCACAGTGATGCACTCCCTGATAAAAACTTTCACATGAGACTTATCTAGAATTCATCCAACACATTATATAACACAGAGAATTGTTTCTAATCAATATGAAGAAGTAAGTTTTAGATTGTATTGTATGTGAGTCTCAGGGTTCCGATTGGCACCTTCATTATCAGAAGAGGTTTTTGTAATGGATTGTTACACTGTGGGTAACAATAACTACTACCACAATAATCACAGTGATACACAGCTTGACAAAAACCTTCCTGAGGCTCATATGGTGTGCATTCTGGAGTGCATTGTGGAATGAAAACAGACTGAACTGTATAGAATTAATGTGAAATTGCAATAAATATCTCAAGCAGTGTCTGCAGCAGGTTAGACCATTGAGATTGTGTTAAATCTAGACTGTCTATTTCCAATGTGAAGAGTGTAAAAAGTACAGCATCAGGGACAAACAACAGTTTAGACAAAGTGACCTCTAGATTTTGTCCTGCCATTATGAACACAACACAATTTTACACTTTCTTCTATATCTTATTGTGACAATGTTTGAAAGAGACTGTCAGACTGTGTGAGTCTCTGAGCTCAGAGATATACAGTTCTTATCAGAAGAGGTTTTTTCCAATGGATCGTTATACAGTGGGGAGCAGCTGCCACTACTATAGGGGCAGAGGAATCTTACTCTGTTTGGCCCCTGAGCAAGGCCCTTAACCCCAACTGCTCCAAGGGGACTGTATAAATAGCTGACCCTGCACTCTGACCCTCAGCTTCTCTCTCCCTGTCTGTGTGCCTGTGTGTCTCATGGAGAGCAAGCTGGGATATGTGAAAATACAAATTCCTCATGCAAGAAATTGTATATGGCTAATAAAGTGAACTTCTCTTTTATGGTAATTGCAGTGATGAACAGCCTGACAAAAACCTTCCTATGAGGCTCACATAGTATAAATTCTTCCTACAAAAACACTTACCAGAGAGAAAACTGTCACAGTTATAGTCCCCCCTCCTTAAGGGTGATCCAGCCCTTTCACATGAGACTTTATTCTGTGCACCTGTTTCCCATTCCCAGCCCACCTTAAAAGCCAGGCGCTGACGCTCATCCGAACACTGCATCTGATTTCCGTATCGTGCGAGTCCGGGACCTGGAAGCGCCTGGTCCCGTTAAGGTCTTAACCTCTGTTTCCGTTCCTGTTCCCTGTCCGCCGGTTCCGACCCGGCCTTCGTGGTTTTAACTTCGTGTTCTGATGGATCTCCTGGTTTTGGACTTACCCTTGTGTTTTGGATATTCTCTAAGGACTACTCTCTCGGATTGTTCGCCTCGGCCATACCTCCCCCGTGCACCAGCGCACCTTGGACACGCCCCCCTGTCTTCAGCCCCGTTTTCCTGCATGACGTTTCCTTAGTGTTTCCCCACTCTGTCGGAATGTCGTCCGCATAGGGTCCGGAAAGAACTGTTCATTACAAAAACAGACTGAATCGTATTGAATCGATGTAAATATAACTAAGAGATTGTGTGTGTCTCTGTGTTCAGAGTCATACACGTCTAATCAGAATATAAAGATATAATGGCCCAGGAGAGTCATGGGAACAGTAAAGAATAGGAAATCATGGTAAAACATGGTACAACGTGGTACAAGGCAAAGGAAGTAAAATTTATCATATGAGCGCTGGAAAATATAGGAAATCTGTGACATTACATCACATTATATGCATAAGGATGCTTTTAGATGAGGAGGATTACAAAATGACAAACTGCCTTAGATGCTCATGCATGTATGAACAATCTCACACTGCAGAATTATGAGACAGTTACTCGCACTACTGACAGAGTGAATAAGCTATCGTCACCATCGCCAGTGCCTCATTGTTTTATTTAATGTGATGACGCAGACAGTGCAAACGCTGTTTAACTTGTACTTCAGGATAGACATATCGCGGTGTTTATTCCGAGAGTAGCTGCTGTGAAACACTAGACTGGGGAGCGTAACTGGAGAGGAATCGGAGGGAGACTTGTGAGAGGAGGTTTATGTACAGAACAGTTTCACAGTGGCCACCACCAGGATAGTCACAGTGACACACTCCCCAAGAATATCCTACACCTTTAAAAACATCAGATTCACTTCCATTCATATGTGAAACAGCCAATAGTCAATTTTCACTCAGATTGCAGTCATACACTCCTTATCACGGGAGGTTTTTGTAATGGACTGTTACACTGTGTAACCACAACCACTACTAGAACAGTAGTTCCACAGTAAAACAATTCCTAACAAAAACCTTCCTGTAAGACTTATGTAGTGTATGTAGTTATTGTAGTGTATTGTTCTTGACAATTAAACAACTAGACATCCATTAAACTCTGTGATGAAGCAAAAATGATCTTTCATTCAACTTTGCTGCCTTATACCTTGGTGATAGGAGAATGCAGTGCCATATATCTCAGCAGAGACACTGTAACAGCAGAAAGAGGTTTTTGGAATGGATGGATACACTGTGACTGCCAGTACTAAAAGCTATACACTCATTAACTCATTACTCACTTTTGATACATTTCCTGACCAAAACCTTCCTATGCGACTCATGTACTGTAAGTCTTTGAGAATCACACTCTCATCTGTCCATCCAAACATTCATTTCCTAACAGCTAGATCCAGTACTGGGTTGCTGGGGGGCTGGAGCCTATCCCGGCCTGCAATGGGCGAAAGGCAGGATACCCTCTGGAAGGGACACCAGACCCAGACATCTTTTATGTGCAATTAAACAGAATCATCTTTCATCAAAGTTTACTGCCTCTTCCTCTGGCAGAAACAGTGAAGTATCAGTCCTGGAGAGCTGTAGCAACAGCAAGAAGAGGTTTTTGTAATGGACTGTTGCACTGTGGCAGTATAACCACTACCATAATCACAGTGATACACTCCCTGACAAAAACCTTCCTGTGAGGCTCAAGTAGTGTAAGTACTTCAGAATTACACACACACACATCTGCTTAACTCTGTAATCAAGCCAAAGGATCTTCCATCAAAGTCTGTTGCCTCATACCTTGGTGAAAGCGGAGTGAAGTGTCATACAGCCCAGAGGTGTCACAGTAACAGCACGAAGAGGTTTTTGCAGTGGACTGTTACACTGTGGGTGCTATAACTATCATAATAATCACAGTGATTCACACCCTGACAAAAACCTTCCTATGACAGTCATGTACTGTAAGTCTTTGAGAATCACACTCTCATCTGTCCATCCAAACATTCATTTCCTAACAGCTAGATCCAGTACTGGGTTGCTGGGGAGCTGGAGCCTATCCCGGCCTGCAATGGGCACAAGGCAGGATAACCCCTGGAAGGGACACCAGTCCCAGACATCTTTTATGTGCAATTAAACAGAATCATCATTCATCAAAGTTTACTGCCTCTTCCTCTGGCAAAAACAGTGAAGTATCAGTCCTGGAGAGTTGTAGCAACAGCAAGAAGAGGTTTTTGTAATGGACTGTTGCACTGTGGTGCTATAACCACTATAATAATCACAGTGATACACTCCCTGACAAAAACCTTCCTGTGAGGCTCAAGTAGTGTAAGTACTTCAGAATTACACACACACACATCTGCTTAACTCTGTTATCAAGCCAAAGGATCTTCCATCAAAGTCTGTTGCCTCATACCTTGGTGAAAGCGGAGTGAAGTGTCATACAGCCCAGAGGTGTCACAGTAACAGCAAGAAGCGGTTTTTGCAGTGGACTGTTATACTGTGGGTGTTATAATTATCATAATAATCACAGTGATTCACACCCTGACAAAAACCTTCCTGAGACATTCATGTGGTGTACATCTTTGAGAATTACACACCCACACAACTGTTAAACTCCATAATCAAGCAGAATGATCTTTCATCAAAGATTGCTGCCTTATTCCTTGATGAAAACTGAGTACAATGTCATACAGCCTGGAGGTGTCACAGTAACAGCATAATGAGGTTGTTGTAGTGGACTGTTACACTGTGGTAACCATAACTACTATAATAATCACATTGATACAGTATACTCCCTGACAAAAACCTTCCTATAAATAACGTATAGGGAGTTTTGGTAAAACATGGCACAAGCAAAGGAAGATCGTTGTAAACTATCAGTGTATATTGTAATTTATATTTGTAAAGCACAGTAAACTATCGGCATATATTGTAATTTATATTTGTAAAGCACAGGAAACTATTGGTGTATGTTGTAATTTATATTTATAAAGCACTGTAAACTGTCAGTGGGGTGTAAAATTATTCCGACAAAGTGTAAAGTAATATAAACTTATATTCGGGCACGTCTTAATGAGAAAGCTTATTGAGAAAATCTACAAAAGATAATGCTACATTTCTTATGAACAATCTCACTTTGCACAATTCTGAGAAAATTCCTCACGTTGCTCATTCCTGATTGGCAGGGGAGACCCTTTGACAGGGCTTTATTATTTTAATTTATGGACCTTTGAAGACAGTTCAAAGGCTGTTCAGAATATGAATGACAAATGTACGGACATTAATGCTTGATGGTTAACAGATTTTGTGTTTTAAGTACAAGACACTGATCTGACATTGAAAAGGACACATTTGAAATTACTTAGCTTTTTTAATTTGATTGATCTTTAGAAGTGAAGTTTTTAACCCTGTCAGGTTTCTTGTTTTTATTTTACATTAATGTAGATACCAAGTCATTATTTCTGTGGCTAATTTATTTGAATGTAATTTTGACAGATTACAGTCCACTCCACTATTATGCTGGTATATTAAAGTCCTGTGACTGAAAATTAATTAATGTGTGCTGTAGAACTACAGGCCACCAACATTGAAAAAGGTATTTAGATAACAGGGAATTAAAGCTTCTGCATTAGATGTGTTTTCAGATTTAGGTGATTAGGTGTTGTATTCTAAAATCCTTAATAAATTATCTTCACCATCTACGTTAATCTAGGAGTGAAGGATCAGTTCCATAATTAATTAACTGGAAGATTCAGTAATGGATTGAAATAGGAGTATCAAGGTTATTTCTAAGCAAAGGATTAATATGAAAATGCCCTTGAAACCATTTTCAATTAAGAAATGTTACAAATCGAAAATTAAACACATGATGATTCTGTTACTTATTTGACCAAACTCCCAGAGACCTGCTCTGCTAAAGTGATGGATTGAAAGAAAACATTTACCTGCTCTTAATTCTTGAAATTTGTTCTGAAGGAGCTTCAGTTTTTCAGTGTTGATGTTATTGGAGAACAAAACCATCCCGTGCCTGCTCTCTAGATGTTGTCCTCATGTTAGAAATCGCTTGCTGCTCTGTGTCTCTCCCTCACTAATAAAGGTGAAAGTCTTCTCAGGCTGCTCATATCTGGAGGGAACATCCCGCTGTCTGTCAAAGGCTGTGAATTATCCTTTATCAGCTGAAGTGTCGATACAGCAAAAGGAGGAGTTAATCCAAACTGTCCACTCCAGGAAATTCCCAGAACACTGGAAAATCCAGATCATGCCAGAGTCATCAACACGCATCCCAGCAGTGACAGATTTTAATGAGGGAGACTCTCCTGGTGTGACCTCCGTAGATTTAGGCTGCTTCAGCTTGACACTGGACTGAACATCGGCAAGGAAGGTGAAATGGGACATTCTTAATGGCTTAGTAGACAGAAAAAAACCCAGAGAGAAAATCCTGAAATGTAAAGAAATATTGAATACAGTAAGAGACAGGTACCATATTGCCTAGTTGAAACTTATCTGTTGGTCCACGAGTTACCAATTGAAAAAGTGTTGCCCTGGGAAAAACAACGCCCAAATGGAAAACCAGAAACATAACCCGGCATTTTACATCTCCATTTTCGTCGCCGTTTTTCTGGCTTGATTCTAAAATGGTGATCTTCAATTTCCCAAATGTAGCGCACCACTGAGAGCAAGAGAAACAAGCTAATGCTCATCAAAATATAGCTGCCCTACTCCAACGAAGGAACGTACAAGAAAAGGCAGCCTCCAGTGAGAGGAGGAGGAGACCCAGGGCCAGAGGAGCTGTCATGATTCCAGCAGCAGAGCGCAGTCTGTTCTTCACACAGTGACTGGGGCAGCGCCTGGGGCTTCTGCAGCTCAGCAGCTCCTGCTGAGTTTAAATAGGAAACACAGCTCTGCTAGATTTGCATGTGTGACAGAGACACCAGGTAATGTAGAATCATTACATACATGAGCATAGAGTGTGTGATCAGCCTGCAGCTCCTCTTTCTTCTTATACTTAGTAGGAGAAAGGACTCCCGTTGGGGTGCGATTCACTTATTTTTCCCTGACTAATTAAGTGACATCCAGTACAGGGAGTGCAGAACTAATAAGTGTCAGATGGACAGATTTTTGTCTCTTCTCTGGTGCCCCTCTGCTGTGCCCTGGATATTGCGTGTGGGTTTATGAATGAACCCAGACAACAGAAATGCCAGTTCTAAGATGTAGCAGCAAGAGAAGATGCACCATGTTGATATAACTGGCAAACTTGTAGCAACACATCCCAATACACATTCACTGTAAAGGCCCAGAGTTGTTCAGTGATGGTAAGTTCAGTGTCTTGGGCGTTTTTGTACTGGACTATATCACTGTGGATGCTGGTGGTACTGAAAAAACCTTCATCAAATGTAAACGTTGTAGTACCCTCTCACAGTGATACACCGCCTGACAAAAACCTCCTGAGGAAACACTCGTCCAAGATCTTTAAAATCACAAAGCTGTATACTTGCTCGCATTTTACCCCTTTTTTTAAAATGTTCATTTACATGTATAATTTCTTTTATGTTTAATATTACATATTAAAGTGTTTTTGATTTGATCAGACTGTGTCACTTAGAACCCAGGCAGAACTATCATTGTCACGGTGATGCGCTGCCTGACACACACCTCCTGAGCAAAAGCTCATCTGAGAGCTTTATAATCTTCCACATTCATTGACTTGCTTAACTCACCCATTTATATATTACCTATTAACAGTATACACATTAAAATGTTTCATTGTTGGAACATACAGTGTTCCTGTATGGGTGTGGGTGTATAGAACTGTGGGTGTACAGAACAGTACTACCCTAGTGGCTGTATGTTGTACTACTCTCTCACAGCGGTATACCTGACAAAATCCTTTGAGGAAACACTCACCCAAGATCTTCAAAAGGACAAAGCCTTAGACATGCTTATCTCTCATAGTTCTGAGATTTCAAAGACTAAATGTTTTACACTGGGAGATATAGTGTCAGGAGGGTTTTTGTACTGGGCTGTATCACTGTGGCTGCTGTAACCAGTCACATCTTCAAAGATGTTAAAGATTGATTGTGAGCTTCCCAGTGATACACGTCCTAACAAAAACCTTCTACACGACTAAACACTCACCCACACTCTCGCATTTTAGAATGGAATCCAGCGGGCAAAAGCAGAGCAGAGCCTAGCGCCGTGAAATTCTGGTAGACAACAGAGCAGGACAGACTGTGTGAAAACATGGTGAAGAAGAGAGAACGCTGTTCCAACACAGGAAAACCGTGGGAGGAGGAAACAGCCAGAACTGCTTTAGAAATTCACAGCGAATGAAGGTCTCACTGAGGTGAAAAACAGTGAAGGAACTGTCTCACGGTGAAAACGTGCCACTTACTCTGCCAGTCTCGCTCTGCTGAGCTCATAGACAATCATCACACAGACCACGGCTCACACAGGGAGGGTGATGGAGTTTTGTTCCATAGAAATCACTGCGGGGGCTATTCACTTAGAATTTCTAGCACATTATGTTCCAGAAGCACTTGGATGTCCCAAGAGCTTGTTGTTTTTTCTTTCATTTTAAAGGGTATCTGGAGTCACAACGTGTTCTCTTCTTGTGTCCTCCTAAAGTGAAACTCCCAGTTTGAATACAGGGACCCACTCCTGCCCTGCGTGGGGAGGGTGGAGCCCTGCAGACCGGCTACCGTGACTCAAAATCTTGCTTTGTGGGAGCCTCACAGTTACAGCAGGGAGCTGAAGGAGAGCTGAGTGGATCAGTGCTGAGAGAAGGTACGGCACAGGTCACAGGCTCAGTCTTTTCCCCAGAGATGAGACACACTAAGGGGTGACAGACATCTTGAAGGGCTGGAGCTGCTTCTTATTGGGCCTCTTGAGTACATTATTGAGCTAACTAATGCCTCAAAATGACCCTGTTCCCACGTACTGGGGTGTCGATTCTCTATCAAAGATGCTGGCCTGTGACTGTAAAGGACCAGTGCTGTTCACTGATGGTAAGTTTAGTGTCTAGAGGGTTTTTGTACTGGACTGTTTCACTGTGGATGCTGGTGGTAGTGTAAACACCATCATCATCTATAAACGTTGTAGTACCCTCTCACAGTGACACACCGCCTGACAAAAACCTCCGGAGGAATCCTCATCTAGGATCTTTAAAATCACAAAGCTTTAGGCTTGCTCGCACTTTACCCCTAGTTTTAATATATTCTTTTACAAGTATCATTTATGTTGTTTAATATTACATATTAAAGTGTTTTTGATTTAACAGACTGTCACTGCAAACCCAGGCAGAACTATCATTGTCACGGTGATACGCTGCCTGACACACACCTCCTGAGCAAAAGCTCATCCGAGAGCTTTATAATCTTCCACATTCATTGACTTGCTTAACTCACCCATTTATATATTACCTATTAACAGTATACACATTAAAATGTTTCATTGTTGGAACATACAGTGTTCCTGTATGGGTGTGGGTGTACAGAACTGTGGGTGTACAGAACAGTACTACCCTAGTGGCTGTATGTTGTAGCACTCTCACACAGCGGTATACCTGACAAAAACCTTTGAGGAAACACTCACCCAAGATCTTCAAAAGGACAAGGCCTTAGACATGCTTATCTCTCATAGTTCTGAGATTTCAAAGACTAAATGTTTTACACTGGGAGATATAGTGTCAGGAGGGTTTTTGTACTGGGCTGTATCACTGTGGCTGCTGTAACCAGTCACAACTCCAAAGGTATACTGTAGATTGGTTGTGAGCTTCCCAGTGATACATGTCCTAACAAAAACCTTCTACACGATGGTGCCGTCCACTAAACATGCCATGGTATTTCCTCAAACAGATCAAGAACACAGTCATCGCTTAGGAACATGATCACAGTAAAACGCAGCCCAGGGTGGGGAAATGCAAGAGACAATAATGAAGGAGAGAGGAGAGGAGCAAAGACAAGACCCAGCCAGACCAAGGCAGAGCAGTGGACACACATGGTTCCAGCATGTTGGCACCACAGATAAAGACTCCTGATGAGAAATCTGAGAATCTGAGAATTGTTTTTCTAACAGCACAACACAATTTGCTCATTCTCCTAAGTGTTTAATATTGAATCAGCAAGCTCTTTATAAAAAAAATCACTGAGCTGGGAGCATATAGATTCTCCTTCCACAGTGTGAACTCCAGTTGGTTTCTTATGGGTTTTCCTGTTCTAACTCTTCGGCTGTACAGTAGATACAGTTTCAGCAGCTGATAAGGGAGGTTTTTGTGTGGGTCTGTTTCACTGTGGCTCCAAACACTGTTATAGTAATCACAGTGATAAACTACCTAACAAAAACCTGCTGTACACAGACAGACCGGTGAAAGATCCTCATGTAACTGTTAAAGATCTAAATTAATGCAATTAAAATTAATCATCATCATGCTTAGAATAATAAAATCTTGAATTCAAGTCTTTCACCTGGCACTCTAGAAAAATGTGTAGAACAGGTGTTACTAGTCTACCACTATATGTGTCCTGAAGAACTAACACACAACACACTGGGGACTCCTGGAATAAAGTGTTTCCAAACTCAAAACTCAAGGAAAAATTCAAGGATCACCTGTGTTTTCTATATTTACTGTGAGAAAGGTGCACGTTAACAGCTAACTGTATCTCTACAAGAAACCAGCATGTAGCAGGTCTACTGTACTAGGAATCTCACAGTGCAGCTTTGTGAGATTTACTTACCCACACTTACCCATAATAGTCATAAAACAAAATCCATTAAGCTAACATATATTTCCTTTGTGCTGTGAATTAATTGGAAGAACGTTTTGTACTGAGCTGTTTCACTGTGGCAGATAATCACCATAGTGATCACGGGGCTACTCTGCTTAACAATAACCTCCTGCGCACTTGTTAGTCCATCAGAAACACACACATTCGGTACCAGAGTACAACTCTATCACTGTGGTGATGTAAGTAACTCCTGATAAGTCATTGTCACATTTTTGTAGATGCCTGGACATTATTTTTCACCTAAGAATTAAAATGTCTGCATTTAATGTGATTTCAGATATTGATTTTGTATTAATTAGGTGTCATATAGGTTTCATAGTTCTTTCATTTCTTTTGAAATCTTTTCTTCAGCTAATCCTAATCGAGCAGTCAAGGATCAATTCCATAACGACTGCACTGGAAGCTTCAGTAATGGAGTGGAAAAGAAGTGTCAAAGTTCTCTATCCCTGTCTACACAGGTGTGGCTGACTGTACCTGTCCTGTCAATTGAGACAAAGTAAGGGCATTTCTCAACAAAGCATTTACATATAAATGCCATTAAGAAACCATATTCAATTAAGAAGTGTTATAAACTGAAAAGTGAACAAATTATCTGCACTGCTAAATTTGAAATAGTTGGACTGAAAGAAGTTGTTTACCTGTTTGTTACTCTTGAAGGCTGTCGAGAAGCTTCAGTTTTTCCATGTAGATGTTGCTGGAGCACAAAGGCGTCCTGCACCTGTTATTTAGATGTTGTCGTCATGTGGGAAATCACTTGCTCCTCTGCGTCTCTCCAACAGTAATAAACATGAGTGTCTTCATCTGGCTGCTCATATCCAGAGGGAACGTGCTGCTGTCTGTCGAAGGCTGTGAATTATCCTTTATCAGCTGAGGTGCAGATACAGCAGAAGAAGGAGTAAATCCCAACTGTCCACTCCAGGATTTTCCCAGAAACCTGTCAGGGTCATCAAAACAAATCCCAGCAGTGGCAGATTTTAATCAGGGAGACTCTCCTGGTGTGACCTCTGTAGACTCAGACTGCATCAGCTCGACACTGGACTGAACATCTGCAAGGAAGTTGAAATGGGTCACTCTTAGTGGTGTAGTAGGCACAGAAAACAAAAAACACAGAAAATCCTGAAATATAAATACAATCTGTAATTGCTTAGTTCACAATTGAAAGAAAGGCAGAAGAGTGATTTCCTTGGGAAAAAAAATCCCAAGCAGAGAAACAGAAACAAAACTCAATATTTTACATCTCCATTTTCACTGGTATGGTCTTGCTTGATTCTAAGAATGTTATCTTTTTCCAAATGCAGTGCACCGCTGACAGCAAGCCAAACAATGTAATGCTAATTAAAATATAGCTCCGCTGCTCTAATGAAATTACATACAAGACAAGGCAGCCAGTGAGAGGCCGAGGAGACCCAGGGCCAGAGGAGCTGTCATGATTCCAGCAGCAGAACGCAGTCTGTTCTTCACACAGTGACAGGGGCAGCGCCTGGGGCTTCTACAGCTCAGCAGCTCCTGCTGAGTTTAAACAGGAAACACAGCTCTGCCAGATTTGCATGTGTGACAGAGACACCAGGTAACGTAGAAACATTACAGATGTGAGAATCCAGAGTGTGATCTGGCAGCCTGCAGCCCCATTTTCTTATTTTATTTGGTAGGAGAAAGAAATCCCTTTGTAATGAGATTCACTTACATTTCCCTAGCTAATTAAATGATGTCCAGTGCAAGGAGTGCAGATCTGGTGTGAGTGGAGTTGTTGCTACTCTGTTACCTCTCTGCTGTGCCCTGGATATTGAAGGTGGTTTGCATGAATGAACCCAGACAGCAGAAGTGCCAGTTATAAGGTTTAGCCATCAATCAAGAGGAGGTGCATCATATTGACATAATTGGCAGATTTAGAGCTATTCATCCTATAAGTATCTAGAATGGAATCCATTGGCAAGAAGCAGAGCAGAGCCGAGCACAGTGAAATCCTGTCACACCACAGTAAAAGGTAAAGACATGCTTTTCCCAAGAGCAGTGCAGACTGTGTGAAAACATGGCACAGCTACTCAAATGCAAGAAAGTTGTGGGCTGGTGGGCTGGTCAAACAGCAGAAAATGCTTCAGAAATTAACCACAAATTCACATTTTATACCTTAATTTAAAAATGTTAGAATTTAGCTAGGGTTTTTGTATGGGACTGTATCACTGTGACCACGTATTGACTGAAGACTCATACGGTCTTATTTTTTGGGTGATCCTCCCAGTTATACACTTCCTTACGAAAACCTTCACCACAAAAGCACATCACTCCCACTTGTTTTGATATCCTTAACTCCATAATGAATGCAGTTATTCAATCCAGAGGGGTTGAAGTACAAGAAGCAATAATGAAGGAGAGAGGAGAGCAGCAAAGACAAGACCCAGCCAGACCAAGGCAGAACAGTGGACACACATGGTTCCAGCAGGTTGGCACCACAGACAGACACTCCTGATGAGAAGACTCCGGGAGGTGAGCTGGATATTAACACGGTAAAACCAGCGACAGAAATCGGACAATCTGACAACACAACTAATTCTTACTTACTTATTTTCGCAATATCGTCGTTGCCTGTTTTCTCTAAGGTACTACTGCTGTTCATTTGTTCAATAAAGCAGAGTTACACTCGATATAACGTACAAGACAAGGCAGCCAGAGAGAGCAGGAGACCCAGGGCCAGAGGAGCTGTCATGATTCCAGCAGCAGAGCGCAGTCTGTTCTTCACACAGTGACAGGGGCAGCGCCTGGGGCTTCTGCAGCTCAGCAGCTCCTGCTGGGCTTAAATAGGAAACAGTTCCGTGAGACAGAGGCACCAGGTAGTGTCGAAAGCCCCCAGACCGGAGAATCCTGTGTGTGATCTGCCAGCCTGCAGCTCCTCGTTTCAATCAGTGTTCGGTCCAGAATGCCACTTTTATTTTAGTGCAGCTGATCATCCATGTTATATGCACATCTTAAATAATTTGTCTTCTTCTAGTAACATATCTATAACATAATGCTGTATATAAGTCAACAGTCAATTCTGAAGAAATAAAGGGTGGTTTTACTCTTGTTGCAACATAAACTTTCTTTGTCCTTCATAGTTTGCATGAAGACTTTCTTGATTTACTTGCTTTGCCAATGATCATCCAGAACTGTCTCGTATGTCTATGAGGCAGCATTCCCTGCAGCTAAACAGACCAAGGGCAGAGGTCTTAGTCTTGCTGTGAATCACTGTGTTCCCCACCCCATGTATCTCGTCCTAATTCAAAAACACTGCACTGATCTTCACTGTGAGCTCATTATTGATGTCATATAATTATTTCTGATCAACTTCTGCTTCAGTTTGTACAATTACAGAAAAGTACATTTATGATTTATTCAGCTGATATATTTATGCAGTGTGACTTGCTCAGGTTCCAGTGTAGCTTGCAAGAATGAATTCAAATGCACCACAAGTAGAAAATAAGACAATATGAACATGTTTTGGAAGTTTGGGGGAGTGATTTTTTTAAGCTATCAAATTATAATAAATAACCAGAGGAAACTCCCTTAAATTCCCTCTGGTCTATATCGACCTTGAATTAAAATGTCAGTCCTTCAGGTTGAATGAGGACAGGACTTTGAAGTCCATCTGTGCCAAACACACTGGGGAAAGGGGTTTTTGCATGACAGTATATCACTGTGCTGTCCCAGTTAGTCACAGTGATATACAGTGTGCCACAAACCGCTTAACTGCCGCCAGAGGCTTGAAGATTAATTTGTGTTACCTGTGCCAACATGTGCTTTAGTTCAGACACGGTAACATTCTGAGATCCACGAAATGTGAATCAAATGGCTTTCTGCTCGTTTCTATTTGTCGTCATGGTAAGAATTATTTGTTCATTAAAAAAAATCTGAAGAAATCAGTCTACAGTTAGTGACTGTAGGCACAGAAGCAATATAAATACAATTTGTTCATCAGTCACACAAGGCAATATACTTATTTGGATCAATCTGAGATCTACTCCATCAGCTGAGCATGTTTCTCCTCTTACCTGATGTGACAGTGACTTGGGTTCCTTGTCCCCAGTAAGCAAAGTCACTGCAGTGCAATTCTGCACTGACCTGGTACAAAGACCCAGTGTAGAGGAATGAACGTCCTTCGGATTGTACAAGCACTTTAAACGACGTTCTCTGGCATTTGATTGTGGATAATTGGAGCCATGCTGGAGCACCAGTGCGTTAGTTCCTTTGTGAGCACTGAGGATGTGTTGTGTCAGGGTGTATGTCTGGTCTCTCACTCCACTGGGCTCTGCTGTAAGCACATTGTGTTGCACAGTTAGTGAGAGGAGAGGTTTTTGTATGACATCATGTCACTGTGCTATTCCAGTTATCACAGTGATGCACTCTCATTCAAGATCTGCTGCAGACCACACAGAGCATGATATTGTAACAATCTGCAAAATCTTTTTATGGCATTTCCTCAAGAAATTTAAATAGTTTAGTCATAAAATATTCCATTCATGATCATCTTATATTTTGCTTTTTTCAATCAAAAAATAAATTTCTTGCACTCATGTTTTGAATGACGCATCAACATCAGGTTCCTGACAAAAAAGAGGAAAGTAGTGCAGAAACTCCATGTTACACATAAGGTAATTGTAAAGATCACTAATAAATGCACTTTTAAGCTGAATGTCCATTATCCATTCCTTTGTTCTGCAGGTGTCTAGGTTCTGCAGTTGGCCAGGAGAATGTTGTTCAAGCTTGAAGGGAATATACTCAAGATGTGCAGAAGTGGATACTGAGGTCTTCACATTTCACTGTCTTCACTTCCTGGTTGAAAGCCTTCTGAGAAACCATGTGTAAATGGCAAGCATGGTCACTCTGCATCTTAATTCAGAAGTTTGGTCAAATTCTCATAATGGCAAAACAAGCTGACAATGGCAAAACAATGTCTAAACAGATAGCTTACTTCATACTGTACTTTGGCCTCAACTCACCTGGCTGAGGAAATGACAGGGGTGGTCAGGGATCAATACTTTCACAATCCCACTCGCTAACAGGGAATGAACCAGGGGGGCAGCTGCAAGGATGAAGTTGTACCCTAGTGCCTAAAAAAAACACAACTGTGCCACTGCCCAAGAAGACCAAGCCATCTTCAAGCCTTAGAATGATTACCACGAAGCGGCACTCACTTCTGTGGTAATGAAGTGCTAGGAAAGCCTTGTGTATATACACTGCTGTATTTCAGGTTCCTTGACCCACTTCAGTTTGCTTACCGCTCAAATCTCAGAAATCTGGACTTATGCAACTCCATCTGCAGCTGGATACTGGATTTCCTGATTGGCAGACCACAGGTGGTAACAATCAAGTATCTCCTCTACAGTGACCTAAACACTGTAGCCCCCAGATTGCCGTCTCAGCCCTAGGCTGTACTCCTTGTTCGCCTATGACAACAGCCATATACAGCAGCAACCACATTATTAAGTTTACTGATGACACCACAGTTACCAGGCCGATCAGTAACATTTTACATAGAAAGTGTCCTCACTAGATGTTTAACTGTGTGGTACAGCAGTACTACCATACATGACAAAGATGCTCTACAAATGGGTTGAGAAAATGGCACAGAGGATGTGATTTACCATTAACCGGTGAGATTCACACCATCCGCTGTCACAGTAAAGCCCAATCCATCATTCAGGATCCCAACCATCCCGGTCACAAACTGTTTTCCCCCCTGTGCTCTGGAAAGCATACCACACTATTAAAGCAGGGGCCACTAGGCTTAACAATGGCTTCTAGCCTGTAGCAGTGCGCATCATAAAATGCTACAGTAACTGCTTAATCAGAAATCAAGGCACCTCTGCACGGCACTTTTTACTTCGCTACCATGTATCTATTGTTCTGTGCGTTTATTGTTCTGCTCCCCCATTTGTATGTTCTGCTATGTTGTGAATGATGGTGTTATATTCTGGTTTTTTCACTCCCCTCCCATGTGGGGGTCCATTTTTGGAGGTGGGTGTGTCCCAAAATTTGGTCTCTCTCTGGATTGGTTGAAGAGAGCGGTCCAGTTTTAAATGCCGGTATGGGACGTCCTGAGGGTGTCTGAAGGGAGGTGTAAGAAGAAGAAATGGCAAAAAAGCGAGACGTGTAGGATTTGTTTTCTTAGCTGTTTTCCGATATAAGCTTAGTTTAGCATAGAGTAGAAAGATAGCTTGCAGAAGACCTGTCTTTGGCTTTGCCACCCTGTTCTCGGGAGACAGGTTTAGCAGGTAATTGCGTTGTAGAATAGTGTAATTAGAGGGGTTTTTTTTGTTGTTCACTTACCCCCGTGTTTTTATTTTACTTTCTAGTGTTTTTTCTGCCATCTTTAACATAGTTGTGTCTATTTCCATCCATTAATCCCTGGCTCATATGTTTGCCCCCATTCATCCCTAGACTGAGCTATACTGGGGACATAACAGATGGTCAACCGTGATTGTAATTGTTTATTGTTTTGTAACATTCTGTGCAGAATTTGTGGTGTTGTCTTTAATACTGTACACGCCCCGAGAGCATTAAGATTAAGAATCCCAATGTACATGTACACATGGCAAATAAACTCCTCTCTTTCTTCTATGATTAAAAAAAAAACTGCACCCAATTTCACAAAACCTTTACTATTGAACAGGTACAGTTTTAAAATCTGTAATACATGGTGCATCGAAGAAATCTACCAATTTCATATTAAGCAAAAAATTATGAATGTTGTCGCAAACCCCTGGTCTCCCCACAGGGCGAGAGCAAGAGTTCCCATGAATTGTCATGTGATGTGATGGGGCCCTTCCTGCTCACTAGTTGTCACAATTGTAATCCCTCCTCTTAAAGGCGCTCCAGCTCTTTTACATTTTAGTTAATTATGTGCACCTGCCTCCAATCCAGCTCCTCCTTAAAAGCCAGACGCTCACTCTGTTCCGGGATCTGCATTGGAAGATAGACGCCCAGAGGCCCGCGTACCACCAAGTCACCCTACGCCACAGCTTGAGGGTAGAGGCCTCCTGTAGGCGTCCTGACCCAGCTGAGTCCGGGGCTCAGAGCTCTTGGTCCTGTCATCCCCATTTTTATTCCCTCTCCCTGCACCAGATCCCATTACGGTTTTTAACTTTGTCCGGTTTTGTCTTGGATGGATCACCCTGTACTGAACTTTTGGACTTCACCCTGGATTTCCCTATGGATCCCCTTGAACTTGTTCGCCTGGATCACGCACCCCCAAGCATCAGTACACACTCGTCACGCCCTCCTGTATGTCTACAACCTCAGTTCTTCATCATCTCCTCCCCGTGTCTGTTTCACTCCCTTCCAGATTCTGCTGTCTGCAAAGTGTCCTGAAAAACTCTTCGTAACACTTGTCACTGTAATACCTAATTCCAATGTGCGATCGAATAAGAACAGGTTGTGCAGCAGATATTTCACCTCAGAACATTTCCAACATAATATGCCTGCAGATTTAACAAGTCGTATTTGTTGGCAAAACTGTCACAAAATCAAGAATATGGTGCTGGGCATACCTTGAAGTTCTGTCCATTTTGTGATATAAAGGTTTTATGAGTTACTGTGTACATTTTACTTTTTTGTGCTTTACCATTTTTATATTTTGATGTTGGAAAGAATAGACATTGATGACAGTTCCCCTTTAAAGAAGGCATATCAGGCCATTAGAGATGTTATCAAGAGCCAGAAGGGATATACTGAAACCCATTCATTGGAATGATTCATTGGTTTTAGATAGGAGAGGTCCAACTAAGTGTTCACCCCAAACCTGAACTATTGTCTGGTTACACAGCAGCTCAGCTACTCAGTGGCTACTCAGTGTTGAAAGCCAAGAACCGTAACAGATCTGTCCTGAATCACTAGTACTAGACCAGTAGGTCAAACTTTAGAGCTAAAAACTCTATGCATTTAGGAGAAATCAATGGGAAATCAAAGAGATCGTCTATACAAACACAAAAACATTTCTCAAAGTCAGATAAGTAAATTAATATGTCATGGTGATACAGAACATCAATTTATCTTTTTAAGCCAAATTAAATTTGTTAAATTAGATATCAGATATCTCATGTCAATCACCCAATAAATCACCTATCTGTCAGCCCAATAAATTACTCATTAGCCAAAAGAGAGGGGGTTTCTGTAATGATATAAATCAGTGTGCCACCGTAGTTATCACAGTGGTTTACTGCTGTACAAAAAATTCTTGTTCCCACATGGAAAAGCTTAAAGGTACAATTGAGGTTACATGTTTTCAAAGCAACTACACCTCTTCAGAAATATAATTTCTTTTGACAAAGAAGTTGCTGTAAGGATTTAACATAATTTAAAATTCTTACAGTTAAGTCTGGTGTTCCTCAGGGCTCAATACTGGGCCCCTTGCTCTTCGGCATTTACATGTTTCCACTTGGTCAGCTTTTAAGATCACATGGCCTCAGCTTTCATTTTTATGCTGACGATACTCAAATATACATCCATACCAAACCTGACAATGATGTGGCTGTCTCTGTTCTTTCTAATTGCATCTCTGACATAAAAATTTGGATGACTCAAAACTTCCTTCATCTTAACTGCAACAAGACTGAAGTCATGCTTTTTGGCACCCCCCATCAACTTTGTAAAGCCAGTCCTGTTACCCTATCTGTAGATGGTTCTGTACTTGAGCTTCAATCAAAATTGAAAAACCTTGGGGTTATATTCGATTCTGGCTTAACATTCGACCCACATGTGCAGCATACAGTCAAAACATTTTTTTTTTCACCTCAGAAACATCGCTGGACTACAGCCAGAATCCTGATCAATTCTAGTGCAAGTGTTCACATTACTCCTATCCTGGAGTCCTTGCACTGGCTTCTGGTCAAATTCCGTGTAGACTTTAAAATCCTCATGCTCACCTATAAGGCTCTGCATGGCTTGGCACCTCAGTACCTGTCTGAACTATTATCGCCCTACTCCCCACCTCACAACCTTCGCTCTTCTAATTCTGCTCTCCTTACTGTCCCCCAAGCCCGTCTACATTGTATGGGCGACAGGGCCTTCTCCTGCTATGCCCCCAAGCTCTGGAACTCTCTCCCCAAGGATATCAGAGAGTCACCTTCTCTAAACTCCTTCAAATCCAGACTCAAAACCTTCTTCTTCAGAAAAGCCTTTACTGAACTGGTTCCATTTTTCACCCCTCTGCTTCTCTTAGTACGACCATCCACGGTCTCCTCTATATATTGTAATTGTGTTTTATCTTGTGTATTCTTCTTATTTATTGTTGTTGTCATCCTGTAAAGTGCTTTGAGAAGCCATCTTTAAAGGCGCTATATAAAATAAAGTTTATTATTATTATTATTATTATTATTATTATTATTAACAAAGTACAAAAGCTTTTCAATTTTTTCCAACAGAGGAAGGAAAATGACAGCTAAGTTTTATATCAACACAAAGTTTTAATGTAGAGGTAAAATTGATAAAATGATTAAAGTAATGATTAAAAGGCAATATAACTGCAAAACTAATATTATAAAAAGTATGATAAAAGGAATGTCGTTAGATGTTACACACAAAGACAGTGGAATTTTATGAGCTTGCTCTTGACTTAATCCTGCACACAAAAAAACCAACATACCTGTAAACACTGAACATTACTCCAGTGTCCAGCAGTGAGCCCCTTATTTGCAGCAGACCAAAGATTGATTCCTGAAAGTGTGGTCAGTCTCCTGTAGTGACAGACTGAACCCACTGAGGTGTTGTGGTCAGTCATCCAGGTTCTAAATTGGGCCTAGTCTTTGAGATGGTGTGTTCAGTCTGCAGCGATGAACTAGACTCAGTCTCAGAGGTATTGTGGTCACTCTGTGGTAATAAACTGGATCCCGCCTCAGAGAAGTGTGATCAGCCTCCCAGGTTCTCAGATGGACCCAGTCTCTGTGCTGTGATGTTCCAGCCATTGAGCAGCAGATCTCTTCCATCATTCCATTGTGTTTCTCTGTTCTTGAGTGTTCTGCACAGAAACTGCCTGCAATGATACAAAATCGTTATGTTTTGAGTCCTATTTCAGATAAGAACTGAAGAAGGAATGGCTTTGTGACTACTTGATACTCTAGAGCTACCACTAGAAGGAGCTGTTTGCACACTGAACACTGATAGTCAGGACGTGTTTCTGCAGCTGCTGAAAATGATCAATGTGACATTTGAGCAGTTTATGTGTAGAAGGGATCAAATCAGCTTTGTGAGATCCTGTGCTTCCTCAATGCATAGCAGCGTCTGTAAGTAGAAGTTTGTACTGTCTTTCACAGCAATGAATCTTGTATTTTTGAGAAGTAATGCTGATGTCCAGAGTTGTAAAAGAAAGACCTTCTTCTTCCTGGAGTCTGTCTGAATCAACCCATCTGACAGATGCTCACTTCAAACTCATTGACTTCACATCTCAGGTTTTTTGGGGTCAGATTTACACTCCTGTAATAAAGGATACTTATTATGTGGTTATGTGAATGAGGAATACACTCAGATAGATAGGATTATAAACTCACCTGTGACTTATATCAGAACAACACAGACTCAAGCTGAAAAACATTCCTCTAACATCCTTCAGATTTCTCACTCCCTTCCTCGACTCATAGATTTTGCTGGGTTTCTGTCGATATGGCTGCTGAGCTGACAGCTGGGAGGCTCTTGAAGAAGGAAGTTCTCCTCAGTGTTGCATGTCATTCAGTTTGACAGGATGTAGTGAGTGTTCTCCCCAGTGTGAGTGCTTGCCTATCAGTGTGAGGATTATGAAGGTATTCTAAGGCAGGATCAGTAAGCTGCTGAAGAAAAGGGTAACAGTCCAAGGTAAACAAGCACACTTAACGGAAGTGAAGTCAAACACCAGGAGTCAAAATGGTGAGAAAATCAAGGTCTAAGTCTGGAGTAAAATAAGGGGCAAACACCAGTCAAAAATCCAGAGTAGGAGAGGGTCAAAACCAGAGGCAGCAACTGAAGCAGAACTGAGAGAACTCTGAGACCAAATCCAGCTTCAAGACTGAGCAGTAAGTAGACAGGAGAGGTGGTTTAAATAGTAGTAGGAATGATAATCAGATGCAGGTGTGGGTGACAATTACTGATGCAAGAGAAGAGTGGGGGCTCAGAGATCAGAGCACTGGTGCAAAAAAAATCTCAACAACTGGGGGCTAAAGGCACACAGCTTCACAATGAGTACAAAATCATCATTTTAACTATGGAATATATTCATGGCTCACAGTAACAGCCTCTTTCTTACATTACTCTTACATTGGAGATCACAGGTCCATCTGTGTGTGTCAAAGGACCAAGCAGTCTCCAAAGATGCTTTTATTTATGGTTTCTAAGAGATGGTATGAAAAGAGCACAAGCCTTGTAAACACCCCAAAAATAAGAAATATTTTTTCAATATGTTCTAGTTTGTTTAGTTACAAATGAGCTACACATAATTTAAGTGAATGTTTTTGATCAAATTTGATCAAATTTGAACACTTTTATGGGTTAAAGAATTGTCAAAGAATGACAACTATTGAATTTATCAATGATTCAAAACAGATATGATCTAAATCATGTATATATTTCCAGTAAAACTTTTATGCCTGTGTGTCAGCCCATGTTGTCTCCCTTTATAAAACCAATACATTTCTGACTCAAACTAATGATGAGTCAGCTTTGTGGAATGTAATCAACCTATTTAAGAGGTTTATTTTCTTCTAGTGAAAATGTAAACCACAGAGCACTGAGCCACACTCTGTCTGTTCTGCTAGATTTTGTCTCACCCTACAGGCCACCTGCTGCACAGTGTCTCTCGCGCAGTAATAGACTGCAGTGTCTTCAGCTCTCAGACTGGTCATGTCCAGATACAAACTGCTGCTGTCCTTCGAGGCCGTGAATCTTCCTTGTACAGCCGGGGCGTAGTTGTTGCTAGAACTGGAGTAAAAGTAAACTATCCACTCCAGCGCTTTCCCAGGAGCCTGGCGAATCCAGTACATGCTATAGCTGGCAACATTAAACCCAGAAACTGTGCATTTCAATCTGTGAGACCCTCCGGGTGTGACCACCGCTGACTCTGACTGGGTCAGCACAACATCGGACTGGACACCTGCAAGACAACAAGGGAATTAATGTGACTCTGAGGTCCTCAATAGATTCAGGTTCTAAGGTAGTAATTATTACTGTTCGGTTATCCAATAAAGCAGAGTTACACCCTCAGGAACGTACAGGACAAGGCAGCCAGAGAGAGCAGGAGACCCAGGGCCAGAGGAGCTGTCATGATTCCAGCAGCAGAGCGCAGTCTGTTCTTCACACAGTGACAGGGGCAGCGCCTGGGGCTTCTACAGCTCAGCAGCTCCTTCTGGGCTTAAATAGGAAACACAGCTCTGCCAGATTTGCATGTGTGACAGAGACACCAGGTACCATGGAAATATCACAGACAAGAGAATCCTGTGTGTGGTATTCCAGCCTGCAGCTCCTCATTTCACTCTCTGTACTGGGCTGAGTAGAAATTTTAATTTAGGGGAGATAACGTATATTTGCTTTTGTCAATAAAATGATTAATAGAAGAAATGTTTTACAAAAATGATATTTTCCGCTGAACCGTAGAGGTTAAAAGCTTTTGGGGGTTTGTGCTTACAGCTTCAACAATTGCCCAGCAATAACAATATTGTTTATTAATTAATTATTGAGTTTTAATGCAAAGTCATCTCATATAAGCACAATTTAGATGATTTAAAACCATTTTTTAAAGATGGCGCCATTCAATGGCGACATCTCGTGTGTAGCTCTCATGTTGTTTATTTTCGTGTTATGTATCACTTTTTGTGCACAAAATGCCCCCACTCCACAGCAATCGCCGGACAGTAAGGTCGAAGACCTTCACTGTCGCATCTGTACTCAGCGTGACTTGAGAGACTGCTGCGTCTTCTGTTTCGCTGACATTTGGCTGAAACCCGACATTCCCAATACCATTGTACAACCTGCTGGATTTTCGCGTTATAGAATGGACCGCACAGTGACTTCCACCTGCAAGGAGAAAGGAGGTGGAGTGTGTTTCACGGTTCATAACCTTTGGTGCACAGACGTAGAAATCCTCCACAGATCTTGCTCATCTAATCTGGAATACCTCACTATTAAATATCTTCCTTTTTACCGACTGAGGAAATTTGCGGCTGTTATGACCGTTGACCCGCATGCATGCTGATTCTGGAGCGACACTCAGCGAGTTGTACAGCGTCATCAGCAAATCTGACAGCACACATCCGGAAGTCGTCTCTCACAGCCACTTACAGCGGCAAACACATTATTAAGTTTGCAGATGACAGCACAATGACTGGGCTGATCAACAACACCGATGAGTCCTCATACAGGAGCCAGGTGGAGCGTCTTATAAGATGGTGTCTTGATAACAATCTGGTCCTGAATGTCAGCAAGAGAGAATAACTCATTGTGGACTTCAGGAGACCCAGAAGGACTCAGGCCCCATCTGTATTGAGGACACAGCAATTGAAACCTGAAACTGTCAATTGAAATCGGAAACTAAATTAAAAAAAATAGTTGTGGTGTTAATATGCATCTGGATTTTTTTTTATACATATAAAAGTTTAGACATTTATTAATTGCAGATGTTCCAAAACATCCAAAAGTATATATATAGTTTTCAGATAGTATGGTCCTCCTCCTGTGGGAACGAACTGGACGCAGACTCAAGTTATAGGTCAAGAAGAATTTTATTGATTCTCTGGGCTCAACCTGTCAGTTTGGTTCAGGTATTTTCTAGGCCAAAGTGCTTTTAATAATGTGAGAGACAAATGTATTATTATAAATCCCACACGACAATTTAATCTGGGAAGGAATGCCTCAAGAACTTTTCAGTGCTTTTGAGTTGAATCTAAGATCAGCTGCTTGCACACTGGAAACTAATAGTCTGTATATGTGTTTCCGCAGCTCTTATGAAGGAGCAATGTAACATTTGAACAATTTGTGTGTAGACAGGATTAAGTCATTTTTGTGAGTTTGTTTGTTTCCTCACTATTCTTCAGCACAGCAATTCTCAGCAGTGTCTCGGCCTGCACAGTTCTCATTAATAAGTTAAATCTTTCATTCAAAGTAGTCAGTCTTCCTTTGTGATGTCACCAGATGAGAAGTTATCGATGCACGCTAAATCAGTAACCGGCAAGTCCGGTGTATTAGAGATATCCTTGCCCCCTACCAAGATGGCTGAATGGGCCAAACCTGGTAGTACCAAGGTTGTTGCTTGGAACAGCTGTATCTTTCATCAAGGGAATCAACTGTGCGCTCTGGCTAGAGCATATAAGTCGATTAAAGAGACCATTTGAGAAATAGCTGACATGATAGAAGTGAGAAAGAATAAGGGAATTAGAGAATAAGAAGACAAGCAGAAAAGTGAGCCCTCTGACGGAAGGCGGATGATCCTGTGTTGAGCCAGAAATTCCAGTCTTTGTCCCGGACAGGTACAACTCAGCTGACAGGTGCTCACATCATACCCGGTGACTTCACATCTCAGACCATCCTGATTTTTTCGGACCTGCAGAACTGGAGGAAAAGACACATTTTCTATGCTTAGCGGAATTAGGAATGAACTAAGACAAGCAAATTGACAGAATGATCTTAGTACAGATCACAGGTATTTGTGTGTGTGTGTGAAAAAGGAACAAGCTGTTGCCAGAGATGACCTTTTGGTCTGTTTTAGACAGTATGAACAGATTACTAGCCGTTAAATCAGTATAGGGAACAAATGACACTGAAAAAACAAAACAAACTAGATGTCTGCATTTCATTAAATCAAAATTTAAATATATCACTTGGCAGTGTAATTCATAGGTCAATATAATTTATTTTCCTGAAACTTCCATGATGAATAAACTGTCT
Organism: Lepisosteus oculatus; assembly: GCF_040954835.1. Lineage (NCBI taxonomy): Eukaryota > Metazoa > Chordata > Actinopteri > Semionotiformes > Lepisosteidae > Lepisosteus > Lepisosteus oculatus. The sequence goes on along the minus strand of NC_090699.1, from coordinate 7,519,322 downwards.
ACAAACTGAACTTGTAGTATCCTACTGTTAAAAGTGATAGCTACAAGAAATTGAGAAATGCTCAAAAACGTTTTAAAAGATCCTAAAACTTCTCTTATTTTTTTAGGTTAACGTACAGTATGAATAATACAACATGGATGCATAATTTGTTACAACAAAATTATGAAGAAATCTGTATTTATTATGTAAAAAAAAGTGGGACAATTTCTGAAAAACATCTTATATTTTTATTTTTTTGTCCTGCCATTTCACAGTGTGAAAGAAATATGCTAATGAGGAAAATGTATTGTTCAAATTTTTGTCTTATTTTTAATGCAGGAGAAATTCAACAATGTAACAATCTGACTACATACAAATTTAATTGCGCATATATATATCATATATTATATATAATATATATTGCCCATTGTGAATTTACACCAGTGAGTACTTATCATCAGTCCAGTGCCACACTAAGCCACACTCTGTCTGCTCTGCTAGATTTTGTCTCACCCTACAGGCCACCTGCTGCACAGTGTGTTTCTCGCACAGTAATAGACGGCAGTGTCTTCAGCTCTCAGACTGGTCATGTCCAGATACAAACTGCTGCTGTCCTTCGAGGCCGTGAATCTTCCTTGTACAGCCGGGGCGTAGTTGTTGTCAGAACTGGAGTAAAAGTAAACTATCCACTCCAGCCCTTTCCCAGGAGCCCGGCGAATCCAGAACATGCTATAGCCGGCAACATCAAACCCAGTAACTGTGCATTTCAATCTGTGAGACCCTCCGGGTGTGACCACCGCTGACTCAGACTGGGTCAACACAACATCGGACTGGACACCTGCAAGACAACAAGGGAATAAATGTGAATGCGAGCAGTTCAACAAATGCAGAGACAGTTGTACAAAACATACCGAATCAAAAAGAAATACCAATAAAAGGTATTCGATTTAAAAGAAAATATAACACTACTGTTCAAATTTTCATTTTTTTCATTTCATTTTTTGGGGATTTCCATTTTCGCAAAATCGTCGTTGCCTGTGTTTTCTCTAAGGTACTACTGCTGTTCAGTTGTTCAATAAAGCAGAGTTACACTCGATATAACGTACAAGACAAGGCAGCCAGAGAGAACAGGAGACCCAGGGCCGGAGGAGCTGTCATGATTCCAGCAGCAGAGCGCAGTCTGTTCTTCACACAGTGACAGGGGCAGCGCCTGGGGCTTCTACAGCTCAGCAGCTCCTGCTGGGCTTTAAATAGGAAACACAGGTCTGCCAGATTTGCATGTGTGACAGTTAACACTTCTGTCTTGCAGAGCTAAGGCCCTAGGTTCTATTCTGGACCTGGGGTGCTGTCCCAGAGAATTCTTATGTTCTCCCCTGGGTTTTCTCAGGGTGTTCCAGCTTCCCTGAATTGGAAAAAGTGGTTAGAAAATGGACTGGTAAGTGTTTTGGGAAACAGACACATTCCAGGATGGCATTAACCAAGACATAGAAATGCATACTATATATTTGTGTGAGGTTTTGGGTTTCTTGTAATTTCAATATTATTGCATGGAAAAAGCAGCTGAATAAAATGTATGTACCTTTCAAGTGTTTTGCATCAATTCAGAGAGTGTTTAATTTGACTCTCATGGCTTTCTACTGTTATATAGCCATATCTCAAAGGCAATGTGGTAGGGTGCACTCTACACTGCAGTGCGGTCAAACCTAAAAGCTGTCGATATTCTATATGAATCTTTCTTTGTGTCTTTGAAATAGTAAACCTGATCCAGACAGAATCCTTTACAAATTTCCAGTTTTGATAGAAGGTACTCTGTGGCAATCTGGTTTGATCAATTTGTTTCAGGCACTGAAATAGATTCTTTTGTGAGAAAAAAGGCCTTATATCATGTACACTGTTTTCACATTTATATTAAAAAAATAAAAGCAATATTATTTTCTAGATAATATAAGTTAAGACAAAATGAAAAACATGCAAATGAAAAAAATGTTTATCTTATTTATCTGGTATTCCAGCATAATATAAATTCAATCTACCATGTTTCCCAAACAAGATAAGACAGATGGTGATGGATAGGTTTCCATTATAATTTGTACTCTTTACAGCATCCTTATAGTAATGAGTTAGATACCTTTATATAGTTAAGAAATGTGCAGATTTCCAGTTAATAAAACCTACTGAATCTTGATATTTTATGTGGCACACGACACCTGAGGTCTAACAGGGCTTTTAACAAGATTCTAAAGACCATTCTTACAACCAAACAGCACTATGTGACCGATTTTGGGAAAGTAAAAGAATAAGATTCACCTTCATAAACACTACAAAAAACATTTTTAATTGCTTTATTTTTTATCTTCAGTATATTTTTATTATGTTTCCAGCAAATCCACAAAACCAACCATAAACCCAGTCAGGGGGACTCTGTCAGGGGGGTGAGAGGGATGAGCAAATAATCAAACACTGAGAAAAGAAAAGATTATGATCTCTTTCTGCATTTTGGAGCAGATAGGTGTTGTTGATTTTATTACTAGACATGTTGATACTGCTGGAATTGTGGTTATCAAATGGGACTTTAAATTAAGCTGGTCTCAAGATAAAAGTCTCCCCAAAACAGTGTTTTAAATTCAGCTCATGGATGGGCTATATTCAAAAAGAAAATACTTCACCATATTTTAATGTGTAGAACAAAAAAGGAAATAAATCCTCTATAAGTCTATTCCAACCTCCCATTTTGTCTGGTCCTCTTTCTTTCAAATAGTACCAATCTTTTCTGTCTGTTCTCTATCAGTTTTGGTTTGTCAGTGTTCTTTCCCTTATTTCTCTCCAGGGTTTCAAAAGTCCATTCATAAGCCTGTGAATGTACAGCCCATCTAAAACCACACCCCTAGGCACATCACAATATTTGTTTCTGTATTGGACTCATCTTTAATTTGCAAGCAATATGGGCTCTCTCTCTCTGAGTGTTTTTGTACTGTCAGTGAATTGCACTTCCTCACTGTAACTCTCAGGCACAGTATTAGACGACACTGTCCTCAGCTTTCACTGATACTAATATTGTCCCAATCATTCCAGACCCTTCCCAGGGGGCTGTCAGATCCAGTGTGTAGCATAGCTGCCATCAGTCAGGGAGTATCCAGACACCTGGCAGGACAACCGCAGGGACTGTCCTGGTTTTACGATTTCTGATGCTTACTGTGCAAAACTGGACACAGTACAGTTCTGCAGGGAAATGGCACAGTGTATTACAGACAATTACTACATTGTAAGTATCAGAACAACAAAGTTATCGGATAGAAAAATTCAGAATGAGAAGAATAATATAAGTCAAGAGTAGCTTGTTTCCCTGGACACTCACGACCTGAGGCGTTAATCATGTGAAAACCTGCATTATTTTTGAGGTTGAGTGATCAGGACTGAGTAACTTCTATTACAGTAGCAGCTGTATTTGTCAGTAGAGAGTGTATATGTGATTTACATAAGTTATCAATATTCAAATAGGAAGAGTTCTACACTACAGTATATACTGTATATATATGTATGTCTTAAAGTGCCCCTGTGTAGTTTGCAATGAAATGGGACTTAAAAGCTCTTAAAAGTCAATGTTGTGTACTTTCATTATGCATTCACAGTACAATAAGACAGTGATAATAACAGTGTGTTAGAGCAGAGTATCACTTCAAACTCCTTTGCGCTCCATTGCTGTGCTGAAGTTTGCCTCTGATTTCAGTCAGGTGATGTTCATGGTGCTGTACAGACATTATAGGCTGTCAAAAGAGGGAGCTGTTGGAACACATTAGATCCAACATTTTCATACCACAGAAAACAAGTGGAACAAATTAACTAGAAATAAGAAACAGAGATCCTGAAGTTACAACATTTTAGAACTATTTTTAGTGCATTTATAAAAGAAACACATTATTACAGTGTGACAACGGTTCACAATGCATGTGGCTTAGGGAAAATGTGATAGGAATTTATTTGTTTATCAGTAGTAACACAACAAAATCACACATTTACTGACATCTGATTTCATGTAAAAAATGCATATTATGCTTACCTGGTATTCAAGTATAATTCACAGAAATTGATCTTCAATCCAACACAACCCTCACCTAGACAAGAGGATGAATGGATAGATATAAAACTTTCCAGTAATGCGTTGGCATTTCATTATATATTCAAGCAATCTGTAGAATTCTAGTTGTTGTCAAAGGCAAATAAGTTCTGGATCCCGAGATGAAGTTTATGCAACTGAGTTTATTGCATGCAAGGAACAATAAGACCAAAGTATTGTTCGGAATATAGGTACAAAACTTCCAGTGTATATAGTAAATTTCAAATATTTCTGACGTAATTCGTTACCATGGTAATGGGGGGAGGTCACTGTGTTCGGACAGTTCCCAGACTTTGACCACTTTTAATGGTCGGTTTTAGGTTTCCTTAGTTGGGGGGGTTTCTAGTTTGCATGTGGAATTCTTATCAGTTAACTCCCATCCCCTGCCATAACTCAAAGCCTGGAATGTCTTGTGTCACAAGATGTCCTTGGGCAGAAATGAATCAGTTAACCCCTTCTTCACATCTTATATCTTTCTTCACAGTTCATAAACCAAACTGAAGATGTTGTCGAAATGGTAAACTGGGTCTGAAACCAATAATATTCAGAGTAACGTCTAGACTCTGGAGTAATGCAGAGCAATAACAAACAAAAAATTGATCTCTTTCTCCATTTTGGATTACACAACTGTTGGCATTTTCCTTTTGGATCCAGGATTGAGGCAGAAAACACAGCAGGGATGAGGATTCTAAGCATGGCAACAACAAGGACATTAGGAGCAAGATCCCATGGAGCTCAGAGCCTCTCTATCTCTAACTCTATCACAAAGGCCAGAACAGAGTCTGAGGAGTCCTTAAATATCCTGCACCACCTGATGTGGGCGTGGATGTAAATTGCTCACAGGTGATGCAGATTTTCTGTCGCCACACGTTTCAATGGTAACTGGCACTGAGTGACAGAAGGGTAGCCAGCTGCCATGGCAGATTCTAGCTCTCTCCACAGCTCTGCAGCAGTTCAAGCTTGACAGATATGCTACAGTGTAATTCTATGTCTGAGGTCTTTCATAGATTCTAAGATTCTAAATACCCTTCCTACTCCCAAACAGCACCTTGAGGACCTTGAGAAAGTAAAAGAAGAATAGGATTCTTCTTTACAGTCCAAAAAATGATTTTAATTGCATTAGATTTGCAATTGTTCAATATCACGAACTCTTGATGCTCATGGTGCTGACACTGTGGGCTGCCAAAAGAGGGAGCTGTTGGAACAGAATAGATCACGAAGAATATTTCATATTACAGAAAACCAGTGGAAATACTAACATGTAGTAAGAAACATGGCCTGAAATCACAACTTAGTGAAATTATTATTTTTTATTTATTAAAGTAACAGATTATCATCCTTTGACATAGTTTTGAAATGTTCATGGCATAGGATGAACATGACAGAAATGTATTTGTAGATCACAAAAAAGAGCACACAAAAAAATCTTATATAATAACATCTGATATAATGTAAAAAAGTCTTCTTTGTGATCAAATATTTATTTTTGCAATCATTTGAAACAATAACACATATATAAGAATAAGCATCATCTAACCCAGAAGATGACAACAAAACTCCCAAAAAGAAAAAGAATTCAGTGACTCAAATTTGACAACCAGCGAAAGAAAACTGAAAATTTTAGTGAAGTTTTTGAAGTGAGTTTTTGTGAAGTGAAGTTTTTGATATTTTGAAGTGAGTTTTTGATATTTTATCTCTTCTGCCTTTTCTCGTACCTCTTATATACAGAATGTCTTCTGTTACATTTTCTCCAAGACGGCATTCTGTTTTACTCATTAAGTTGTAGTTGTGCCCTCATGTCTACTCGTTTACAGGACTGGGCATTCTTCTGAAACAGAGTAAAATAAGTTCCTCAAGAATACAATAATATCAGTTCTGCTGGGAATTGAACCTACAACCTAGTTATAAGTTGTTAAAACCTCTAAGCTTTCAGTTAAGAATCTATTTATAGTGCTTTAACCAGTTTAAACTCTACACCTTTGCCTATTTAGGTGTGTCACCTGTGTCAGTCTGCAGGCTGTTCATTTGTCTCTATGTGTGTGATGTTCCACATCCCTCCTCTAGAGGGTGCTCCTACCCATTTCTGTCATGATTAGTTTTTATTATTTCCTGGTGTGTCTCGTTTGCATTTTGGTTAAAAGCCTAGCGTCTCCACAGTTCCTGGCTCAGCATTGGAAGATGGACACCACAAGGCTTGCCTTTTCCCCAGGCTCGCGAGTAGCCCAAGGGTAGGTCTTATTCCCCAGTGTCCTAACCATCTGGGTCCGGGGCTCGGAGTGCCTGGCCCCTTTAAGGTTTTAGTTCTGTGTTCACAGTCTTGCTTCCCTTTCCCAGGGATTTTAACTGTCTTCAGTTAAAAGATGGATCAGATGGATCTCCCGGCCTTTGGACAAGGGATTGCACCTGATAACCCCTTTTTGGACCTGTTTGGACTTGGTTGCCTCCCCCTTGTCTGTCAACCCATCCTGACCCTGCTTTATCTTCCCCTGATGTACTTCTCCAGACACTTCCGGATTATACCGTCACGCATACAGTAGGTTCTTTAAACAACACACTTCATGGGAGTCAGAACCGGCTCCCATGACAATACAGTGTTGGAGGAGTCCATCTTAGAGAGTTTGAACCTGCCCTGGCCAGACTCTGTGTAACTGATTGGATAATGGCACCTTCCATTCCCGACAATCTAGTCCTTTTCCTGGGAATGGTGGATCCAGTATGTTGTGTTTCCACTCTCAAGTTATTGTGTATCCCGACCACATACAGGACAGTTTCGTGACCTCGCCTTTCAAGATTGATTCGAGATCACGACATGAGGGTCCAACTAAGTCACCTGAACACTGCAGACCACGCCTGTCAGGGATGAACAGACACACAGTCCCCAAAAACAGGTCATTAAATAATTCCACTGCCACCACATCTCAAGGTCCAGCTTTGCCAAGTTTCTTTGTGAGAACTTATACTTACATAGGGTTAGAAAGACAAAGAACAAAGAATCAAGAGGAAACCTTCAGCACCAGAGGCTCAAGTTTCAGACCATTTGAGATCTCGTGGTCATAAGTAGCTGGATTTCATATGTGCAAGTGTGTGGAATTATGAGAGCAGGCAGCCCTTGATTGACATGGAGCAATAACTTGCCAAACACTAGACCTCAGGACCTCCATACTCCTCCAGGTCTGGTGTTCATTACCACCAGCTTTAATCGCACTTTATATTAAAGAGTCAGATATTTCAACCCATCTAGCTATTTACTGTAATTGGCCTTATCTATATGAAATCAAGGGGGTGGAGCCTTTGCAAGAGGTATAGTAGCATCCCAGCCACTCCATTCCTTCCCCAGGGGGCTGTTGGCTGTTTAGCATAGCTGTCATCAGTCAGGGGGTATCCAGACACCTGGCAGGACAACCGTAGGGACTGTGCTGGTTTTCTGATGCCGACTGTCTTAAGTGGACACAGTGCAGATCTGTGGGAAATTGACACAGTGTATTACAGTGAGTTAAGACACTGTATTAAACACTGGAAGAAAAGCTGCAATAACAAAGTCTCAAACAGGCTCTGTCCACTTACCCTGCATATGCAGGCACAGAAGCATTAAACACATGAGAACCTGCAATGTGCTTGAGAAACAAGGGCAGCCATCTTCTGATTGACTGCTTCATTTATCAGGGGAATATACCCAGGATTTGCATAAATTAACATTCAAACATATAGATTGCAGCGTCTCTCTATATACCTCAGAAACCATTGCCATGCAGTTTGCAGTGACATTTCATGAGAAGCACTGTGTGCCTCTGCTACGGGGCACAAAGTTTCCTTTTGTTATGCTAATTCAGTCACTGTTGTGGGTGGTGTTGTGTTGAGATCAAAATTGCTCAACATGTGTGACATTGGCGCTTTGCACTGCCTACAGAGGGAGCTGTTGGAAAAGAAGAAAAGCTTATTCTTTTGAGGACTTTCTTATACCCCGAGATAAAAAAAAGAAACAGAAAAGGAGACTCTCAAAGGTGAATAGCAGCGTATTTTGCACGTCCCTGTCACTGTGCCAGAAACTCTCCAGGGAGGAAATCACAGCTGCAGGGGCAGTTTTATGATACTAATAAATTATTCCACTTCTGTAGTGAAATACAGGAGGGATCCACACAGACCAGGGGCAGGAGAGATAAACTGCTGCACCAGGGGGATGGAGGGGAACTTCAGGGAGGACAGGCTGTATAAGACTGGAGTGGATTTGTGCCACAATACAGGAGTTAGCATTCCTGCTCTTCTTACAGTGACCAGAGACAATTGTCAAGGAAGCTGGGTGAGACTCCTGTGAAGTGCGTTGTTCAAAGACCCTATGCGTGGTGGTATAGGAAGAGTCTGGAGAAGGACATCAGGGAAAGATACAGCAGGGTCAGGATGGTTGACAGACAAGGGGGGAGGCGACCAAGTCCAAACGGGTCCAAAAATGGGTTATCATGGCACAGTCCGTAATCTAAAGACCGGGAGATCCAGCCAAAATGAAGACACTTAAAGTCCCTGGGAAGGGGAACGTAGACCAGGAACACAGAACTAAAACCTTAACGGGACCAGGTGCTCCGGGCCCCAGACTCAGGAGGTCAGGACACCGTGGTGAAGCCTATGCCGTTGGATCCCGCTGGTAGGTGGACTTCCGGGCGTCCATCTCCCCATGCTGAGCCTGGAACTGCTGAGACTCTGGGCTTTTAAACCAAAATACAAATGAGACACACCGGGAAATAATAGAACCTAATTATAACAAAACAGGGAAGGAGAGGAGAGGTGTGGAACAGAACAACACTGTGTGCTAGGGCGTGCTGACAAGCGCTTTGGCGATTTTTAATCGCCAAGTAGTCAGGAATTTAGATTAGCATCATATCCAAAGGATGGCACCTCCCCACGTTCTGCTGCAGAATGAAGAGCACCACTTACTGGCTCATCAATACTACTTGCAGAAGTCTCTCTTCCCAGAGAAATACAGATATTTCTTAAACCTCTGTGCAAGTGTCACACAGTATGCCATTATTAGAATTCGGGCTCCTGAAGAAATTGAAAGGTCAGTAAAACAAACCTTCAGTTCTGGATCATCACTGATGCACAAGTGAGAGATGCTTCTTAGGTGTCACGAATTGCACTCACACATGCATTCCCACGAGCTCTTCTCTCCCCAAACGTTCACGCACCAATCTTCTCAGCACTATTTAAACCCTCACTAGTCTTCCTTTCCTTGCTCACAATTGAGGTCTCCTCCCTGAGCTCCGTACTTGTACGTTCCCAACCCTGATTTACTACTGTTAGATTCCCGGCAATTCGACTCTACGCTCCTCTCCGACTACGCCTTCACCACCCAATTTGGTACCGACGCTCCCTAGACGCAATCCTGGATTTTGGACTCAGCTATAGTTCTTCGACAATGTTTTCGCCTCCCGATTTGGTACCGACGCACCCTAGACCCCTTTTGGACCCTGCTTTTCTATTTGACCATGTCTTCGCATCCCATCTCTACTCCAAACCTTCCTTTCTGAAGAGCCTCGCATAGGATCCCAACCTTCCATAGTCCAGGCCACCGTGAAATTAGGTATAAATTAAACCCTTTAACATTTTTATTGACATAAACTAAGTGGGGAGAAGTTTTTATTTAGGAGTTATTGCAACATGTTAAAATGTATTTTGATATAAAACTATATATAAAGCAAAACCTTACCTGGAACAAACAGTCTGTTTAAGTTTTTCTTAAGAATTTGTGATTGAACAAAATAAGCTTCAAATAGCAATTCAATAGTCACACAGTTCTGTGACAAGGTTGGTACACAAACGTACAGTATAATGTTCAAAATTGTAAATACTGTACAACTAATTATCTGCATGTTAGGGTAGAATCCCACAAAGTTATCAGAAGGAATCGTGTGATTTGTCTAAATGTCAGTCATCATGAATAGATAATATTCATTGAGGGGACAACATTGATGAGCAACATGATTCATTACTCTTGCATAATGAGAGTTACAGTGTGAGCAGAGGGTCGTGAGTATGAATCTGCTTTCCTTTAAGTCTCTCTCTGTGGGTGTTTTTGTACTGTCTGTGAATCTCACTTCCTCACTGTGACCGTCGGGCACAGTAATAGACGCCACTGTCATCAGTTTTCAGGCTTGTCATCTGTAAGTAGACTGTGCTGCCGGAGTCTGTACTGATGGTGAACCGGCCCTGGAATGAGGGCGCGTAGCTGTTGCCATAAGTATGATAATATCCCAGCCATTCCAGACCCTTCCCAGGGGGCTGTCGAATCCAGTGTGTAGCATACAGTAGATGCCATCAGTCAGGGAGTATCCAGACACCTGGCAGGACAACCGCAGGGACTGTCCTGGTTTTCCGAGTTCCGATGCCGACTGTGTTAACTGGACACAGTGCAGATCCGCAGGGAAATGACACAGTGTATTACTCTCAGTTAAAATATTGTAATTATCACAATGACAAGGGGGGTGAAAAATAAAAATGAAAAAAAAGAAAAATAATAAGACTGGTTCGCTTGACAAAGTACAGTACATGCCAGTAAAGTCAGGAAGACAGTTCTTACCTTGGACACACATGAAGAGAAGAACAAAACCTGTGACAGTCTGCATTGTCTGAACAACAAGCATGATTACTTTCCCTAGTGTTTGCTCAGCTGTGTGTACCTGGTTGATTTAATCAGCACAACCTGAATATGATTTTAATACATTATGCAAATTGAAATTGAATTTCTCAAGGTCAGATTATATGTCAGATTTTTCCACATACAGTAATTACAATGGTTAGCTCTAAAGGTCTGTAAAGGGTGTGGGTGAAGTACCATTGCGTGCAATAAATTCAAACTAGTTAGAAAATCCACTGTATACTCCGATTTTCATTTGGAGGGCTATCGAGAGTTGTCCGTGGTGCTAAAATGGATATGTTAGTACAATAAAACTTTAAATTTTAGTTGGGCTCACAGCTACGATTTAATAAGAAACGGAAAATTAAACGAGTTAATTATTTAGTTTAAGCCGTTTTCGTCTCTCAAAAAAGAGGAAGTGTGCCGGCGCTGTTAAAAGAGAGGAAACCGCCTCATATTTCAGTTGAATTCTTTAAGACAGATGCACTCGCCAGGCAGTTTCTCCACGGGGCTTTACAGTGGAAGCACAGTTGTGCGTTTTCACTTTCGCGAGTTTGTGGTTAAAATCCACGATCTAGCACTCGTCTAGACGCCACACGCTTAACGCTTGATCATGCTTAACGCTGTCCGATATTACTGCTCTAAGAAGGAAGAAAATCATCCGTTGATTAAACAGGAAATGATATTAAAGTGGGATTCTTATAAACAAAGCTGCTTTTGAAAAGCGCTCAGCACAGATTCTATCCAACTGGCTTTTATGCAGCAGCAAGGCCGGGGGCCCCCTCAACATGCAATATTTTTTATCCACGCGTTCAAATGTGAACTCTTTCTGTTGCTGCAGTGAATGATCCAACTGTAAGCCCCGTTAAAAAATGACCAATCATAATCGACCGGTAAAAGGTAATGTTTCTGGAGAGCAGAAAAGAATAGCACGATAAGCTTTTTCAAAACAGAGGTATTCCAAATAAAGTCATTGTAATAATGCAAGATACGCATAATAACGTAATAATTTGTATTTAATTTGGTTTTGAGTCTGTTAGATCCATGTAACTAGCATACAATAAACATTTTCAAGCTAGACATCTAGAAAATCTGAGGTGTTTTTCTAGAAGTTAACATGTTTCCTGCAATTGTACACAATTGTGCAATTGTAACTCTGCATTTCCTTTCTTCAAAAGTTTTAATGCAACACTTTTTAAGTTATGATTTGCTGTAATTTTGAACACAGGTTCTGTTTATCATTATTTTTTGGTCTTAATGCTCCTTTTATAAATTTCAATGTTACAATACATGTAATCTTTGTAAATCGGGAGCCTTGTGTTTTTGTTTGTAAGTCATTTATTATGTGTTCTTCAAAGCCGGTTAATGACAGTTAATGAATGATCTATAAACGGACTGTACAACCAGAGGAAGTCTGTGAAATGCACTCTGGGTAGCTTTTCTACACACAAATTACACTCATATAAACTCACACTTTACCAAATCAGAATTCAGCACTACAAAAAGGACACCTACATGATCCTTTGAGGCTTAAGCAGAACGTTAACGTAAGTCAAAGACTAGAACCCTTCAACGTTGTTGTGTCATTTTTGAATCACAATGACTGAAATTGTTCCCTTTTCAAAATGATTAATTTTTCACAAGCAGGATCATCTTAACATGTCTTTCCTCGGTCTTGTCTGAACTGTGGGGCCTGTCTACATGGAAGGATGACTTCTTTTGTTGAGACCTGAGTTTGTAGTTAAGCTAGTTATTCTGTGGTGCTCTTTAATATTTGCAGACGCTAGCCAGAATGAAAACATAAAAAAAGAAAAGTTACAAACATATAGGGAGACCATTCAGCCTATCTAGTCCATTTTGTAGTTTGTAGGTAACTGGTCTGAGAATCTCTCCCAACCATTTCTTGAAAGAAACCAGATGTCTTGAGAATTTCCAGAACAGACAATAATATAGTACATTGTGGGTAGCATCTCTGTGGTTGTAGAAGAACATTGTAGGTCCTAACCACTGACAAATATGAGGAAGTGAATGGAAGTGAAGGCATCCCAGTCTAGAGATCCCAATTCCAGTCCTTAAAGTCCAGAATCCAGTATACAGTAGACCAAGAGTTCCAAGCTCTGGTCCTCAGAGTCCAGAATCCACCAAGAGTTCCAAACCTATATTGTCAGAGTCCAGAAGCCAGTCTACAGTAGAATGCAAGTAGAATGCAAGTCTATCGCAAGTCTTCTGACATCTCGCCTCTCCATGAAGCCCAGAAGCTTCATATAGAGGCAAGATGTCAGATGAACAGACAGAAAGTAAATAAATACAGCAGGTGCAGCATGGCAAATAGTATTTGGAATGCAGACATTTTAAATACAAATTCTGTAAAATATCACAGTCCTTATCTACATGTAATAATGTAATAATAAAGAATCATTCAGTATCCAATGTTATTGGTGAGAGAGTGTAAAATTGTGGTCATAAAGAATAAGAAATAATAATAAAACTGTAATAATAAAGAATAAACTAGTACCCAGTATTATTTGGGACAAAGTACAAAATACTCCATTTTACTTATTTCTATGGACAGTTTAAAGCTGACCATTTATTCAATCAATTGCTTTGCTTTTTATTCCGCTCTGAGTTGGGTGTTTGGTGGTTTCAGATTACAGTGCCAGTGAACTGAGAAGGAAACTGTTCCGATCAAGAGTCCATGACTGCAGGAGACACACCTGTGACTGTGCTCTGACACCTCCTTGATTCAAAGAAACCAACAGCCCATTAAAGCTGCCCTTCAGTCATCAAGCTAAAGGGAAAACTGAGTTCAGTCCTGTCATCTGAAAATACTGCAGCGTGGTAAGATGATTCCAGATATCGTGTCATCACAGGTTGTCCTTTAGTGTATAATGAATTATAAGGGAAGATCAAAGGGAGAGGATATGATTGTATGAGAATGGATTGATTTCCAGTGCTGTTCTCTGAGTTGAGCAGTATGTTGGTTGAATTGTCAGCTTCCTTCATATTTTCTCATTTACAGAGGAAAGTGCATTTTAGCATCAACATACAGTATATTTGATTATGCACATACCCAGTTGAATTGCATAGGTTCCATTCCTCAGAAACCTGTACTGAATCTGTACTCATTTTCCTGTTAAATCACAATTATTAATAGAAAGAGAGAGAGAGATGGTTTGATAACCACAGCCATTTGTAAACACCAGAGATCAAAGGGTTGAGTTTCACTGCCTGAATTCAAAATACTTTAATCAAATCCATAGTTATCAGTATTGCTTTGCTTTGCTTCACACACACAGACAACACCTTTCACATCGTGACTGGCAATTTCCATGTGTTTAAGGGGCCAAGAAAAAGACATCCAGTCTGTGAGTTCCAGGCTGTGAGGTAGTAACTTTTAATATCTGCTGCAAGTAACTGCAACACAAAGTAAATCTAATATATTGCCATAGGACACAGCACGGCCGCAAAACAATATTGAAATGATTTTCGTTCAGATGTCTGTTTCATTTACGAGCCCAGAGTCCTAACCACGCCTCTATACTGTCATAGCCATGCTTATCCCTTTTGCCTTTGTAAGCAATATCTTTCATTTGAATAAAAATAAATGGGTAGAAACATACAGTGTTACAACTACACAAATAAAGGACTTGATTCTGAAAGAACGGATTAAGTACAAACTAGTTAGGTCTGTATTAAACTTTACATCGAGAGATGTCCGTGTTGGTGAAATCTCTACATTAGTAACAGAGAAACAGTTCATCATATAATTTGTTACAGTTGTAGTGGGACAGACAGCTCCAATTTGCTTTGCGAGTCTGCTGGGAACAAGCAGAAAGGAAATGAAACAAACGGAGGCAGTTTACAGATCAGTTGGTTTTATTCTTGAGTCCTGTGGCCAGTGAGACTCATATGCAAAGCAGCGTTACTAATCTTGTATTTAAGAGCCTCACCAAGGCTGAATCACTAGCAAAGACAGAGGGTGAGACCTGCCTTTCTGAACAAGACATGGAAACCATTGTGTGTGTTTGGATATTAATGCATTTCTTAAAGGGTATGTGCACATGTTTATTTGTAGTGTTCTATAATGCTTGAGAAAATGCAACACAGTCTTCCGTTCTTAATGACACTGATCCTTTTACAGGGACTCTCTCTGTCTCCTTGAATCCATCACATTTTCTGAGGTGAAGCAAACTGGACAGTCTCTGAGCATCACCCGTCAGACTTCTGGGTACACGTTTTCAAGCCACTATATTTATTGGATTCGCCAGGCTCCGGGAAAGGGCTTGGAGTGGCTCGGGTCCGATGGCAGCACAAATTATGCAGACAGTGTGAAAGGATGACTGACTCTGAACAGAGACACCTCGAACAGCAGGTCTTCACTGACGCTGAACAACCTGAAGGCAGAAGACACGGCTGTGTATTACTGTGCTCGACAGTCACAGTGATACAAACTGACACAGATGTCACACAAATACTGCTTCCTCTTTCCACTGAAGATGGCCCTCTGGGGGCCAGTAGAGAAATGGGTTAAATACGTGGTGAAAAAAAGAGCTTAAGTTCTATTATAAATCAAGCTAAACAAAACTGTCCTCTGTGAGCCAAAGCTGAACACACCCCCTCTACCCCACCCCTGTGTCACCTTCTCAGAGACATGGTCAGGTCAGAAAACCAGTGAGTGATTATTGAAGGTCACACACAGTCTTTAGTATAACAGTATAAAATGAACAACTTAGAAATTTGTTTTGAAACATTGTAAATGGAATTTATAACAGTTTAGTATAAAGATTATCTTTCTTTCAGAGATAATATTTCTTTTCTGTAGGGGAACACCTGAGAAAGGCTCCACAGCCGAAATGTTGTGTTTCTTTTCAGCCTGGAATAAACCTTTACCTGTTCCTTTGCAGCCTACACATGCTGACACAACTACCATCTTGAACCACTTGGTAACTATGTTATTTACACCACAAACAGTAAATTACTTGATTGCTTTAACTAAGGAGCTCTCCAAAGCAGATTTGACCATTAATGCATGTCATAATCACTGTTTGCAGATGAATACTGTATTTCACACAACACATCTTCACAGTTTGTTTAAAGAGATTACAGAATTGTGCAGCAGTGTCTTAGACTTCTGTTTCAACTCGTAGGGTGTCTTCTTACCTCTCTTCTCACTTCTCTCTTCCTAGTGTCTCAGCAGCTGATTAATGATGTCCAGAACAAAACACACACCTGTGCCATAGCCCAGAAATTATATCACATTTCCATCTCACATTCCAGCTTCTGTCCACGGCTATCTTAATATGGTCAAAAACATTGCGACAATCCATGACATGCCTGTGAATGTAACACCCATCTATTGCCACACTCCTTGTGGCATCACAATACCAGCAGCCAACAGAGAAGACTAACAAGCAGTTGTACACTCTTATAGATCCCAGCTTTCCATTTTGTAAATACTGTCATGCATTAATTTCCTTTAGGTCATCATCTTTGCTGTCCCACTAAACTCTGAGCAGCAGATCAAACAGAAAACAGGCATATTTTGCAAAAGTAAGACCTTACTGTATCTGCTGCGAAGAAAGTGCATGTTTCGAAATGGTAAGTGATTCAATATTAATTGCTCATTGATCACCATGGGGGAGGGGAAAATTCTGCAGTGTTATTCGGCAGCAGCTGGCGAATGGATCAGCACTGTGCTGCTGGGCTTGGTTTTGGCACAGCCTCAGTGTCAGCTCTATCACTGTGGCTCTCGAGCACAGTAGTACACAGCTGTGTCTTCAGGCTTGAGGCCGGTGATGTCTAAGTAGGCAATACTGTTGGAGCTGTCCTCTGTTACTTTGAACCGGCTCTCTAAAGCATTGCTGTAGTATCCAACCCACTGCAGTGCCTTATTCACCGGCTGTCGAATCCAGTGCACACTGTAGCTGCTTAAGGAGAATCCAGTAACCCTACAGGACAGCCTGACAGAATCTCCTGGCCTCTTCACCTGGGGCTCTGACTCCTCCAAAGTCACATCACAACGAACATCTGGAAAGACAAATCAAGATCATAGCAATCTGGCACATGTTTTATTTTTCGACAGGACAAGAGAACCACAAATTCTTCCAAATACACACCTTTACAGACTGCGAGTAAAAAAATACAGATATTTAGAACAATCTTCATGTTTCCAGAGAGGTGGCAACTCAATTTTCAGTGAATGGGAAGCAATAGCACTTGTGAAGTCAAGCTTTTCTCCACCACCTTCAGAGCGACAATGCAGAGTGTGTTTAAGTAGAGAGGGGACAGAGAGGAACTTTGCATGAAACCACCCCTCAGGGGGTCAGATACTTTTATTCTGAGGAGCTGTCTCCCAGAACTTTTCCGATTTCTGAACTTGATGGCAAATGTAGAGTTTTCTGTCCCTTCATCTCCACCTCATGAGCAAGATTACAGAGCTCAGAACGTAAATGTTTTTTTTTTCCCAGCAAAGACGTTTTACTGCATTAGAAACCACCAGTAAATGTGTGAGCTCTTTCTGGAATCACCTATGAACTGTTTAATCCTGTGCTATCGAAGCAGTGAATCGAGGAGAGGGAAAGAGTGATTAGGATTGAAGAAGCTGGTGGAAAAATGCCAGGAATTTGAAAATCAAGGACGTTTTTATTCCTCTGTTTGTTTGAACTAGGATTAATGAAACCTTCTTAGAGCCTACACAGTCCAGAGTTTGGTTAAAGCTACATTTTGCATTGTGGTTCATGGTGGGGTAGGATTAGAGTTAAGGATATTATGAAAATGTATCCACCTGTTACTCTTTTCATCTTTTGTTGTGAAACTGGTAGAAGAGATTTAAACAGGCTGACTGCTGATGAATTGTACTGTGAGTCTGTACATGATTAGCACACTTGCTTCTGGTGTGTCAATAATGTGAAAGCAAAAAGATAATCAGAATCTGTCGCGATGTTAATATTTGCAATATCTTTGTGCATCTTCGCGTTGTGTTTATAAGAAATTTAAATGCGATTTATAATGGAAGGGAAGTTATTATCATTCATTGAGAATTAAATGGAAGTGAAGAAAACATTATTATTAAAAATAGTATTACAATGCGCACTTATATTTGACATGAGACACATCATTGAAGTTTATGAAAATAAGGAATGAAGTATCAACATTCAACCAAAAAAACATTTGATAGAAGGTGCATTTCTATACCACTGACAATCGTCCCATTACAAGGATATAATTAATATGATTAATATTTAAATATATTTACAAATAACTAAAAATAGTTTTCAATAATAATACTTGATTATTTAATTAAAGGTATCCCTTAAACCAAAGTAAAACTACTTTTTAATTAATTGTTTGTGAGATGGAGATAGGGTTTATAATTTAATCATATCAGTCTAAAAGCATTAAATAGAATGCTGTGTGTGAATTTCCTGAACTGTCCGCTTTCCTTTGATGACGGTAGAATCAGTCACCTGACAGGGAGATATCATTTGCTGTGGTGAACAGTGTACTCTGCTGGTCACTAATGGTACTGCACCGAGCAGAAAAGTAAGGTAGAAATTAGTCTGGTTACTCTCCATCGGAGTGAGACAAGAACACACAGGAAACAAAAATAAATAAGAAGAAACTGACCGTTGCAGAAAACTCACATGGCAGCACAAGCGATATTATGAGAGAAGGTAAAGCGAGCTGCTGCATCTTCACGGTCGACAGGAGACCGCAGATTCAGAGTGTAAGGATATTGGTAAAGTATGATCCTTACCGGTTGCCGTACTGCACAGATGATGCATTACATGAATATGTAAATAGGCATATATATATATAGAGTAGTAGCTTGAGGAGCGTTGATCAGGCAGTTATAGAGTTCGTGTAGTAGGAGTAATAGAGTACTGTGTTAATAAAGTGTTCGTTCATCATTAAGAAGCTGTGTGAAAAATGACCGCCGATAAGTATACAAATAGAGAACATAACACGGAGAACACGGTGCCTAGGTTGCGCTTCATGTAATAATTAAAATAATAATTATTAATTAGAATAATTGCTTACACTTATTTAGCGCTTTTCTGGACACTCCACTCAAAGCGCTTTACAGGTAATGGGGACACCCCTCCACCTGGATGTATGTAGGGGGATGAGAGAGCGAGTTAGCATAAGGCCTTGAAGGGGAAACGCCTTCGTGGCATCGAGAAATAAAAAGGGAACTATTTGAAACATGCGTGTTTAGCGTCAATAGGAAAGCTTCCATAACTTTTTAAAACATTTACTGTTGCAGCGATCACTTGCTAGGCGTTTCGCGAAATAAAATCCACGTTTAGAGAACAGTTTCTAGCTTTCTCTTTTATTTCCATTTTGTTTTGTAAATATTATTCATTTTCCTGTCACAAAAACGATATACAGTATATTATTTCAAGTAGGTAGCTGTGTCAGCATGCGTAGGCTTCAAAGGAACAGGAAATGGGTTTATTACAGGCTGAAAAGAGTAGAAAGGAGCCTTTTTCAGGTGTGAGCCACAATCATTTGTATTATTTGCATTTATACACCTGGATATATTCTGAAGCGATTTGACTATTTGATATAAGTTGCATAGAAGAGAAAAAAAACATACGTGAACAATATGTTTTGCTCCATTACGTTGATACTTTGCAAAGCCAATACTTTGGATAATTGCATGCAAAGAGCGATCCAGTTGAGATAGGCACAAGTTGTATTTAACGAAGCTAGATATACATTTTTTTTCCAAAGCAGCCTTTATTTCAAAAGACATTTTACTTATGCCCTAAACATCTTTTTCAGAGAGATTTAGGTTGGTTTATTATGACATCTTCCCATGCCGTTGAAATTTCTCTCAGCTGTACTTGCAGCTGGCGGAGAGTAAGGGGCATCAGCAGAGTGGCGCAGCGGAAGCGTGCTGGGCCCATAACCCAGAGGTCGATGGATCGAAACCATCCTCTGCTATCCGTATTTTACTCACGACTATTGAGCACGCCGTCCTCTCTGTCAGGTGGAAAAACAGCCAATAAGGAGTTCATATTGTTCACGCATACGGCCGACAGGCACTGTGTAAGAGCCGGCGTACCAGAGCAGGTGACGTCACCGCCCTTCCCTGTGATAGCAGGACTACAGCTACTGGGTTGTAAAGAAATATCTCTTTAGCTCACGGGGCTGGGTCACTGCAGAGAGACGCGGGAGTCCCGGGTTCGAGCCCCCGACGGTGGGGGACCGACCTAATGTGGCAAGGGTGCCCGCCCGTTGCGTTACTATATTTTCATTGGAGGTCCGGGTAACTTTCTTGCTTCCGTCTGTGAGCTAGCATCACACTTAACTGCTCTTTATTCTTAAACAATATGTGTGTTTCCTGCTGTGGTGTGATCTTCAGACACACATGTACATAGTTCCTGCATGAAGAACACGGGACGCTTCTTCAGTGAACAGTAACCTTCTGATAGAGTTCGCGAAATTGCAGTAGCAAGCCTGAAATCCATGAAATGAAGATGCAACAGTCAAAGTCTATATTGACACCTGACACCTGAAGAAGGCTCCACGGCCGAAACGTTGTGTTCTCCTTTTCAGCAGGGAATAAACCTTTACTTGTTCCTTTGCAGCCTTTGCAGCCTACAGTACGCATGCTGACGCAGCTCCCCACCTGAACTACTAAAGTCTATATTTGCCAGTGTACAGTGTTTCGGAATTACTCATAATAACAATAATAATTTAGAAATGTAGTGAAAATATCGAATTTTAGGAGTTTCAAAGGAGGGATCAGCTGATGGGCTGGCTCTATTGCGTTTTCTCCTGCCTAATCGTTTTTTTTCTTTCAAATGAGCAACGCTAAGCGTTGTGCTTCAGAATGTTGCTTGATATTTTCATTTTTCTCGCACATGAGGTGTGCTAGTGTTCGTTTAATCTTTCAGTTGCATTGCTATTGCCTCTCAGAAAACCTGTATTGTACCAAATGCTTTCTGCGCCAGGAAGGTAAAGGCTTCATGAGAATGTGTACTTTTACTAGTTACAACACAGCACACTAAATTGTACAAAAGTGTGTTAAAAGGCTTAGTGTTACTGCGAGCAACGGAGCCCAGCTTGTCGGACCATTTTCTCTGAAGCGGTGCCATGAAATGACAGGGTGACGTGCTCTGGAAAATGCCATTGTGTGTGCCTATCGTGAAGCGATGAAATCCTTTCGCACATAGTCCTATTCCGGGGAGTGTTTCTGAGCGCTCTTTTCTTAAACGAAGTCGAACACAGTCGAAAGCCGACGCAAGTGTAACTGTGTAGCTCTGAGGCCAGCCGTCTCTGGTCTAAAGGTAGCAGACGGGCGACCAGAGGACCCGTGTGGTTTCGGTGACACAGGTTGAACTCGCCAGAGGGACGCTGCGTAAACTTTGGCCTCGCCCTCCCTGGTGGTCTAGTGGTTGGTATTCGGCACTCTCACCGCTGCGCCCCGGGTTTGGTTCCCGGTCAGGGAATAGTGTCTCCTCTTGAGCTTTTCTGCTATACGACCAAGTAGCGGCTTATTTTCTTATGCGGCAAGTAAAACACAAAACAAATCCTTCCACCACAAACGTTGAAGCTGGCATGACCAGGACCGAAGAGGTCGGTAATTTCCTTTCTGGATTCAGCTATTTGGGATCCTGCTGTCTTTTTCCGACGTTATCTGATCTTCAGACAATTATGTGCATAGTTCCTGCATGAACCAGAAAATAAATGCGTGTATACAGAGAGTGAGAAACATACGCGCACAGCGTTTTGTTTTAAAAAAATATTTTCACCTTTCGCGCAAAGGTATACTACAGTCGTCAGCAAGGAAAGTCAGGCAGCCGTAATGGGATGAAGTGTCTCGCTCTTACTTATTGGAAGATTCCCTTTTGACCACAGTTCCTTAAAAGTTGATGTATTGCAACGCCTGATGTCCTGATCCTGACTGCAGATGTTCTCTGCAGCCTCATGTTTCGTATTTTGTTTTCAAGCCTCAGTGATTCTTTAGTTTTGTACTTTTAAAGTGAACACACATAAAGCAACAGCAATAATAGTCACAGGGGTTGATGGAAAGATAGTCTTTGTTCTCAGATGATTCCTATGAGTGTGTTCCTTTTTATAGTTGTTGTACATCTGACCAATACATTGTTCCCAGTCTGTCTTAAGCTCCTTTTCACCATTTATTTATTCAAGTTCTCCACCAGCCCCCAGAGGAAACAGTATTTGTATTACGTCTGAGGCAGTTTGAATCACTGTGACTATACGAGCACAGTAATACACAGCAGTGTCTTCAGCCTTCAGACTGCTGCTTTGTAAGTATGTTGTCTCACTGGAAACATCTTCAGACACGGTGAATCTTCCTTGAAAAGATGGGGCATAGTTTGAGTTAGTGTCTCCAATCCACTCCAGCCCTTTCCCAGGAGCCTGACGAATCCAGGCCATATATTTACTGCTCAGGGAAAACCCAGAGACTGTACAGGACAGCTTCACAGACTCTCCAGGCTTCTTCACTTCTGGACCTGACTGGTTTAGCTGGATGTCACCGCTCACAACTGCAATAGATAGTGAGAGACAAGTATAGTTATTTACGTAAAATATGAACACTGTAATAATAATAATAATAATAATAATAATAATAATAATAAGAAGAAGAAGAAGAAGAAGAAGAAGAATGGTAATAATAGTAATAATAATAATGATCATACTTACAATTGGCATATCCGAGCAAGAATACAAGGTTTAAGTGCATGAACATTGTTGTATCTCTAACAGCATGAAGAGCCAGAATGCTGATTCTCCTCCAGTGCACTTCAGCTGAGAGGACAGTCCTGAGCTCTTATATAGAGGAGACAGTGGGCTGAGCTTCACACAGACAGAGCCCAGAGGCTTCATATAGAGGCAAGATGTCAGAAGAAGAGACACAAGAGAAAATAAATGCAGCAGGTGACTGTTTGAAATTCTGACAAATTTTAAACGTCTGTAAAATATTGGTCTTTTATCTATACATGTAATAATGTAATTATAAATAATTATTCAGTACCCAGCATTCTAGGTGACAAAGTCTAATAGTATTTTATGTTTTCCAAAAGTTTTAAGTTGACCATTTATTCAATCGATCAACCAACCAAGCAACCGATCGACCAATAGACCAACCGATAGATTGATCAAATAATGATCAATCAATCTATCGATCAAAAAATTGATCAACTGATCAATCAACCATTCAATCAATATTTTTGTACAATAACTGTCCTAGTATCCTAGTGTACAGAAATCTTTATCTACAGTCAAATTATTTTATTTTACAGGAACTTTTTATGTTCCGTCAAATTCTGAACTGTCCGTTATCCATATCTGAACAACAACAACAACAACAACAAATTAATAATAATAATACACTTAAAGGGCTGTGTAAAATAGATAAGAGTTAAGGTCTGTGTCTGGTCTGCTTAATATTTTCCTTTGGTGTTTTAGCATGGCTATTTCATCTTGATTGAATGGTGTCATCTGCCAGCTAATATGTAAAACAAATAACAGTAAATTCACAGTACAGATTTTTAAATGCTGGATTGAGAATTTTTGCAGTTTACTGTGCCTAATGATGGACATCAGGAAGCTGAAATTGTGTCTCATAATGCCCAAATACACTCAAAGAGGATAATGTGAATTTTAAGACATCAATAATAATTGCCACAGCAGATCAAAATATTATTTGTTTTTAGATCTTCCCTATAAGTGATTTCCAATGTATAGTTTCTGTACATGTGAGCAATACATTGTTGCTGTAGATCAGCTGCCATAGACGGAGGAGAAAGCAGTATTTGTACGACGTCTGTGTCAGTTTGCACTGTATGACTGTGGCGCTCGAGTACAGTAATACTCAGCCGTGTCTTCTGCCTTCAGACTACTGGTTTAACTCTCACTGAGTAAGTCTTCAGACATGGTGAACCTTCCTTGAAAAGATGAGGCATATTTATAGCCAGTGTCCCCAATCCACTCCAGCTCTGTCCCAGGAGCCTGGTGAATCCAGTGCATCCAGTAACTGCTCATGGAGAATCAAGACTGTCACATCTCACTACTGCTGTAGGGGAGCAATAATAATAATAATAATAATAATAATACTTTTGCATGAATTAAACTGAACTTTTGACAAAAAAATAGTTTTACAAATTATTATTAAACCACCCAGAAATCTTAAACTTTTATCTTTGCACACATCAATGTTCCACATTGATGTGGAATGTGATGAAAAAAGTCTAATTTGAACCTCTAATAATAACATACAGTCCAAGATTAAGATAGAAACTATTAAAGAAAATTAATGTTTTAATTGTCAATAAAAATATTTGTCAAAATTAAAAAAAATGTGATCCTTAAGATCAACCATTAAAAACAATATGTGATTTAGAGATCCAGTATCCTGAAATTTTATCAGGATATAACAAAGCATTAAAAATAAATATGTGAATTTCCTTTTACCGTCATGGCTAACAGGGAAAAGCAGGTGTTGCAGTGTCCTCTGCTGGTAAAAGGTGGTAGTGCACTGATCAAAAAACTGACCGCTTGTTTAAAGGAACACGTACTGTAATAGGTTTATTCCAGGCTGAAAAGAGGAGAAAGAAAACCCAACGTTTCGGCCGTGGGGCCTTCTTCAGGCGTGAGAAAGACAGCGCAGTAAGCAAAGGTAATGTAGCGGGAGAACAAAAGCTGGGAGAGAGGAGGAGCGAGAGGTAGGAGCAGGGGACAGAAAGAGAGGCCAATCAGGTAGTGTGAAGTCAGGTTAGGTAGAGAGAGGTGTGAAATGAAACCTACAATGAATAGAGAGAATTTAGAAGAAAATTAGTCTGTCGTTGAGAGAAGGGAGAAGATCTGATTCTAGCTGCAGTATAATTTAAGTTTCTGTAGTCTTTCTGATGTAGGGGTTAGGAAAACTGTCTTTGAGAACACAGACAGAGAGATTATGATGATCATGGCCGTAAGAGGTGAAATGAGAAACAATAGGCTTGGAGAAAGCTTTAATCTTCACAGCCCTACCATGTTCTCTGAATTGGTCTCCGAGTCTCCTTCCTGTTTCTCCAAAGTTGATGGCTGGGCATTTCCTGCAAGAGATACAGTAAATATGGTTTCTAGAGGTACAAGATGTCATCTGAGTGATCCGTAATTGTACTGAGGGGCCTTGAATGAGTGTGGTGGTGGATGTGTACTTGCAGGTGATACAGCAAGCTCTGTTGCAAGGGGAAGTACCTAATGTGGATGGTTGCCGAGGGCGGTCAAGGAAGCTGTGAACAAGGAGGTTACACAGATCAGGTGATGGGCGATATGAGATGATGGGGCGGTCAGAAAAGAGGGCCCCAATGGAGGGATCATCCTGTAGGATGGAAACGTTGTTGTTAATAGTCCTGGGGATAGAAAGTGTGCTGGGGTGGTAGGGAAGCACCAAAGGAATGTGGTTGCTACAGTGGGAGTTCCTGCTCGAGTCGATGGTCCGAGGGGTGTTTTTGGCTCGGGCTTGTAAGTGCTTCTGTCTCCTCTGTTTCCTTAAGACAAACATGCTCTTTGTCCAGCTGGAGATTCGAGTATAAGCCTTCATTTCTCCCACTATTTTTGTTCCCTGTAGTTTGAAGAATTCTGATAAAGAACCTAGCAGCCTGTACAATACTGTAAAACTGTTCACTGTTGTATGATCAGGCTCTATAGGAAGATGAATTATCATACAGTGAACCCATTTTCTCTGAAGCAGTGTCATGAAATGACAGGTGACATGCTCTGGAAAATGCCATTGTGTGTGCCCATCGTGAAGCGATGAAATCCTTCCGCACATAGAAGCAATGTCCAATTCCAGGGAGTGTTTCTGAGCGCTCTTTTCTTAAACGAAGTCGAACACAGTCGAAAGCCGACGCAAGTGTAACTGTGCAGCTCTGAGGCCAGCCGTCTCTGGTCTTAAGGTAGCAGACGGGCGACCAGAGGAC
This sequence comes from Lepisosteus oculatus, assembly GCF_040954835.1. Lineage (NCBI taxonomy): Eukaryota > Metazoa > Chordata > Actinopteri > Semionotiformes > Lepisosteidae > Lepisosteus > Lepisosteus oculatus. The sequence continues at coordinate 7,493,665 of NC_090699.1, read as the reverse complement.
CCGTGTGGTTTTGTCCTGGACTCGGTGACACAGGTTGAAGCCGCCAGAAGGATGCCATGGTTAGGATTCGGCGCTCTCACTGTCGTGGTCTGGGTTCGGTTCCTGGTCAGGGAATAGTGTCTCACCTTGAGCTTTTCTGCTATACGACCAAGTAGTGTCTTATTTTCTTATGCGGCAAGTAAAACACAAAAGAAATCCTTCCACCACAAATGTCGAAGCTGGCATGTCCAGGACCGAAGAGGTCGGTAATTTCCTTTCTGGATTCAGCTATTTGGGATGCTGCTGTCTTTTTCCGACGTTATCTGATCTTCAGACAAGTATGTGCATAGTTCCTGCATGAACCAGAAAATAAATGCGTGTATACAGAGAGTGAGAAACATACGCGCACAGCGTTTTGTTTAAAAAAATATTTTCACCTTTCGCGCAAAATTTTGAACAGTACAGTACAGTCGTCAGCAAGGAAAGTCAGGCAGCCGTAATGGGATCCGTTTCGACCACAGTTCCTTAAAAGTTGATGTCTTGCAATGCCAAGACGTTGAATAATCTCATGCAAGGAGCGATCCAATTGAGACAGACAGATGTCCGGGGAAGGAAGATATACATGCTGGAAAACAGTCTTAATTTCTTTCAAAAGATATTTTGTTCTTGGAACAGTTGTTTAAAAAATAGAACGAAAAAGACGGACAACAAGTTTTCAAAGTTGTGGACTTTACTATTGAGACACGGACGGTTTTTGTGTCTGGATGCTTTACAAACACTACTTTCAGAGTTTTGAGGTGCTTCCAGCATCATTCACCCTTATAAACGGGATATGGAGGTGATGATCACCTTGTAAAGCAATTGATAGGCGAAACTGCTCTTGTTTCCTAAAGGAAGACCTAAACATATTTTTAAAGACCGGTTTTCAGATATTAAAACAGGTTTGTTTATTCCCGGCTTTATACCAGAGACTCCAGAATGTTACAAAGTGCTTCGACCCGTACAATGCGGTTTTACAAGCTATGGTATTGTGGGGGCGCCCACCACACGCAGTGCAATGGAGAAGAACTCGAAATCTGTGTCTGGGCTGTGAAAGAGATTCGGAAGCACGCTGATCATATCGCTTTCACGGTAGGACGCAGTGTGTATGTGTGTTTGCTGTTCCTTTCACTGAGTCCTGTGGAAGAATTGGCGATTGGTGATGAAAGAATCGCTAGCTTCGGAAAGCAGAAGCTTTGTTTCACTTGGAGTAGATTTGCATGTCTCCGATCTTCCCAGGCCGTTGAAACTTTTCATCTCAGGTGTACTTGTAGCTGGCAGAGAGTTGTGTTGAGGGGCGGAGGGGCTGCTGACAGCAGAGTGGCGCAGCGGAAGCGTGCTGGGCCCATAACCCAGAGGTCAATGGATCAAAACCATCCTCTGCTATCCGTATTTTACTCACGACTATTGAGCACGCCGTCCTCTCTATCAGGTGGAAAAACAGCCAATTAAGGAGTTCATATATTCATTGGAGGTCCCGCGTAACTTTCTTGCTTCCGTTTGTGAGCAAGCATCACACTTAGCTGCTCTTTATTCTTAAACAATATGTGTGTTTCCTGCTGTGGTGTGATCTTCAGACACACATGTACATAGTTCCTGCATGAAGAACCCGGGACGCTTCTTCAGTGAACAGTAACTTTCTGATAGAGTTCGCGAAATTGTAGTAGCAAGCCTGAAATCCATTAAATGAAAATGCAATAATTAACGTCTATATTTGCCAGTACACAGTGTGTCAGAATTACTAATAATAACAATAATTTAGAAATGTAGTGACAATATTGAATTTTAAGAGTTTCAAAGGAGGGATCAGCTGCCTTTGCAAAAGAAGGAACCCAATTCCTAAATCTCATAAGGAATAATGAGCGTCTGCATGTTTTGGACATTCTGAGATGCAGCTGCAGCAGGTTTCTGTCAGAGCTCTTGCTTCAGTTGCTCCAGTGTGTGAGCCGCGCACAGTATTAAACCCCACTGTCTGCAGCTGTCAGGCTGTTCATCTGTAAATACAGAGTGCTGAGGTCGGTATTCCTGGAGATTGTGGCCCTTCCCTTCACCGACTGGGCATAGCTTGTTCCTTCGCTGAGATAGAGCATTGCCACAAGCTCCATCCCCTTTCCAGGCGCCTGTCGTATCCACGCCATATCGAAGCTGCTGATCGTAAATCCTGACACTGTGCAGGAAATCGTGAAGAATTCTCCAGCCTTCTTCAGCTCCGAGCTGGACTGGGTCAACTCAACATCTGCATTGGAACCTGCAATAGGAATAAGAATGAGCATGAGAATGGGAATAAGAATAAGGACCAAAGGCATTACAGGGCAAACAGCGAGAGAATCTTACATATTCAGAAATCATCAGTAAAACTTACTTCTGAAATATACCAGTATTATGACAATAGCCATTAAAACGTTCATCTTCAAGGCTGTTTCAGTTCAGTGAGGCAGGAAAGAAGTCTGAATTCGTGAATTTGAAGACAGAGATGGGCAGCTGCTGATTCAACTGTTAGTGCTGTGGCTTCATGGGATTCATATGACCTTGAACACTTTGCATTTGCATAGGGCTGATACAGGCTTTACTATGTAAACATTTTCAAGTATAAAGAGCATGAGTTTATGATTTGTTCTTTTTAAAAATCCTAATAATATCGAGGCAATTAATATTAATCTAGCAAGGGGATATTGCTTTGATAGAGGGTCCTGTACTGTAAGTGTCAGTATATGAGCTTTAGGAAGTACCCAAGTGATACTTGGAAATATAAGGAAATTCAGGTGTTGCAATTCATAGAGAACTTACAATTGGAAATCATGTAAAAACGGCAAAACTACAGAAAATCAAGTAAAAGTGTAACTAAACCTTAGAAAGCACACAGAAGTGTATTTACTGTAAAATTCAGGACAGGAAGCGCTTCTTTGCCAAAAGGATGGTAGTTGTGTAAAATGCAATACACAGCCATGTTGTTGAAGATGATACTCTGGCTTTTTTCAAGAAACAAATAGATGATTTCCTCGGTTCAATAAGCTACCAGCTTCCAAACAAGCAAGAAGGTCCAGATGACCTTTCATTTGAGAGTTTTCTTAAGTCTTGAGTTTAATTCATTCATCCACCCATTTCCTATTACTAATTCCTGTTTTCCAATTACAGACTAACTATGGAAGTATGTGAAAATGAGGGATGTAATTGGTGTTTATTTAATATAACTTTCGCCTGCAGCTCACAACTGGTAACCCACTGCAACTAAGCAGGTGTGAGACTGGGCAGTACCTGGATAGGAGACTTCCTGGGAAAAACTATGGTTACTGCTGGAAGAGGTGTTAGTGGGACCAGCAGGGGGCGCTCACTCTGCAGTCTGCATGGGTCCTAATGCCCCAGTATAGTAATGGGGCACTATACTGTCGCAACATTCCGTGGAAAGCAAAGATCATGAGAAGGCACAGAAAGGTATAGTGGCCGTCCAAGGAAGTCTCCAGACCCGTACCACTGGACCCAGGCTTCTGAGGTTGAGAAAGTGGGACTGCCCCAGTGCAGCAGCTCCCTCCTTCAAAAAGAGCTCTCCTGCACAGACTTCTTCATGAAAACAGGTGAAGTGCACAAAATACAACTGTCATTGTCAGATATGATGGACAACCGTCATCATAATCTAACTTTGATGAGTTCATATCACTGCGGGGGGTTGTCCTGAGCTGTGCTGTCCCATTAGAGGGGTAAATGTGGAGTCTCTCTGCACTATGACAACGACCATAACACACACAGACATCCTGCTGGTGTGAAGCTTCACATCCTGACGACACAGCTGGGCGTACAGATTCATCATTCAGAGACACAAGAAACACACCTGCACTCTTGTAGCTGTTGGATTGGCAGGCGCAAAAGTTAAATTACTGACTTTAACGGAGCTGTTAGATCTTATTCAAAATAATCTTGAGATTTGCCAGTTCAGACAATGATATAGTACCTTGTGCTTAGCTAGAGTAGACCAAGAGTTCTCAGCTCATGTCCTAAGAGTCCAGGGTTCATGACTGCAGGGTTTAATAAAAAATCCTGATTTAATGAATAATAAATCAATAATAATTAAGGTTAAACTGAGCCAATCTATTCATTCCAGACCCTGATGTCCTGATCATGACTGCAGCTGTTCTCTGGAGCCTCATGTTTTGTATTTTGTTTTCAAGCCTCAGTGATTCTTTAGTTTTGTACTTTTTAAGTGAACATACATAAAGCAACAGCAATAATAGTCACAGGGGTTGATGGAAAGATAGTCTTTGTTCTCAGATGATTCCTATGAGTGTGTTCCTTTGTATAGTTGTTGTACATGTGAGCAATACATTGTTCCCAGTCTGTCTTAAGCTCTTTTTTCACCATTTATTTATTCAAGTTCTCCACCAGCCCCCAGAGGAAGCAGTATTTGTATTACATCTGTGGCAGTTTTAATCACTGTGACTTTACGAGCACAGTAATACATAGCAGTGTCTTCTGCCTTCAGACTGCTGCTTTGTAAGTATGTTGTCTCACTGGAAACATCTTCAGAGATGGTGAATTTTCCTTGAAAAGATGGGGCATAGTTTGAGCCAGTGTCTCCAATCCACTCCAGCCCTTTCCCAGGAGCCTGGCGAATCCAGTGCATATAGTAATCACTGAGTGAAAACCCAGAGACTGTACAGGACAGCTTCACAGACTCTCCTGGCTTCTTCACTTCTGGACCTGACTGGTTTAGCTGGATGTCACAACTCACAACTGCAACATATAGTGAGAGACAAGTATAGTTATTCACTTAAAATATGAACACAGTAAAAATAGTAATAATGTTTTAATAATAATAATAATAATAATAATAATAATAATAATAATAATAATGGCACTTACGATGGGCATATCCCAGCAAGAATACAAGGTTTAAGTGCATGAACATTGTTGTATCTCTAAACAGCATGAAGAGCCAGAATGCTGATTCTCCTCCAGTGCACTTCAGCTGAGAGGACAGTCCTGAGCTCTTATATAGAGGAGACAGTGGGCTGAGCTTCACACAGACAGAACCCAGAGGCTTCATATAGAGGCAAGAAGTCAGAAGAAGAGACACAAGAGAAAATAAATGCAGCAGGTGACTGTTTGAAATTCAGACACATTTTAAACATCTGTAAACTATCAGTCTTTTATATATAAATATGATGATGTAATTATAAAGCATAATTCAGTACCCAGCATTCTAGGTGACAAAGTCTAATAGTATTTTATGTTTTCCACAGTCAGCTGTAAGTTGACCATTTATTCAATCGATCAACCAACCAAGCAACCTACCAACCAGCCAACCAACCAACCGATTGATCAATCAACCAACTGATAGATTGGTGAAATAATGAACGATCGATCAATCGATTGATCAATCAATCAATCATTTTGTACTATAATTTTGCTAGTATCCTAGTGTACAGAAATCTTAATCTACAGTCAAATTATTTTATTTACAGTATCTTTTTATGTTCTGTCAAATTCTCATCTGTCCATTATCCTCATGTGAACAACAACAACAACAAATTAATAATAATAATACACTTAAAGGGCTGTGTAAATTAGGTAAGAGTTAAGGTCTGTGTCTTGTCTGCTTAATATTTTCCTTTGGTGTTTTAGCACGGCTATTTCATCTTGAGGGAATGGTGTCATCTGCCAGCTAATATGCAAAACAAATAACATTCAATTCACAGTACAGATTTATAAATGCTGGATTCAGAATTTTTTCAGTTTACTATGCCTAATCATGGACATCAGGAAGCTGAAATTGTGTCTCATAATGCCCAAATACACTCAAAGAGGATAATGTGAATTTTAAGACATCAATAATAATTGCCACAGCAGATCAAAATATTATTTGTTTTTAGATCTTCCCTATAAGTGATTTCCAATGTATAGTTTCTGTACATGTGAGCAATACATTGTTGCTGTAGATCAGCTGCCATAGACGGAGAAGGAGAAAGCAGTATTTGTACGACGTCTGTGTCAGTTTGCACTGTATGACTGTGGCGCTCGAGTACAGTAATACTCAGCCGTGTCTTCTGCCTTCAGACTACTGGTTTAACTCTCACTGAGTAAGTCTTCAGACATGGTGAACCTTCCTTGAAAAGATGAGGCATATTTATAGCCAGTGTCCCCAATCCACTCCAGCTCTGTCCCAGGAGCCTGGTGAATCCAGTGCATCCAGTAACTGCTCATGGAGAATCAAGATTCCAAGAGACTGTCACATCTCACGTCTGCAGCAGATGGTGAGAGACAGCAGTGGGGCAATAATAATAATAATAATAATAATAATAATAATAATAATAATAATAATGCATGCATTAAATTGAACGTTTGACAAAAAATGTATTACAAATTACCCAGAAATCTTAAACTTTTAACATTGCACACATCAATTTTCCCCATGACTGTGGAATGTGATGAAAAAAGTCTAATTTGAACCTCTAATAATAACATACAATCCAAGATTGACAGAAACTATTAAAGAAAATTAATGTTTTACTTGTCAATAAAAAAATGAAACAAATAAAAATAATGTGATCCTTAAGATCAACCATTAAAAACAATATGTGATTTAGAGATCCAGTATCCTGAAATTTTATCAGGATATAATAAAGCATTATAAAGAAATAGGTGATTTCCTTTTACCGTCATAAGAATAGTATCAGATGGCTGTCAGGGAAAAGCAGGTGTTGCAGTGTCCTCTGCTGGTAAAAGGTGGTAGTGCACTGATCAGAAAACTGACCGCTTGGAAGTGTTAAGGAACACGTAATAGGTTTATTCCAGGCTGAAAAGAGAAGAAAGAAAACCCAACGTTTCGGCCGTGGGGCCTTCTTCAGGCGTGAGAAAGACAGCGCAGTAAGCAAAGGTAATGTAGCGGGAGAACAAAAGCTGGGAGAGAGGAGGAGCAGGAGGCAGGAGCAGGGGACAGAAAGAGAGGCCAATCAGGTAGTGTGAAGTCAGGATAGGTAGGTAGGTAGAGAGGTGTGAAATGAAACCTACAATGAATAGAGAGAATTTAGAAGAAAATTAGTCTGTCGTTGAGAGAAGGGGAAGGTGTGATACTAGCTGCAGGATAATTTAAGTTTCTGTACTCTTTCTGATGTAGGAGTTAGGAAAACCATCTTTAAGAACACAGACAGAGAGATTAGTATGATCATGGCTGTCAGGTGAAATGAGAAACAATAGGAGAAAGCTTTAATCTTCACAGCCCTAACGTTCTGAATTCTCTGAATTGGTCTCCGAGTCTCCTTCCTGTTTCTCCAATGTAGATGGCTGGGCATTTCCTGCAAGAGATACAGTAAATATGGTTTCTAGAGGTACAAGATGTCATCTAAGTGATTAGGAATTGTCTTGAGGGGCCTTGAATGAGTGTGGTAGTAGATGTGTATTTGCAGGCTAGCGAGCTTTGTTGCAAGGGAAAGTACCTGGTGTGGATGGTTGCCGAGGGCGGTCAAGGGAGCTGTGAACAAGGAGGTTACACAGATCAGGTGGTCGGCGATATGAGATGATGGGGCGGTCAGAAAAGAGGGCCCCATTGGAGGGATCATCCTGTAGGATGGAAACGTTGTTGTTAATAGTCCTGGGGATAGAAAGTGTGCTGGGGTGGTAGGGAAGCACCAAAGGAATATGGTTGCTACAGTGGGAGTTCCTGCACTAGTCGATGGTCCAAGGGGTGTTTTTGGCTCGGGCTTGTAAGTGCTTCTGTCTCCTCTGTTTCCTTAAGACAAACATGCTCATTGTCCAGCTGGAGATTCAAGTATAAGCCTTCATTTCTCCCACTATTAGTGTTCCCTGCAGTTTGAAGAATTCTGATAAAGAACCTAGCAGCCTGTACAATACTGTAAAACTGTTCACTGTTGTATGATCAGGCTCTATAGGAAGATGAATTATCATACAGCGAACCTTAGGTGGACCACAGGCAGAACCCCCGCGTTACTGGCATGTAAGGTATCTTTGTAGTTTGTAAAACCATGTGCTTCCTATAGATACTGCATCCAAGTTATTTGTATGGCTGGCAGCTGTCACGGCCTCCACTAATCAGACATAAGCCCCTGCTTCTTCCCACAGACTCCCGACACACATTCTAATTATCCCCAACCCCAACCACCCACTACTTAAGGGCTCCTCCCCTGCACCTCCTCGCTCAGTATTAAGTTTGTACTTATAGAGAGCCCCTTCGTTATAACCTCTTCATCTAAGAAAACCATCGTTTGAGAAAACCTGTCTTCTAGACCTACGCATGCTCCTGACCCCGACGTTTGGCAACGTGACTCGGCTAAGTACACCCGGCTTCTGTTCTCAATAAAATTGAGCTGTCTAACAGCTTTAGCTAAGCACCTCATAGGGTTCAATCCCCTTGCTGTACCCTCCGCTGTGTTACAGAAGCCATATCACCCTGCAACTCACAACTTAAAACATGCTGAAGCTGAGCAGGTGTGAGCCTGGTCAGTAATTGGATGGGAGACCTCCTGGGAAAAACTAAGGTTGCTGCTAGAAGAGGTTTTAGTGGGACCAGTAGGGGGTGCTCACCTGTGGTCTTTGTGGATATGTCCCAGTATAGTCATAGGGACACTGTAAAATGGTACTGTAAGTCAGATAAGACATAAGACAGAGGTCCTGACTCTGTGTGGTCATTAAAAATCCCAGCATGTTTATTGTAAAGAGTAGGGGTGTTAACCCCTGTGTCCTGGCCATGTTTGGCCTGTACCAATCGTGTCCTCCTAATAATTCCCCTCTCTGAACTGGCTTCATCACTCGATTCTTCAATGCACTGATAGCTGGTGTGTGGTGGGCGGACTGTAGCAACCTTCTACAGCACCCAGAGATCAGGATGTGTCAATCGAGTGTTTTTATTTCGCTTTGTGAGATCTTTCTGTTGCAAACCACCCACAAGTAGATCTCCTAGGGAGTTGTACTATTCATAGAAGGTTCAAGGGAGCACAAGCAGAAAACTATTGAAGTCACTGGAGATCTCATCTGTTTCCTGAACATGAGTGCATCAAGGATGAAGAGACACACACTCTCTCACAAAGGGCAGCAGTGGGGTTTGAAATCAGGAATCCACTTAATTGCGTTCATGTGTCTTTTTTATGGCCGTAGGAAACAAATAGTTTATTTAGTATTCACATTATTAAAAGAGTGCAGCTCAAACTTTGACAAATTGAATATTTCATACGAACAGATTATGGGAATATAGAGCTGATAACACCTGGTATCTCGGATAAGATGAATATTTCATCATAATTCTGATAAACATTATTATTACCCAGGATGTGTAATGTAATAATGAAAAAATTCTAGGGATTCCATGCATGAACAAAGCAGAGTCATATTCTCAAAGGATTGAGCACGTTACTAATTTATTCTTGTGTAGAGTGGACAAGTCTGATTCTTGAGGAGTGCAGTATGTTTACATTTTTAACAGGTATGTATTATAATGTAATTTCATATCAATTGAGCAGTGAAAACACTGATCTGCAAATGTAGGGCAGTAATTTATTGTTACGTTCCCAGCTTCTCGTAAGGCCCCTTTAAGAAGGCTTAGACCTTTCCAAAATACCTGACCACTCACCTGTCTCGTTCAATCCTCGCATTCTCTGCCCTTGTCTATTTTAGGAAGTTTTAGTCATTCTCCCTTTGCTCAGTATTTTTGGAAGTTCTCTCCAGGCGCTCTGTGCTTTTTCCTCATCTCTTTTCTCCTGGCTTTTGGATTGCTCTTCACCCCGGACCTTGATTCTTGGTTTTCGTTTTCAGCTTGTTGTTTTGGTTTACGCTTTTATTGGTATTTGCACTCTTCCACTCTCTGTCTCCCTGGTTTACGACTTTGTTTTCTGCTTTGGTACTTTTGCTGGTGTTGATCCTTCGGTTTTGAACTTTTGGACTGGATTCTGGTTTACGGCTTTAGAACAAAGTTTCACTACTCTGCACAGGATCCTTCACGATCTACCTGGCTACCCTAACATTTTTATTATTATATAATAAAATGTGCCGCATTCTAAAATAATTGTAGTTCTTTTTATAAGCGATATTGCTTTAGCTAAAATGTATTCTGTTATGATTGTAATTCAGTAGTGACATGAGTCTACAATAGTTCTGTTTTGTAGGAGCCAATTAAACATTGTAGTCCAGAGATGATTGTGGCCATGTTGGAACTGACAGCACTATTGTAACTCTTTGCAGTGTATAGCAATCAGATGGATTGGAGTTTTCAAGTTTTGTAATTTCGTAACGGAATACTAAACTCTAGCAAGGACTGGTTCGTTGAACACCAGTGTGTGAGTGCATGGAGACTGGAAACTTGACAAAACAATAGACTTGTTAATGTAACTTGCATTCTCAGAGTGAAACCAAAACGTGTTCATGACTTGTCAACAACACAATATACGATGTAAAATGTTCAGGCCAAGAGTTAGGATTGATGGTAGGAGTAAGAATATGGTCTTCTATGTCCAACACGTCTTTTGAAACAAGAGTCATAAAACATTATAAATGAAGGTTACAACAGCTCATGTACTGTAGTATTGTGAAGCCTCATTCAAAAGAATTGTTAGAAGAAATGCTCTTATTAAAGCACAGGAAAAATATCACATTTCAGCCTGAAATGCTGTTCCAAGATGTTTTAAGACATTGAGATGTCTTTTTGTCATTACTACTGTACTATTATGTAGGAACTAGAATACACTGAGAAAAAAGTAAATTCTTCATCTGAGGTGCACACCCTGTTGCCCCTGTGACTTATAGTAACAGAGTTTTGGTAATGCATGCATAATATAATTTTTGTAGTTCAGGTGGGTAGCTGCGTCAGCATGCGTAGGCTGCAAAGGAACAAGTAATAGGTTTATTCCATGCTGAAAAAAAGAAGAAAGAGAACACAACGTTTCGGCCGTGGAGCCTTCTTCAGGTGTGTGAAGAAGCAAAAATAAACAAAAATATAGAAAAAAAGAAACAAAAATATAATTTTTGTTTCTCAACAGTCACAAGCAAGCACATTTCGATTTACAGTATTGCAACAGCTTATTTCTGCTGTATGCTTAAAAACTTGTGTAACTTTCTGAAATGGGTGTCTTTTCTCCTAAGAGTTAATGATACAAGTCTGTAATTTCAACAGTTTAAAGTCTATTTCCAGAGCATTGCATTCAGTGTTAAAAAGAGGAAGAGGTTTTTGTACATCTGCTGTGTCCCTTTGCTTCACTGTGCCCTCCAAGCACAGTAATACACTGCTGTGTCTTCAGTCTTCAAGCTGGATATTTCTAAATGTCAACACTCTTTGAGTTGTCTCTGGTCACTTTGATTCTTTCTTTGATGAAGTCGGCATACTTATCATTGCTGGCACTTCTATAGCTGTTGTAGGCCAACCATTCCAAGCCTTTCTGAGGGGCCTGTCGAACCCAGTGCATGCCATAATCTTTAAATGTGTATCCAGATCCTGTACAGGATAAGGTGATCTTGTCTCCAGGAGCCTTCAGCTGTGCATCAGTCTGGGTCAGAACAACATCAGACCGAGCACCTGTAAACAGAGAAAAGAGTTTGCAAAGTGATGAATGAATATCTTCACTGTCTTCATTTAAGAATTAAAAATATCAGACAGCACAATGACAATCTTATAACTGTCAGCCGTTTCCAGAAGATTAAGAGGATCACTCACAAGACAAAGAAACATAAAGAAATATAACAGCTGCTGTTCCCTTCATGGTCATCTGGCTTGATCTACAGATTCAGTTCTTTCTCTGTCATGTGAATCCCTGTGGTTTTTATAGGAAACACAGTCAGTTGCATTTGAATAGCACCTGCAGAGGGGCAGGGTCTGTACCAGCTGCAGCTCTGAAAAGCCAAGGTCCCTGACCAGGCAGAACAATTCTGAACAGGCAAATCTCAACAGCACAGCCTCAGCTGCATGGCATTCTGTAGGGAGAGTATGTCATGTATTTATGTAATGTCTTTCATCAAGCCCCAAGCTCAGGCAGGCAAGGACTGGTTCATTGGCACCATGAGTGCATGGAGACTAGAAACTCACCATAACAACAGACTTGTTAAGGTAACCTCATAGAGAAACTCAAATGTTATACACAGGTGTTCATAACGTTTGTCAACAGCACAATATAGTTAAGAGTTAAGGTGAGCTGGGGTCAATCTAAGGGATAGGGTCAGGGTCTTCTGTTGCCTACATATTTACAGAGAAGGTCAAGTGTTAAGTAACGATATGGCTACAGGTATGAATGAGAACTTGAGTCTGTTGGTTTTGGAGTTGGGGAGTCAGTATCTGCTTTCTGGTGGGAGTAACTGGAAGTTATTAAACAAGGGTTGTGAAGGATCATCACAGATGGATTTGCTTTATGTAAAACATGTGGATGACAGATGGAGGAGAGGGCTGGAAAATCAGCCCCAATGATCTTCTGATATATTTTCACCAGGGTGCCCAGTTTGTTCTTGCCTCTCAGATTCAGGTTGCCAAACCAGCAGATCAGGGTAAAAGTTAGAATAGATTCAAGGAAGCACTGGTAGAACAAAACCAACAATGAATCATCGACCATAAAATACTTAATCTTCCTTTAGAAGCTGGCAACCCATTGAAGCTCAGCAGGTGTGAGCCTGGTCAGTACCTGGATGGAGACTCCTGGGAAAAACTAAGGTTGCTGCAGGAAGAGGTGTTAGTGGGGCCTGCAGGGGGCGCTCACCCTGTGGTCCATGTGGGTCCTAATGTCCCAGTATAGTGAAGGGGACACTATACTGTAAACAGGCGCTGTCCTTCAGATGAGATGTAAAACCGAGGTCTTGACTCTCTGTGGTCATTAAAAATCCCAGGGTGTTTCTCAAAAAGAGTAGGGATGTAACCCCAATTTCCTATTGGCCCTTACCAATCACGGCCTCCTAATAATCTCTGTTTATGAACTGGCTTCGTTACTCTGCTCTCCTCCCCACTTAGAGCTGGTGTGTGGTGAGCGTTCTGGCGCATTATGGCTGCCGTCGCATCATCAGGGTGGATGCTGCACACTGGTGGTGGTGGAGGGGATCCCCATTACTTGTAAAGCGCTTTTAGTGGAGTGTCCAGAAAAGCGCAATATAAGTGTAAGCAATTATTATTATTAATTATAAGAAAAAAAGATGACGTTGACCTTTTCTGAAGATCAGGTCAATATTGTTTTAGTATTTAAGCTCCGAGTCCAGGACAGTCCCCAAGTACTTGTACGTTTCTACAAGTTCCACTAAATCTCCCCCCATGTAGGTTAGGGTGGGAGTGTGGGTGTTTTTCCTGAAGTCAGTTATCATGTCTTTGGTGTTGGACACATTTAGCTTGAGGAAGTTTTGTTCACAAGAGGTGGAGAACTCATCAACGATTGGTCCGTGGCTCCACTCATTGGCTTGTAGCAGGCTAACAATGACAGAGTTGTCAAATTTGATTATGTGTCTTGAGTGGTGATAGCTCTTGCAATCGTTTGTCTATAACACAAAGAGTACGGGAGACAATACACATCCTTGGGGGGACCCAGTAGTGGAATGCTTTTTTTTGGATAAAACATTGTTGACTCTCACCCTCTGGGTTCTTTCTGTTAAGAAATCAGTAACCCAGCTGACGAGATTGAGATCAAGACCAAATTTTGACCATAGCTTAGTTGCCAGTAGGTAAGGTTGGATACAATTAAATGCAGAGGAGAAATCCACAAACAGCAGTCTAGCATGGGTCTTGTTTTCTTCAAGGTGTTGGAGGACAAGATTGAGAAGGCATGCTGTAGTATCTTCCACCTCCCTATCTGCCCTGTAAACAAACTGTAATGGATCTAGCTCATCCTTTACTTTGGCCACAGTCTCATTTTTCACGATCTGTTCAAAACTTTTCATAACCAGACACAGCAGTCTAGCACACCTTTTCAATACTCTTCCCCCAGCCAAATCAGGACCCGGACTCTTCTTCTCCTTAATCTGACTGCAGACTCTTTAAAAGGAATTGTTTCCAGAATATCTCCTATTGTAGCAAAGACAATACATCTGGCTTCATTTTGTAACCTGAAGTGTTTTTCCAAGATGTAGAACTTAAAGAGTTCTATTGTTACACAGAGTGTTGATCACCTATATTTAATGTACTTTATATTACACAGCTGTTGCAGTGTCTTGAAGCAAATTACAAATTTCAGCATACAAAATACAGTTGGTTAATTCTGCTGCATGTAAAAAAAAATAATATAATATTTATATATGTATAATATGTACTTTACAGAGGGATGAGTAGGTCAAAGTAAAAACTGAATTGAAAAAGACAAAAAGCATATGAACGTTGGTAATCCTGGCTTTGCACGAATACATTAAATCCACCCAACCATTTTCTAACTGCTTCTTCCAATTAGGGGTCACCGACATGCTGGCAAGTAACAGCGCAAGGTGGGGTACACACTGGATGGGATGCCAGTCCACAGGCTAGACAAACAGAGACACAAAAACACTAAGATCAGACTCAATTTTCCGAGAAACTAATTCTTCCACTAGTATGTTTTTGGACTGTGGGAGGACACCTGCAGTACCTGGAAGAAACCCAAGTGAACATGGGGAGAATATATAAACTCCACACAGACAGCACCGAGGAAATGAACCAAGGTCGCCATCATTGCTGCCTACACCACTACACCACTATGCTGCTGAATACATTGCATATGAATTCTAATATAATTCTAATATAAAGTCAAGTATAACACTTGACTTCTTGGCAGGCAAGATATGCCTCATCTAGTAAATTATTCATCTGAGGTACAACTCTTTGCTTTCAGTTACCTGTACTATTCTCACTTGTTCATTGTAGAGATGTCACAGACTTCCGCAGTCACATGGAGTGTTGGTCACCACTGTATAATTAACTTCAAAGATATAAGACAAGTAAGTACAGTTGGTCAAAATGAAAGCTGAACAGAAAAAAGAGATGTTATGTAAGTGGATTCGGTTTATCATGTTGTTTATTTATCATTTATTTTACTTTTGGACAAAGAAAAAATATTTTCGAGAAAGAAATACATTTTATTTTTGTTGTTTGGTGAAAATGTTTGTTTTATTTGGCATTTTCTTGAATATACAGTACAGTATGTAAGGAATGTAAAATTAAAATTGTATCCACAATATTTTAAATGTTAGGACATCTAATTTTTCCCTAGACTGGAATTAAAATACTCCCATTTATTTGAGATAATTCTAAAAGGTCTTTGCATGATCTTTTCTGACAGGGAACATTCAAATTCACATTCAAATGACTAGATTTCAAGATAAGTGAAAGAACTAATGATAGTACCTGTTAATATTGACCACTTCTGTCAGTATTTTGTCAGATACAGATCACATTAGCCTGTATAGTCTCAGTTATTGTAGCAGTAAGGAAAAAATGTAAAGCTAATTTTATTATAATGTGACATTGAAGAAAGCTCAGTTTTAGTTTACCTGTACCTACCCTGTTGATGTTTTCAAAATAAATCAAAATGTTGATTGCTTTGCATGTAAGGCTTGTGAACAGCCACCTTGTTCTCTTTGTAACTTGACAAATCGTGAATTCACTATCACTAATTTTAAGGTAAACCTCACTTCCAGGAGCTCCCTTCTTTTGGCTTTAAGTACCAGGTCAGCTTTAAACGAGCTCAGACTGTGAGAGTTTAAGAAGGTCCCATCAAGAGAAGAATCAGTGTCTCTTCATCCTTCTTTTATGCCCTCCCCAGTTAAGTCTTCATTCATGACATGGTCTAGTCTTGTCAAGCCGAGGGTCCATCGCAGCATCTTCATTTCCATCGTATGGAGTGCCTGTTCATGTTTCTTTGTCATTGGCCAGCATTCAGTTCCGTATAGGGCCACTGGTCTGACCACTGAGCTGCAACACTGTTAGACATAAATCAATGGACATGTTGATACATTTCACTTCGTTAATGTAATTGTATTTTCTACTGATGAGAGTGTGAACCTAACAACCTAACTTGTCTGAAGTAAATTTGCATTTTATGCTTGTCTACCAAAGAAGGAGACCTTCCTGGCTTTCTAACTTGTTGTTTCTAAGTGGGTGACATACTGTATAGGTGGTGTATCAGGGGTTGGGATTTTCAATTCTGGTTGAAAAGAGGACAGTTTTGCTTTATTAGATTTCCATTTTTTAGGTCTAAATCTTTTTTTCTTCATTTACTGTATTTAATCAATTTCTCTACTATTCTGCAGAGAGGGAATCAGCAGTGGAAAGAGGAAACAGTATTTGTGTGACATCTGTGTCAGTTTGTATCACTGTGACCATCGAGCACAGTAATACAAAGCCATGTCTTCTGCCTTCAGGTTGTTCAGAGTCAGTGAAGACCTGCTGTTTGAGGTGTCTCTGTTCAGAGTCAGTCGTCCTTTCACACTGTCTGCGTAATTTGTGCTGCCGTCGTAGCCACTCCAAGCCCTTTCCCGGAGCCTGGCAAACCCAGTGAATGTTACAGCAGGAAAATGAGTACCCAGAGGTCTGACAGGTGATGCTCAGAGACTGTCCAGGTTGCTTCACTTTGGAAAAAGTTGATGGAGTCAAGGAGACAGAGCCCCTGTAAAAGAATCAGTGTCATTAAGAATTGAAGACTGTGTTGCATCTTCTTAAGCACATACCGTTTAAGAAATGCATTAACAACCAGACATACCGTACACGATAGTTTCCATGTCTGTTTCAGAAAGACAGGTCTCACCCTCTGTCTTTTCTTGTTTTTTCACCTTGGTTAGACTTTTAAATGCAAGACAAAAGGTAAATGCATATGCTGAAATGATCATTGGAGCCTCCCTCCCTTCCATTTCTGTCACCTATCACAAACGCTGCATACACAGGGCCTGCAGTATAGTAGATGACCCCTCCCATAAACTCTTTGCCCTCCTACCATCTGGGAAAAGATATCGCAGTGTAGGGGCCAGCTCCACCAGACTCTGGAACAGCTTCTCACTGCAGGCTGTCAGGCTCCTCAACACCCTGGAATCTTCTTGCACCCACCCCAATTCCAGAAACAGGGTTTAAATCCCCCCAATGTGTTGTGTATATTGTACTATGTAATAGTATTTTTTATTAGTATTGTAATTTACACCATCTGCACTTTGCACTATGTGTATCCTGTCTACAATGTCTATGTCAGTGTCCTGTCTGTCCTGTCTGTATTTGCACTGTGGACCAGGAGGAACAATATTTTATATTACTTGTATATGGCTGGAATGACAAATAAATACAAACAAACTTGAAAAGGTAACCCTTCTTTGCATACTGTATGAGTCTCACTGGCCACAGGCATCATGAATAAAAGCTACAGTGTTATAGCCTGTCTCAGTTTTCACTGCACATCCTATACAGGACAGAGGTGTCATGAACACGGACTAAAATCCGTGTCAGATCTTGTAGAAGACCGTATGTGATGCGGTAGGAGCTGGAGAAAACGGGAGGCGTGGTAAAAAGGAACACACAGGGGTTTAATAGTGCACAAAATAATAGTGACAGTCCGTGAGACAGTGTACGGGGAAGACAAAACAGCATCCAAATCCAAACGGGTCCAAGGGCAGGACAAAGCACAGTCTGAGAGTCCATCAGCGAGAAATCCATCCTGGGACGCGACAAAGTTAAAATCCCCGGGAGGGGGGAGCACACGGACAGACGAAACATGGAGGTCCAAGGGTGGCGGGGCGAGATCCTCCAGACCCCGGGCTCAGGAAGCGGGAGGTGTCGGGGATGAGGCCTATGCCCTCAGGAGACCGACGTAGGGTTTCCTGGTGCTAGGCGGGCCTTGCGACATCTTACCCTAATGATGTGCCCAGAGGACTGGAGGAGCTGCTCTTTAAATAATACACATAAGAGGGTACACCTGGAGAACTAAATCACACGAACAATAATGGGAGCAGTGGAGCGCCCTCTAGGGAGGGATGTCGGGTGTGACAACAGGAGGATACTACAATGAAGAGTTTTTAAAACAGAGAACAGAAGGCACTTTTTACAGAAAGATGTACTGTATACTGTATATTTATCCTGTAAGGAAATCCACTGCATGGCTGAGGAGAATAAGAGAATTATGTCTGCACCTGATCCTCGGTTCAATAAGATGGCCTAAATGGCTTCTTCTCAGTCATAATTACTCCTCCAATTTGTAATTCTTTTTTAAGTTTTAATGATTTCTGTTTTTTTTATTAAAAATTATTTCAGGAAGTTCTTGTATCCTTTGATGCATTATGTTCACCTAATGTGTTCTATATTTTGATGTTTGTAAAATATAATTGATAATAAATAGTGTTTCTGGAGGTCAGTTTGGACTAGAAATTGCACATTTCAAAATATTTGCATGGAAAAGGTGATATATTTCATTCTATTTCTACAAAATCATTTATGTTATTGGCAGGAAAAAATCACATTTCAACCCATAAGACACTAATCGTTATTTTAAGTATACAGTGCAGCCTGATAGAAAGGTTTTTGATGGACCTCACTCACTCTGTGCATCACTGTGGCTGTCGAGCACAGTAGTACACAGCTGTGTCTTCAGTCTTCAGGCTGCTCATCTCTAAGTAAACAGTGCTTTTAGAATTGTCTCTGGAGATGGTGAATCTTCCCTGGACAGAATTGGAATAATACTTGTTGCTTCCACTTGGGCTGCTGATAGAGGCCACCCATTCCAGACCTTTCTGAGGAGCCTGCCGTATCCAGCTCATTGAATAATCTTTAAACTCATACCCAGACCCTGTGCAAGTCAAGTTGAGCTTCCCTCCTGGAGCGACCAGCTGAGGACCTGGCTGGGTCAGGACCACAGCAGACTGGACACCTGGAAACAGAAAGCAGAACAATCAAGGACACTGATTGTTAGTTTAAGAGTTATAATAAAATTAATATCCAGTATGATTGTTAAATTCAACTAACTTGGAAGAGCACAGGACACAAAGAACAACACAGCAATACCAGTCATGCTGATCTGCACTGGATCTAACAGACAGACAATGATAGCAGTCAGGATCCCCCTGACTTTAACAGGCAGCTTGTCTCAAGGAATTTGAATATCTTTCTGAAAGGGGCAGTGCCTCTAAGAAGAGCTTCTTTATAAAACTGCAATAACAATTGAAAAGTGGTTTGGATTTATTTTCTGGATTCTTGAAGAATTCTGTAACCCTTGTGTAATGTTCGGACAGCTAACTGTTTAATACAAAATTGCAGCTTATCCTGAAGAGAACCTTTTAGTTAACTCCTCAGACTAAGTAATAGGCATCTGGGACAGAAATAAAATAATGTTCACTCCTTTAATTCTCTTAACCTGGAGAGAACCTTAATTATTTAATTCCTGAGACTTACTTACAGATTGACATTTCAAAGTCCTCCACATCTTCAAACATTGTAAGATGAACAAAATGAAAAAAAAATGTGTCCAGGATCTGATAATAAAGAAACAGAAATGATGGTGTTTGAATCTCTAATAATTTTACCCCCCACTTACACTCTTGTAATGTTGCCATAGCCAAAATGTACTGTAGTGGCTCTCAGAAGGCACCAGTTCTGTAGGGTTTGGGCATTTACTGGGACAATTATTAATTGTAGCAGTAAATCACAAAATTGATTCTTTTGATGGCTTTAGAATCCAACCATGCGACATAACTCAAACAACGCACACACACAGGTACTAATAAACGAGGATACATTTATTAATACATAGAATATGCATGTAAAACTAACAGATCTTATCGAGAGGGTTATCAGAATACAAAAGGTATATATTCAGTCAGTTACAAAGTGTTACATATATAAAGAGGACATACGTTCAGTATATCATTCATTTAGACCGTTTCATAAATGAACTTGGTTATAACTTCTACATTAGATACTCGAAACAAGTACATAACTCTTAGGAATTAAATTGATATCAACTGGTTGGGATAACAATTGAATTCTCGAGCTGTAATGCATTGAAGTTGAATACTCATCTAATCTCTGGGGATTCAGATCTCCTGCGGGCACAAAGAAACAGTTGCAGGCTGTTGCTGTCCAATCCGCGCTCTCTGGCTAGGTGCCAGGCTGTGCTGTGCGGCTTGCGACGGTGCGCTGCTGATGTTCACTGACCGGCTAGTTAGTGTTGGCTTTAACTAGCAAAGTTTGTGCACAGGAGAAAAGATGACTGTGGGTCCCAGCAAGTCAGGAAGAGGACCGGTTCGTTCCTGATGAAGAGCTAGTTCTGAATAGTGATTCAGCTGTCCACAGTTCTGACCTGTTCACGAGGCCTGCTGCTGGTGCTAACCTCGGGTGGATCCTCTGGTTACTCTCTGGTTACCCCCGCTCTAGACACTTAGAACAAAGGAAAGTTCTGGCACTCAGACACACTGGCCGTTCCGTAGTTGTCCGGGCTAAGTCTCAGGATGGTCAGGAGGCGCGCTGCGAGAATGTCCTGCCCTTGGGAGCCTTCTGCTCCTGGGCCGTCCTGCCCTGGAATTCTCCTTTGAATTCCCTTTAGAAAAGTCCACAGAATTCTCCTGAATCTTACTGAATCTTACAGGCTCTCTATGTTGCCTGTTTTTACCTGGAGGAACTTCAGCTCATTGATTGGCTGAAAGTTCCATGGGCATCAGAGTCCCACGTGGGTTACTCGGCCCTACCAGTCCCTGATTGGTTGATCAAGGTGAGATATGAGTCACTTACTCCTGACACTTAGGAATGCAGTCCAGATGTCCATCTGGCAATCCCTAGACAGATAGGCGCCAATGGATGACCATTGATCATGATAGCCAGGCTTAGCTAAGTGCATCCCCCTTTGGGAGCTGTCCTAGGAAACCTTATCAAAGGAACCTTAAATCAGCCTGCATGAATAGTTTCTCTGTGGCTGCACCACAGAGATGAACAGAGAGATGGGGCCTCATTTGGGAAAGCCCAGAACACTTAATTCTTTCTTATTATTAAGCCTCGCCGCTACACTCTATTTCTGGAGAAATAATATATACAGTGCAAGACCTATGGAGTTAATGGATGAGGATGTTTAGAGTTTTACTTTGGCTTTACCCTCTTCTCTAGAGTGGTGACAACCTGATCAGGTGAAAGGTGGGGGTTCTGTCCCCTTCCAACCCACCCAATTCCTCCTGAGGGGATGTGGCCAAGGTGTGGCAACAGCGGGGATGAAGATGAAGTGGGTGGAGGATTGAGGAGCAGAGAATGTCGGGAAGGAAAACCAGATATCTCATGTAGATATGGAAGAGGGAGCTAGTGAATTTGCATTGTAAACTCTTTCAGGATTCAGGAAGGGTTCTTTTCCTACACTGGTCTTGCTGCCTAGGAAGCCAACTACAAGGCTGTGGAGAAGACATTGGAATTATTGATGCTGTGCCCAAGATCCTAAATCAATAAAATATTATTATTACTGTAGTTATTCTGTGGTTATTAGTTATTCTGTAAGATAAACACCCCTTAGCACTTAAAGTTATTGAAAACCAGTTCAAGACTGAGATGACTTTGGGCTGCAACTATTTCAAGACATTGGAAACATACCAAAACACCTCATTTTAAGCTTTTATATGGTCTTCATGGAGAATCAAAACTCTAAACATAATGGCTGAAACCACATTCTTCAATGGTGTTCTTTTAGACTACAAGGTTTCCGCTGTGAAGCCTTCTTCAGGTGTCAACTGAAGAAGGTTCCACAGCCAAAACGTTGTTTCTTTTCTTCACATTTCAGCATGGAATAAACCTTTACCTGTTCCTTTGCATCCGAAACATGCTGACACAGCTCCCTACCCAAACGATTTATTTTAGACTGGTTTGGTACATTAAAGAACTCAAGGTGATAATTGGTGTCGAGTTGGATTAGAGTAGTTCCTCTTGTATAGAGTGAAAAGGTTTGGTAAAATAAAGTCTCTGTGTGCAAATATTTCATGGTCCATTGCGATTTTCCATTTGTTCAAGCCCCACAAGTCACCTGCTGTGAGATCAAATCTTGAGAAACTGCAGTACAGCATGTGATCATGTGTATAAACTGCTCTGGAGTCATTTCCTCTGGGTAATTATGTTCTCTTGGGTCAGCTGACTTACTGTTGTGTGCATGTGTAGCTGCTGTAGAACAGGTGTCTCCAAACCAAAAGATGGTGATGAATGCTATTGTCTCACAACTCTTGTATCCTGGTTTAGTTTCCAAATTGCTGGCCTAGTGTGTGTGGACTGTGCATGATCCCCATGTGCTCAGATGGGTTTGCACCATGTGTGTTGGCACCTTCCATAGGCATCCTGGTTATCCAGGGTAACCGGTGTCGCAGAATCATGCATCTCAGGTCTTCTGTCCAAGGCTAAAATATAGTCAATGATGAGTTCATAAAAGTATATTACTTAACTAATAGGCCAAGATCTCCCCCATGTGGACATTGGTAGTAATCGACTAATTGGTAAATCAATCTTGAGATGTCCTTTTAAGCTAGCCAGGAATAAAAAAAAAATATCAGTTCTTACTGTAAACAACAAATGCTTTCATAACAGTTATATTGTTCTCTTGCATTTTCAAGCATCTAACATAATAATGGAACAAATACTGATTTATACAGTCTGCCAAATTGTTTTATAATGTGTTAGTTATTTTTTATCTATGGAAGAAAATCGGGAGCAGAAGACCTTGGGGATAAAAGTCCAAACACATGAATAGTGAATGTGAGAATGAACTCTGCATAGTGATAAATTCTGGCCGGCAGGGATATGTACATAAACACATTTTTTTCACAACAGGTAATAAATATCATGTCTTCTCATTCTGTGTCAGAGGAAGAAATGAAACTAACTTCTATCTTTTAACTTTGTACCCTCCAAAAACTTCCATTGACCACTGTGGAAATAGGTTTTGAATAAGCAGTACACTGACTTCACTCACTGTGTCTATAGCACAGTAATACACTGTAGTGTCTTCAGTCTTCAGGCTGCGCATCTTTAAGTACAGGGTGCTTTTGGAATTGTCTCAGGAGAATCAATTGGTGGCACCTTCCATAGGCAATTGGTGAATCAACCTCTGCTGGACTCTAGATAGCCTATTGTACCACCATTGCTTCTTATATAGGCCACCCATTCCAGGCCTTTCCCAGGAGCCTGTCGGATCCAGTTCAGACCATTAGCAGAAATGGTATCTCCATCTTCATCCTGTCCAGTGCCCTGACAGGACAATGTGAGAGACTGTCATGGCTTTTTAACATGAGGACTGGACGGGGTCAACTCAATGTCAGAATGGACACCTAAAAAGAGACAATACAATATAAATACTGTTTCCAGAGTAATTGATATAGCAATGACCTATTGGTCTGATCTGCGGGTCTCCAGCTGAATGAATTGCTCACCTGTACACAATGCTATACAATCAGTATTTGCATTGTGACCTGTCAATTCTGACACAAAGAAAGAAGACCTGCTGCCAGTGCCACTCTTGCGATCAGGGCAGCAGCAGAGGGTTAAATAACAGAAGACACGGGCAGATTTGCATGAACCTGCAGGAGGACACATTTAAACTGAGCTATCATCAGCTCATCAGAGTGAACGTCTCAATTAGAGCAGGTCATGTTCAATCAGAGTTTGATTTGACTAGTATGATTATCAGTCACATTCCGTTAAAGCAACTTCATTCATCTACATGTAACACACCCCCCCAAATAATCTGCTCAGGGCTAGAGTATCTTCTCCTCAAAGTAGGCAATTCGAATCAGGGAAAACAAATGGAAAATTTCAATGTACTGAGCAAATTGTGTATTTGTGTCCAGAGTGGTCCTTGAGGAGCGCAGAGTATTCATCTTTTTTCACTGTATGTATGTACTATAATGTAATGTCGTGCACTGTGTTTTACTTCTGATTGTACAGTGATACTGACCTAAATACATTCATCAATCTGTCCATTTTCTAACTGCTTCATCCTGTACAGAGTTGCGAGGGAAGTCGGAGCCAAGTTCATAAGGCAGGATACAATCTGGATGTGATGCCAGTTCATTGCAGTGCACAGACACAAATTGGCCCAATTATCCCAAAAGCCAGTTCCCACTTACCAGTATTTCTTTTGTGGCCTGATGCGGTGGTGTGTTCAGTGTGGTGGCGGAGCCCTGAATTGAGAGCGACGCATTGCCTTAGCAACCACTGTTGCCCTGGCTAATTAAGTACGAGCTGCAGCTCTGAGACCCTTTAAGAGCAAACTGAGCACCTCCCCGGAGGGACGAACAGACCCCCGCAAGGGGATAACCTTCCAGCGACAGTCCCAGAGGGGATTGTGGAGAGAGTATTAAAGCCTTCTTATCCCTTCATTTTCGTTTCTTTTTCTTTTCTCCTGTCACACCATATATTTCCCACTGGGGCAGGCAGAACCTTTCCTCCCCTGTCCCACCATGGACTGTATCTCCACCAGGACAGGCTGAGTTTTCTCTGTTTTGGCTGCACGCTCCTTTTCTTCCAGCCTGGATGCCACTAAGTAGGGATAACCCAGACTGGATCCCGCTGTCCCAAGCAGTTCTTCTTCCCCAGGCTAGACCCCACTAAATAAGGACAGACCAGCCTGGACTCCGCTGTTTGAGGCAGCACATTTTTCTTTTTCTGTTTGGTTTTTCCCTTTTAGTGTTTTTTTGGATTTTCACCATTCTCACGCCAGTGCCTCCATCTCCTCAGACGGGGCGAAAGATGACCTGCAAAGATGCTCGAGTCAGACAGTAGCAAGGAAAGCGAATGACCACTTCTTTTCTTGCGATCATTTATACAGCCCTTGCCCTGTGATTTGACTAGGATTCTCAGAGGGGGCGTGTTCTCAGAGGGCACTCCTTTAAATCCAATGCGATGCCACATGTCAGAAAAGACCTGGTGAGACTGATAGAAAGAAAAGGTTTAAAAGCTGAGCTGAGAGAAATTTAGAGAGAGACCAGAAAACCTCCCTTAATTGGAATGTAAGAGAGGATGACTGTAGGATCACGATGAGCTGCTCAGACACCCTTCTTTCTATCGTGAACAGTTTTAATGTATCCATCTTGAACTGTGAGATCTGAGAAAGGTGTTACACTGTGAATGCCTTCCTGTTAATGTTTCTTCTTTAGATCAGAACACTGTTGTTTATTCAGAAGTAAGTGAAAGCTATAATGACAACAACCATTAATTTTTTAGTCTTTATATTGATATTTTAAGACACATAGGATAACAATTCCTGCAGACATAAGAAAAAAGCTGAATATATCCGTTTTTGTTCATGAGCACATGTCGATGATTTCAGAATCGATCAAAACAATGTTTGCTTTGCTGCTGATAGCTGATAGCTGCTTCCCCGTCCTACATGTCAATAGGCAAGGCACTGTTGTGCCTTTTTCAGACTGACTACATTGTTGTGAGACCAAGTCAAGTCGGTGGAGATCTGCAGACCAAGGAATCTGAAGCAGCTGACAGTTTTCACTGTTGTGCCCACAATATCGATTGGTTTCTTCTGGGTCTCTTGAAAGCCACAATGAAGTCTTCTCTCTTCTGGACATTCAGCCACAGATTGCTGTCAAGTCACCATCTTGAAAGAAACTCCACCTCACTTCCATATGAGAACTCATCATTGTTGCTGATCAGTCTCCAGCCTATGGCCTACAGTATATGGCTGCACAGTCATAGGCGGACAAGCAGTACAGCCTACGGCAGAGACAGCAGACTTCGGGAGCTCCGGTTTGGGATCACTGTAGAAGAGATATTCTTGCCAGTTTTCACCACCTGAAGTCTATCTGTCAGGAAATCCAGTTTTGAGTTTCAGATGGAGTTGCATAAGCTCAGATTCCTGAGTTTGGGGACCAGTTTGGTGGGAACAACTGGGGTAAAGGCTGAGTTGTAATCTATAAAAAACACCGTAACATATGTGAAGCCCCCTTCTTAGCACCATCTTAGCTGTGGAGCTGTCCTTGGTGCTGCAACACAGCTTGGCATAAACCAATAGGCACGTTGACCCTAATAAGTACTAATTTAACCTTAGGTTATTCAAGAATTAGCTGGCTGTGAACAAAACTGCAGCTGCAATGTCTAAAAGTAAATTTCTAATTGGGGATTGGGTGTTTTTAATTTTGGTGCAGAGAGGACAGTGTCGTTTCATGACTTTTCAGTGGCTTTATTTGTTTACCGTATATTTAATACTGTATACCGTATATGATCTGTTGGCCTCCAGAGCAGAATACAGTATCTATATGACATCTGTGTCAGTTTGAATCACTGTGACCGTCAAGCACAGTAATACACAGCCGTGTCTTTTGCCTTCAGGTTGTTCAGCGTCAGTGAAGACCTGCTGTTCGAGTTGCCTCTGTTCACTTTTCTGAACATCAGGTTTTGTACTTTTTAGAGTACAGCGTAGAGTACAGTTTATTCCATGGTGAAAAAAGAAGAAAGAGAACACAACGTTTCGGCCGTGGAGCCTTATTCAGGTGTGAGAGAGACAGGGCAGTAGGCAAAGGTAAAGTAGCGGGAGAACAAAGGTTGGGAGGGAGGAGGAGTGAGAGGCGGGAGCAGGGGACAGAAAGAGAGGCCAATCAAGAGATGTGAAGTCAGAATGGGTGCAGAGAGGTGTGAAATGAAACTTCCAATGAATGGAAGTTCAATTAAGGTACAGTAGGTCACAACCAGAAACTGCACTCTTCATGATCACACATTATGATCTGTTACACTGCATTATCTCACAGCACACAGCTGTGGATAATATGTTTTTACATAAAATGTAAATTATTTGCTTAAATGTATTTGCTGTTAAGTTACAAGATAAATGGAGATGAACTTCAACTTTTTGGTTGAGGACCTAAACTGAAACAGCTTCTGAAGGCACCTTGATAGATGTGAATGTGACTAGAATGTGCTGAGAATTAATGACTCGTTGGATTTGTATCTGTAAATCTCTATTTGCTGTGCTGTGTTGATTGACATGATTTGCTTATGGACTTACTCGGATAGGAAAGACGTCAGTATTTTGCAAGATACCAAGATTGCATGATCAGAAACTGTAACAACACAATTCTTCATCACATTATCCAACAGCGCACCCTAGCGGACAATGTGTGTTACTTTTTCAATCAGTCATAGCCCAGCACTGTTGTAATCTAATCTTGTAAATGGTTGGTTCTTTCATACCTCACACAACCTTCCTAGTAAAACTTTAGAATTCAAAGAAAAAATTGAAAACTAGGAAAAAAAACACTTAATGACCCCTACTTTTTCAGGGAATATATGCAAGATCTTTGGGAATATTCATCATTAGTTGACAATGTTTAGAGTTGTAGTTTGACTTTAATCCCACTGGGCCAGAAGTGGACTTCCCTGGAAGAGGGTGCAGGGGGATATCCATTGAAAACTTACAGTAGGAGTCAGGAAGGGTTTCTTTTCCGGATGTGCTCCACTGCCTGGGAAATACACTGCATGGCTGTAGAGAAGGCAGCAGAATTATGGATTTCAAGCCCACGATCATAAATCAATTAAATATTACAACCTTATTAGTTATTATGTCGGCTAAACCTTTCTCAGCTCTCAATCCTTTTGAAAACCAGTAGAATCTCTTGGAATCTTTATTGACCCTGATCATGGTCTGAATTAAAGGCAAGAAGATTGGGATGGGTTTGGGCTACAGCTATTTCAATACAGGGGCAGCACACCCATACACATCTTCTGTGGCTGTACACAGTTTTCACAGAGGATTACAAATTTATTAGAAGGGATGTTATGAACATTTTAGCCAGAAAGTAGAATGACACATTCTGAAATAAAAGATTATTTCTCTTTGAATGATACTGTTATCATCTTTTGTGTTACAGAACACAAAAGTAACGTGTCTGGGCAGTAACACACAGCACATTCTACAGTCTTTAGGCTGCTCGCCTGTGACTACAGTGTGCTTTTGGAATTGTTTCTGGAGATGGTGAATGTTTCCTGAAGACAATGGGCTTAGATTGTGCAATCTGATGTAGGTCAACCATTCTAGTTCTTTCTAAGGAGCCTCTTGCATCCAGCTTAATTTTTTTTCAGTAATCGTATATCTGTCCTTATCTTGACCAGAGCCCTGACAAGACCATCATCACTGATGTAGCCACTCCATTCCATTCCAGTTCTTTGCCGTGTGTCTGAGGTATCCAGCTCATATGATAATAAGAAAAGCCATTACAATAACTATGTTGACCAGATCTCTAACATGACAGTGAAAGAGACTCTTTTGACTTTTAAACCAAAGGACCATTCTGGGTCAAGCAATGTCTGAAAGCACACCTGGAAACAGAAAACAAAGTCAGAAAGTTGCTGTTTGTTCTCACAGGTAACGAGATACTCAATCACCTGACAAACACAAGACTACCATGAGGAAAAGGACTAATGTCTGCATTGTCATCTGTTAGCAATGATAAAGAAGGAGAACTCTCTCTCCCTTCTTTTGTGTGGCTCTTGTGTGAGAGGGTTAAATAACAAGAGGAACAGGGAGATGTAAGTAAACCCCAAGGAGAGGAGATTTACTGTAAAGAGGTGGTGACCCTGGTGATATATCGTGCTGCCTGTCTCTACACAAGTATTACAGCTGCTTCTGGTGTGTCTGTAAGAGGAAACAGACAATGAGGGTTCATCACGCCAGACAGTGTGAGAATCAGAGAAGTCTGTACTGTACATACTGTACATTGCTCTTTCATTGTATGTGATCCCTTTTGAAAAGTATTATTGCATCTCTTTCTGTAAAATAAAATATTTTGGATGAATACATTCAATTTTAAACCATGAGTATATCATGAGGTTGAAGGTGTTGCCCTTAGATCTTGTTTTTTTTTCTATTTGAGACACCAAATATATATACTTATACTATATATGAGAAATACTGGATTAAATTATATGAGAAGTATTATTCTTCTTTCATAATCTCATAATGTGTTTAGAATAGACATCCTCAATCAAATTTGATTTGAATTTGATCTTAAAATATCAGAAGAACAATGTGAGGAGGTTTCAAATGAAGGACTTTGGTAAGACATTTTTAAGTTCACGGTGTATCTGTGATTGTGTATTTATTTGAAAAAAAAAAGGATATACCTCATTGTCTCACAGCACACCCCAGTAATTAGTGTGCATCAATGTTTTCATCCCACACCAGTAAACAATGTTTATTTCTGGAAAAATCTGAAAACTCCATGTTAAATAATGGGATGTGTATAAAAAGTGATAAACCTTTCACTTTTAATACCTGCTAAATTAGAAAGAACCTCTAAGCCTAAATCTGAAAATCCCTCTAAGTCTTAATTAATTGAGAACTTAATGTCTACATATTGGTATATGCTGACATCCTAGGAAACCAAAATGAATTAATAATTTTTTTCATACCACAAATGGTAACATCCATGTCTTCACTTTCTGTGTCAGAAGAATATTCGTTAGAAACAAAACTGATAAACCACTTCTAACTTTATACTCTTCAACGTCTTCTATAGAGCACAATGAAAATAGTTTTTGTACAAGCAGCACACTGACTTCTCTCACTGTGTCTAGAGCACAGTAATACACTGCAGTGTCTTCAGTCTTCAGGCTGCTCATCTGTAAGTTCACTGTGCTTTTGGAATTGTCTCTGGAGATGGTGAATCTTCCCTTGACAGATGGGATATAATTTGTGCTATCACCATCAGCATTGATGTAGCCCAACCACTCCAGTCCTTTCCCAGGAGCCTGTCGGATCCAATTCACAGCATAAGCAGTAATTGTATCTCCATCAGTGTCCTGCCCAGAGCCCTGACAAGACAGTGTGACAGACTCTCCTGGCTTTTTAACCTGAGGACTGGACTGGGTAAGAACAATGTCAGCCTGGACACCTGGAAAGAGACAAAACAGAGTTAATACCTTAATTGCTTCCACAGTAATTAATATTGAAAATGTACCTGCTGGTCCCCGGTTGAGTGAAATATGCACCTGTACACAGTGCCATCATGAAGAACACAATAAGCATCTGCATTGTGACTTGTCAAGTCTGACACAATGAGTCTGTCAGTGCCTTACTTACTTCTGATCTGGGCAGCAGCAGAGGGTTAAATAAGACGTGACACAGGCAGATTTGCATAGCCATTCAGGAGGTCTCATTTAAATAGCACTGACTCCTGGGGGAATGAGCTATTATCAGTCCATCAGAGTGAATGTCTCAATTACAGCTGCTCCATTTTCAATCAGAATCAGAAGTCAGTAAAATGAGTATTAGTCACATCACATGGAAGCAACTATGTTTATCTACGTTGAATATATCTACTCCAGTCAAGGCTCTATTTCTTCCATAAGCAGACACCAATTCTATTAATGCATCTGTAAATTAAATCCAGGGTTTCAGAATTGTGGTTCGACTAGATTCTAGCTTTCAAAGCCAGGAGAACTTTGTGAACCTGCCTTCTTGTCCATTTGAGGCCTGTGAGTTGTATCCCTTTAAACACATTAATTATTAATTAATTAGACCTTCAAATGGTACACACTTTGTATCTTTTATTAATTACATGGATTACATTTGAATAGCACAACATAATATAGCAATATGCCATAGGTATGTAAAAATATTTAGGAAACATAACAATGTTTTGTTTTAAAGTCATTATATTTTACAGATTTGTGAAACCTGAGGTATTTAAGATTTGAAATCACTACAAATATGAGCTGAATGGACACTGAGTATGAAAGTGTGATTGCCCCAATAATCCTTAAGAAACATGAAACAGTCAATGGTAATATCTTCTGAAATCCAGATATAAAATTCAAATACTTCAAACCACAGTGATGAGGACTGTTGAACATTGAGAGAAGTGGGGAGAGTTACACCACCCAGAATCAGGATGCATCAAACAGGTGTTTTTACTGTGAACGATATTTCTGTCACAAACCCTCCTCCAGTCGATCTCCTGGGAAGGTGGGCTGCTCACTGAACGTTTCAAGAGAGAAAAAGCAGGAAACCGTCTGAGTCACTGGAGATCCCATCAGTTTCCTGAAACTAATTGAATCCAGGATGAAGACAAACACTCTCAGGAAGTGGAGAAGTAAGGCTTTACATAACAAAAACCACTAAATGACATGCATATGACCATAGAATACAACAACAACACCATACAATGCCCTTTCATTCGGTAACTAGGCAAAGCGTTTACCACAGCTGGTTGTCTAACATCCCAGAAATCACTTCAACATCTCCGTCTTTGCAAAGTAGAAAACCTCTACGAATACCCATGATGACAATCTGTGTACAGTACGTGTGCAGTTCGAATGCGCAACCGAATTACAAGGAACACGCACTGGCCGTAGAAGTGCAGCAATTCATTTTGCCAGCACTTTCCCCGTGGACAAAAGCAGCTTAGTATTAAACTAGCTGGAGACAGTCATCAGCGTTTAGAGATCAACCTGCTAACTCAGTTCCTTTTCCATCCGTTGTCTGGAAATTATCTATCTGCTATACTGTATTATTTTCCAGAAAGTGACAAAAGGGATATTATCATTTTATAATTCATGTTGTAGAATTCTTGTAGGATTTGGGATTGCTCCTTCCATACATCTTAATGATGTATTCTCTGTAATACAATTGTGTACTGCATAGTAACCCATGGCTTAAACAGTTTATGGATTTCCCTAAATGTATTACTTCTGTCGTAATACATCTGTTTTGCATCATCTGTTTGCTGAACTTGATCAGTGTGTCTGCTGCACAGTATTACACAGCAGAGTCTTCTATCTTCAGGCTGCTCATCTGTAGACAAACTGTATTGTTGGGATAGTCTCTGAGGATGGTGAATCTTCTTTCAACAGACTGGGCATAGCTTGTTCTTGTCACGCCCTCTGTAGCCAGAGGGCGCTCCTTCTCTGTCCTGTCCCTAGTTTCCAGTCTGCTGTCCTTCCTGTCCCTCTCTTTCCCTTGGGCTATATATTTCCGGGTCTTGCACTCTGCCAGGGCTCAGGATTGACGTTCGATGTCCTGAGACCCGCCTAGCACCAGGTCACCCCACGTCCGCTACCTGAGGGCATTGGTTTCTATACGGCACTCCTGAACTCTTTGCACTATTGAGCCCGGGCCTTTTTCCCGTTCCGCCGCTACGCATATGGGTCTTTTTCCGCTCTCCTGCTCCCCACAGTTAGTCCCTTTGGACGTCCGTGACAGTTCTATCACCACCATAATCAATGTAGGCCAATCATTCCAGACCTTTCTCAGGAGTCTGTTGGACCCAGATACAAGGATGGATGGTATTACCATCCTCATCTGGAGGAAAGACCTGACAAGACAGTATGAAAGACTCTCCTGGCTTCTTAACCTGAGGAACTGACTGGGTCATTAACATGTCAGAATGGACACCTGGAAACAGAAAACAAAGTCAGAAAGTTACTGATTGTTGCTGGAGTGACACTCTATCTACTTTACTGCAGCTGCATTTCTCACACGTAATAAAATACTCACTTATCAAACACAGGACTATCATGAGGAAAAGGCTTAATGTCTGCATTGTCACCTGTTAGCAATGACACAGAAAGAGAACTTCAGCGTGAACTGTCTCTCTTCCCTTGTGTGGCTGTTATGTCAGAGGGTTAGATATCAAGAGGAGCAGGTAGATTGGCATAAACCTCTAGGAGAGGAGATTTAAAGATGCAGTGACTCCTGATGTTAATTTGAACTGTCTGTCTGTGCTCTATTTATAAAGTTTGTTTTTGCATGTTGGAAATTTAAAATTCTTAAAGAGATCACAGGTCGGTACATTTGACATATTTGAGTGCCTTCTAATTCACTCCCTACTGTTGTCCCCTATAAGATAAATTGAGAGGCGTGTGCACAAGTTGTGATTTGAAAAAGAGGAATATTTATTTGATATCTTTGAATATCTGTAAAATGAGTAAATTGATCTTTAAATCATTAGCATAACACTTTGGAAAATAAATTGCTTATGGAAGAATTTAGCATTTGAAGTAATTAATAACAAGTAATTGGAGTTTGCATGATCATATAATGTGTTACAATCAAACTACAGTATACCTCCAAATTCTCTCATAGAGCTTCCCAGTGGATAATGGGTTAATGGATGAGATGTAGAGTATTTGTTCAAATGTATTTAACGTTAACCCATGATCACGTCCCAAGATAGAGTTGAACTTGGATTTTTGAGGTCAGGCCCTAAATTGAAACAGCTTGTAAGGGAACCTTTTCAGATCCTAATGTGAACATTAAAACTTCCGGAGAATTTCTGATTTTTGGGGGCATCTATAAACACGTATTTGCTGTGCTGAGCCGATTGATATTGCAGGAGAAATATAAATTGTTGTCTTTGTACCAGTAAATACGGCTCAGAATACTGGCTCTTGTAAAACTGTTGCATGTTATTGGTGAAATGTATAATATAAATAAGGGCAAAATTGTAGTAATAATCTAGTTCTTGATATTGCAGGAGAAATATAGATTTATATGTGGTTCTTAGAGTATGTGACGTCTTGTAACTACTGCGTATTCGTAAACAGTGACAGTTATTGAACAGGCAGTGAAGGGAACTTCCTCACTGTGGTCTTCGGGGACAGTAATACACAGCTGTGTCGTCAGACTGCAGGCTGTTCATCTGCAGGTAGACTGAGCTGCCAGACTTGGAGATTGTGAACCGGCCCTTGATGGAGTCTGCATAGCTTGTGTCAGCATCATAGTAAATGAGTGCCAGCCACTCCAGTCCCTTTCCAGAGGGCTGACGAATCCAGCCCGTTGCATAGCTGCTATCCGTCAGGGAATATCCACTGACTGCACAGGACAGCCGCAGGCTCTGTCCTGGCTTTCCGATCTCCGAGCTGGACTGGGTCAAGACCACATCACAACTGGCATCTGCAAAACCAGGAAACACAAAACAACCTCTTACTAGACATCAGAGACACAATATATACAGCAGACTTAAACAAAGCCAACAGGAAACACTCACGTTGCACAAACATCAAGACCAGTAATACTCCTGCTGAGAGACTCATGTTTGTCTCAGGACTGTGACTGTGAACCCTGGACAGACAGTACAGGTTTCCTCAGGGATCCCCTGTTCATCTGTGTTTAATACGCCTCTGCCTCTCACTTTGCATGAGGGATTTGCATGAAGTTTGAGAAACAGGAAGCTCAGCTCTTTTCTCTTCCATAAAATCATTCAGAGCTATAGAGACATGATCTATGATGTCTCACTTTAATGTATAAGTTTGGATATGTGTACATGAATGGGTGGGTGTATATGTATAAGATCTTTCTGCACAGAAATGTTGTTATGTTTTTTTGTAACATCTTTTTTTAACAAGTTCTGTCAGTTGTTTTGCCAGTACCATATTCCTCATGTATACTACATTTATATTAGTATCGTCGGTCAATATCTGCACATTATCGGAATAGAGGACAATACTGAACCAGAGCACTGCAAGTCCAGATGAAACCTGGCTTTTCTGCAATTTGCAGAACCAATTTCCCTTTAGAAAGAACTTCTTCCCCACAGTGACAAGCGATATGTTTTTCAGATTGCTTTTCCACATTTCATCATTTGAAAGAATCTCTATGTTTAATACCTGATAGAAAAGCATAAATAAATATTTTACACTGATTGCTTTACACAACACATCCTGTATGGTTTCTTATATAAATTATTTTACACCTTAGAATGTTGCATCTTAAAAAACATAGATTTGTCTAAATATTTTATTTTATTGATATCTCTATTAACAATTTAATAAATAAAAATACAAAACATATTTCTAGATGTCGCTGGAGAATGTTGATTACAGGGTCATCATGTGAAAATGTGTGAAGACATTGCACAACAGGATAGCCTATAAATTTTTTTTTCAGATTTTTTTTCAGAAATTCATATATATTCACATATAGTTTTGTTGTTTTTTCATTGATTAACTCAAATACTCAAATAAGGAATCAGTTCTGTAATAGCTGTTATAGACTCAGTAGCAACCGTTCAAAACTGACAGTAAATTCTCGAATTAGGAGTTATTATTGGTGTCACTAATGAATTTGAATCTCTACTTCCCATGTCATGAACTTTTCATGTTCCCAATCCTAAATCAATTAAATACCTTATTATTTATTTTGTAGGGTGAACAATCCTCAGCTATCAAAGTTATTAAAAATCAGTGGAATCAATTGGAACCTGTAATGAAGTCCCAAATTCCTTTGACCCTGTTCGTGACCTTAATTAGAAATCAACCTGCTGAAGACTGGGATAAGTTTGGCCTGCAACCATTTCAATACTTTGGAAGCACAGTTAAACATCAATTGTAAAGGTTGTATACGATGTTCACGGAGGATCAAAACTTTATTTGATGTGATTTTGGGACCCAAATATTTAAAGATCTCTATATGTGATGCTTTTATTATCGTTATGAAAGAGAAATACTGAAATAGACAAACTGCATAGTCACCCTAGTATAATCACTTCATGTAGTTCCTTGAATTCAGTACAGTATGTGGTTTTTGGACCATCTGTTCACTGGACTTGATCACTGTGTCTGTAGCACAGTAATACACTGCAGAGTCTTCAGTCTTTAAGCTCCCCATCTGTAAGTACAGTGTACTTTTGGAATTGTCTCTGGAGATGGTGAATCGTCCCTGTACAGACTGAGCATACATTGTACTATCACCATCATAGTTGATGTAGGCCAACCATTCCAGTCCTTTCCCAGAAGGCTGTCGGATCCAGCTCAAAGTTTTATCGGTAATCGTATCTCCATCATCATCCTGCCCAGAGCCCTGACAGGACAGTGTGAGAGACTCTCCTGGCTTTTTAACCTGAGGATCTGACTGGGTCAGAACAATGTCAGATCGGACACCTGGAAACAGAAAACAAAGTCAGAAAGTTGCTGATGGTTGCTGGAGTGGCTGTCTTTCTACTTGCGAGCAGAAACTCACCTGACACTATCATGAGGAAAAAGCTCAATGTCTGCATTGTGACCTGTTAGCAGTGCAAAGAAAGAGAACTTCGGTGTCAGCTGTCTTCCTTCTCTTGTGTGGCTCTTGTGTCAGTGGGTTAAATAACAAGGAAACCATATAGATTTGCATAAACATCTAGGACAAAATATTTATAGAAATATGCTGTATTGTTGTGTGTATTTGTGCACAGTTTATACAGCTGCTTCTGGTATGTCAGTAATTTAAATAGACAAAGAAGGTTCAGACTCTCTGAGGATCAGAGTGGTTTGTAAATGCTGTATATTGTTCATTGCATATGCTGATTTTCTTACAGTGTTGATTTGATTCGATTCATTTCGGTTAGATTCAATTTGATTCAACTTGATTCAATTCAATTCAGTTCAACTCAACTCAAATACTATACTATAAAATAAAATACTTTATTCCTTCCCAGGGTGGCAATGTAAGAAGGATTTATTGCATTTATTTCAGTAAAAATATTTTGGATTCATTCATTCAATTTTAAATCATGAGTATATCACAAGGTTAAAGGTGTTGGTTATAGAACTTGGATTTTTAATTTGAGTCACTTGACAAATATATAGGAGACACACTGGATAAAATTATAAAAAGAAGTATTATCTATTATTATGTTTTTATCATGTGTTTAAAATTGCCATACACATCTGAACAGGACTTGAATTTCATGTGAAGGAAGTTAATAAGAATTTCTAATTTCTCTGTGTATCTGTGATTATGTATGTATTTGACAAAGATATACTACATTGTCTCACAGTACCCTCTACTGACTAATGTGCATTACTGCTTTCAACAAGCAGAGCAAAGCCTACAGTCACTGTAGCCAGGAATGCAGCAGTTCACACTCAAGAGTACGCTTGCTTGTTTGGAAACATCTTTAAAAATCTAGTTTGAATGGAGAGAAGTGTATTGAAATTTGAACTTAATTGATAAAACTTTCACTTTAAATATTGCTAAATGAGAAAGACCCTCTAAGACAAATCAGAAAAAAAAAACAGTTAATATCTGCATACTGGCATATGTGATGTTCTTGGACACTAAAATTACTGTTTAATGTCCCAAAGGGTAACATCTACATCTTCACATTCAGTGTCAATGGGACAATCCTTCAAAACACAATTTTGGAATCAGTTCAACTTAACACTGTTCAACTTCTAACTTAGAACACTGTAGTAATAGTTTTGGTACAAGCAGTATATCAACATCTTTTACTGCCTCTATAGCACAGTAATACACTGCAGTGTCTTCTGTCTTTTCTCTATAAATGCACTCTTCAATTTGGAATTGTCTCTGGAGATGGTGATTAGTCCTAAGCACATGGGATATAATCTGTGCTTCCAACAGTATTACTGATGTCACCTAACCAGTCCAGTCCTAGGAAACTGTTGGATCAAGTTCACATAATAAACAGTATTGATATCTCCATCCTTGTCTTGTCCAGATCCCTGACAAGACAGTTTGACAGACTCTCCAGGCTTTTTAACCCAAAGACTGGACTGGGTCAGAACAATGTCAGACTGGACACCTGGAAAGAGACAAATCAGAGGTAATATCTTCAAGTAGGTAGCTGTGTCAGCATGCGTAGGCTGCAAAGGAACAAGAAAAGGTTTATTCCATGCTGGAAAGAGAAGCTCCTCCAGTCCTTGGGGCTCATCATTAGGGTAAGGATGTCACGAGGCCCACCAAGCACCAGGAAACCCTACGTCAGATCACAAATCAATCCTGCCCTGCTCTGTCTTGCCAGCACATAGCTTAACTCATCAGGGATGTCTGGCCAAAGGAATTTTTTAGTATAAACTTCTTTATTCACATTAGAAATTTCCAGAGTCAAACTGTAATTCCAAATGTTTCTTTGATGTTTAGTTCAGGATAGTAAATTCATATTAACTTGTGTCTGAGAATAAAAAAGGAAATTAAGTACATGAGACTGATAGAACTTATCAATGAATTTCAGGTCCTGTTTTGTGTCTGCGTGTTTCTACAGGTTACAAAGTAAGCTTCAGACAAAGAAGGGGGATCCACTACACCCAGTGCTCAAGTGCAGCCTCATCAATGTGACAAAGTGTGCCATTCTGCAAGCAGACTCACAGGAGATAAGAGGAAGAGTGAGAAACTGCATAACTCACTAAATCAAAGTGGGCCTGTAAGGTGGCCAACTCTACTCTTATATGCAGTGTCGTGGGATCTGTAAGGACCAATAGTCAGGACCTGTGTTAGAGTAACACTTAAGTTAGATTAAACGTTTTACATACAAGATGTAGAAACCACACACTTTCATTCAAATCACACAATATCAATGTCTACCACTGATTCCCTCCCAGAAGTTCCCTGAGAGGCTGAGCTTACTTTCCCAGTAGATTAAAAAACTAAAATGTAATCTACAACAGGTGTCTGTTACTTCAAATGTACTCAGGCCAGAGTCAGGAAGTAACCCAGGTCAGATTCTAGATGGTGACCCCGGATTGAATTTAGTTTTGAAATTTATAACATCATGACTGAGAATTAAGGAATAACTGTTTATTGGTCATAAATGTATATAAATATTTATTTCATGTAGGTTTCAGAACTTGGTGTGCTGGCTGACTTGTGGTCACATCACTTACATGTTCACCCTATGGAAACTCTCAGTTCAGCTGTTTGGTTTATTTTTTAAAAAGTGAAAGCCTCCATGTACTGGCAGGCTTCCTGTTTGTGAATGAAACCTGTTACACTTGAGAGTTTTTGTCAGGGCTCAGGCTTCACTTCTCTCACTGTGGGTCTTTAGCGCAATAATACACAGCAGTGTCTTCAGTCTTCAGGCTGTTCATCTGTAAGTACAGCTTGTTGTTGGAATTGTCTCTGGAGATGGTGAATCTTCCCTGGACAGACGGGGAATAGTATGTGCTACCACCACTGCTAATAGCAGCCACCCACTCCAGCCCCTTCCCAGGTGCCTGTCTGACCCAGTGCATTGCATAGCTGCTGAATGTGAATCCTGAGGCTGTACAGGTCAGTTTGTGAGATCCTCCAGGCTGGGCAACTGCAGGTTCAGACTGTCAACACCTGGGATTGAACACCTGTGGGAAGAAAAATAAATAATTTATTTGAAAAAAATTATTGTAAACTAATGATAACCATTTTAACACCCATGGGAAGAAAAAACAGTTTGAATTTAATCCAAATTAGCAGAAACTACTATCCTTTCTGCCATTTTTGAAAATGCTGACCTGTTAAATACATGCTTGCTAGGAGTATTGCAGTCAGAAAAGCCATTGTTGCTGGTAGAGACTGTGGTCTGTCCAGACAGTCGACACTCTCAGCTGTTTCTCCTCCAGCGCAGTGAGATAAATGAGGCAGGAAGCCCTCTGAGTTTGCATGGACTCCTCCTCATGGGATGGGCAGTGTGACACACAGCTTAAATACTGAATCACACACTGGGAAAGGAGACATGCTTTCTTAAAGATCATTGAATAACTCTCTGCATCTTTCTCTCCTGAGTGATAAAATTCAGAGATTCACCGCAGCTTC
This sequence comes from Lepisosteus oculatus, assembly GCF_040954835.1. Lineage (NCBI taxonomy): Eukaryota > Metazoa > Chordata > Actinopteri > Semionotiformes > Lepisosteidae > Lepisosteus > Lepisosteus oculatus. The sequence goes on along the minus strand of NC_090699.1, from coordinate 7,454,282 downwards.
CTTGTGCTGGATAATTTAATTTGTATCAGAGGTCAGTACAATTACTTCACCAATGACACCAATGAATCAACAGTTTTAAGCTCCTATTTCTCACTCAATGACAGTTCCTCAATGACACTCACGATGGACACACCTCTTTCCAACCAAAAACCAAGTCATGGTTATTATAAATATCAAAGTTCTGTGTATTCATGGTCTCTATAATATTTATTTTGTTGTACTACATGCAGTATAACCTTATTTTTACTGTTGCCAACTGAATCCAAGTGTCTGTTTGGCTTGGGCAGATTGGTAGAGCAGATGGTTTCAGTCTCCTGAGTTTGACAATTGCTAAAACCATCTCATGTTTATTCACAGCTGTGCTGTAGCTTATCATGCATTCTGCGTCCTCAGACATTCCAATGCAGTGACTGCCCCCTCTTGGAGCACTTTGATTAATACAGCAGTAACGCGAAATGAAGGTCTGAACACTCAACTACTAGGACTGAGACATGCAATAACAATTAAGAGCAATACTTTAATTATTTATGCATTTTAGAGAAGAGCCTTTTGTGATACCAATAATTATTTAATATTTATAAAATGATATTTTCTAAGGAATGTAGTTTTCTATACTACTTTATCAGTCATAAAGATTAGCTCAGAAATTTGAATGATAGCAAAGATGATAAAAAAACATAACTTCACAAAGATGTCAGTGAGATATGAAGAGAAGTGTAATCCTCTAGTCCTGTCTTGAGAAGTTGAATCTTCATTGGACAAATTGTCTGTGGTACTTCAAAGGATTAATGACACTACAAATGTGAGCCAGCCACTCCAGTTCCTTCCCAGGATCCTGTCTAACCCGGTGCACATAGTAGCTATTGAATATGAATCCTGAGGCTGTGCTTGTCAGTGTGAGGGATTGTCTAGGCTCTGCAGGTTCACACTGGGTCAACACAATCTCGAAGCGAACACCTGAATTCTGAAAATCAGATTTTAATAATTTTCATTCAAGCTCATCTGGAGATAAAACAATGTTGAATCCAACAGGCAATTAATGTACTTAGAGCTCAAATTGTGAGGTGAGCAGCAACAGTAGAATCCTCATTTCAATGTATTAAATTGTGATTTCCTAATGTCATTTTGTTTGCTCTCCAGACAATGAGCAATCGTACCAGGTTAATCCTTGGAAAGACTGTTAATCAATCAATTACAGTACCACTGTAGGGACCAGGTCTCTTATTCCTTAGACCAAAGTGTTATTAAAGTTTTCTAACAATCTTTGTGTGCCTTAAGGCCTTATCCAGTCAGCATAGGCATCTCACTAAATGGAGAGGAATGTGGCTAAAAAGGACTTTCTGATAAGAAACATCATAAAGCTGTATCAAAGCCGAAAGATGCAATGATATATAGAACTGATGGGCTCCAATCATGCTATAGGCTTTTTCTCCCCAAAAGCACTTCAAAGGTCACTATTCACCACCTAAAGGAAGGTTCATTAATGAGTAAGTAAACCTGATATCATCTAAGCCAGTCACCAACTTGTAATGCCATACCTGCTTTGGTTAACCACTGGATTCTAATTTCAATACTGAACTGGCTGTCTGACTTTTACAACTACGTCACTTCCAGCAGTCTGAGTAAGAATTTAATTCATTCTCAAAAATGCCAGTATGACATAGTGAGTCAGTAAAGTACAGCATTCTTCCCAAGATACTCTCTTTGAAAAAAACAAACAAGCCTTGTGCTTGGGAACCCACTTTTATTTTCTCCTGACCAACAATATAAGACATTTGGAGTCTTTCTTTTTGTCAAGATCCAAAATATAAAGCATATTCTTAGAAAAGCTATAGCTGAGATGAACCGAGTTACCCCTTTTGTCTCCTTTGCTGCAAAACATCAAAAAGACAAACCGTGCTCTAACTGATTTTACAGACTTAAGTCACCAGCACACTAACTATGGCTAAGCCCCAGGGCAAGATAAAACTTCCCTTCTCTCCTCTGTCTCTAATGTGGCGTGTTACATTGGGTACCAGCAATGGGCCCGATGTGGGTGACCAGATAACACGTAAGCCGAAAACAGGTTGATCAGTAATCCTAGTCAAAAGAGAAAGTGAAAAGATCCAAAAGCTAGGAAAACGGCATATCTTCAATATCCAAAACAAGTTCCAGGAGTCGTGGTCAAGCAGACAATCCAAAGGTCCATAAACAAGGAAGCAGTCCAGTTACAAGTAGCAAGGAGGAAACAGACAGCAGGGTTTAAATAGGCTGAAGGGGAGGTTAATGAGGCCCAGTTAACCTATGCCTCTCAGTGGATGAAGTAGGCCATAACCGTGTAGGAGCCTTCTGGTGGTTTAAATAGGCTGAAGGGGAGGTCAACGAGGCCCAGTTAACCTATGCCTCTCAATGGATGAAGTAGGCCATAACCATGTAGGTGCCTTCTGGTGGATGGAAGTCCTTCCAACATTAAGAAACTGCAAGTGGGGTGACGAATCAGTGCAGTCCTGCACTGTCTTACCTCTGCAAAGCTTAACTCATCAAGGAAGTGTGGCCAAAGTATTTTTTGAGTATAAACTTCTTTATTTGAATTAGAATTCTCCAGAGTTGAACTGTAATTCCACAAGTTTCTTTAATGTTTAGTTCAGGATAGTACATTTATTTTAACTTGTGTCTGAGAATACAAATTGAATTTATGTATATGAGACAGATAGAACTGATGAGCTAGATTTTTATAGTCAATGTGTATTAACTCCGAAGTTATTAACTCTGAAATTCAAAGTTACTAACTTTGAAATCCCCGAAAGATTGACATTTTTAAAGATCAGCCATTTTTTATCACAGCAGATCATTTCACAGATGCATTCTGTTACATTTTTTGTTTGTTATGCATGTTTTTATTTTGATATCAGTAAATTGTATACTGAATATATAGTATCTGTGTTTGAGAGACTGTAAATTATTATGCTTGATTGGTTCCTCAAGCAGTCTCACAATTCATCAAAATTTCTAATTGCTACAATAAATTAAATCCCCACTACCTACACCATGACAAAGTGCTGTGAATGACAATCAGTGCTAACTATCAGATGATAACATCCTCTGTTTCTTAAGATCTACCTTTGCATTCTACAGTGTTTAGTCATAGTCCTGTCTTATATTTTGTATTTTGAATATGCTTTTTTACTGTTTTCCTAGGATAGACTTGAAAGATAGCTGTTTCAACTTCACTTCCATGTTCCCCTGTGGTACTTTAATCCAAGTTTTGCCTGGTTTTGACATCTGCCTGTTGCTGGTTATGATTTTGGATTCCCATTCTGCCTGTCTGTTTTCTCAGCTTGCACCTGAGTCTAAAACTGTAAGGTTGGTCCACAGCTCAGAAAGTCAGGAATGGACCCTATGCGGGTTCCAAGGTCACAAAACTTCTTCAATAGTGAATAAGAGAAATTCAAGGCTAGGGTCTGTAGGTGAACAAACGCTCAAAGCCAGAAAGAAAAATGTATTATCAAAGGCCAGGTTCAAAGTCAGGAAACAGGCCAAAATCCAAAAACCAGATAAGGAGTACGTAAAGAAAATAAAAGACCAGGAACTGAGAACACCAAAAAATGGAAAGCCAAACCAGAAACCAACCAACAAACAAAAACTCAGGAAGAACGACAAAGCAAGTGACAAAAGCAGAAAAATTGGAAGAATACATCATAGGTGAGATGAAGAGCTCAAAGAAGTAAAAACAACACTGAGCACAGCTTGAACAAAAAGAACAGGGTTTAAAGAGGTTTGGGGAGGGGAGGTGTGGTGAGGAAGGGACACTGGGCAAGCAGGGATTGACTATTGCCGTCTGCTTGATCTGCACCTCTGTTGTGCAGATGAGAAGGCACTAGAGGTTAGGCTGCCCTCTGATGGCGAGATGCTGAGATTACAGCCTGTAATGTTACTTTGACCATAGCCCTGTTTTCTCTCTGTTGACTTCCAGTGCAGTGGGGTTAAATTAAGTAGGAAGAGTTGAGTTTGCATGGAATCCTCCTCATGGGCTGGACCTCTTCTACAGCAAAAAACATTGCTGTAGGTGAGAGACTATATTCAGTTTGTTCTCAGCACATGCACTTATGTTAATTGAATCCTTATTTTAATAATCCAGTATTTCTATTTGATATGTCACACATACAGTATGTTGTTTAGTCTTAGTAGCAAGGTCAATCGTCACCTTAAAAATATTAGGGAAAAAAAAGAAAATGTGTACAAATGTGTAACTGGATCTGGTCCTTATACCCCGTGTCTCTTCTGGCCTCCATGGGAAACAACAGGAAAGATAATGGGAAGAAACAGTGGGATAATGGGAAGACATACTGACATCTTCAAAAGGTTCACATGCGTGTCTTTTCACACTGCTGAGCAATATTGTTCTGACTTCTTCTTTTAGATATGTGAGTAGTTTGCACTCTTTTCTGGCTTTCTGTTTGTGAAGGACACCTGTTACACTTGAGGGTTTTTGTCAGGGCTCAGGCTTCACTTCTCTCACTGTGGTCTCCGAGCACAGTAATATACAGCAGAGTCTTCAGTCTTCAGGCTGTTCATCTGTAAGTACATTGTGCTGCTGGAATCTTGTCTGGAAATGGTGAATCTTCCCTGGACTGACTGAGAATAATAGATTGGAGTACTGGCTGTATGAATAAAAGCCACCCACTCCAGCCCCTTCCCAGGAGCCTGTCTAATCCAGCTCATAGCATAGCTGCTGAATGTGAATCCTGAGGCTGTACAGGTCAGTCTGTGAGATCCTCCAGGCTGGACAACTGCAGGTTCAGACTCAGTCAACACAATCTGGGACTGAACACCTGTGAAAAGAAAAGGAAAATTCTTTATAATTCACAAAAAGGATTGCAAAGATAAAACTACAGTAAAGTCATGTTTTTACCTGATAAGTAGATGATTGTTATAAAGAGTCCAGTTAGAACAGACATGGTAAAAATACTGAGATTATAGCCTGTAATGTTACTGTTATCACAGCCCTGCTCTCTGTCTTCCAGTGCAGTGGGGTTAAATGAAGTAGGAAGACATGAGTTTTGCATGGACTCCTCCTCATGGGCAGGACCTCTTCCACAGCACTTATAAAGATTCTTGCTGTAGCTGGGTGACTATTCCATTTGTCTTCAATGCAAGCAGTCAGGACGGCCTCATGTTAATTGAATCCTTAATTCACCAGCATTCATCTCCAGTATACAAAGCATTTTCTATATCTTCTCCAGTCTGTTTACTCAAAAAACAATCTTCTAATTTCTAAGGTACTTCTGACATTGCCATTTGGGCTTGAAACAAAAAAAGAAAAGAAACAAACTTTTAAAATGGTACTTTAAATAAAAAACTCTAGTAAGATAACAAAGGTTTCAGAAGATCAACATCTTGATGGCCCTTTTTGAATGACTTTGCCTCATGAAATGATTTTCTGCTACAGTATGAGCACACGACATGCAAGAGTCCCGTCTTTGCAGGAGTACCAGCAGGTCTATCACCCTGGAGCTCCCAGCTGGCAGCCCCACTGGAGCTCAGCAGGTGTGAGCCTGGCCAGTATCTGGATGGGACACTCCTGGGAAAGCTTAGGTGGCTGCTGGATGAGGTGTTAGTGGGAGCAGTTGGGGGAACTCACCCTGCGGTCTGTGTGGGTCCTAATGTCATGGGGACACTATACTCTAAAAAGGTGCCATTCTTTGGATGAGATGTAAAACCAAGGTCCTGAATCTCTGTGTTCATTAAAAATCCCAGGACGTTTCTCAAAAAAAGTAAGGGTGTTACCCCAGTGTCCTGGCCATTTCCCTCTTGCCTTTACCAATCATGGCTACTTAATAATCCCCGTCTATGAATTGCCATTATCACTCTGCTCTTCTCCCCATTCAGAGCTGATGTGTGGTGATTGTACTGGCACACTATGGTGGGGCTACACATTGGTGGTGGAGAAGAATCCCCATTACCTGTAAATAACTTTGAGTGGAGTGTCCAGAAAAGTGCTATATAAATGTAAGGAATTATTAATTGTTATCAAGATTTAATATAATTGCATTATATTTCCAGTCATTAACTTCATTACGACTGACTGTATACTAAACAAGACCAGATTATCTGCATCTCAGGGTTATTTCAGATCAGTTCCTGATTAGTGCAGGGACAGACCAGAGTCAATTTAGCCTCAGCTTTCAGTCCATGTCCTTAATGATTTGAATCAGCTCGTGATTGTTTTTATTAGACAAATTAACCAATTTTCCCCACCTCTTCTGATGCTGTTGCCTTGAAGACATCCTGAAACACACCTGCAGACCACCTCTCCAGAACTAGAACTGGAGACCCCTGCCCTACTTTTTCATATTCATCCAATTTCTAACTGCTTCTTCCAAATCAGGGCCACAGAGGAGCCAGAGACTCTCCCTGCAAGGGACAAGCACAAGGCAGGGGTACACTCTGGATGGGACACCTGTCCATCACAGGGCAGACACACACTCACACCAGGGCTAGATTTTCCCCAGACGTTAATCAACCTTATCAGACTGTCTTTGTACTGAGGGAGGAAACCAGAGCAGCCCTAGGTAACCCATGCAAACATGGGGAGAGCATACAAACTCTGTGCGGCTAGCATCCAATGTCCAGAACTGAACCCAGGGCCCCAGTGCTGTGAGTCAACTGCGCTAGCCATTCCATCACCATGCTGCCCATAATCTATCCTAAAATCAAAATAGAAGAAAACAGGACTGCTTCAAAAAAGCAGAACAAAAGAAGAAGAGATCTTAAAATGTGGTTGACTGAATGAAAGACGTAGACTGATAATTAGCTGCTGGACCTGGAGCATTTGTATCACTCCTACATAACTCTTTCATAGTCAATAAAGTGGATTAGATCGCCCTCAGGTGGACAATGCCAAGAACTGCCTGACTACGTCAAATAAATCTAGGTTTATGCAAAAATGTCAGTGATAAATGTATTTCCTTTCTTAATAAATGTTCAATTAAATGTAATATAATAGAAAGACTTTCATAAGTCTTATAACTTTTATAACTATTAAAATGTGTTTGATTGTTATCTCCGTATACCCAAAGTTAACTTGATGTTCTGTAATGTACTTCAAATATGTTAAAAATTTCATTAGTTACATTGCAAAACATGATACAGTATATTACAGTTTACTTTGTAGCTTTCTCTTCATGGAATGAAGTTGCATAATTCATAGTCTCATCATTCAGGTTCTGCAAGGATAGAATTAAAATTCTGAATTGGTTGTGTTGTGCTAAGTTTCCGCAGGAGGTATCCCCAGCTAAAACAAATTCTGTTTGCTATTGATTTAAGTTGGTGTTTGGAGAATATTCTTGTTTTACTGATCTATTTGCTGTTGATCATGACTTCAGTCTTCAGGCTGCTCAACTGTAAGTACAGTGTGCTGCTGGACCTCCCTTTAGAGATAGTGAATCATCCTTCAAGAGACTGGGCATAGTAAGCTGGATATCCTGGATATCCTTGCCAGGAGCTTGTCTCAACCAGCTCATCTCATAGCTGCTGAATGAGAATCCTGACACTTTACAGGAGAGTCTGTGAGTTTCTCCAGGCTTCTTGATTGCAGGTTCAGACTAAGTCAGTTTACTTGAGACTGGATGCCTGCAAATAACACACAAACTGCGTTCTGAGTACTTAAATCTTAAATCAACTTAAGCATCCGTTACAAACAGAGGGTGACTAAGAAAGCCAAAAGAATCACGGAATGTGCGTGTCTCACCCACTCGATTGTGAATTCACACGTCTCCCATCTGGGAGACGCCTCTGTGCCCCCAGGTGTAAAAGCAACAGACCCAGGAAATATTTAATTCTCACTGCAAGTACACTCTTAAACAATGCAAAGTATCTACCTTGTCTCTTCTCTCTTGTTTTTCATCTCCTGTAATACTACTGTATTCTCTTCCCTTTTGGTGCTGTTTATCTGTCATTGAGTTGTGTTTGACTGTGCCGTAAAACAAACTTCCCCTAGGGGACGATAAAGCTTGAATTGAATTAGGGTAAGTCCAGTACTGCCATAAAATGTGGATTTAATTGTTTTTTATATTGTGAAAATTGTATTTGTTTCACCACCCTTTTATAGGTCCTACAAGGAACACTGCTATAAGTGATAAAATCATTGTAACCTGTTCAGGTATATGAGAAAGCCGATCAAGACTGATGGGATAAATGGACCCTGAGCTCTGTGAGCTTGCATACGCTGAAGGGGTTGGCGCTGGTCTATACACATATATAGTGTTCGACCAAGTGTGAAACACAGTGGAGCAACCCTGATCCTAAAAGGTCTGTCTGTCAAGGTGCTGACAATCTGGCATATTGGTTCAATCATTCTGAAAGCATTAAAAATTACAGTTATATTGATATGGATCCAAACAGCATGAAAGCATGGTAGGGCAGACTCTAAGCTGAGTGTGATGCCCTGATGAGCTCCAGCGCAAAATTCCATTCCACACTCCACATGTGGAAGGAGCTCGTCAGGGCCATCTCACACGAGATCAGGCCGAGCCTATCAACCGCGTTAAGGGGACATCACAGACTATTAAAGCCCTGAGGAATCAGTCCTCAGGGTTCAGACATTGAGTCTCAGTGGTGTGTGTTGCTGCTGGTTTCTTCCCCAGGATTTCTCCAGGACTCTCCAGGACACACCCAGGACTCTCCCAGAACTCCTCCCATTCTGATTTCCCCTATTATTCCATTTATTGTTCAATAAATTCATTAAAACGTCACTGCTGAACCGACTCCGGTAATAACCTCCCAATTTTCATCTACGGGCGTGGCATAACAATGAGATGATGGCTGAGATCACAGCTTTGATCACATAAAGGGATCTCTAGCCAGGGAAGAGTAAGTAATAGCTCTAAGTTCTCTAAGTACCAAAGTACAGAACAAGAACTGTGAGGGGGAGGTATAAATAAGTACAAATATAATGACTTCCTGGGATTTCACATTTCTGATCCTAAAAGGTCTGTCTGTCAAGGTGCTGACAATCTGGCATATCGGTTCAATCATTCTGAAAGCATTAAAAATTACAGTTATATTGATATGGATCCAAACAGCATGAAAGCATGGTAGGGCAGACTCTAAGCTGAGTGTGATGCCCTGATGAGCTCCAGCGCAAAATTCCATTCCACACTCCACATGTGGAAGGAGCTCGTCAGGGCCATCTCACACGAGATCAGGCCGAGCCTATCAACCGCGTTAAGGGGACATCACAGACTATTAAAGCCCTGAGGAATCAGTCCTCAGGGTTCAGACATTGAGTCTCAGTGGTGTGTGTTGCTGCTGGTTTCTTCCCCAGGATTTCTCCAGGACTCTCCAGGACACACCCAGGACTCTCCCAGAACTCCTCCCATTCTGATTTCCCCTATTATTCCATTTATTGTTCAATAAATTCATTAAAACGTCACTGCTGAACCGACTCCGGTAATAACCTCCCAATTTTCATCTACGGGCGTGGCATAACAATGAGATGATGGCTGAGATCACAGCTTTGATCACATAAAGGGATCTCTAGCCAGGGAAGAGTAAGTAATAGCTCTAAGTTCTCTAAGTACCAAAGTACAGAACAAGAACTGTGAGGGGGAGGTATAAATAAGTACAAATATAATGACTTCCTGGGATTTCACATTTCTCTATCTGTGCTATAGCAGCAGAAGTGGAAAGTTGTGCCAACACGGGCGCGCTGCTATAGACTGGTCATCACCCCTGATTGTCTGAGGGAAAAATATTTTCTGTGGTTTTCTCTGTGTCTCTGCTGGCATCAATGGAAAACATGAGGAAAGATGGGGGGAAGAAAATGAAATCACAACAATCTTCAAAGGTTGACATGAATGCATATTTACACAGCTGAGCAGTATTTTCCTAACTTCCTCTTAGTAGTGTAGGTAATTGCTGTGTCCACCAAGCTGTACAGAAGTACAGAACAAGAACTGTGAGGGTGAATACAATGAAATTATAGAATTATAATGAAATTATAGAATTGCACATTTTTGTTGGTATTTAGAGAATAACAGCGGAAAAAAACAATCAAATATTTTGAAGCTGATCTTTAGAAAGTACTTAGACTGGAAACACACTGTCAGCATGAACCACATCATCCTTTATTAATACAAGGGCCCTTTGTGCAGCAATGGAGAGCTCTGTCATGACTGATTAGCTTAGCTTCAGACAGACATCCTATCCAGTTTCCTGGGTTTGTGATCCTGTCCTTGGTCAATACCATGTGTTTGCCTTTTGCTGCCCTGGATCTGCATTTGGAATTTCTCACTGCTCTGTGAGCTGAAGAACCTCAGGGAATCTCATTGCTCTTCCAGTCCTGCATAAACAGCACCATCATGCCCATAGCGTGATCAAGCCTAGTGTAAGTTGGTGGAGAGGTTTGATTAAATTGGTAGGTTTTGCAGGTATAACTTGCCTGACAGAGGAGAACAATAACCCATCAGGAAGGACAGGGCTGTGTGCCCTGCCCCCAACCTTTAATGAGAATCATCTAGGAACCATCTGGAAGGAAAAAGATGGAGTGGACAGAGGGATAAAGAAATGAAATGTGCATTAAATCTGCAAGACCCATGATTTCAGTTGTTTGATCAAAATATTCTAATGATGAAACAAGCTGATGGGTATAAAAGGATAACAGTGCAGGATTGGAAGAGCCGCGGTGAACACCAGTAAAACCCGTTGCTCCTGTTTGAGGGAGCAGAGATGCTGGCCTGAGGTCAGCCTGGAGAGAAGACGAAAGAGAAACACCACTTTACAGCGAGGTCCAGGCCAAACTAAAAAAGAAAAGAAAAGCCGCGTTGATAGTGGGGTCCAGAGGAAAAAGATACTCACTATGTCACTGAGGTACTGTATGAACAAGGGATAACTGCTGCAATGGCGATGTTGAGGTAGAGGGATGGGTTTTAGAAAAGATGTGAGCAGCGCAGTGTTCTGTCTGTGAGGTCTTACACACAGGAAAGAGGAAGTTCCAAAATCATAATTTGACCTCCTCTCAAACTTCTGTTCAACATCATCATATTTATATGGAAGTTGGAGGAAGTGGGTGAGATTAGGGATTGACCTCCTCCCAAAGTCCAGTTTAAAAACTCATTTAATGCTATACAATCTCATATTCGTTGCTTGGCTTTCAAAAATATTGTTGTTCAGATGTTTATAAGATGTTTACAGATGTTTATTTGTGATTTGTGATTTTTGCATTTTTGTGATTTTTGTGAGCTCACAGAAAAGACATTTCATTGCCAGCAACTACTGCTGCTCGCCGTATTGCTGTGCATTTGATAAATAAACTTTGATTTGATTTGATTTTGATTACTGTGGTGCCAATAGAGGCTTAATGCTGAGAGCAGGTTTTTGTAAGGCCTCTTGGTTCAGTCGTGTCACTGTGTCTCTCGAACAGTAATACACAGCTGTGTCTTCAGCTCTCAGGTTGTTCATTTGTAAGAAGAAGGTGCTGGAGGAGGTGTCCATGGAGGCAGTGAAACGTCCTTGGACTGAAGAGGCATAATACTTGCTGTTGCCTTCATTAGCATACCTGGCCAACCACTCAGGCCCCTTCCCAGGAACCTGTCGGATCCAGCCTTTCCAATAGCTGTCTATCTGGAATCCAGACACCTGGCAGGACAGTTTCAGAGACTCTCCTGGCTTCTTCACCTCTGCAGAGGCAGGTTGGGTCAGTGTGATGCTGGACTGGGCTGTAACAGCTGTGGAAACATACAGACATCAGCTCAGGGCTCACTATTCTGAATGAGGCTCATAAACCAAGATACACAGAACAGGAGGGATTTTACCTGAAAGTCCCAGCAGAAGAAAACCCAGGACACTGAGGTGATTCATGCTGTAAAACTGGACACAGTCTCTCTCCTGAGGAACTGCAGCTTCACTGTTGGAGAGTGAGGATGCAGTCAATTATATACAGGAAACAGATGGTGATTTGCATGAAATGCAAATAATCATGAAACTGTTATACTCCTTCAGCTGATGCTTACTACTACTTATTATGCTCCTAAATTCTTGTCCTCTTCATCTGTTATAAAATAGACCAATTTTGTTCATACTCAGTGCATTCAGATTGAAAATATTCAACTCAAAATGTATCTCATTGCTGACTGTGGCTTCCCATTAGATACATTGATGAAGGGTGAGGATCTCACAAAATAGGGATTCAGGGGCTACATGATTTTATTTTGTCTGGGAAATTGACATAAAAGTTGATTTACTGTATTATTGACTTCTTCAATCTATTTGTAAGGGTATGTTTGTTTTTCATTTTTTGTCTAGATTATAGGAATGATTGATTACAATATGTATATTAATTTTTTGAGATAATTTTGAGAACAACACTTTACTGCTGTTCTGGACTCTCCAATGCTGTGAAATACTATAAATATATAGTATGTGTGTGTATGTATTATTTAACTATGCAAGATATGTGTAGTTATACAACCTGCACTTACTCTAGCTACAATATATTTCACCTCCTGTGAAATATCCATGTGCTTGACAATCAGTGCCCTCTTTATTATGTGAGTTAATGAAGATGCTGCATGTGGAAATTCTGTAGTGCTGTTCTATAGAAGCAGTTGTGCTGTATTGTGTAACTGCTACACCCTAGTGGTTCATAAGTTCATGGTAATAATGGCCACACTACAGGACTGTGGGAAATCAAGATTTTTTGTGGGGTTTTTTCGCAATAAAGTATACATCTTAGTAGATACACATTTTCATCTCTTCATGTTTTGTTATATCTTTGTCATGGTGTGTGAATGTGTTGGGAGGATGCATATTGGTATTGGTTTTATGTTGTATATTTGTATTGTACTGTATGTCTTTAATTGTAAGAGTTCAACAAATAATAATTGCTTACACTTAAGCAAGTGTAAGCTTTGAATGGAGTGGACACTCCACTCAAAGCACTTTACAGGTAATGGGGACTCCCCTCCACCACCACCAATGTGCAGCATCCAGCCATAGTGCGCCAGAACACTCACCACACATCAGCTGTCAGTGGGGAGGAGAGCAGAGTAATGAAGCCAATTCATAGAGGGGGAGTATTAGATGGCCATGATGGGTAAGGGCCAAGGGGAAATTGGGTTACACCCCTACTCTTTTCAAGAAACACCCTGGGATTTTTAATGTCCACAGAGAGTCAGGACCTCTGTTTTACATCTCATCCGAAGGACGGCGCCTATTTACAGTATAGTGTCAGTAAGAGCCCCCTGCTGGCCCCACTAACACCTCTTCTAGCAGCAACCTTGGTTTTTCCCAGGTACTGACAAGACTCACACCTGCTGAGCTCCAGTGGGTTGCCAGTTGTGAGTTGCAGAGTTATATGGCTGCTGGGTATACTAATATCCCATGCAAGTACAGTAATTGTTATGTTAACAATTTATTAAACTTGAATTACAGAGACAGGAGATCTCTCAAGTCTCATTAATAGATTCACATTGGGTGTCTAATTACAGAATTAAAAGGGAACTACAACAGTATTTTTTTTCAGGATTAGAAAGAATTGGCATTTATGAGTAAATTTCAAACCACAATGAAAGTTAAATGTACGCAGTATGGTGTAAAAAATCTAATTTGCATAACAAAAAATAATAATTTTCCAGATACGTGCGGCGCCATATTCTGCAATTCAGAAAGAGGCAAACAAACTTTCAGTGACATGAAGCAGCTCTATTACATGTATTAACAAGGCTGCCTGTTTGTAATCTCTTTTGTTTGTAATACTTGTTTTTGGTTTGATAAAAATAAATTATACACTCAATATATAGAATCTGTGTGAGAGACTGTAAATTATTATGCTTGATTTGTTCCTTAAAGTCCTCAAGTACTCTCAAACTTTATTAACTGTGATGCATGCATTATCCTGTTTTTTTTTTACAACTTTATGGTAGATCTAGGATTACAGCTGGACTGGGCTACCAGTCTTCATGCAGGCTGACATCTTCTCCCCATTGGTTTGCTCTGGGAGTACCACTTTCCTGCTGACTAGGTTAACACATGTCTCAACAGCATCCCTGTGAGTGTGTGTGCACTGTAATGAGCTGAGATCTCCCCATAGCTCCTCCTGGTGGATTATTTCATAACAAAAAAACCATTACAACTTTGAGGTCCTGTTTTGTGACCATGTGTTTTTACAGGTCACAGAGTAAGCTTTAGACAAGGCCACTGCACCCAGTGTTGAAGTGCAGCCTCATTAATGTGACACCCTGTGCCTTTCTGCACAAGCAGCCCCAGCAGGATACAAGGGGATGAGCGAGAAATTGCTTTACCCACTGAATTAAAGAGGGACTAGAAGATGGCCAACTCTACTCAAATGTACAGTGTCCTGAGAGGTGTTTTAGCTAGGATTCAGGACCTGTGTTAGAGTAACATTTAAGTTATATGTTACTCCCTTTTAAATATAAATGTGGAAACCACAAGCTTTCATTCAAAACACACACAGCCACAGTTAATAAACCACTATCCTCCACTGATTCCCTGCCAGGAACTCCCAGAGAGACTGGGCTTGCATTCTTGGTAGATCAGAAAACTGAAATGTCATCTACAACAGGTGTCTGTTACTTCATATGCACTCAGGCCAGAGTCAGGAAGTAACCCAGGTCAGATTCTACATTGTGACCCTGGATAGCATTCGTGTTGACATTCATAACATCATGACTGTGCATTAAGAAAACTAGATGACTGTTTATTGGTCATAAATGTATATACATATTTATTATATATAGGTTTTAGAACTTGAGGTGCTGGTTCACTTGAGGTCACATCACTTACATGTTCACCCTATGGAAACTCTCAGTTCAGCTGTTTGGTTCAATTGTTAACCAGTGAAAGTCTCCATGTACTGTCAGGCTTCCTGTTTGTGAATGAAACCTGTTACACTTGAGGGATTTTGTCAGGGCTCAGGCTTCACTTCTCTCACTGTGAGTCTCGAGCACAGTAATACACAGCAGTGTCTTCAGTCTTCAGGCTGCTCATCTGTAAGTACAGCTGATTTTTGGAATTGTCTCTGGAGGTGGTGAATCTTCCCTGGACAGACTGGGCATAGTATGTGCTGCCCCCACTGCGGTCAATGTAAGCCAACCACTCCAGCCCCTTCCCAGGAGCCTGTCTGACCCAGCCCATGTAGTGGCTGCTGAATGTGAATCCTGAGGCTGTACAGGTCAGTCTGTGAGATCCTCCAGGCTGGACAACAGCAGGTTCAGACTCAGTCAAGACTTGGGTTTGAACACCTGTGGGGAAAAAAATAATTTTCAAAACCCTTGTAAACGAATGTCAGGTAGCTAAACAGCTGTGGCAAGAAAAAATTAGCTTGATTTTTATTAAAATCAGCAGACACTGCTATCCTTTCTACCATTTGTGAAAAGTCTGACCTGTTAAATACATGCTTGCTAGGAGTATTGCAGTCAGAAAAGCCATTGTTGCTGGTTGAGACTGTGGTCCTTTAGAGACTCTTCAGTCCAGACAGTCGACACTCTCAGCTGTTTCTCCTCAGCACAGTGAGATAAATGAGCCAGGAAGCCCTCTGAGTTTGCATGTGCTCCTCCTCATGGGATGAGCAGAATGATACACAGCTTAAATCACACAGAGGGGAAGGAAACCTGTTTTCTTAAAGATCATTGAATCATTCTGCTTCTTTCATACCTAAATGATAAACCTCAGCAACGTAGAGAATGACAGTTACTTTGTCCTGGATATTTTATTCGTACAGGTCAGTCCAGTCACTTCTCCACTGACACCAATGAATAAACAACTTTACTCTCCTACAGTATTTCTACAAATCAGGCAATGAAAGGCCCTGCTGTACTCATGATGGACAAGTTATGACTATTATTATAAATATTAAGGTTTTAGTCTGTGTATGCATGGTTTCTTAAACTTATTTTCAATACTTTACAATACTTTAATTATATATATATATTAGAGAAGTGCTTTTTTGTGACACTAATAATGATTTTGCTTTAATATTTGTAAAATGTTATTTTCTAAGAAATGTAGTTTTCCTATACTACTCCGTTAATCATAAAGTTTAGCTTTAGAACTTCAAAGGGTAGGAACGATTATATATAATAAACATACCTTCAAGATAGCAGTGAGAGATATGAAGAGCAGTGCAGTGCTGTTATCCTGTCTAGAGGTGGTGAATCTTCATTGGACAGGTTGTAGTATTTCAAAGGATTATTGACACTACAAATATGACCCAACCAGTCCAGTTCCTTGGAACTGAATTGAATCCTGAGACTGTACATGTCATTATGAGGGATTCTCTAGGCTCTATAATTGCAGGTTCAGACTGGTCAACACAATCGGGGACTGAACACCTCAATTTTTATTGACCTCAGATTTTAATGATTTTCTTTCAAGCTCATCTGGAGGTAAAACAATACTGAATCCAATAGGAAATTAATGTACTTAGAGCTCAAATTGTTTATTGTGAGTAGCAACAGTATAATCCTCATTTTAGTGTGTTACATTATGACCTCAAAATGTCATTTCTATGCTTGGCAGTCAATAAGCAATCATACAAGATCCCCTGCTTATAAGAGTATTCTTTGGACAGACAGTCAATCAGTTACAGTACAACTGTAGAGACAAAGCCTCTTGTTCAATTAGAACAAAATATAATTAAAGTATTCTAATAATCTTTGTGTGCCCTGACCAAGTCAGCATAGGTGTCACTCTAAATGCAGAGAAATGTGTCTAAAGAGGCCTCACTGATTAGAAACATTTTAAAGCTATATAAAAGCTGAAAGATCTATTAATATAGAGTAGAGGGGCTCTAACCAGGCTTTTCCTTATTCCAAAAAGCACAGGTCAAAGGTCACTATTCATCACCTCAAGGAAGATCCACTAATGAGTCATCTAGGGTTGGTACCAGTACTAAACCTGATAGCATCTGAGCCAATCACCAACTTGTAATGCAATACCTTAAAATCAAGACCCCATCTCATTTTGTGGCTAAGCATTGGCTACTAATCACTGCAACTGAACTGTCTCTGATTTTTCCAAAAATGGTGACTTCAAGCAGTCCGAGTCAGGATTTAAACTTTTCTCCAAGACAACAGACTGCAATGATAACACTAAAGCAAAGTCTGTATCTCACCTGTTAAGTACACGGTTGTTATAAGGAGTCCAGCTAGAGCAGACATTTTGTCACGATCGCTACTCCCCCTCTTAAGGGCACTCCAGCCCTTCCTTGTTCTGCCCCATTACCTGCACCTCTTTTAGTTCTCGCCCCACCTTAAAAGCCAGACACAGGCGTCACCCCGACGCTTCTCATTGAATTCCGTTTCGTGAGAGCCCTGGGTCCTGCCGCGTCTGGCTCCGTTATGTTATGCGTTACTGCATTTTATATATGATATATAATACCATTGTTAAAAACTACACAGATTCCCAGTGTTTCATGTAGAAATTTCCTGTACATGTATTGTCTCTTCTGCCCTCAGGAGGATACAGCAGGAAGAACAGTGAAACTAAAATTAAGCAAAAATCTCTTTCAAGCTCAATAACTCCCTTGACTGAATTCAGATTCGTTCTAGTTCTTAGTGTGGAGACCCTGCCAGTGGAGAGATGTGTACAGTAACACCTCCATTAAAAACACACACATCCCGTGTTAATAAGAAACTATGAACCACTAATTCCCTAACAGGTGTTTTATATCTGAGGGTCTTATTTTCTCAGGTTTCCTCTGAATGCCTTCCCTGATGGGATTATTTTTATTGTAAGTCAGTGGTTAAAGCAGGAATGCACGGTGCTTTCTGTTGAGTTTTATTATTCCTCTTTCTAACATCCCTTTTCAGTTTGTGCACTCAAGGGTTTTTGTCAGGGCTCAGGCTTCACTTCTCTCACTGTGAGTCTCTAGTGCAGTAATACACAGCAGTGTCTTCAGTCTTCAGTTCATCTGTAGGTTCAGTGTGCTTTTGGGATTGTCTCTGGAGATGGTGAATCTTCCCTGGACAGACTGGGCATAGTTTATAGTGCTACCTGCCCAATAACTGATGCATGCAACCCACTCCAAGCCCTTCCCAGGAGTCTGACGAATCCAGTGCATGTAATAGTTGCCAAAGGTAAATCCTGAGGTTTTACAAGACAGCGTATGAGATTCTCCTGGTTTTTTAACTGCTGGCTCGGACTCAGTCAATCGGATTTGTGATCGAACACCTACAAGGAGAAAATAAATTTGTGTCGTGTCAGATGCTAAGCTCTTTCGTACATTGAGGCCAATTGTTATCATTTGCTTGATCATTTGTTATTATTGCATTAAAAGAAAAGGCTCACATGTTAAACAGGCCACAGCAGTTGTAAGAAGGAGTAAGATCTTCCTTGCAACTTAGTTTGCTGTTCCTCAGTTAAAGGGAAAAAGCTAGAATTAATTCTGAGTTGATCAAGTTAAATATGTCTTGACACACGAGCTATTTCCATGTGTGTCAAAGGGGTGGGATAGTTTTGACTTGGTGCTACTATTTAGGGGTTGAAAAAATAATTATTCTCCTTTGTGTTTAGATAAGCTAGTCCTGCCTGAACTCCGGGAACCATAAGCAGCTGGTTAAAGAAACCACATAAGTATTTAATATATTACATGATTGGATTAGTGGATCTGCCTTGATATATCAAATATCTTAAGTTATACTACTGCTTTGAAAAATAATATTTCAGACATGCAGACATATGTACATTAATATTTCTTTTTTTCTAAGTTTTTGAATATTTAAGAATAAAAAATGTCAAACGGAACATTCTTAGTCATTGAATTTCACATTGTGTTCCATGTACAGAGAGCTAATTGCTTTGTTTAAGTGTTTGGCTATTTGGCTGGTTTATCAAAGGCCTTCTTTTAATTGCTTTTATTCATATTTGTATGGGTCATGGTTCCTTTGACTCTTTGAACTTTTGATTAACTTTATTACATGCCTCCCTCTGTCAGATATCAATGTGTTGAAAGGAAAGTGCTGTGTGTCTGTGTGTCTGTGTGTCTGCACTGTAGTGTCTCTTTCAACATGGCCCTGATGGACCCAAAGCAAGGTTGTGAAAGGTGAGGGGGACTGCCTAGAGCTTAAAACACTTGGTTGCTGCACTGTGAGTGTTGTGCTTAAAAAGCTATTGAGTTGTGAAGAAGACCCCACTATCCCAGTGTATTGCATGTCTAATGGTCCCATATTGAATATTGAAATATTGAAAAAATCGTAAAAAACTAAAAGACTAAAAGCAAGGCTTGGAAAGGTCAGAGGACCTGCTTAGTGTGTAAAACGCTTACTTGCAGCATTGTGAGTGCTGTGGTTTAATTGCTAATGGCTTGTGAACAGCATCCCCCTATCCCAGTGCATAGTGCAACGTTAAATAAAAGCAGGAGGAAAAAAAAGATTCAGAATGCAAATCTGTGTCAGCTGTCTGTGTAAAAAATCGGTTTGAACATCATGGGTGCTGTTTTTAATAAGCTGCTGAGTAAAGAATATGAATTTTCCTGCTGTCAGCAGTATTGTGTATATAGTTGACCCTTATCTGAATGAAAACAGGACATAAAGAAAGGGTTTCAGAAATCAGACAAAGCTTTATTCCCGTGCTTACACTCTGGGTAATTGGAGACTGCGCTGTTGTGCTTCCTATGGTGATATACGGGTTTTTCCGCACGAAGCCGTATTGAGCAGTATTTCTCGTGTTGTGAGCGTGTGTACACAGCGGTCCCCCCGGGTTCAAGTTAGTGCGTAATTATGCATTGATGAGTTTACAAAAAGAGACTTAGCTCACTGATAGTTCTATGTACAGGCTGTGAAACTTTTCACAAGTCGAGGTATTTAAAATGCGTTTGGGTTGAAGGCTTTCTGTGTTTTTCTTGCAAAGATATGGACATAAAAATATTTGTGTGGGGTCAAAAAAATGTAGGAAAAATGAGAAAACGAATGGTGGGAAAACATTCAAAATGTACTTTTTACACAAAGCAAGTGTTTTCGCAACCCTAATAGGTTTCGTGAAAACATTACAGACATGCCAAAATCTTTTCAAACTCCAAGCTAACTTTACCGCGGTCAGTGTCCTGGGATCTGTAATGACTAATAGTCATGACCTGGGTTGGAGTAACACTCAGGTTACACGTTTACTGCATTTCACGTACTGTATTCCCCAAAACAAAAGGAATGAGTGGGAAACAACCAAGACAACGGATAGAAGAACTTGCTGTACTTCAAAAAGGGAGGCGCTATTTTCAAATGCAAACCATCCACCCCACCGAACTCAAATTGCACAAAATGCAAACCTGTTGATTTCAACACATCAAATAATTAAAAGTACCGAGTGTGTTGGTTATATGTTCGGTTGTTTTATCTGAAAATAAAAATACTTTCCAAGATTCCTCTGGTCTGCATGTGAGACGGTAGAGTTTCCAATGTTGTTTTGCAGTCGAATTACGAACTACCTGGGTTATCTTGGTGCATAGTGCCCCCTTTAAAAAATTCTGATTCTTTTTCACATTTACGATTTTTTTCTTTTTGCTTAATCAATCAATGAAAGTTTATAAAATCCACAACAATACACCATGCAGCAGTAGTTGCTGGCAATGAAATGTCTTTTCTGCGAGCTCACCAGGGCTAAAAATCACAATTCAAGTTACAAAATAAGGTTACATAATAGATAATAGTGCAATCAAAATGGAATAAAATAAACTCAGAAAGAGCTCAATAGAAATAGAGCAATACATTGTCCCAGTAGTGCAGTATGCCGAATACAATTAAATGTATGCAAACAATGATCTTGTGATATGGGAAGTTACTAATCCTAACTTTTTTAAAATACGTGGCTCGAAACATGAATCTTTAAACAGCCCTTGATTTCCATACTGATTTAGAAAGGACCCAATGAGAAACCAATGACTTCGGTGTTTTCAGTGGAGGTCGGGTTCATCGGCTAATAAGGGGGAAAATACAAACAGCTGAGCAAGAATTGAGACCAGAAAGTGGCACAACATGGTTACCAGATATACATATACAGTATAGTAGGAATATTAGGACAAGACACTGATAAAACTATTGATTGTTTCACTGGTGTCTATGGTACGTGCAGAACAGAGCCAGTATCAGGACCAGGGCTTGTGGAAGTGATCCAAACATTCTTTAGAAGGGTTTTTATGGAACTAGTTCTGTGTATGCTATTTAATTGTCCTACTCTATTGCAAACCCCTCCCCACCCAAGTTCTGTTGCCTCCTTTGCTTGGTTTTTACTACTCAGAAGTGTAGTAAGAAGCCACTTTTAAAGGTTCCATCTGAAGTTCATTAGAACATAGTGTCCTGCACTTATTTGAAACTGCCATCATGAGGAGTACGGGTAGTGCTGGTCAAATTTCCAGAAAGTCCCACAACCCTCCCACTGGAGGGTTTCAAAAATGAAAATGCCAACAACGCAAAACTGCTACTGTCACTATTTTGGGGCAGCAAAGCCCATAAATATATTCTTAAATATTAGGGGTTTGAGTATCTTTCACTCAACCGAGAGTGAATCTTTAACTAGACCAATTCCAAATGGCAACGAAATTTCTGAACAGGGAAGCTTTTCATGCTTAATAATAGTACAACTGCACCCATGTATACAGCAGCATATTTTAAATGCCCTAGGTACAAGAACTGCTCCAGGCCCCTTGAGTACTTCTGGCCAAACCATCACATTTAGGTGCAGGAATGAGATCTGGATGGAGAGGCAGCACCATTTGAAAAGGTTACACTGTCTAAAACCCACTCGATGGAGTAGAGCTTCAAACATTCTCCAACACAACTGGTCTAAAATCTCAGCTGATGAAGCTTGAGAAAAGTAACGCTACATACAGTATGTAAAAAGAAATTGCAAAACCTATTACCCAAGTGAATTATAACCCCCCCCCCCCCCACCGACAACATCCAAGTCAGGTTGACACTTCATGATGGAAGCAGACTGCCAGAAACCATGGCAGTAACCTCAGTTGCCCAACAGCAAGACCCAGTCCTGCAGGAACTACAATTCAGTGGCAAAGGACACCATTAGACCCTTACAGGTTGGTAACATGACCATGGATAACTGCACCCATTTTACTTGCCCAAGAGCCCAACCATCCCCCTC
Organism: Lepisosteus oculatus; assembly: GCF_040954835.1. Lineage (NCBI taxonomy): Eukaryota > Metazoa > Chordata > Actinopteri > Semionotiformes > Lepisosteidae > Lepisosteus > Lepisosteus oculatus. Next base: position 7,432,196 of record NC_090699.1, on the reverse strand, counting down.
TCTAGTTAGGGCACACAGAACACTGGGTCACTTTCAACATCTTTATTAGGACCAACTTCCTCCAACAGAACCAGCTCTTCAGACACATGTTGCTGGTCCCTGAAGCAGCAAGCAGCAGGCAAGAACCTGAAAAAGTGGTTGAAGCCCCATTTAGTGCAGGAAAAAGACAGGATTTTCTGGAGTACAATGGGAGAGAAATTACAGAAAGAAATCAGACCTTGGAATCCCTGAAAACAAAAAAATACCTCCATGCAAAGGGGTCCCATAGCAATTTAGTGACACTCATACCCCACCAACCTACCCCTCAGTCCCTAGGGCCCTCATCCTTCCCTGGGCAGGGGGTCCTGACACAGCGCCTGTCAGCATCTGGGTTCTCCAGCACTGGGATTTCTGCAAGAGAAGATCAGATACAGTAGTAGGCTCCTGAGGTACAAAATACTATTGCAAAGCATCTGATGTGCATGGACAGAAGGAACACACGGAGAAGAGCTTAAATAGAGACTCACTGCGGCCATCAAAGCAGCCCTCCACACACTGCCGCTCAGACGGTAGGCACAGCTCTGTGGAGCACATGAAGTAGATCTGGAAGAGGGATTACATGCCAAGTTGTCATGGTTGTTTTACAGGGATCTATAGAGTCTGCAACCACAAAAAGCCTCACCTCCTCATTGATGTAGGAGTAGGAGGTGCTGTCCAGGAACTGGAAGGTCTGGATGTGGAAGCGGCGGTGGTGCTTGGGCAGAGGCAGCTTGGAGTGGATGTGCAGGGTGGACGTGTGGCCGTAGTCCAGAGGGTTGGGGCAGCTGCAGAGAGAGGCACCATGATCAGTACCCTGCCTGCAACCCACTGACCAGCCCAGGGTTAGAGCTGCACACGCAGTAGCCCCTCACCCATCATAGAGCAGCACCCAGACAGCCTGGCCAGAGCGGGGGTAGGCAACGCAGTAGTGCACCAGCAGCACCAGGTTCGGGTCTGGAGCATTCAGCAGTCGCACCTCCAGGTAGACTGGGTTCCCCAGCAGGAGCCGGAGGGGCCGGTGGTACTGAGGGTAGAACCTGGAGTAGCTCTCGTCTAGAGGAAGATGGAGAAGGTATGGGTAGAGCTGTATACTGTGGCCGGATCATAAAGCTTGGCATTGTGGAGTCTAGTATAGCCAGTCATTTCTCTTACCCCTCAAGCCATGTCGCATTGAATACTCACCTCGTGAGGAGCCATTTGATAATCAACCTCTCACCTGTGGCGATCCGGAGCTGCACCCCAAACACTCCCTGGGACAGGACAGCAGAGGGCAGGTAGGGGCTCTTCACCAGGTAGCCTGTGCTGGCCAGGTTCCCCTCAGCATAGCGGCACTCCACCAGCAGCCTGCAGAGCAGGAGGCAAGCCATATTCCTCCATGTGGTAAGCTGGCCAGCACAATAGATCTAGATCAAAATCCTGCTCACCTGAAGGGGCTGTCCCTGGTAATGACTCCATAGCTCTGCATATTGCGTCTTGCCCGTGTCTCCACCTCAGCCAAGTAGATGGTGGTCTGTCCTACCACCTGAGCAGAGAGCAAGGTCAGTAACCAAAAACTGCCTCTTGAGCAGGTTCCTTCTACTTCTAATAAAAGGAATTCTATACTCCTATATAAATGACTGGGAGAACTGATTTTAAAGGGATCGGTGTACTCACAAAGGCATGGGTCCCGCAGCCAGTGACAGGGAATTTGAAGATGGCAAACTCTGAGGTACAGATGACAGGGATGCAGGATGCGTTGCCAGCAATCACCAGGCTGGCAGGATCCACAGGGGGTACAGAGATGGTCCGAGGGACAGCAAAGACAAAGTGCTTGTCGGCAGTGCACTCTGGGGAGAGAAGAGCATGTCAGGATCTTCATTATCCTGGTCAGGAAGGTGTCTAGGACTGGGTCAGTAAGGAGAGGCCTACCCTCCAGTGGATAGTAGCAAGAGGATGTTCCTGGGTCCACACAGCATCCCTTGGCCAGGCAGTGGGCTGGAGAAATCCTCCCTGGACCACAGGGCACTCGATGGCTCCTGGGTAGTTGACATCCTGGAGAGACCAGATTGGATCCATCAACACAGTTGTGTAGCCAGTTACCAGCTCTCCAACCTATACACTCACCCTCCCTTGGTTTGTAGGGGCGATAGGGACAGGACACCACAATCTCCCCTCTTGGGCCAACATTGGGAATGTACACCACCTTCACAGTGTAGTGAAGATCCTGCAAGAAGAAAAAAAAGGGATAAGACAGTTGTGCTGGCGACGTCTGCAGATAGCCAACCCCACTTCCAGATCTGAAAGTACCCAGGAACTACCACCAGAAGGGCTATTCTGTAGAACAGTGGAAGTCATGTTTACAGCCCACACCCTGAAGGTGAATGAGCTGCAGTGTTAATTCCCCCCTCCCCATCCTATTTTAAGGACTAAATACCCACAAAAATATTCCACAATGAGCATCTTGGAGTGAATCCACACTCATCTGACCGGTTATTCCATCCAAAACTCCTTCTGAAATGTCTTGGCACATCAAGTTCACCGTTCACACCTCATGTCATGAATTCTTATGGTTTCTTAATTAAATGGTACCTAGATAGGCGTGTACACTGGAGACATTTCACGCTGTATTGCTGTGCATTAAGAACTAGAGCACCTTGGTCTTTTTACAAGATGAAAAGGCACAGAAGGAAGCAATGCTCGTGGCACTCCATGCTTTTAGCAGGAAGAAAGCAATCTGGAGCCTGGCAGTATTTTATATAGGACAAGCCAAGCAGGAAAGGCTCCTGTAAGATACTGAAGTGCTTGTCGAGTCACAGCATGCAGAGACTTGTATTAAAACATCCATTTTATGCACTGTAGCTAGTCCACAAGTTAAACCAGAAGACTAAGCAAGAATAAACAATTTTACAGTTCAAGTATTACTCTTTTGTCTTGACCGGAGATCAGTGCAAGAAGCTCCGCTTAAAATGAATATTGGTCAAACATGCCACACGTGCTGCATTTCAGCTTGGTAATGGGACCATCAAAAAAGCAGTTTTTGTTCATCTTGAAGTGATTAACCAAGTTGATAATATGCTCAGAGAAGTAGAGTGCACACAGCATGAAATAACCATTAGAAAAGAGGTCAACATACTTGTGTGGCTGGGTGTGAAGCTATGCAAGAAATAGGATCACGGCACCAACATTTTACAGAGCGTGCTGGCCTTTACCCATTTAAGAAAAAGAGCTGCGACACCTGAAGTTCAGCCCTGACACCATTAAGAGCACAAAGTCATTAACACCTAAACTATGGTAGTGTTAAAAGGGCTAGTTATTCATCAGAAAAACTGGCCCAGTGAGGTAAAGAATACAGATGTTACCTGCCCACTTTTAATAGGTTTAAGCAACTCAAGCAGTCATTCTACTACAGTTATTAGCAAACTCTGGATTGCCAGGAGCCTCAAATTTCTAATGGAATGGAACTTGACAAAATTCCATACATGTGTCCCAAAATAGATTAGGAAGATATCTGCAGCAAAGGGTTCATACGTCTTGCATTTGATCTGCCCTTTCTGGGGATTACACAAAGGCTTGTGCTTTTTAACAGCTATACAAGTTAAGCTGCTTGACTAGAATGACTAAAACTAGCCTTACTTTTAGTCATTTAAGAAGATGAGTGCACATTGAGCTCAACAGTCACTTTCTAGTTACCCTCTAAATTTAGTCCGACTCTTGGGGACTCGATAGGCCAAATTAACCCTGGTCATCTGAACCAGCTTCTTCTAGAACAATACCCATTTGTTTAGACAAGGTCTTCCTTTCAGCCATATGGTGGAATTGGAAATGGAAGGCATGTTCATTGCTCATAGTACAGGCCAGTATATATATATATAAAAATGCATAATACTCAGGAAATACAAAGCCCAAGCCCAGCCTCACCACAAGCTGGACATGGCAGCCAGTGTACAGGATGGTCAGGGTGTTCAGGTACGGCCCTGCAGTCACAGAGTATCCACAGGATGGAGTGTCCAGCACAGACACCAGGCTGCCAGAAGAACCTGTACAGGGTACACAAGAATCCAAGTTTCTTCTTGTACCTGCAATATGAAATCCTGTCAATCAGTAATGGATACCATGTATGCATTATGGCATATTGGATAGAGGCAACTATTATTTTAAGGTGCATCTTGCATCATAGGGAAGCTCCAAACAGCAATCAGCACAGTGTAATGCTGCAACCCACAATGTCAAGGCACATTTAGGGGGTACTGGAACTGTTCAAAATGCCATGTAAGCCCCCTGTTCCATTAGTGGCCAACAAGCAGCAGCAGTCTTGCTAGGCAACAGCCTTCTGCCTTACCAGGGACCAGCAGTAAAACTCCTTCCCCAGTCACTCACTCTGAACCTTGATCTCCTCCAGGGGGCCAGCAGGCAGGGTCACAGTCATGCACACCTCACTGCAGGAGATGGTCAGGCCTCTGGGAGGTGGGGGTGGAGGGACAACTGGAACATGGCAGGACACCGTGCCAGTCACCCATTTCCTCTGCTGTTTGTCATAGTATCTCACGGTCAGGGAGTAGTGTTGCCGCTGGTTCTTCCTCTGTGGTGGGGAACAGGGTTGCAGGTTAAAAGCACTGATGTAGAGCCATTTGGAGCAACTAGGGCACTATTGCTCTCGCACAAGCTCCCAGGGAGTCCAAACCCAGAACTTCCCCTTACCCAGGTCCTGATGTAACACCCTTTGTAGGAAGCCACCAGCACCAGCCAGCTCCTGGTGGTCCGCACCTTGTGCCCACAGTGCTCTGGGAGACTGGTGACCAAGAGAGGAGCCATTTTGCCTGGGAGAAGGTGGAGTGTTAGAGGCTTACAGGTAAGTGGGCTTTCACAGCAGCTCTGTACAGCACCAGAAAGCAAGAAAAAAAAAAAAGAGGTCTTCCCCTTTCTAGGGACATATACTGCATCATGCCCCTAATTCTGGTCCTCCACACTTGCCTGCTCTTCTCTCAATTTAATTGACCAAAGGGTACTGAACTGGAATACATGCAGGTTCTCTTTGGTTACAATAGAAACTGGAGGCTTGGCACAATAGTCCACACTCTGCATCTTCATAAAAAAAAAAACCAACAACCCAAATAAGCATTAGTATTGTGCTCTGCGAGGCAAGAACATCCCCCCTGGTAAGGGTGGTTTCAAGCATCTCATGCAGAGACATACCCATTTAGGGAGATACAATCCATTGAGCAAAAAAGCACATTCATTTGGAGACACTGTAGACTTCATAGAATTAGGAAAGTCACAGAAGTCTTTACCCCATACACTGTATGGAACAAGATTTCCCTATCCATTCCCATGAAATGGTGCAATGTTCAAAGACGAGCAGAGCATTCTGGGGGTGCATTTACCCACTGAGGTACAGGGACAATTGTTTAGAGAGGCTGTCCTGCTACATTGGGGGATACCACTGCAGCACAATCCTTTGGTTTACAGCTCAGATGGCACATGAACGGGTTTTGATCTCCTGAACAGAGGATGGCACAACCTGTCCGTGTATAGGGCTAGTGCAGGTACAGGCAGGGTAGAACCTCACCTTTCAGCAGGTAGACTCGGCTGAACCTCCTCACAGAGAACTTGAGCATCATGCTGCTCTTGCCACAGGACAGCAGGGGGCGGCTGTGGGATTGCTGCTGCTCAGGGTCACCCTGAGACTCTGGGAGGAAAGAGAGGAAATGTTACTGGGCACAAAACCTTCAAGTTGGTAGCTGCATCAGCAAAGGAACAAGTAAAGCTTTATTCCATGCTGAAGAGAAAAGAAAAACAGTTCCAGCTGTGGAGCCATCTTCAGGTGAAGGCTCCACAGCCAAAATGGTTCTCTTCAGTACAGAAAGTAGATTTACTTGTTCCCCGTGAAGATCTGTAAGAATGCACTTCACTCTAGATGAAAGTTACTTCAGAAGGAATTTCTGCTGTAACCTACTGAAAGGAAAGAAGAAGCAGCCCTATGCAAAGCATGCATGCAGATAGGAATGGTCATGACCATTCCTATGCACCCAAAATTCCTTTTAGAGGAAATACAGCAGAGCTACTTTACTACCATGCAGTTGTATTCAGTCCACAGACTTGCAGAAACTCCCTACCAGGGTCAGAGGAGGGAGGATCTGCTCCAGAGGGACCAGTTGTCACTGCTGCCACATCTCTCTGCACATCAGCACCAGAGTCCTTATCCAGGTCTTCCCCCTCAGCATCAGAGTTCATTTCCATCAAGTCCTGCTCTTCCCCATTTAGTACCCCTCTCATCTCTCCAGCAGAATAACCATCATATCCATCTGGTGGGGTCTCCCGGAATGCAGGACTACCCACATTTGGCTCAAAACCATCATAACCTTCCTCTTCAACAAAAACAGCATCTTGACCCTTGAGCTGGGCTTGGGCCACTGCAACACAGAGCCATGCTAACAATACAGGCAAAAGGAAAACCATCACAACCACTCGTCTCCCCATTTTTTCATACAAAAACACTTCAAGAGCAGGAATAGCTATCGCTCCTGCCGCTGGGGTTTATATACACGCACAGTGAGGCGCGCGCTGTCCTGTCGGCCAATCAGGAGCAGGTAAGGAAGTCCAGAACATTTCCACGCGCTGAGGTTTCGGACGCGGTGTTGAGAGTGAAATCACGTGACACAGCTTGACTGCCCGGATACGCTGCGTGATCAGCTTGTTCTTGTATCATCAGTCTAAACTGAGACAATAAAAATAGAACTTGTAAACAATCGTATTACATCGTGATGAAATGCCGTTGATCGAATTGCACAATGATTCTTCATGATATTAACATTATAGCTGTAATGCAGATCGCGGTAACTTTCACTGTGTTCGAAGATCCCGCTGTGTTGATGACCTGAGCAAATTGAAACGCCAGAAAACACCTCCGTACTACAATACATTCTCACGAGCTGATATTAGGCAGGAAGTTTGAAAGCGAAGGCAGATGACAACAAGTGTTGTTCAAGGTGAGAAGTGTGTTCATAACGGGAACATTTAATAAGTTAATTTCCGTTCAATTGTATTCCTACTACGGACAGAGTTTATTTAAAATTGATATATCAATTCCACAACAATACAGCGTGCAGCAGTAGTTGCTGGCAATGAAATGTCTTTTCTGCGAGCTCACCGGGGCTAAAAATCACAAAATCCAAGTTACAAAATAAGGTTACATAATAATAGATAATAGTGCAAACGAAATGGAATAAAATAAACTCAATATAAATAGAGCTGCGATGTGTCCAGGGTGTATGCAATACAGTATGTCCAAGTAGTGCAGTATGCCGAATACAATGAAATGTACGAAAACAGTGGTCTTGTGATACAGGAAGTTACTAATCCTAACTTTTAAAAAATACTTGGCTCGAAAAATCTTTTAAACGGCCCTTGATTTGCATACTGATTTAAAAAGGACACAATGAGAAACCGATGACTTCTTTAGATTTTTTTAAAAGGACACAGTTACGAAGACGTGCTAGTTAAAGCCTCATTTTAAGAACATGCAGTCGCTTGCTAATGCTCGCCTTTTAAGGCTACATCCGCAACTCTTCTGATTTAGGGTATGATATTGGTGACAAATGTAATTTTCCTGTTCACACAAACACACAGAGGATACTGGAATTAAGTGCAAAATACACCAACTCGGCAGACGGGGTTACTGGAGGTCAAAGTCCCCGTGCACGGTCACGTGATCACCCGAAAAACAAGGCGCTATATCTCGGTAAAAAGACATGAGCTGGGAATTTACTTTCAACGACACAGACGCAGCACTAACGAATGAGACCGGTTTGGTTTCCCGACACCAACGAGCCATTCGCACACGTGGGGCTGTCTGTTTGCCAGTACTCGTTGTAAAAAAAAAGGAGAGAGGGACAGATGTGAACACGGTTTTCCAAAGGATGAAAGTCGCCTTCATATATTCACATTTGCGACCCATTTCGCACTCTTCAGCGTAATGATATTTCCCCCAAAAAGTGGATAAAATCTCAAAAGGAAGAAGACATCTTAATCTCGTAATGTACAGTACTTGCAATCGTTTTACTGTGGAATTCTGATTCTTCTCGTGAAAAATCTCCGTGCTCCGTCGACTTCTCTCTAGGACAGCGCGCCGTGACTTTAAGTGAGGGGCCTGAATCAAGTGCTGGAAGAGCGGGTGTCGTGACTTTTTTTGCATTTCAGCTCAAGTGAAAAAGGTCAAACCTACTCCTGTCTACATCCATGGGAATGGCGTGGAGATGGTGGACTCGTACAAGTACCTGGGAGTGCACATCGACGATAGACTGGAATGGTCTAAGAACATCGAGGCCATCTATAAGAAGGGACAGAGCCGACTTTACTTCTTGAGGAGGCTCAGGTCCTTCAATGTGTGTAGTAAGATGCTACATATGTTCTATCAGTCGGTGGTAGTGAGTGCCATTTTCTACGCAGTGGTGTGCTGGGGCTCTGGGATTAGAGCAGTGGATTCTAAAAGGCTGAACAAGCTCATCAGGAGAGCAAGCTCTGTCATTGGGTCTGACCTGGACCCCTTGGAGGTAGGGGCTAAGAGGAGAATGGTGTCCAAACTAGAGGCCATCATGGACAACATCTCCCATCCCCTCTATGACAGGCTTGCAGAAATGAAGAGCACGTTCAGCAATAGACTGATTCATCCACGGTGCGACAGGGAGCGCTACAGGAGGTCATTCTTGCCTTCTGCCATAAGACTGTACAATGCATCCACTGTGTGTCTGGGCAGAGGCAACATTGACAGTGACCTGTTTCTGGACTGAACGCATCTACTGCTACATCTGTTCTCTTTCTTTTTCTTTTCCCGATTACATCCGTTTTTTGTGCAATATATGCCAGGGACCTGTTCAATACATTTACATCTATATTTATATGTATATCTATATTTACATCTATATTTATATTCATATGTGTGATACGATTTTTCTGTGTACTGTTCTGTTCTAGTCTGTTCTTTGTGTGTCCGGACTGTGAGTAACTCTTGTATTGTATTGTATGTATTGTACTATTATTAGATAATTCGTTACACTGTGGCTGTGTTGTCTGTGTTAAGCTGCTGTTGCACTGCAATTTCCCTCAGGGTATCAATAAAGTATCTATCTAAAACATCTGCCTTCCTGGCGTCTTGCAACACGAGAACGGCGGTGAAGCAGTTCGCTTTGCGTGGGCAGAGCACAAGTGGGAAAGCCTCTCTCTTACGCACGAGTCAGAGCACAAAACGGGCTCGTCCGGGATCTCTCGCACCCGAAGCGAGAATCATACCCCTAGACCAACGAGCCATTCGCAGAGGTGGTGCTGGCTGTTTGCCAGTACTCGTTGTAAAAAAAAGGAGAGAGGGACAGATGTGAACGGTTTTCCAAAGGATGAAAGTCGCCTTCATTTATTCACATTTGCGACCCATTTCGCACTCTTCAGCGTAATGATATTTCCCCCAAAAGTGGTTTAAATCTCAGAAGGAAGAAGACATCTTAATGTCGTAATGTACAGTACTTGCAATTGTTTCACTGTGGAATTCTGTTTCTTCTCGTGAAAAATCTCATTGCTCCGCCGACTTCTCTCTAGGACAGCCCGCCGTAACTTTAAGCGAGGGGCCTGAACCAAGTGCTGGAAGAGCGGGTGTCGTGACTTTTTTTGCATTTCAGCTCAAGTGATGTCAAAGCAAAGAAGAACGGATGGAATGCGTAGTAACCCATGGCTTAAACAGTTTATGGATTTCCCTAAATGTATTACTTCTGTCGTTTTTGCATCATCTGTTTGCTGAACTTGATCAGTGTGTCTGCTGCACAGTATTACACAGAGAGTCTTCTATCTTCAGGCTGCTCATCTGTAGACAAACTGTATTGTTGGGATAATCTCTGAGGATGGTGAATCTTCTTTCAACAGACTGGGCATAGCTTGTTCTTGTCACGCCCTCTGTAGCCAGAGGGCGCTCCTTCTCTGTCCTGTCCCTAGTTTCCAGTCTGCTGTCCTTCCTGTCCCTCTCTTTCCCTTGGGCTATATATTTCCGGGTCTTGCACTCTGCCAGGGCTCAGGATTGACGTTCGGAATTCCTGAGACCCGCCTAGCACCAGGTCGCTCCACGTCCGCTACCTGGGGGCTTTGGTTTCTATACGGCAGTCCTGAACTCTTTGCACTACGAGCCCGGGCCTTTTTCCCGTTCCACCGCTACGCATATGGGTCTTTTTCCGCTCTCCTGCTCTCCACGGTTAGTCCCTTTGGACGTCCGTGACAGTTCTATGACCACCATAATCAATGTAGGCCAATCATTCCAGACCTTTCTCAGGAGTCTGTTGGACCCAGATACAAGGATGGATGATATTACCATCCTCATCTGGAGGAAAGACCTGACAAGACAGTATGAAAGACTCTCCTGGCTTCTTAACCTGAGGATCTGACTGGGTCATTAACATGTCAGAATGGACACCTGGAAACAGAACACAAAGTCAGAAAGTTACTGATTGTTGCTGGAGTGACACTCTATCTACTTTACTGCAGCTGCATTTCTCACATGTAATAAAATACTCAGAGTCATTACTTATGTCAGAGGGTTAAATATCAAGAGGAACAGGTAGATTGGCATAAACCTCTAGGAGAGGAGATTTAAAGATGCAGTGACCCCTGATGCTAATTTGAACTGTCTGTCTGGGCTCTATTTATAAAGTTTGTTTTTGCATGTTGGAAATTTAAAATTCTTAAAGAGATCACAGGTCGGTACATTTGACATATTTGAGTGCCTTCTAATTCACTCCCTACTGTTGTCCCCTATAAGATAAATTGAGAGGCGTGTGCACAAGTTGTGATTTGATAAAGAGGAATATTTATTTGATATCTTTGAATATCTGTAAAATTAGTAAATTGATCTTTAAATCATTAGCATAACACTTTGGAAAATAAATTGCTTATGGAAGAATTTAGCATTTGAAGTAATTAATAACCAGTAATTGGAGTTTGCATGATCATATAATGTGTTACAATCTAACGACAGTATACCTCCAAATTCTCTCATAGAGCTTCCCAGTGGATAATGGGTTAATGGATGAGATGTAGAGTATTTGTTAAAATGTATTTAACGTTAACCCATGATCACGTCACAAGATAGAGTTGATCTTGGATTTTTGAGGTCAGGCCCTAAATTGAAACAGCTTGTAAAGGAACCTTTTCAGATCCTAATGTGAACATTAAAACTTCCAGAGAATTTCTGATTTTGGGGGGCATCTATAAACACGTATTTGCTGTGCTGAGCCGATTGATATTGCAGGAGAAATATAAATTGTTGTCTTTGTACCAGTAAATACGGCTCAGAATACTGGCTCTTGTAAAACTGTTGCATGTTATTGGTGAAATGTATAATGTAAATAAGGGCAAAATTGTAGTAATAATCTAGTTCTTGATATTGCAGGAGAAATATAGATTTATATGTGGTTCTTAGAGTATGTGACGTCTTGTAACTACTGCGTATTCGTAAACAGTGACAGTTATTGTACAGGCAGTGAAGGGAACTTCCTCACTGTGGTCCTCGGGCACAGTAATACACAGCTGTGTCGTCAGACTGCAGGCTGTTCATCTGCAGGTAGACTGAGCTGCCAGACTTGGAGATTGTGAACCGGCCCTTGATGGAGTCTTCGTATTCTGTGTTAGCATTGTTGTAAATGAGTGCCAGCCCCTCCAGTCCCTTTCCAGAGGGCTGACGAATCCAGCCCGTTGCATAGCTGCTATCCGTCAGGGAATATCCACTGACTGCACAGGACAGCCGCAGGCTCTGTCCTGGCTTTCCGATCTCCGAGCTGGACTGGGTCAAGACCACATCACAACTGGCATCTGCAAAACCAGGAAACACAAAACAACCTCTTACTAGACATCAGAGACACAATATATACAGCAGACTTAAACAAAGCCAACAGGAAACACTCACGTTGCACAAACATCAAGACCAGTAATACTCCTGCTGAGAGACTCATGTTTGTCTCAGGACTGTGACTGTGAACCCTGGACAGACAGTACAGGTTTCCTCAGGGAGCCCCTGTTCATCTGTGTTTAATATGCCTCTGCCTCTCACTTTGCATGAGGGATTTGCATGAAGTTTGAGAAACAGGAAGCTCAGCTCTTTTCTCTTCCATAAAATCATTCAGAGCTATAGAGACATGATCTACGATGTCTCACTTTAATGTATACGTTTGGATATGTGTACATGAATGGGTGGGTGTATATGTACCTGTATAAGATCTTTCTGCACAGAAATGTTGTTATGTTTTTTTTTGTAACATCTGTTTTTTAACAAGTTCTGTCAGTTTTTTTGCCAGTACCATATTCCTCATGTATACTACATTTATATTAGTATCGTCGGTCAATATCTGCACATTATCGGAATAGAGGACAATACTGAACCAGAGCACTGCAAGTCCAGATGAAACCTGGCTTTTCTGCAATTTGCAGAACCAATTTCCCTTTAGAAAGAACTTGTTCCCCACAGTGACAAGCGATAAGTTTTTCAGATTGCTTTTCCACATTTCATCATTTGAAAGAATCTCAATGTTTAATACCTGATAGAAAAGCATAAATAAATATTTTACACTGATTGCTTTACACAACACATCCTGTATGGTTTCTTATATAAATTATTTTACACCTTAGAATGTTGCATCTTAAAAAACATAGATTTGTCTAAATATTTTATTTTATTGATATCTCTATTAACAATTTAATAAGTAAAAATACAAAACATATTTCTAGATGTCGCTGGAGAATGTTGATAGCAGGGTCATCATGTGAAAATGTGTGAAAACATTGCGCAATAGGATAGCCTATAAAAAATGTTTTCAGATTTTTTTCAGAAATTCATATATATTCACATATAGTTTTGTTGTTTTTTCGTTGATTAACTCAAATACTCAAATAAGGAATCAGTTCTGTAATAGCTGTTATAGACTCAGTAGCAACTGTTCAAAACTGACAGTAAATTCTTGAGCTAGGAGTTATTATTGGTGTCGCTAATGAATTTGAATCTCTACTTCCCATGTCGTGGACTTTTCATGTTCCCAATCCTAAATCAATTAAATACCTTATTATTTATTTTGTAGGGTGAACAATCCTCAGCTATCAAAGTTATTAAAAATCAGTGGAATCAATTGGAACCTGTAATGAAGTCCCAAATTCCTTTGACCTTGTTCGTGACCTTAATTAGAAACCAACCTGCTGAAGACTGGGATAAGTTTGGCCTGCAACCATTTCAATACTTTGGGAGCACAGTTAAACATCAATTGTAAAGGTTGTATACGATGTTCACGGAGGATCAAAACTTTATTTGATGTGATTTTGGGACCCAAATATTTAAAGATCTCTATATGTGATGCTTTTATTATCGTAATGAAAGAGAAATACTGAAATAGACAAACTGCATAGTCTCCCTAGTATAATCACTTCATGTAGTTCCTTCAAATTCAGTACATTATGTGGTTTTTGGACCATCTGTTCACTGGACTTGATCACTGTGTCTGTAGCACAGTAATACACTGCAGAGTCTTCAGTCTTTAAGCTCCCCATCTGTAAGTACAGTGTACTTTTGGAATTGTCTCTGGAGATGGTGAATCGTCCCTGTACAGACTGAGCATACATTGTACTATCACCATCATAATTGATGTAGGCCAACCATTCCAGTCCTTTCCCAGAAGGCTGTCTGATCCAGCTCAAAGTTCTATCGGTAATCGTATCTCCATCATCATCCTGACCAGAGCCCTGACAAGACAGTGTGAGAGACTCTCCTGGCTTTTTAACCTGAGGATCTGACTGGGTCAGAACAATGTCAGATCGGACACCTGGAAACAGAAAACAAAGTCAGACAGTTGCTGGTTGTTGCTGGAGTGGCTGTCTTTCTACTTGCGAGCAGATACTCACCTGACAAACACAACACTATCATGAGGAAAAAGCTCAATGTCTGCATTGTGACCTGTTAGCAATGCAAAGAAAGAGAACTTCGGTGTTAGCTGTCTTCCTTCTCTTGTGTGGCTCTTGTGTCAGAGGGTTAAATAACAAGAGGAACTGGTAGATTTGCATAAACATCTAGGACAAAATATTTATAGAAATATGCTGTATTGTTGTGTGTATTTGTGCACAGTTTATATAGCTGCTTCTGGTATGTCAGTAATTTAAATAGACAAAGAAGGTTCAGACTCTCTGAGGATCAGAGTGGTTTGTAAATGCTGTATATTGTTCATTGCATATGATGATTTTCTTACAGTGTTGATTTGATTCGATTAATTTCAGTTAGATTCAATTTGATTCAACTTGATTCGATTCAATTCAGTTCAACTTAACTCAAATACTATACTATAAAATAAAATACTTTATTCATTCCCAGGGTGGCAATGTAAGAAGGATTTATTGCATTTCTTTCAGTAAAAATATTTTGGATTCATTCATTCAATTTTAAATCATGAGTATATCACAAGGTTAAAGGTGTTGGTTATAGAACTTGGATTTTTAATTTGAGTCACTTGACAAATATATAGGAGACACACTGGATAAAATTATAAAAAGAAGTATTATCTATTATTATGTTTTTATCATGTGTTTAAAATTGCCATCCACATCTGAACAGGACTTGAATTTCATGTGAAGGAAGTTAATAAGAATTTCTAATTTCTCTGTGTATCTGTGATTATGTATGTATTTGACAAAGATATACTACATTGTCTCACAGTACCCCCTACTGACTAATGTGCATTACTGATTTCAACAAGCAGAGCAAAGCCTACAGTCACTGTAGCCAGGAATGCAGCAGTTCACACTCAGAGTACGCTTGCTTGTTTGGAAACATCTTTAAAAATCTAGTTTGAATGGAGAGAAGTGTATTGAAATGTGAACTTAATTGATAAAAAATTCACTTTAAATATTGCTAAATGAGAAAGACCCTCTAAGACAAATCAGAAAAAAAAAACAGTTAATATCTGCATACTGGCATATGTGATGTTCTTGGACACTAAAATTACTGTTTAATGTCCCAAAGGGTAACATCTACATCTTCACATTCAGTGTCAATGGGACAATCCTTCAAAACACAATTTTGGAATCAGTTCAACTTAACACTGTTCAACTTCTAACTTAGAACACTGTAGAAATAGTTTTGGTACAAGCAGTATATCAACATCTTTTACTGCCTCTATAGCACAGTAATACACTGCAGTGTCTTCTGTCTTTTCTCTATAAATGCACTCTTCAATTTGGAATTGTCTCTGGAGATGGTGATTAGTCCTAAGCACATGGGATATAATCTGTGCTTCCAACAGTATTACTGATGTCACCTAACCAGTCCAGTCCTAGGAAACTGTTGGATCAAGTTCACATAACAGTATTGAACAGTATTGATATCTCCATCCTTGTCTTGTCCAGATCCCTGACAAGACAGTTTGACAGACTCTCCAGGCTTTTTAACCCAAAGACTGGACTGGGTCAGAACAATGTCAGACTGGACACCTGGAAAGAGACAAATCAGAGGTAATATCTTCAAGTAGGTAGCTGTGTCAGCATGCGTAGGCTGCAAAGGAACAAGAAAAGGTTTATTCCATGCTGGAAAGAGAAGCTCCTCCAGTCCTTGGGGCTCATCATTAGGGTAAGGATGTCACGAGGCCCACCAAGCACCAGGAAACCCTACGTCAGATCACAGATCAATCCTGCCCTGCTCTGTCTTGCCAGCACATAGCTTAACTCATCAGGGATGTCTGACCAAAGGAATTTTTGAGTATAAAATTCTTAATTCACATTAGAAATTTCCAGATTAAAACTGTAATTCCAAATGTTTCTTTGATGTTTAGTTCACAATAGTACATACGTATTAACTTGTGTCTGAGAATAAAAAAGGAAATTAAGTACATGAGACTGATAGAACTTATCAATGAATTTCAGGTCCTGTTTTGTGTCTGCGTGTTTATACAGGTTACAAAGTAAGCTTCAGACAAAGAAAGGGGATCCACTACACCCAGTGCCCAAGTGCAGCCTCATCAATGTGACAAAGTGTGCCATTCTGCAAGCAGACTCACAGGAGATAATGGGAGGAGTGAGAAACTGCTTTACTTACTAAATCAAAGTGGGTCTGTAAGGTGGCCAACTCTACTCTTATATACAGTGTCGTGGGATCTGTAAGGACCAATAGTCAGGACCTGTATTAGAGTAACACTTAAGTTAGATGAAACATTTTACATACCAGATGTAGAAACCACACACTTTCATTCAAATCACACAATATCAATGTCTACCACTGATTCCCTCCCAGAAGTTCCCTGAGAGGCTGAGCTTACTTTCTCAGGAGATTAGAAAACTGAAATGTCATCTACAACAGGTGTCTGTTGCTTCAAAAGTACTCAGGCCAGAGTCAGGAAGTAACCCAGGTCAGATTCTACATGGTGACCCCAGATTGAATTAGTTTTGAAATTTATAACATCATGACTGAGAATTAAGGAAACTAGATAACTGTTTATTGGTCATAAATGTATATAAATATTTATTTCATGTAGGTTTCAGAACTTGATGTGCTGGCTGACTTGTGGTCACATCACTTACATGTTCACCCTATGGAAACTCTCAGTTCAGCTGTTTGGTTTATTTTTTAAAAAGTGAAAGCCTCCATGTAATGGCAGGCTTCCTGTTTGTGAATGAAACCTGTTACACTTGAGGGATTTTGTCAGGGCTCAGGCTTCACTTCTCTCACTGTGAGTCTCGAGCACAGTAATACACAGCAGTGTCTTCAGTCTTCAGGCTGTTCATCTGTAAGTACAGTGTGCTGCTGGAACTGTCTTCAGAGATAGTGAATCGTCCTTCAGCAGACTGGGTATAGTAAGCTGGATACCCATGTGTGCCAACTGTCGCCACCCACTCCAGCCCCTTGCCAGGAGCCTGTCTCACCCAGCCCATAGCATAGCTGCTGAATGAGAATCCTGACACTTTACAGGAGAGTCTGTGAGATTCTCCAGGCTTTTGATTGCAGGTTCAGACTCAGTCAATGTTATTTGAGACTGGACACCTGTAAATCAGACAGAAATTGAAATTAGAATACAGAACTAAAGAAACAGAATAAGAGTAAAATATAATTAAGACATTTTTTAATGCACATTTTAATTCAGTTAACAAAACTAATTTTACACACAATGGAATATTAAAGACCCACCTGTTATAGCTCCTAAAAGGAATACTGATGAAAAAAACTAAATCATTGTAATATCTTCTGTTATATCAGAACAAGACTGAGCAAATTCACCAGTCAAAGCCGTCTCTCTGCTCAGGTTTCCTCACTGACAGAGAATAAGTGGAGTCTGAGCTTGGTGAGTTTGCATATGCTGGAGGGGAGGGGCTGGTCTCTACACTTAAATAGTAGTAAACCAGGTCAAGCACTTTATTTTTTTTAAGAGCGTTTCTGTTGACACGTAACAAGCTCGTTTCTTTCTACCATGATATCACCGTGACCAAATCTGTCTTTAAACACCAGGTCAAGCACAGTGGTGCGATCCTGACACTTCACCCAAAGTGCAGACTTCACCTCCCTCACAGTGTGTCTCTTATGCAATGGCAGGTACACACTCCAGTTCGTGGTTTCTATGTTCTGGTCCATCGTCAATCCAATGTGTTTGCAATGTGCTTTCCTGAATCCGAGCTTGGAATTTCTCACAGTTCAGCAGATTTTAGAACCTCAGAGAATCTTAATGCTCTCACAGTCCTGCATAATCAGCAGTGCAATTTCAGCAGTCTGATCAAACTCTAATTCACGAGGAATGACGGCAGCCGAAAGCTTGGGAGAAATTAGAATAATTTATTGAGATGTGGAGATTTGGCGTAACCCGCTTGGCTGAGGGCCAACCTCCCGGCCGTTGGACGGGGAGGATAGGACCCCCATGCGACCAATGGGGTAGCTGCAAAGGTGGAGAGGGGGTGGAGGAGGGATGCAGAAAACGAACGAGGAAGAGGAGAGGGTGAAGTTTGATATATATGGAGACCGGTTGCTTACGTCAGGATTAGTGAGAACTGTGGCAGCTGTGTCAAATGAGCTCGGCTGCTTTCATTCCTCCCGAACTTTCATTAAAAACTCCATTTAAAGTGGGGGAGAGGTGCAAATTGAATAGTGAGCTTCACTGGAGTGCCTCGCCTGGCTGAGGAGAAACACAGCCCATCCGGAAGCATGGGACTGTCCATCCTCCCCTGCAGTAATGGAGGTCCCAATGAGGACAAAGATGGGACATAGGGAGGGATGAGAATGCAATGGGTCAGCTAGAAGTGTAAAACGTATATGTAAATCACCAAAAGTGGGTGAGATTAGGCAGACTATACCCTTTAATAACCAAGTCTCAAAATGAATAAACACACTTAACACATGTACTGCAGCTGTTCTGTGCATGATTTCTCAAGTGCGGGTTAAACTCCAGGGTTCGTACAACGACACCTTAAAACCATGTGATCTGCTGCCACCTAGCGGTTCTCTGTTTAAAAACAGCAAAAAACAGCACAAAACTTTGGTGTTCCAGCAGCACTGTAAATCATTTTGCACATAATTATAGTTCATCTAGGCTGTACATGCATTTTGATTAGTTTTGATTAGAATTCAGTGCTAAAGTAAAACAAATGCAGTAAGTTTGAAAATCTTCCAATTGACAGCAATGATTTGATTAATTTCATCTCACTAGTGCAGCGTCAAGGCAGGATACACCAGGATACACCATACATGTAACGTCAATCAATCTGCTGTGATACTAGTGCAGCATCAAGGCAGGATACACCATACATGTAACGTCAATCAATCTTCTGTGATACTAGTGTCATACATACAGCTGTGTCTTCAGCTCTCAGGTTGCCTTGACGCTGCACTAGTATCACAGCAGATTGATATTACATGTATGGTGTATCCTGCCATGACGCTGCACTAGTATCACAGCAGATTGATTGACGTTACATGTAACGTCATCTTAACGTTACATGTAACGTCAATCAATCTTCTGTGATACTAGTGTCATACATACAGCTGTGTCTTCAGCTCTCAGGTTGCCTTGACGCTGCACTAGTATCACAGCAGATTGATATTACATGTATGGTGTATCCTGCCATGACGCTGCACTAGTATCACAGCAGATTGATTGACGTTACATGTATGGTGTATCCTGCCTTGACGCTGCACTAGTATCACAGCAGATTGCTTGGCGTTATATGTATGGTGTATCCTGCCATGACGCTGCACTAGTATCACAGCAGATTGATATTACATGTATGGTGTATCCTGCCTTGACGCTGCACTAGTATCACAGCAGATTGATATTACATGTATGGTGTATCCTGCCTTGTGTCAGTTGTGTGCCAGGATGCTCCTCCATGACTCTGAGTTGTATAACGTGGTCAGAAAATGGATGGAGAGAGTTATATTGTCCTGTGCTTTTGCCGCCCCCTAGAGGTTTCCGAGTTCATAGTAATGATGGCCGCACTCCATGATAAAGGAGAAGTTGCTTCTGAGGGTGTTCTTTGTTCACAGTAGAATATGAATCTCAAATTGATGTACATTTGGATTACTACAAGATCTGAATTTGCACCACAGTGATAGAATGTATTTTAAATAATCCTTTGGAATAGAAGGGCTGTTTCAAGGTTTATATGTGATTAAAATAGACCAGATATACAGTTTGAATGTATCTCCTTCAATGATCTCAATATATGGTAGTATCACAGTATGAATACAACTATATTATATACTAGAACAAATAGTGCTATACAACTGTACATCCTGTGAGGACACTGGATTTTTTCAAGTACCAGGTAAACTCCTGGGATCCTACTAAAATACTTTAAAA
The DNA here is from genome assembly GCF_040954835.1 of Lepisosteus oculatus. Taxonomy (NCBI): domain Eukaryota; kingdom Metazoa; phylum Chordata; class Actinopteri; order Semionotiformes; family Lepisosteidae; genus Lepisosteus; species Lepisosteus oculatus. The sequence goes on along the minus strand of NC_090699.1, from coordinate 7,412,361 downwards.
TCATGTGGACTGCTGCCGCCTAGTGTTTCTCTACTCAAAAATGTAGTAAAAATCTTTTAATGTTCCAGCAGCACTGAAAAATCTTTCACACATGCGTTTATATACTTAATCTAGGCTGTGCATACATTTTGATTAGTTAAAAGTTGTGTGTATACAAGTAAAAGCAGTGATATAGAAGATGTTTAGAAAGATAGTGATTCGATCAATTTCTTCAGACATATTTTAACCCAAAGGCTATCTGCTTCTTCTATTTTAACACCATGATCATTAACATGTGGTTCAGATGTTTCCTGTTGTGTGGAGAGGGGCTCAGTGCTGAGGATAGGTTTTTGTACGGCCTCTTGGTTCAGTCGTGTCACTGTGTTTCTCGCACAGTAATACACGGCTGTGTCTTCAGCTCTCAGGTTGTTCATTTGTAAGAAGAAGGTGCTGGAGGAGGTGTCCATGGAGGCAGTGAAACGTCCTTGGACTGAAGAGGCATAATACTTGCTGTTGCCTTCATTAACATACCTGGCCAACCACTCAGGCCCCTTCCCAGGAGCCTGTCGGATCCAGCCTTTCCAATAGCTGTCTATCTGGAATCCAGACACCTGGCAGGACAGTTTCAGAGACTCTCCTGGCTTCTTCAAATCTGCAGAGGCAGGCTGGGTCAGTGTAATGCTGGACTGGGCTGTAACAGCTGTGGGAACAAACAGACATCAGATCAGATTCAAGCATTGTGAATGAAGCTCATACAGCAAGCGACACAGAACAGGAGCAATTTTACCTGAAAGTCCCAGCAGAAGAAATCCCAGCATGCTGACATAATTCATGGTGTACTGGTGCTCACTGACTATGCTGAGGAGCTGCAGCTTGACTGTCAGACAGTGAAAGGACTGTCTCTTATGTACAGGAAGAAGTGAAGAATTTGCATGCAATGCAAACAATTTTGAATATTTAATACTGCTCTTATTGTTAACCAGAGTGTTGAAATATTCTTCATTACATCTCATGTCTGTTTAATTTAACAGCATTGAAATGATCAGATGGGAGTTCTTTCAGCATTGATATTGCATTTCTTCTGTTCTCATTACCTTGTAATTCAGCATGACCTTATGCAGTCCTTCATCAATCTGAGACTCATAACGACTAAATTTGACTAACTTGTCGTTGATTTCAAAGGAGAGGCAATCTGACCAAGAGCTCTAAAGGTACAGTATGAACATGACCATAATAATATTCATAAGTTGATCAATATTCCTGCTGCCGTTTGGGCAGATGAAAAGGTGATATCATTCATAACTGATCATTTTTTAGTGCAGAGATCACCAGTTGTAAACTATGAGGTTTGTTTCAAGTAACAGCATTGACCATACATTTTAGATTCTCAAATTATGTTTTGCATTCCACAATCAGCAAAGATAGCTGACATGGAACACTGCTGAAATGGGCGAACCCTCTGATATGAATTAACAGAGGACTAAGATCTCCGAGATTGTCATACATTTTAGAAACCAGCACCTGCTGTCAGCCACCTGCCAGAACCAACTAATGTGTGTAGCTATTTCTAGTGCTGGAGTTTTTTTTATGCTCACAGTTTGCAGACACACACAGACACAAACACGCACAACAACCTAGGCCACTTTTCCCTGAAACTAGCTAACCTAATGGTTAACCTAACTAACTAGTTAACCTAATGTCTTTGGACATGGGAAACTTGAGGAAACCCACACAAACTTGGACAGAACATTCAAAGTCCTCAGAGATTGTTTCCCAGCCTGGAATTGAACCCAGGGTGCCATCGACGTGAGGCAGCAGTGCTACCCAATGTGCCCCCATCGTCCCCTGTGGTCTTGCAGTGTGCACTAAAATAATAATAATAATAATTGCTTACACTTATATAGCACTTTTCTAGACAGTTCACTCAAAGCACTTTACAGGTAAAGGGGATCCCCTCCACCACCATTGTGCAGCCCCACCTGGATGATGCTCCAGTACTCTCACCACACACCAGCTTTCAATGGGGAGGAGAACAGAGAGATGAAGCCAGTTCATACATTGGGGTTATTAGGAGGCCAGGACTGGGAAAAGCTAGGAGGAAACTTGGCCAGGACACTAGGGTAACACCCTTACTCTTTTCAAGGAACAACCTGACTTTTTAATGACTGCAGAGAGTCAGGGTCTTGGGTTTACGTCTCATCCAAAGGACGTATCCAGGAGGTACGATTGAAGCAAACAATCCGAAGCAAGAGGCGAGGTCGTGGTCAAAAAGAGTAAGGTAGGTCGACATACCAGTACTCTGGTGGCAAACAATGCGAGACAAGAGGCGAGGTCCAAAGTCGAAAGGCTAAAGGGCATTCCAGAATCCAGAATAATATAAGGTACAGAAAACGCCAGGTAGAGCTCTCACCGAATAGACTCAATACCGAGCAGAGAGAAGCAGGTTAGGATGATTTAAATAGTGCTGCCGCACGGTAGAGCGTGTGCTGATGGATTAACACGTGCGGTGGCGCTTGTTATTATTATTAAACCGCTGCTGGCACTGGTTAGTTCTTTTGTGAGATGATCTCCGCTGGTTGGTGGTCGTGACATGAACAGCAGCAGCAACAACAATAAGTTAACGTACATCTCAGGGAAAATGAAAACACATCAGTGTGAGGCAGTGGTAGGGTTAGAGTTCAGTAATCTGACAGCTTGTGGGAAGAAACTTTCTCAGAACCTGGACGTTCGTGCCTTTATGCTCCTATAACACTTACCAGAGGGAAGGGGGGAGAAAAATGAGAAACAAGAGTAATGAAGCCAGTTAATGACTACAGAGAGTTAGGACATTGGTTTTATTTCTCATTTGAAGGACGCCACCTTTTTACACTATAGTGTCTCCGTCACTATACTGGGGCATCAGGACCCATGTAGACAACAGGGTGAGCACACCCTGCTGGCCCCACTAACACCTCTTCCAGCAGCAGCCTTAGTTTTTCCCAGGAGTCTCTCATCCAGGTACTGACCAGGCTTACACCTACTGAGTTTCAGTGGGCAGCCAGGTGTGAGTTGCAGTGTGATATGGCTGTATTGAGCGTTTTGTTTTTATTTCTACCTTATGATACGTCTAAGATAATGCCTTGGACTGGGCTGCCAGTCTTTGTGGAGCCTGCCATGTTCTCCCCATGGGTTTTCTCTGGGAGCACCACTTTCCTGCTGACTTGGTCAACTCATGTCTCAACAGTGTCCCTGTGAGTGTGTGTGCACTGTAATGAACTGGCACCTCCTCCACAGCTCCCCCTGGTGGTCAATGTCATAACGAAAACCCATTAGCAGTTTTCAGGTCCAGGTTTGTGTCTGTGTGTTTGTATTGGTCACAAAATAACCTTTAGAGATGATTGGCTGTACCCAGTACAAATGTCCAGCCTCATCAAGGTGACACTGTGACAGCCTTTCTGCACCAGCAGCCCGACTTGCACATAAGGGAGAAGAGTCAGAATCTGCTTCACCCATTAAATCAAAGTGGAATTTGAGGCTGGTTGGACTGTACATCCCTACTCTAATGAACAGTGTCCTGACCATCAGACAGTCAGAACCTGGGTTAGAGTAAAACTTATGTTATGCGTTACTGCATTTCATATATGATATATATAATACCATTGTTAAAAACTAAACAGATTCTCAGTGTTTCATCTAGAAATTCCCTGTACATTTATTGTCTCTTCTGCCCTCAGAAGGATACAGCAGGAAGAACAGTGAAACTAAAATTAAGCAACAATCTCTTTCAAGCTCAATAACTCCCTTGACTGAATTCAGATTCGTTTTAGTTCTTAGTGTGGAGACCCTGCCAGTGGAGAGATGTGTACAGTAACACCTCCATTAAAAACACACACACCCCGTGTTAATAAGACACTATGAACCACTGATTGCCTAACAGGTGTTTTATATCTGAGGGTCTTATTTTCTCAGGTTTCCTGTACAGTAAATCCCTTCCCTGATGGGATTATTTTTATTGCAACTCAGTGGTTAAAGCAGGAATGCACGGTGCTTTCTGTTGAGTTTTATTATTCCTCTTTCTAACGTCCCCTTTCAGTTTGTGCACTCAAGGGTTTTTGTCAGGGCTCTGGCTTCACTTCTCTCACTGTGAGTCTCTAGCGCAGTAATACACAGCAGTGTCTTCAGTCTTCAGTTGGTTCATCTGTAGGTTCAGTGTGCTTTTGGGATTGTCTCTGGAGATGGTGAATCTTCCCTGGACAGACTGGGCATAGTTTTTAGTGGTGCCTGCCCAATAGCTGATGCGTGCAACCCACTCCAAGCCCTTTCCAGGAGCCTGACGAATCCAGTGCATGTAATAGTCGCCAAAGGTAAATCCCGAGGTTTTACAAGACAGCATATGAGATTCTCCCGGTTTTTTAACTGCTGGCTCAGACTCGGTCAATAGGATTTGTGATCGAACACCTACAAGGAGAAAATAAAGTCGTTAAAGTTCCTAAGCTCTTTCGTACATTGAGGCCAGTTGTTATAATTTGCTTGATCATTTGTTATTATCGCATTAAAAGAAAAGACTCACATGTTAAACAGGCCACTGCAGTTGTAAGAAGGAGTAAGATCTTCATTGCAACTTAGCTTGCTGTTCCTCAGTTAAAGGGGAAAAGCTAGAATTAATTCTGAGTTGATCAAGTTAAATATGTCTTGACTCACCAGCAATTTGCATGTGTGTGTCAAAGGGGTGGGATAGTTTTGACTTGGTGCTGCTATTTAGGGGTTGAAAAAATAGTTATATTCCTTTGTGTTTAGATAAGCTAGTCCTGCCTGAACTCCGGGAACCACAAGCAGCTGGTTAAAGAAACCGCATAAGTATTTAATACATGACATGATTGGATTAGTGGATCTGCCTTGATATATGAAATATCTTAATTTATATTACTGCATTTGAAAAATAATATTTCAGACATGTAGACATATGTACATTCATATTTCTTTTTTTGAATATTTTAAGTTTTTGAATATTTAAAAAAATGTCAAACGGAATATTCTTAGTCATTGAATTTCATATTGTGTTCCATGTACTGGGTTCATTGCTTTCAGTGTTTGGCTGTTTATGAAATGGCTGTTTGGCTGGTTTATCAAATTCTTTTAATTGCTTTTATTCATATTTGTATAGGTTATGGTTCCTTTGACTTTTTGAACTTTTGATTAGCCTTATTACATGCCTCCCTCTGTCAGATATCAATGTGTTGAAAGGAAAGTGCTGTGTCTCTGTGTGTCTGCACTGTAGTGTCTCTTTCCACATGGCCCTGATGGACCCAAAGCAAGGTTGTGAAAGGTGAGGGGGACCGCCTAGAGTGTAAAACACTTGGTTGCTGCACTGTGGGTGTTGTGCTCAAAAAGCTATTGAGTCATGAACAAGACCCCACTATCCCAGTGTATTGCATGTCTAATGGTCCCATATTGAATACTGAAATATTGAAAAAATCATAAAAAACTAAGAGGTTTCACATCCCAAAGCAAGGCTTGAAAAGGTCAGAGGACCTGCTTAGTGTGTAAAATGCTTACTTGCAGCATTGTGGGTGCTGTGGTTTAAATGCTAATGGCTTTTGAACAGCATCCCCCTATCCCAGTGCATAGTGCCACGTTAAATAAAAGCATGAGAAAAAAAAGATTCAGAATGGAAATCTGTCAGCCTTCTGTGTAAAAAATCAGTTTGAACATCATGGGTGCTGTTTTTAATAAGCTGCTGAGTAAAGAATATGAATTTTCCTGCTATCAGCAGTATTGTGTATATAGTTGACCCTTATCTGAATGAAAACAGGACATAAAGAAAGAGTTTCAGAAATCAGACAAAGCTTTATTCCCGTGCTTACAGTCTGGGTAATTGGAGACTGCACTGTTGTGCTTCCTGTGGTGATATACGGGTTTTTCGCACAAAGCCGTATTGAGCAGTATTTCTCGTGTTGTGAACGTGTGTACACAGCGGTCCCCCCGGGTTCCAGTTAGTGCGTAATTATGCATTGATAAGTTTACAAAAAGAGACTTAGCTCACTGATAGTTCTATGTACAGGCTGTGAAACTTTTAACAAGGCGAGGTCTTTAAAATGCGTTTGGGTTGAAGGCTTTCTGTGTTTCCCTTGCAAAGATATGGACATGAAAATATTTGTGTGTGGTCAAAAAAATGTAGGAAAAATGACAAAATGAATGGTGGGAAAACATTCAAAATGTACTTTTTACACAAAGCAAGTGTTTTCGTAACCCTAATAGGTTTCGTGAAAACGTTGCAGACATGCCAAAATCTTTTCAAACTCCAAGCTAACTTTACCGCGGTCAGTGTCCTGGGATCTGTAATGACTAAGAGTCATGACCTGGGTTAGAGTAACACTCAGGTTACACGTTTACTGCATGACTTGACTTGGGCCAAAAATCCAATCCTGAAATTAACAATTCTGTAAGTAGTGTGTAAATGCTGAAAGTTTACTTATCAAATCCACAACAATACAGCGTGCAGCAGTAGTTGCTGGCAATGAAATGTCTTTTCTGCGAGCTCACCAGGGCTAAAAATCACAAAATTCAAGTTACAAAATAAGGTTACATAATAGATAATAGTGCAATAGAAATGGAATAAAATAAACTCAGAGCTCAATAGAAATAGAGCTGCGATGTGTCCAGGCTGTATGCAGTACATTACATCCAAGTAGTGCAGTATGCCGAATATAATTAAATGTATGCAAACAATGGTCTTGTAATACGGGAAGTTACTAATCCTAACTTTTTTAAAATATGTGGCTCGAAACACGAAGGACCCTATGAGAAACTGATGACTTTAGCGTTTTCAGTGGAGATCTGGTTCATCGGTATTGCATACAGTAGGTGAGGAGGCTAATAAGGGGGAAAATACAAACAGCTGAGCAAGAATTGAGACCAGAAAGTGGCACAACATGGTTACCAAATATACATATACAGTATAGTAGGAATAGAAGGACAAGACACTCATAAAACAATATTGATTGTTTCACTGGTGTCTATGGATATTTTAGCATTATATGATGGAATAATCTAGAAATGTGTAGATTAGCACCAGAGATCTGACAATACATAATTAGACACTTTTCTATATGAAAGCAATTGCCAAGTACAAAAATGTTCTTTTAACCGCAACAGGACTGAAGTCTTGCTTCTGGGCTCCTCCCATTAACTGTGGAGGACACTGCACCTACCGCTCATATTAGATCCAGGCAACTAGATGTGCAAATGTTATAAAATTATCCTTCTTCCTCCTCCTCCTCAAATAGAGGACCATCGCCTACTACCCCTAACAGTAGCTAAAAAGTTGGTAACCATTTTCATCCTCTTTGAAATTGAGGACTACAACTCCTGGCTAACCAGGGTGCCTACATTCACAGTGAACAAAACTGGGTATGTGTAGAACTCAGCAGCCAGTATCAGGACCAGGGCTTGTGGAAGTGATCCAAACATTCTTTAGAAGGGTTTTTATGGAACAAGTTCTGTGTATGCTATTTTATTGTCCTACTCTATTGCAAACCCCTCCCCACCCCAAGTTCTGTTGCCTCCTTTGCTTGGTTTTTACTACTGTGAAGTGACTTGAGAAGCCACTTTTAAAGGTTCCATCTGAAGTTCATTAGAACATAGTGTCCTGCACTTATTTGAAACTGCCATCATGAGGAGTACAGGTAGTGCTGGTCAAATTTCCAGAAAGTCCCACAACCCTCCCACTGGAGGGTTTCAAAAACGAAAATACCAACACCACAAAACTGCTACTGTCACTATTTTGGGGCAGCAAAGCCCATAAATATATTCTTAAATATTAGGGGTTTGAGTATCTTTCACTCAACCGAGAGTGAATCTTTAACTAGACCAATTCCAAATGGCAACGAAATTTCTGAACAGGGAAGCTTTTCATGCTTAATAATAGTACAACTGCACCCATGTATACAGAAGCATATTTTAAATGCCCTAGGTACAAGAACTGCTCCAGGCCCCTTGAGTACTTCTGGCCAAACCATCACATTTAGGTGCAGGAATGAGATCTGGATGGAGAGGCAGCACCATTTGAAAAGGTTACACTGTCTAAAACCCACTCGATGGAGTAGAGCTTCAAACATTCTCCAACACAACTGGTCTAAAATCTCAGCTGATGAAGTTTGAGAAAAGTAACGCTACATACAGTATGTAAAAAGAAATTGCAAAACCTATTACCCAAGTGAATTATAACCCCCCCCACCGACAACATCCAAGTCAGGTTGACACTTCATTATGGAAGCAGACTGGCAGAGACCATGGCAGTAACCTCCATTGACCAACAGCAAGACCCAGTCCTGCAGGAACTACAATTCAGTGGCAAAGGACACCATTAGACCCTTACAGGTTGGCAACATGACCATGGATAATTGCACCCATTTTACTTGCCCAAGAGCCCAACCATCCCCCTCTCTAGTTAGGGCACACAGAACACTGGATCACTTTCAACATCTTTATTAGGACAGACTTCCTCCAACAGAACCATCTCTTCAGACACAGGTTGCTAGTCCCTGAAGCAGCAGGCAAGAACCTGAAAAAAAAAAAATGGTTGAAGCCCCATTAAGTGCAGGAAAAAGACAGGATTTTCTGGAGTACAATGGGAGAGAAATTACAGAAAGGAATCAGGCCTTGGAAGCCCTGAAAACAAAAAAATACCTCCATGCAAAGGGGACCCGTAGCAATTTAGTGACACTCATACCCCACCAACCTACCCCTCAGTCCCTGGGGCCCTCATCCTTCCCTGGGCAGGGGGTCCTGACACAGCGCCTGTCAGCATCTGGGTTCTCCAGCACTGGGATTTCTGCAAGAGAAGATCAGATACAGTAGTAGGCTCCTGAGGTACAAATACTATTGCAAAGCATCAGATGTGCATGGACAGAAGGAACACACGGAGAAGAGCTTAAATAGAGACTCACTGCGGCCATCAAAGCAGCCCTCCACACACTGCCGCTCAGACGGTAGGCACAGCTCTGTGGAGCACATGAAGTAGATCTGGAAGAGGGATTACATGCCAAGTTGTCATGGTTGTTTTACATGGATCTATAGAGTCTACAACCACAAAAAGCCTCACCTCCTCATTGATGTAGGAGTAGGAGGTGCTGTCCAGGAACTGGAAGGTCTGGATGTGGAAGCGGCGGTGGTGCTTGGGCAGAGGCAGCTTGGAGTGGATGTGCAGGGTGGAAGTGTGGCCGTAGTCCAGTGGATTGGGGCAGCTGCAGAGAGAGGCACCATGATCAGGACCCTGCCTGCAACCCACTGACCAGCCCAGGGTTAGAGCTGCACACGCAGTAGCCCCTCACCCATCATAGAGCAGCACCCAGACAGCCTGGCCGGACCGGGGGTAGGCAACACAGTAGTGCACCAGCAGCACCAGGTTGGGGTCTGGAGCATTCAGCAGTCGCACCTCCAGGTAGACTGGGTTCCCCAGCAGGAGCCGGAGAGGCCGGTGGTACTGAGGGTAGAACCTGGAGTAGCTCTCGTCTAGAGGAAGATGGAGAAGGTATGGGTAGAGCTGTATACTGTGGCCGGATCATAAAGCTTGGCATTGTGGAGTCTAGTATAGCCAGTCATTTCTCTTACCCCCCTCAAGCCACGTCGCATTGAATACTCCCCTCGTGAGGAGCCGTTTGATAATCAACCGCTCACCTGTGGCGATCCGGAGCTGCACCCCAAACACTCCCTGGGACAGGACAGCAGAGGGCAGGTAGGGGCTCTTCACCAGGTAGCCTGTGCTGGCCAGGTTCCCCTCAGCATAGCGGCACTCCACCAACAGCCTGCAGAGCAGGAGGCAAGCCATATTCCTCCATGTGGTAAGCTGGCCAGCACAATAGATCTAGATCAAAATCCTGCTCACCTGAAAGGGCTGTCCCTGGTAATGACTCCATAGCTCTGCATATTGCGTCTTGCCCGTGTCTCCACCTCAGCCAAGTAGATGGTGGTCTGTCCTACCACCTGAGCAGAGAGCAAGGTCAGTAACCAAAAACTGCCTCTTGAGCAGGTTCCTTCTACTTCTAATAAAGCAATTCTATACTCCTATATAAATGACTGGGAGAACTGATTTTAAAGGGATCAGTGTACTCACAAAAGCATGGGTCCCGCAGCCAGTGACAGGGAATTTGAAGATGGCAAACTCTGAGGTACAGATGACAGGGATGCAGGATGCGTTGCCAGCAATCACCAGGCTGGCAGGATCCACAGGGGGAACAGAGATGGTCCGAGGGACAGCAAAGACAAAGTGCTTATCAGCAGTGCACTCTGGGGAGAGAGGAACATGTCAGGATCTTCATTATGCTGGTCAGGAAGGTGCCTGGGACTGGATCAGTAAGGAGAGGCCTACCCTCCAGTGGATAGTAGCAAGAGGATGTTTCTGGGTCCACACAGCATCCCTTGGCCAGGCAGTGGACTGGAGAAATCCTCCCTGGACCACAAGGCACCCGATGGCTCCTGGGTAGTTGACATCCTGGAGAGACCAGATTGGATCCATCAACACAGTTGTGTAGCCAGTTACCAGCTCTCCAACCTATACACTCACCCTCCCTTGGTTTGTAGGGGCGATAGGGACAGGACACCACAATCTCCCCTCTTGGGCCAACATTGGGAATGTACATCACCTTCACAGTGTAGTGAAGATCCTGCAAGAAGAAAAAAAAGGGATAAGACAGTTGTGCTGGCGACATCTGCAGATAGCCAACCCCACTTCCAGATCTGAAAGTACCCAGGAACTACCACCAGAAGGGCTATTTTGTAGAACAGTGGAAGTCATGTTTACAGCCCACACCCTGAAGGTGAATGAGCTGCAGTGTTAATTCCCCCTTCCCCATCCTATTTTAAGGACTAAATACCCACAAAAATATTCCACAATGAGCATCTTGGAGTGAATCCACACTCATCTGACAGGTTATTCCACCCAAAACTCCTTCTGAAATGTCTTGGCACATCAAGTTCACCGTTCACACCTCATGTCATGAATTCTTATGGTTTCTTAATTAAATGGTACCTAGATAGGCGTGTACACTGGAGACATTTCACGCTGTATTGCTGTGCATTAAGAACTAGAGCACCTTGGTCTTTTTACAAGATGAAAAGGCACAGAAGGAAGCAATGCTCGTGGCACTCCATGCTTTCAGCAGGAAGAAAAAGATCTGGAGTCTGGCAGTATTTTATATAGGACAAGCCAAGCAGGAAAGGCTCCTGTAAGATACTGAAGTGCTTGTCGAGTCACAGCATGCAGAGACTTGTATTAAAACATCCATTTTATGCACTGTAGCTAGTCCACAAGTTAAACCAGAAGACTAAGCAAGAATAAACAATTTTACAGTTCAAGTATTACTCTTTTGTCTTGACCGGAGATCAGTGCAAGAAGCTCCGCTTAAAATGAATATTGGTCGAACATGCCACACATGCTGCATTTCAGCTTGGTAATGGGACCATCAAAAAAAAGCAGTTTTTGTTCATCTTGAAGTGATTAACCAAGTTGATAATATGCTCAGAGAAGTAGAGTGCACACAGCATGAAATAACCATTAGAAAAGAGGTCAACATACTTGTGTGGCTGGGTGTGAAGCTATGCGAGAAATAGGATCACGGCACCAACATTTTACAGAGCGTGCTGGCCTTTACCCATTTAAGAAAAAGAGCTGCGACACCTGAAGCTCAGCCCTGACACCATTAAGAGCACAAAGTCATTAACGCATAAACTATGGTAGTGTCAAAAGGGCTAGTTATTCGTCAGAAAAGCTAGCCCAGTGAGGTAAAGAATGCAGATGTTACCTGCCCACTTTTAATAGGTTTAAGCAACTCAAGCAGTCATTCTACTACAGTTATTAGCAAACCCTGGATTGCCAGGAGCCTCAAATTTCTAATGGAATGGAACTTGACAAAATTCCATACATGTGTCCCAAAATAGATTAGGAAGATATCTGCAGCAAAGGGTTCATACGTCTTGCATTTGATCTGCCCTTTCTGGGGATTACACAAAGGCTTGTGCTTTTTAACAGCTATACAAGTTAAGCTGCTTGACTAGAATGACTAAAACTAGCCTTACTTTTAGTCATCTAAGAAGATGAGTGCACATTGAGCTCAACAGTCACTTTCTAGTTACCCTCTAAATTTAGTCCGACTCTTGGGGACTTGATAGGCCAAATTAACCCTGGTCATCTGAACCAACTTCTAGACCAATACCCATTTGTTTAGACAAGGTCTTCCTTTCAGGCATATGGTGGAATTGGAAATGGAAGGCATGTTCATTGCTCATAGTACAGGCCAGTGTATACAATACTCAGGAAACAAAGCTCAAGCCCAGCCTCACCACAAGCCGGACATGGCAGCCAGTGTACAGGATGGTCAGGGTGTTCAGGTGCCGCCCTGCAGTCACAGAGTATCCACAGGATGGAGTGTCCAGCACAGACACCAGGCTGCCAGAAGAACCTGTACAGGGTACACAAGAAGCCAAGTTTCTTCTTGTACCTGCAATATGAAATCCTGTCAATCAGTAATGGATACCATGTATGCATTATGGCATATTGGATAGAGGCAACTATTATTTTAAGGTGCATCTTGCGTCATAGGGAATCCCCCCCCCAACAGCAATCATCACAGTGTAATGCTGCAACCCATAATGTCAAGGCACATTTAGGGGGTACTGGAACTGTTCAAAATGCCATGTAAGCCCCCTGTTCCATTAGTGGCCAACAAGCAGCAGCAGTCTTGCTAGGCAACAGCCTTCTGCCTTACCAGGGACCAGCAGTAAAACTCCTTCCCCAGTCACTCACTCTGAACCTTGATCTCCTCCAGGGGGCCAGCAGGCAGGGTCACAGTCATGCACACCTCACTGCAGGAGATGGTCAGGCCTCTGGGAGGTGAGGGTGGAGGGGCAACTGGAACATGGCAGGACACCGTGCCAGTCACCCATTTCCTCTGCTGTTTGTCATAGTATCTCACGGTCAGGGAGTAGTGTTGCCGCTGGTTCTTCCTCTGTGGTGGGGAACAGGGTTGCAGGTTAAAAGCACTGATGTAGAGCCATTTGGAGCAACTAGGGCACTATTGCTCTCGCACAAGCTCCCAGGGAGTCCAAACCCAGAACTTCCCCTTACCCAGGTCCTGATGTAACACCCTTTGTAGGAAGCCACCAGCACCAGCCAGCTCCTGGTGGTCCGCACCTTGTGCCCACAGTGCTCTGGGAGTCTGGTAACCAAGAGAGGAGCCATTTTGCCTGGGAGAAGGTGGAGTGTTAGAGGCTTACAGGTAAGTGGGCTTTCACAGCAGCTCTGTACAGCACCAGAAAGCAAGAAAAAAAAAAAAGAAAGAGGTCTTCCCCTTTCTAGGGACATCTACTGCATCATGCCCCTAATTCTGGTCCTCCACACTTGCCTGCTCTTCTCTCAATTTAATTGACCAAAGGGTACTGAACTGGAATACATGCAGGTTCTCTTTGGTTACAATAGAAACTGGAGGCTTGGCACAATAGTCCACACTCTGCATCTTCATTTAAACCCCCCCCCCCCCCCCCCAACAACAACTCAAATAAGCATTGTGCTCTGCGAGGTAAGAACATCCCCCCTGTGGTTTCAAGCATCTCATGCAGAGACATACCCATTTAGGGAGATACAATCCATTGAGCAAAAAAGCACATTCATTTGGAGACACTGTAGACTTCATAGAATTAGGAAAGTCACAGAAGTCTTTACCCCATACACTGTATGGAACAAGATCTCCCTATCCATTCCCATGAAATGGTGCAATGTTCAAAGACGAGCAGAGCATTCTGGGGGTGCATTTACCCACTGAGGTACAGGGACAATTGTTTAGAGAGGCTGTCCTGCTACATTGGGGGATACCACTGCAGCACAATCCTTTGGTTTACAGCTCAGATGGCACATGAACGGGTTTTGATCTCCTGAACAGAGGGTGGCACAACCTGTCCATGTATAGGGCTAGTGCAGGTACAGGCAGGGTAGAACCTCACCTTTCAGCAGGTAGACTCGGCTGAACCTCCTCACAGAGAACTTGAGCATCATGCTGCTCTTGCCACAGGACAGCAGGGGGCGGCTGTGGGATTGCTGCTGCTCAGGGTCACCCTGAGACTCTGGGAGGAAAGAGAGGAAATGTTACTGGGCACAAAACCTTCAAGTTGGTAGCTGCATCAGCAAAGGAACAAGTAAAGGTTTATTCCATGCTGAAGAGAAAAGAAAAACAGTTCCAGCTGTGGAGCCATCTTCAGGTGAAGGCTCCACAGCCAAAATGGTTCTCTTCAGTACAGAAAGTAGATTTACTTGTTCCCCGTGAAGATCTGTAAGAATGCACTTCACTCTAGATGAAAGTTACTTCAGAAGGAATTTCTGCTGTAACCTACTGAAAGGAAAGAAGAAGCAGCCCTATGCAAAGCATGCATGCAGATAGGAATGGTCATGACCATTCCTATGCACCCAAAATTCCTTTTAGAGGAAATACAGCAGAGCTACTTTACTACCATGCAGTTGTATTCAGTCCACAGACTTGCAGAAACTCCCTACCAGGGTCAGAGGAGGGAGGATCTGCTTCAGAGGGACCAGTTGTCACTGCTGCCACATCTCTCTGCACATCAGCACCAGAGTCCTTATCCAGGTCTTCCCCCTCAGCATCAGAGTCCATTTCCATCAAGTCCTGCTCTTCCCCATTTAGTACCCCTCTCATCTCTCCAGCAGAATAACTATCATATCCATCTGGTGGGGTCTCCCGGAATACAGGACTACCCACATTGGGCTCAAAACCATCATACTCTTCCTCTTCACCAAAAACAGCACCTGGACCCTTGAGCTGGGCTTGGGCCACTGCAACACAGAGCCATGCTAACAATCCAGGCAAAAGGAAATCCATCACAACCACTCGTCTCCCCATTTTTTCATACAAAAACACTTCAAGAGCAGGAATAGCTATCGCTCTTGCCGCTGGGGTTTATATACACGCACAGTGAGGCGCGGGCTGTCCTGTGGGCCAATCAGGAGCAGGTAAGGAAGTCCAGAACATTTCCACGCGCTGAGGTTTCGGACGCGGTGTTGAGAGTGAAATCACGTGACACAGCTTGACTGCCCGGATACGCTGCGTGATCAGCTTGTTCTTGTATCATCAGTCTAAACTGAGACAATAAAAATAGAACTTGTAAACAATCGTATTACATCGTGATGAAATGCCGTTGATCGAATTGCACAATGATTCTTCATGATATTAACATTATAGCTGTAATGCAGATCGCGGTAACTTTCACTGTGTTCGAAGATCCCGCTGTGTTGATGACCTGAGCAAATTGAAACGCCAGAAAACACCTCCGTACTACAATACATTCTCACGAGCTGATATTAGGCAGGAAGTTTGAAAGCGAAGGCAGATGACAACAAGTGTTGTTCAAGGTGAGAAGTGTGTTCATAACGGGAACATTTAATAAGTTAATTTCCGTTCAATTGTATTCCTACTACGGACAGAGTTTATTTAAAATTGATATATCAATTCCACAACAATACAGCGTGCAGCAGTAGTTGCTGGCAATGAAATGTCTTTTCTGCGAGCTCACCGGGGCTAAAAATCACAAAATCCAAGTTACAAAATAAGGTTACATAATAGTAGATAATAGTGCAAACGAAATGGAATAAAATAAACTCAATATAAATAGAGCTGCGATGTGTCCAGGGTGTATGCAATACAGTATGTCCAAGTAGTGCAGTATGCCGAATACAATGAAATGTACGAAAACAGTGGTCTTGTGATACAGGAAGTTACTAATCCTAACTTTTAAAAAAATCTTTTAAACGGCCCTTGATTTGCATACTGATTTAAAAAGGACACAATGAGAAACCGATGACTTCTTTAGATTTTTTTAAAAGGACACAGTTACGAAGACGTGCTAGTTAAAGCCTCATTTTAAGAACATGCAGTCGCTTGCTAATGCTCGCCTTTTAAGGCTACATCCGCAACTCTTCTGATTTAGGGTATGATATTGGTGACAAATGTAATTTTCCTGTTCACACAAACGCACAGAGGATACTGGAATTAAGTGCAAAATACACCAACTCGGCAGACGGGGTTACTGGAGGTCAAAGTCCCCGTGCACGGTCACGTGATCACCCGAAAAACAAGGCGCTATATCTCGGTAAAAAGACATGAGCTGGGAATTTACTTTCAACGACACAGACGCAGCACTAACGAATGAGACCGGTTTGGTTTCCCGACACCAACGAGCCATTCGCACACGTGGGGCTGGCTATTTGCCAGTACTCGTTGTAAAAAAAAAGGAGAGAGGGACAGATGTGAACACGGTTTTCCAAAGGATGAAAGTCGCCTTCATATATTCACATTTGCGACCCATTTCGCACTCTTCAGCGTAATGATATTTCCCCCCAAAGTGGTTTAAATCTCAAAAGGAAGAAGACATCTTAATGTCGTAATGTACAGTACTTGCAATCGTTTCACTGTGGAATTCTGTTTCTTCTCGTGAAAAATCTCCGTGCTCCGCCGACTTCTCTCTAGGACAGCCCGCCGTAACTTTAAGCGAGGGGCCTGAACCAAGTGCTGGAAGAGCGGGTGTCGTGACTTTTTTTGCATTTCAGCTCAAGTGAAAAAGGTCAAACCTACTCCTGTCTACATCCATGGGAATGGCGTGGAGATGGTGGACTCGTACAAGTACCTGGGAGTGCACATCGACGATAGACTGGAATGGTCTAAGAACATCGAAGCCATCTATAAGAAGGGACAGAGCCGACTTTACTTCTTGAGGAGGCTCAGGTCCTTCAATGTGTGTAGTAAGATGCTACATATGTTCTATCAGTCGGTGGTAGTGAGTGCCATTTTCTACGCAGTGGTGTGCTGGGGCTCTGGGATTAGAGCAGTGGATTCTAAAAGGCTGAACAAGCTCATCAGGAGAGCAAGCTCTGTCATTGGGTCTGACCTGGACCCCTTGGAGGTAGTGGCTGAGAGGAGAATGGTGTCCAAACTAGAGGCCATCATGGACAACATCTCCCATCCCCTCTATGACAGGCTTGCAGAAATGAAGAGCACGTTCAGCAATAGACTGATTCATCCACGGTGCGACAGGGAGCGCTACAGGAGGTCATTCTTGCCTTCTGCCATAAGACTGTACAATGCATCCACTGTGTGTCTGGGCAGAGGCAACATTGACAGTGACCTGTTTCTGGACTGAACGCATCTACTGCTACATCTGTTCTCTTTCTTTTTCTTTTCCCGATTACATCCGTTTTTTGTGCAATATATGCCAGGGACCTGTTCAATACATTTACATCTATATTTATATGTATATCTATATTTACATCTATATTTATATTCATATGTGTGATACGATTTTTCTGTGTACTGTTCTGTTCTAGTCTGTTCTTTGTGTGTCCGGACTGTGAGTAACTCTTGTATTGTATTGTATGTATTGTACTATTATTAGATAATTCGTTACACTGTGGCTGTGTTGTCTGTGTTAAGCTGCTGTTGCACTGCAAATTCCCTCAGGGGATCAATAAAGTATCTATCTAAAACATCTGCCTTCCTGGCGTCTTGCAACACGAGAACGGCGGTGAAGCACTTGCAGAGCACAAGTGGGAAAGCCTCTCTCTTACGCACGAGTCAGAGCACAAAAAGGGCTCGTCCGGGATTTGAACCCGGGACCTCTCGCACCCGAAGCGAGAATCATACCCCTAGACCAACGAGCCATTCGCAGAGGGGGCACTGGCTGTTTGCCAGTACTCGTTGTAAAAAAAAGGAGAGAGGGACAGATGTGAACGGTTTTCCAAAGGATGCTTGGGCTCACCAGGTTGTCTAAAGAGGGGTGTACCAACCCAGGTCGGAAACGGAGCAGGTGAAAGCCCCCGTGCTGATGCGTGCTGGGACAGCTCCTGTGAGCAGCAGCTGTCGTGCAGCCCGGGCAACAGAGTGGGACGCGGTCTTTTGCCACAACTTTGGAAGGAGGGAATCTTCATCTGTGTCCGGGGTGTTACAGTCAAGTTTGTTGCTTTTGTTTAGTCTCTATTATTTTCTTTCGTTTGCGTGGGTCGTCAGTTTTTCCTTTGTAGTTTTTTTCTTCTGCTCTGAACACTTTTATACATTGTCATTGAATTGTATGACATCCGCTCAAGTGTTGTCAAAGCAAGGATGGACGGGTAAAATGCCTGCCTTCCTGGCGTCCTGCAACACGAGAACGGAGGTGAAGTAGTTCGCTTTGCGTGGGCAGAGCACAAGTGGGAAAGCCTCTCTCTTACGCACGAGTCAGTGCACAAAACGGGCTCGTCCGGGATTTGAACCCGGGACCTCTCGCACCCTAAGCGAGAATCATACCCCTAGACCAACGAGCCATTCGCAGAGGGGGTGCTGGCTGTTTGCCAGTACTCGTTGTAAAAAAAAAGGAGAGAGGGACAGATGTGAACGGTTTTCCAAAGGATGAAAGTCGCCTTCATATATTCACATTTGCGACCCATTTCGCACTCTTCAGCGTAATGATATTTCCCCCAAAAGTGGTTTAAATCTCAAAAGGAAGAAGACAACTTAATGTCGTAATGTACAGTACTTGCAATCGTTTCACTGTGGAATTCTGTTTCTTCTCGTGAAAAATCTCCGTGCTCCGCCGACTTCTCTCTAGGACAGCCCGCCGTAACTTTAAGCGAGGGGCCTGAACCAAGTGCTGGAAGAGCGGGTGTCGTGACTTTTTTTGCATTTCAGCTCAAGTGATGTCAAAGCAAAGAAGAACGGATGTAATGCGTGCGTTCTAGAAAGTCTACGAGAGCAATACCGCCAGCTGGTGCTTTTTGGACGAGCTCGACAACAGGACAGGACGAAGCATTTTTCAGCAGTTTTTTCCGCATTTTTCGGGGCAGCCACCTGCCAGCCTGAGATCCTAGCATTTCAAACACCGAGCTGTCCCCTGGACTTTGCTCACAGCACACGAAGATGAGAAAAAGAGCGAGGCTGCTTTTCGCCGGGCGTGGTGGCGCACGCCTGTAATCCAAGCTGCCGGGAGGCTGAGACCGAGGGACCGCTTGCGCTCGGGAGTTCTGCACAGCAGTGGGCTGTGTTGATCGGGGGTCCGCAGCGTCTTCGGCACCAATATGGTGGTCCCGGGGGAGCTTGGGCTCACCAGGTTGTCTAAAGAGGGGTGTACCAACCCAGGTCGGAAACGGAGCAGGTGAAAGCCCCCGTGCTGATGCGTGCTGGGACAGCTCCTGTGAGCAGCAGCTGTCGTGCAGCCCGGGCAACAGAGTGGGACGCGGTCTTTTGCCACAACTTTGGAAGGAGGGAATCTTCATCTGTGTCCGGGGTGTTACAGTCAAGTTTGTTGCTTTTGTTTAGTCCCTATTATTTTCTTTTGTTTGCGTGGGTCGTTAGTTTTTCCTTTGTAGTTTTTTTCTTCTGCTCTGAACCCTTTAATACATTGTCTTTGAATTGTATGACATCCGCTCAAGTGTTGTTAAAGCAAGGATGGACGGGTAAAATGCCTGCCTTCCTGGCGTCTTGCAACGCGAGAACGGCGGTGAAGCAGTTCGCTTTGCGTGGGCAGAGCACAAGTGGGAAAGCCTCTCTCTTACGCACGAGTCAGAGCACAAAACGGGCTCGTCCGGGATTTGAACCCGGGACCTCTCGCACCCAAAGCGAGAATCATACCCCTAGACCAACGAGCCATTCCCGGAGGGGGTGCTGGCTGTTTGCCAGTACTCGTTGTAAAAAAAAAGGAGAGAGGGACAGATGTGAACGGTTTTCCAAAGGATGGAAGTCGCCTTCATTTATTCACATTTGCGACCCATTTCGCACTCTTCAGCGTAATGATATTTCCCCCCAAAGTGGTTTAAATCTCAAAAGGAAGAAGACATCTTAATGTCGTAATGTACAGTACTTGCAATCGTTTCACTGTGGAATTCTGTTTCTTCTCGTGAAAAATCTCCGTGCTCCGCCGACTTCTCTCTAGGACAGCCCGCCGTAACTTTAAGCGAGGGGCCTGAACCAAGTGCTGGAAGAGCGGGTGTCGTGACTTTTTTTGCATTTCAGCTCAAGTGATGTCAAAGCAAAGAAGAACGGATGTAATGCCTAGTAACCCATGGCTTAAAAAGTTTATGGATTTCCCTAAATGTATTACTTCTGTCGTTTTTGCATCATCTGTTTGCTGAACTTGATCAGTGTGTCTGCTGCACAGTATTACACAGAGAGTCTTCTATCTTCAGGCTGCTCATCTGTAGACAAACTGTATTGTTGGGATAATCTCTGAGGATGGTGAATCTTCTTTCAACAGACTGGGCATAGCTTGTTCTTGTCACGCCCTCTGTAGCCAGAGGGCGCTCCTTCTCTGTCCTGTCCCTAGTTTCCAGTCTGCTGTCCTTCCTGTCCCTCTCTTTCCCTTGGGCTATATATTTCCGGGTCTTGCACTCTGCCAGGGCTCAGGATTGACGTTCGATGTCCTGAGACCCGCCTAGCACCAGGTCACCCCACGTCCGCTACCTGAGGGCATTGGTTTCTATACGGCACTCCTGAACTCTTTGCACTATTGAGCCCGGGCCTTTTTCCCGTTCCGCCGCTACGCATATGGGTCTTTTTCCGCTCTCCTGCTCCCCACGGTTAGTCCCTTTGGACGTCCGTGACAGTTCTATCACCACCATAATCAATGTAGGCCAATCATTCCAGACCTTTCTCAGGAGTCTGTTGGACCCAGATACAAGGATGGATGGTATTACCATCCTCATCTGGAGGAAAGACCTGACAAGACAGTATGAAAGACTCTCCTGGCTTCTTAACCTGAGGAACTGACTGGGTCATTAACATGTCAGAATGGACACCTGGAAACAGAAAACAAAGTCATAAAGTTACTGATTGTTGCTGGAGTGACACTCTATCTACTTTACTGCAGCTGCATTTCTCACACGTAATTAAAATACTCACTTATCAAACACAGGACTATCATGAGGAAAAGGCTTAATGTCTGCATTGTCACCTGTTAGCAATGACACAGAAAGAGAACTTCAGCGTGAACTGTCTCTCTTCCCTTGTGTGGCTGTTATGTCAGAGGGTTAGATATCAAGAGGAACAGGTAGATTGGCATAAACCTCTAGGAGAGGAGATTTAAAGATGCAGTGACCCCTGATGCTAATTTGAACTGTCTGTCTGGGCTCTATTTATAAAGTTTGTTTTTGCATGTTGGAAATTTAAAATTCTTAAAGAGATCACAGGTCGGTACATTTGACATATTTGAGTGCCTTCTAATTCACTCCCTACTGTTGTCCCCTATAAGATAAATTGAGAGGCGTGTGCACAAGTTGTGATTTGATAAAGAGGAATATTTATTTGATATCTTTGAATATCTGTAAAATGAGTAAATTGATCTTTAAATCATTAGCATAACACTTTGGAAAATACATTGCTTATGGAAGAATTTAGCATTTGAAGTAATTAATAACCAGTAATTGGAGTTTGCATGATCATATAATGTGTTACAATCAAACTACAGTATACCTCCAAATTCTCTCATAGAGCTTCCCAGTGGATAAGGGGTTAATGGATGAGATGTAGAGTATTTGTTAAAATGTATTTAACGTTAACCCATGATCACGTCACAAGATAGAGTTGATCTTGGATTTTTTAGGTCAGGCCCTAAATTGAAACAGCTTGTAAAGGAACCTTTTCAGATCCTAATGTGAACATTAAAACTTCCAGAGAATTTCTGATTTTTGGGGGCATCTATAAACATGTATTTGCTGTGCTGAGCCGATTGATATTGCTGGAGAAATATAAATTGTTGTCTTTGTACCATTAAATACAGCTCAAAATTCTGGCTCTTGTAAAACTGTTGCATGTTATTGGTGAAATGTATAATGTAAATAAGGGCAAAATTGTAGTAATAATCTAGTTCTTGATATTGCAGGAGAAATATAGATTTATATGTGGTTCTTAGAGTATGTGACGTCTTGTAACTACTGCGTATTCGTAAACAGTGACAGTTATTGTACAGGCAGTGAAGGGAACTTCCTCACTGTGGTCCTCGGGCACAGTAATACACAGCTGTGTCGTCAGACTGCAGGCTGTTCATCTGCAGGTAGACTGAGCTGCCAGACTTGGAGATTGTGAACCGGCCCTTGATGGAGTCTGCGTATCTTGTGTTAGCATTGTAGTAAATGAGTGCCAGCCACTCCAGTCCCTTTCCAGAGGGCTGACGAATCCAGCCCGTTGCATAGCTGCTATCCGTCAGGGAATATCCACTGACTGCACAGGACAGCCGCAGGCTCTGTCCTGGCTTTCCGATCTCCGAGCTGGACTGGGTCAAGACCACATCACAACTGGCATCTGCAAAACCAGGAAACACAAAACAATCTCTTACTAGACATCAGAGACACAATATATACAGCAGACTTAAACAAAGCCAACAGGAAACACTCACGTTGCACAAACATCAAGACCAGTAATACTCCTGCTGAGAGACTCATGTTTGTCTCAGGACTGTGACTGTGAACCCTGGACAGACAGTACAGGTTTCCTCAGGGATCCCCTGTTCATCTGTGTTTAATACGCCTCTGCCTCTCACTTTGCATGAGGGATTTGCATGAAGTTTGAGAAACAGGAAGCTCAGCTCTTTTCTCTTCCATAAAATCATTCAGAGCTATAGAGACATGATCTACGATGTCTCACTTTAATGTATAAGTTTGGATATGTGTACATGAATGGGTGGGTGTATATGTGTAAGATCTTTCTGCACAGAAATTTTATTACAGATTTTTTCTAACATCTGTTTTTTTAACAAGTTCTGTCAGTTGTTTTGCCAGTACCATATTCCTCATGTATACTACATTTATATTAGTATCGTCGGTCAATATCTGCACATTATCGGAATGGAGGACAATACTGAACCAGAGCACTGCAAGTCCAGATGAAACCTGGCTTTTCTGCAATTTGCAGAACCAATTTCCCTTTAGAAAGAACTTCTTCCCCACAGTGACAAGCGATATGTTTTTCAGATTGCTTTTCCACGTTTCATCATTTGAAAGAATCTCAATGTTTAATACCTGATAGAAAAGCATAATGAAATATTTTACACTGATTGCTTTACACAACACATCCTGTATGGTTTCTTATATAAATTCTTTTACACCTTAGAATGTTGCATCTTAAAAAACATAGATTTGTCTAAATATTTTATTTTATTGATATCTCTATTAACAATTTAATAAGTAAAAATACAAAACATATTTCTAGATGTCGCTGGAGAATGTTGATTACAGGGTCATCATGTGAAAATGTGTGAAGACATTACGCAATAGGATAGCCTATACATTTTTTTTCAGATTTTTTTTCAGAAATTCATATATATTCACATATAGTTTTGTTGTTTTTTCGTTGATTAACTCAAATACTCAAATAAGGAATCAGTTCTATTATAGCTGTTATAGACTCAGTAGCAACCGTTCAAAACTGACAGTAAATTCTCGAATTAGGAGTAATTATTGGTGTCACTAATGAATTTGAATCTCTACTTCCCATGTCATGGACTTTTCATGTTCCATATCCTAATTCAATTAAATACCTCATTATTTATTTTGTAGGGTGAACAATCCTCAGCTATCAAAGTTATTAAAAATCAGTGGAATCAATTGGAACCTGTAATGAAGTCCCAAATTCCTTTGGCCCTGTTCGTGACCTTAATTAGAAACCAACCTGCTGAAGACTGGGATAAGTTTGGCCTGCAACCATTTGAATACTTTGGGAGCACAGTTAAACATCAATTGCAAAGGTTGTATACGATGTTCACGGAGGATCAAAACTTTATTTGATGTGATTTTGGGACCCAAATATTTAAAGATCTCTATATGTGATGCTTTTATTATCATTATGAAAGAGAAATACTGAAATAGACAAACT
Source organism: Lepisosteus oculatus (assembly GCF_040954835.1). NCBI lineage: Eukaryota > Metazoa > Chordata > Actinopteri > Semionotiformes > Lepisosteidae > Lepisosteus > Lepisosteus oculatus. Next base: position 7,388,512 of record NC_090699.1, on the reverse strand, counting down.
GCATAGTCACCCTAGTATAATCACTTCATGTAGTTCCTTGAATTCAGTACAGTATGTGGTTTTTGGACAATCTGTTCACTGGACTTGATCACTGTGTCTGTAGCACAGTAATACACTGCAGAGTCTTCAGTCTTTAAGCTCCCCATCTGTAAGTACAGTGTACTTTTGGAATTGTCTCTGGAGATGGTGAATCGTCCCTGTACAGACTGAGCATACATTGTACTATCACCATCATAGTTGATGTAGGCCAACCATTCCAGTCCTTTCCCAGAAGGCTGTCGGATCCAGCTCAAAGTTTTATCGGTAATCGTATCTCCATCATCATCCTGCCCAGAGCCCTGACAGGACAGTGAGTCTCTCCTGGCTTTTTAACCTGAGGATCTGACTGGGTCAGAACAATGTCAGATCGGACACCTGGAAACAGAAAACAAAGTCAGACAGTTGCTGGTTGTTGCTGGAGTGGCTGTCTTTCTACTTGCGAGCAGATACTCACCTGACAAACACAACACTATCATGAGGAAAAAGCTCAATGTCTGCATTGTGACCTGTTAGCAATGCAAAGAAAGAGAACTTCGGTGTTAGCTGTCTTCCTTCTCTTGTGTGGCTCTTGTGTCAGAGGGTTAAATAACAAGAGGAACTGGTAGATTTGCATAAACATCTAGGACAAAATATTTATAGAAATATGCTGTATTGTTGTGTGTATTTGTGCACAGTTTATACAGCTGCTTCTGGTATGTCAGTAATTTAAATAGACAAAGAAGGTTCAGACTCTCTGAGGATCAGAGTGGTTTGTAAATGCTGTATATTGTTCATTGCATATGATGATTTTCTTACAGTGTTGATTTGATTCGATCCATTTCAGTTAGATTCAATTTGATTCAACTTGATTTGATTCAATTCAGTTCAACTCAACTCAAATACTATACTATAAAATAAAATACTTTATTCATTCCCAGGGTGGTAATGTAAGAAGGATTTATTGCATTTCTTTCAGTAAAAATATTTTGGATTCATTCATTCAATTTTAAATCATGAGTATATCACAAGGTTAAAGGTGTTGGTTATAAAACTTGGATTTTTAATTTGAGTCATTGACAAATATATAGGAGACACTGGATAAAATTATAAAAAGAAGTATTATCTATTATTATGTTTTTATAATGTGTTTAAAATTGCCATCCTCATCTGAACAGGACTTGAATTTCATGTGAAGGAAGTTAATAAGAATTTCTAATTTCTCTGTGTATCTGTGATTATGTATGTATTTGACAAAGATATACTACATTGTCTCACAGTACCCCCTACTGACTAATGTGCATTACTGCTTTCAACAAGCAGAGCAAAGCCTACAGTCACTGTAGCCAGGAATGCAGCAGTTCACACTCAGAGTACGCTTGCTTGTTTGGAAACATCTTTAAAAATCTAGTTTGAATGGAGAGAAGTGTATTGAAATTTGAACTTAATTGATAAAACTTTCACTTTAAATATTGCTAAATGAGAAAGACCCTCTAAGACAAATCAGAAAAAAAACAGTTAATATCTGCATACTGGCATATGTGATGTTCTTGGACACTAAAATGACTGTTTCAATGTCCCAAAGGGTAACATCTACATCTTCACATTCAGTGTCAATGGGACAATCCTTCAAAACAAAATTTTGGAATCAGTTCAACTTAACACTGTTCAAATTCTACCTTAGAACACTGTAGTAATAGTTTTGGTACAAGCAGTATATCAACATCTTTTACTGCCTCTATAGCACAGTAATACACTGCAGTGTCTTCTGTCTTTTCTCTATAAATGCACTCTATCTTTGGAATTGTCTCTGGAGATGGTGATTAGTCCTAAGCACATGGGATATAATCTGTGCTTCCAACAGTATTACTGATGTCACCTAACCAGTCCAGTCCTAGGAATCTGTTGGATCAAGTTCACATAATAAACAGTATTGATATCTCCATCCTTGTCTTGTCCAGATCCCTGACAAGACAGTTTGACAGACTCTCCAGGCTTTTTAACCCAAAGACTGGACTGGGTCAGAACAATGTCAGACTGGACACCTGGAAAGAGACAAATCAGAGGTAATATCTTCAAGTAGGTAGCTGTGTCAGCATGCGTAGACTGCAAAGGAACAAGAAAAGGTTTATTCCTTGCTGGAAAGAGAAGCTCCTCCAGTCCTTGGGGCTCATCATTAGGGTAAGGATGTCACGAGGCCCACCAAGCACCAGGAAACCCTACGTCAGATCACAAATCAATCCTGCCCTGCTCTGTCTTGCCAGCACATAGCTTAACTCATCAGGGATGTCTGGCCAAAGGAATTTTTTAGTATAAACTTCTTTATTCACATTAGAAATTTCCAGAGTCAAACTGTAATTCCAAATGTTTCTTTGATGTTTAGTTCAGGATAGTAAATTCATATTAACTTGTGTCTGAGAATAAAAAAGGAACAGCTGTGGCAAGAAAAAACTAGCTTGACTTTTATAAAACTTAGCAGAAACTGCTATCCTTTCTACCATTTGTGAAAATTCTGACCTGTTAAATACATGCTTGCTATGAGTATTGCAGTCAGAAAAGCCATGTCGCTGGTTGAGACTGTGATCTGTAGAGACACTTAAGTCCAGTCAACACTCTCAGCTGTTTGTCCTCCAGTGCAGTGAGATAAATGAGGCAGGAAGCCCTCTGAGTTTGCATGGACTCCTCCTTATGGGATGGGCACTTTGACACACAGCTTAAATCACACACTAGGGAAGGAGACCTGTTTTCTTAAAGATCATTGAATCACTTTGTTTCTTTCATACCTGAGTGATAAACTTCAGTGATGTAGAGAGTGACAGTTACTTTGTCCTGGATATTTAATTTGTACAGGTCAGTCCAGTCACTTCTCCACTGACACCAATGAATAAACAACATCTCTCCTACAGTATTTCTACAAATCAGTCAATGAAAGGCCCTGCTGTTTTCATGATGGACAAAGCCAAGTTATGACTATTATAAATATTAATAAATATTTAGGTTTTGGTCTGTGTATGCATGGTTTCTTAAATACTTATTTTATTGTAGTACATGAAGTAATAACTTATTTTCAGTCATCAACTGAATTAAATTGTCTGTTTGGCTTGGGCAGGTTGATAGAGCAGTTGGCTTCGGTCTCCTGAGTTTGACAGTCAGTAAAGCCATAGCTGATCATGAAATCTGTATCCTCAGACATTTCCATGTGGCAGCTGCCCCCTGCTGGAGCACTTTGATTAATACAACAGTCAGTGGAGTTGAAGGGCCATTGTTGCTGGTTGATACCGTGGTCTGTAGAGACACTTCAGTCCAGAACTACTAGGACTGTGACATGCAATGACAATTAACCCTTCTGTTCTGTTGGGGTCCTGGAGACCCCAGACTGTCTTTAACAACTCAGAAAACATCCTTTTGAGTATACAAACGTTGTTTTATCAGCTTGATACTTCATGGCTTTTCCTAATTTTATGAGAACATGATTTTGACTTGATGACATGTTTCACAAGTCCTCTATGTAAAATTCTATATACGTTCTGTTTGGGGTCTCAGAGACCCCAGCTATAAAACATGATTAAATGCAGTGGAATTTTCATATGCTTTGATTCTCTAATTGGTGTTGAGGGTACAGTTGGTTCAATACAACCCCTCCCAAATAAATCTGTACACACACACACTGGCTCACGTGCACAGATAAATGTGCATGCACACAAACACAAATCTTTGCAAAACCCCCCCACCAGTAGCTCTGAAATGGTTTTAGACTACAATGAAACCAAAGGTGGGGTAGACAGCTTGTATCAAGTCATTGCCACACATAGCAGCCGGTGAGAGACTGCCCACCGGCCCTTGGTCATAGTTTTTAACATCATTGATGTTAGCACTTACAATGCTTTTGCCATTTGAAATGAAATCAACAATGATTGGTACAGTTGCAAACTGAACCGGAGGAGAGTGTTCTTGGAGCGGCTAGGTCATGCCCTGGTGAAGCCTCATATAGAGAGGAGGGAGCGCCTTCCCAGATCACGTCCAGCTGCATCCACTGTGAGGGAGATTCAAAATCAGCCCGAACCCCCCAGCACTCCAGCAGCAGCTAGGAAACGTGGCAGGTGCCAGGTCTGCACAGAAAGAAATGACTCCAAGACTTGCACAACGTGTACGAAATGTCACGAGTATATGTAGGGCACACACGCTGTAACGATGCATAGTTTAGGACCCTGTGCAGACGGTATAACCTGGAAGTGACTGGAAAAGGGCTACGGGGAAAACACAGTCAGGAATGGAAGGGATGACGAGCGGAGGACGGTGCCGACAGTGAATCCAAGTGCAAGGGGGAAACTCAGACAAACAAGTCCAGAAAGAAGTCCAATGTAGAATATCTGGAACGCAGACCAAAATCCAAAACCCGGGAATCCAGCCAAGACAGAGCAATTAAAAACAGGAACAGGGACTTGGAACAAGGAGATTAAAATGGAGAGACGAGGACAGGCGCTTCGAACCCCGGACGCAGCAGGGTCAGGATGCCGATTGGAGGCCTATGCTGTAGGGCGACTTGATGCTAGGCGGGCCTCCGGGCGTCCGTCTTCCAATGCAGTGCCCCGAGCTTCCGGAGCACCGGGTTTAAATAAAGAACAGAACAAGGGGCCAGGTGAATGCGATAATGAACTTAACACAAAAGGGTTGGAGCACCCTCTAGAGGAGGGATGACGATCGTGACACACACAAACCGACAGCACGTCTTGCTTGAAGTAGGGTCTTGCTTCATTTTTGCCTCCTCCCCTCCAGCCTTCGTGTCTTGCAGGGCGAGGGACTTTTTGGAAGCATCTTGTGACTGGGTTCCAGGGAAAAGGGGTCTGTGTCTGGCAGTCCTGTTGGCCTGGGGATGTGTATATATTGTACATTTGTACATAGTTAGTTTGCCTTAGCATCTTGTAGGGCTAGGGACCTTTTGGTAGAGTTTTATGCCTGGGTTCTAGGGAACAGTGGTTGGTGCCTGGCAGTCTTGTTGACCAGAGGGATGGTGGGGTGGGGGGTGGGGGGGTATTATATAATACAAATTTGTACATAGTTAGTTTGCCTGTTGGACAAGTCCTTAGACAGATCAGTTGTCTATTTGGATTTATTTAGTTGCCTTTTTTAACAGTGAGTTCTCTCTGGCATCAAATTGACCCCAAACATAAATAGCGTTACTGTTAGGAATCCCTGGTGGATAGATACGAGGATCCTGTGCAGACGCAGGAGTGAGTAGTTGACAAGGCAGGCGAACAATTCAATACGATAGGCGAGTACGTGGTCCAAAGGAAAAGGGTGTATCAGTAACCAGGAAGAACGATAGAAGCGAACAATCCGAAGCAAGAGGCAAGGTCGTGGTCGTGGTCGTGGTCGAAAGGGGTAAGTCGTCATCCGGAGGGGTAAATCGTAATCTGGAGAGAACACAGGAGGCAAACCGTCCGAGACAAGAGGTCCAAAGTCGTAAAGGCAGAAGGGGAGTCCAGAATCCAGAATAAACGAGGTGCGGGGGAAAAACACCAGGTAGAGCTCTCAAGGAGTAGACTCAATACCGAGCAACGGGAAGCAGGTGAGGATGGTATAAATAGCACGGCGTGCTGCACGGTAGAGTGTGTGCAGGTGGGTTAAATCATGCCGCGGTGTTTGTTAATAATAACCCGCTGCTGGTGCTGATTAGATCTTTGATTAGAATTGGTCTCTGCTGGCTGGCGGTTGTGACAGTTACTATCCTGGAAAACTTTTCTGTGATTTTTTCTTTTTGGCAAACAAATGAAATATATATTTGTTCATGTATGGCCCACATAACATATAAGCCATTAAATATTTCATTATTTGGTGTAATAATAATCTTTTCTGGTCATTTATAGACTTCATCACCTTTTTGAAATGTGCACGCCTACTTTGTGGCAAAAGGGTGGGTTAAGGCTTCAATCATTTTCTGTCTACTGGGTTTTAATTAGGTCAGAAGAAAGAAAAAATGTTTGAAGGGAAAAGGGAAAAATAATCGAAATTATTATTATTATTTTTACACATAGAGCACTGGGGGTCTCTGGGACCCCAAACAATGAGGAAGTAAAGGGAATCTCAACAAAACACGAGGGTTAGGAACAATACTTTAATTACATATATATTAGATAGGAACAAGTAATAGGTTTATTCCATGCTGAAAAAAAGAAGAAAGAGAACACAACGTTTCGGCCGTGGAGCCTTCTTCAGGTGAAGAAGAACACCTGAAGAAGGCTCCACGGCCGAAACGTTGTGTTCTCTTTCTTCTTTTTTTCAGCATGGAATAAACCTATTACTTGTTCTTTTCCAACCTACGCATGCTGACGCAGCTACCCACCTGAACTATATATTAGATAAGTGCTTTTTTGTGACACCAATAATGATTTTGCTTTAATATTTGTAAACTGTTTTCTAAGAAATGTAGTTTTCCTATCCTACTCTGTCAATCTTAAAGTTTAGCTTTAGAACTTCAAATGGTTGGAACAATTATATACAGTAAACATACCTTCTTCAAGATAGCAGTGGGAGATATGAAGAGCAGTGCAGTGCTGTTATCCTGTCTAGAGGTGGTGAATCTTCATTGGACAGGTTGTAGTATTTCAAAGGATTATTGACACTACAAATATGACCCAACCAGTCCAGTTCCTTGGAACTGAATGTGAGCCCTGAGACTGTAAATGTCATTATGAGGGATTCTCTAGGCTCTGTATTTGCAGGTTCAGGCTGGTCAACACAGTCGGGGACTGAACACCTCAATTCAGATAACTGGATTTTAATAATTTTCTTTCCTTATTCCAAAAAGCACAGGTCAAAGGTCACTATTCATCACCTCAAGGAAGATCCACTAATGAGTCATCTAGGGTTGGTACCAGTACTAAAACTGATAGCATCTGAGCCAATCACCAACCTGTAATGTAATACCTTAAAATCAAGAGTCAGGATTTAAACTTTTCTCCATGACAACAGACTGCAATGAGCAAAGGCTGTATCTCACCTGTTAAGTACACAGTTGTTATAAGGAGTCCAGCTAGAGTAGACATTGTTAATATACTGAGATTACAGTCTGTAATGTGACCGCAGCCCTGCTCTCTCTCTGTTGTCTTCCAGTGCAGTGGCATTAAATGAAGTAGGATGAGATGTGTTTGCATGGACTCCTCTTCATGGGCAAGACCTCTTCCACAGCACTTATAAAGATAATTGCTGTAGCTGGGGGAGTCTGCTAATGCAGTCAGAATTGGATCTTCTGAATTGAATCTTTAATCCAGTATTCAGTTTGACATCTCACACATTTTCTCTATCTTCTCCAGTCTATCACCTCTAAGTTACTATTGACCATACCACTTCGCCTTAGTCCCTGGCAAAAGTCCGTTTTTTTAAATGGCATTCATGATTGGTAAGAGCACTGTTGAAATGTCCAATGATTTTAAACTATAAACACTGGAAGATGACGTTTTGGAAGATCCTTACATTGATGGCCCTTTCCAGTTCACTTTGCCTCATGAAAAGATGCCCTGCTACAGTAAGAGCACACGACATCCAAGAGTCCTGTCTTTGCAGGATTTACATGGTGTCCATTCCAGCCATCAATTTCATTACTACTGGCTGCAAGCAGGACAATGCCAGAAGAACTGCAGCTCAGTGTTAGAGATTTAGACCATCTCCAAATGAGTACAGGCACTGACAGCAGTCAGCAGAGATCTTAGCCCACATTACACTGGAGTCAGCCCACGGTTCATCGACGATCCGCTGAGTTTGAGTTAGTAAATCTTGAGATATTATTAACTATTAGTAATTTCCATATCAAATGCTTAGCTCTGTGATCCTGGTCCTGGAAGGCCAGTGTGTTTTCAGTCCAGTTGAGTTTTTAATGATTTGAATTACCTTGTTACTGGATTAATTAGACCGATCGACAAACTTTTCATAGTTCTTCAGTTGCTGGTGCTTTAAAGATAATTGGTAAATCTACAGTAACACCATCCCACCAGAAACAGGACTACCTGGACCAGGTGTGTGGGTCTCACTCATACAAGCTGACAGTGATTCTACTCAATGCAGGGTACAAGTTCGCCCTCGTGTGGACAGTGCGCAGAACTGTTACCAAATGTTACGACCCCAAGTGTCTAGGGGAAAAGGGGTGTAACATTTAGGATAATTCTTTTGGAAGCAGGGGGGGTTTGGTGAGGGGCTAGGAAGCGTGATAAGGGTAAGGAACTAGAGTGGTGCCAAAGAAAAGAAAATAAACAAAATGGAGCTGGCTAGGACAGTGAGGGAAAGCTAATCTGACTACAAAAGAAAACCCAAAACACACGGTCTTCGGCGTCTTCAACACCCTAGCTAACCTGCACTGACTACCCAAAACCATACAAGACAAACGGCACTCACCCGTTCTAAACTAGTGTACTAATACAAAATCAACTAAGTGTGTAAGTGTACCCAACAACCTAAACTAACCTTAGATACAAAAGTTCACACAAAAACACAAGTGAACCAGGAAGACAAATAAGGGAAAACAAGAGTAATAAACAGGAGCAGGGTACAAAAGAACACAAAAGTTGAACATGTAACACTGGGGCAAGGTAATGACAAAACAAGGATGAGCACACAAACAAACGAAAGTACAAAGAAACTACTGTAAATCCAACAAAACAACAAAGCCGAAGCTATACGAAAATACACAAACACAAAGCAAAACAAACCAACAAACAAAGCCAAAGCAATAACCAGGAGCGAAGCAATAACCAAAACCAAACGGGAGCAAAGTCAAACAAAAGGCCTCTTTTTTCTGAAAGCCTCCATGTTAAATAGTGAATAAGATTTGTTCTGATTGGCTGAGAGCTAATTAATGATGACATCATATTGAAACAGTGGTGTGATGGTTGGCCAATGGGGAAGGGAGAACAATCAAGGGTCAGCAGTGTGGACATAACAGATAAAACACACAGAACACACACTGGGACGTAACACCAAACAATCATGAAAGTTTAGTAAGAGGACTTTGTGATACCTGTATTTATTTTACTTTGGCGTTGTTACTGAATGCAATGTTATGAATCTTAAAAGCTTTCAAAACGTTTGTAAATATTATGACTGTTAAAATTAATTTAAACATATCATCTCCCTAAATACAGACTAACAAAATGTTCTTTTGTGTACTTGTATTGTGTCATTTAATAAGTTGTGTTACATATTTTACAAGTAGTCCAGGTGGGTAGCTGTGTCAGCATGCGTAGGCTGCAAAGGAACAAGTAATAGGTTTATTCCAGGCCGTTTCGGCCATGGAGTTTTCTTTCTTCTCTTTTCAGCATATTTTACAGGTTTGTACTTTGTAACACAATTTCTGTGTATGTGACACAGATGTACCATACTTAATTTCTTAATTGTGTTGCAGGAAGAGAATTAACCTTCAGATTGTGGCAAGCAGAAATATTAATCTTATTCCTAGCAAAAGAAATACAATTTCTTCTATCTACTGATTATGGTTGGGATATCTGTTTCTGTGTTATAGAATATCCTTGTTTTATAGCTTAAATCTATTTAACTGTTGGTCATGACTGAGTGATTTCTGATTTCTGATTTGTGGGTTTTTGTCAGGGCTCAGGCTTCTCTTCTTTCACTGTGAGTGTCTAGCACAGTAATACACAGCAGTGTCTTCAGTCTTCAGTTGGTTCATCTGTAAGTACAGTGTGCTGCTGGAACTGTCTTCAGAGATAGTGAATCGGCCTTCAACAGACTGGGAATATCTGGTTGGAGTGCCATATGTACCAATGTAAGCCACCCACTCCAGCCCCCTGCCAGGAGCCTGTCTCACCCAGCTCATCTCATAGCTGCTGAATGAGAATCCTGACACTTTACAGGAGAGTCTGTGAGATTCTCCAGGCTTTTTGATTGCAGGTTCAGACTCAGTCAATGTTATTTGAGACTGGACACCTGTAAATCAGACACAAATTGAGGAATTGTTATTGTAAATCATTTAGAAAAAAGAAATAATAATAAAAGTAAAATATAATTAACACATTTTTAATGCACATTTTAATTCAGTAAACAAAAATAATTTTACACACAATGGAATATTAAAGACCCACCTGTTATAGCTCCTAAAAGGAATACTGATGAAAAAAACAAAATCATTGTAATATCTTCTGTTATATCAGAACAAGACTGAGCAAATTCACCAGTCAAAGCCGTCTCTCTGCTCAGGTCTCCTCACTGACAGAGAATAAGTGGAGTCTGAGCTTGGTGAGTTTGCATATGCTGGAGGGGAGGGGCTGGTCTCTACACTTAAATAGTAGTAAACCAGGTCAAGCACAGTGGAGCAATCCTGACACTTCACCCAAAGTGCAGACTTCACCTCCCTCACAGTGTGTCTCTTGTGCAATGGCAGGTACACACTCCAGTTTGTGGTTTCTATGTTCTGGTCCATCGTCAATCCAATGTGTTTGCAATGTGCTTTCCTGGAGAAAAGCACGGGACTGTCCATCCTCCCCTCCAGTAATGGAGGTCCCAATGAGGACGAAGATGGGACATAGGGAGGGATGAGAATGGAATGGGTCAGCTAGAAGTGTACAATTTATATGTAAGTCACCAAAAGTGGGTGAGATTAGGCAGGCTGTACCCTTTAATAACCAAGTCTCAAAATGAATAAACACATTTAACAGATGTACTGCAGCTGTTCTGTGTATTTTCTCTCAAGTGCGGGTTAAACTCCAGGGTTCGTACAACGACACCTTAAAACCATGTGATCTGCTGCCACCTAGCGGTTCTCTGTTTAAAAACAGCAAAAAAAACAACGTTGGTGTTCCAGCAGCACTGTAAATCATTTTGCACATAATTATAGTTCATCTAGGCTGTACATGCATTTTGATTAGTTTTGATTAGAATTCAGTGCTAAAGTAAAACAAATGCAGTAAGTTTGAAAATCTTCCGAAAGATAGCAATGATTTGATGAATTTCATTAGACATTTTTAACCCAAAGGATATCTGTTTGTTCTGTATTAACTGAACCACCTTTGACATGCGACTCAGATGTTTCCTGTTGCTTTCAGAGAGACTTTGTGTTGTGGGCTGGTTTTTGTTAGGCCCCTGAGCTCAGTCTTGTCACTGTGTTTCTCGCACAGTAATACACAGCTGTATCCTCAGCTTTTAGGTTGTTCATTTGTAAGAAGAAGGTGCTGGAGGAGGTGTCAATGGAGGCAGTGAAACGCCCTTGGACTGAAGAGGCATAGTACTTAGTGTTGCCTTCATAATGGTAGAGTGCCAACCACTCCAGCCCCTTCCCAGGAGTCTGATGGATCCAGCCTTTATAATAGTCACCAGTGGCAAAGCCAGACACCTGGCAGGACAGTTTCAGAGACTCTCCTGGCTTCTTCACCTCTGCAAAGGCAGGCTGGGTAACGCTGCACTCATATCACAGCAGATTGTTTGACGCTACATGTATGGTGTATCCTGCCTTGACGCTGCACTAGTATCACAGCAGATTGATTGGCGTTACATGTATGGTGTATCCTGCCTTGACGCTGCACTAGTATCACAGCAGATTGATTGGCGTTACATGTATGGTGTATCCTGCCTTGACGCTGCACTAGTATCACAGCAGATTGATTGGCGTTACATGTATGGTGTATCCTGCCTTGACGCTGCACTAGTATCACAGCAGATTGATTGGCGTTACATGTATGGTGTATCCTGCCTTGACGCTGCACTAGTATCACAGCAGATTGATTGGCGTTACATGTATGGTGTATCCTGGCTTGACGCTGCACTAGTATCACAGCAGATTGATTGGCATTACATGTATGGTGTATCCTGCCTTGACGCTGCACTAGTATCACAGCAGATTGATTGGCGTTACATGTATGGTGTATCCTGCCTTGCGTCAGTTGCGTGCCAGGACGGGCTCCTCCATGACTCTGAGTTGTATAACATGGTCAGAAAATGGATGGAGAGAGTGGTATTTTCCTGTGCTTTTGCCGCCCCCTAGAGGATTCCAAGTTCATAGCAATAATGGCCACACTCCATGATGAAGTAGAAGTTGCTTCTGAGGGTGTCTTTTGTTCATAGTAGAATATGAGTCTCAGATTGATGCACATTTGGATTACTACAAGATCTGAACTTTCGCCAAAGTGATAGAATGTATTTTAAATAATCCTTTGGAATAGAAGGGCTGTTTCAAGGTTTAAATGCAATTAATATAGACCAGATATACAGTTTGAATGTATTTCCTTCAATTATCTCAATATATGGTAGTATCACAGTATGAATACTACTATATTATATACTAGAACAAATAGTGCTATACAACTGTACATCCTGTGAGGACACTGGATTTTTTCAAGTACCAGGTAAACTCCAGGGATCCAACTGAAATACTTTAAAATCATGTGGACTGCTGCCACCTAGTGTTTCTCTACTCAAAAAACGTAGTAAAAATCTTTTGATGTTCCAGCAGCACTGACAAATCTTTCACACATGCATTTATATACTTAATCTAGGCTGTCCATACATTTTGATTAGTTAAAAGTTGTGTGTATACAGGTAAGAGCAGTGATAAAGAAGATGTTTAGAAAGATAGTGATTTGATCAATTTCTTCAGACATATTTTAACCCAAAGGCTATCTGCTTCTTCTATTTTAACAGCGTGATCATTAACATGTGGCTCAGATGTTTCCTGTTGTGTGGAGAGGGGCTCAGTGCTGAGGACAGGTTTTTGTACGGCCTCTTGGTTCAGTCGTGTCACTGTGTTTCTCGCACAGTAATACACGGCTGTGTCTTCAGCTCTCAGGTTGTTCATTTGTAAGAAGAAGGTGCTGGAGGAGGTGTCCATGGAGGCAGTGAAACGTCCTTGGACTGAAGAGGCATAGTACTTGCTGTAACTTTCACTAAGGTAGCTGGCCAACCACTCCAGCCCCTTCCCAGGAGCCTGTCGGATCCAACCTTTCCTATAGCTGTCTATCTGGAATCCAGACACCTGGAAGGACGGTTTCAGAGACTCTCCTGGCTTCTTCGCCTCTGCAGAGGCAGGCTGGGTGAGTGTGATGCTGGACTGGGCTGTAACAGCTGTGGAAACAAACAGACATCAGATCAGATTCAACCATTGTGAACGAAGCTCATACAGCAAGCGACACAAATAAGGAGCAATTTTATTTTAACTTTATTTTTATTTCAATTTTAACTGAAAGTCCCAGCAGAAGAAATCCCAGCATGCTGACATAATTCATGGTGTACTGGTGCTCACTGACTATGCTGAGGAGATGCAGCTTGACTGTCAGACAGTGAAAGGACTGTCTCTTATATACAGGAAGAAGTGAAGAATTTGCATGCAATGCAAACAAGTTTGAATATTTAATACTGCTCTTATTGTTAACTAGAGTGTTGAAATATTCTTCATTACATCTCATGTCTGTTTAATTTAACAGCATTGAAATAATCAGATGGGAGTTCTTTCAGCATTGATATTGCATTTCTTCTGTTCTCAATACCTTACAATTCAGCATGACCTTATGCAGTCCTTCATCAATCTGAGACTCATAATGACAAATTTGACTAATTTGTTGATTTCAAAGGAGAGGCAATCTGACCAAGAGCTCTAAAGGTACAGTATGAACATGACCATAATAATATTCATAAATTGATCAATATTCCTGCTGCCGTTTGGGCAGATGAAAAGGTGATATCATTCATAACTGATCATTTTTTAGAGCAGAGATCACCAGTTGTAAACTATGAGGTTTGTTTCAAGTAACAGCATTGACCATACATTTTAGATTCTCAAATTATGTTTTGCATTCCACAATCAGCAAAGATAGCTGACATGGAGCAATGCTGAAATGGACGAACCCTCTGATATGAATTAACAGAGGGCTAAGATCTCCGAGATTGTCATACATTTTAGAAACCAGCACCTGCTGTCAGCCACCTGCCAGAACCAACTAATGTGTGTAGCTATTTCTAGTGCTGGAGTTTTTTTTATGCTCACAGTTTGCAGACACACACAGACACAAACACGCACAACAACCTAGGCCACTTTTCCCTGAAACTAGCTAACCTAATGGTTAACCTAACTAACTAGTTAACCTAATGTCTTTGGACATGGGAAACTTGAGGAAACCCACACAAACTTGGACAGAACATTCAAAGTCCTCAGAGATTGTCTCCCAGCCTGGAATTGAACCCAGGGTGCCATCGACGTGAGGCAGCAGTGCTACCCAATGTGCCCCCATCGTCCCCTGTGGTCTTGCAGTGTGCACTAAAATAATAATAATAATAATTGCTTACACTTATATAGCACTTTTCTAGACAGTTCACTCAAAGCACTTTACAGGTAATGGGGATCCCCTCCACCACCAGTGTGCAGCCCCACCTGGATGATGCTCCAGTACTCTCACCACACACCAGCTTTCAGTGGGGAGGAGAACAGAGAGATGAAGCCAGTTCATACATTGGGGTTATTAGGAGGCCAGGACTGGGAAAAGCTAGGAGGAAACTTGGCCAGGACACTAGGGTAACACCCTTACTCTTTTCAAGGAACAACCTGACTTTTTAATGACTGCAGAGAGTCAGTGTCTTGGGTTTACGTCTCATCCAAAGGACGTATCCAGGAGGTACGATTGAAGCAAACAATCCGAAGCAAGAGGCGAGGTCGTGGTCAAAAAGAGTAAGGTAGGTCGACATACCAGTACTCTGGTGGCAAACAATGCGAGACAAGAGGCGAGGTCCAAAGTCGAAAGGCTAAAGGGCATTCCAGAATCCAGAATAATATAAGGTACAGAAAACGCCAGGTAGAGCTCTCACCGAATAGACTCAATACCGAGCAGAGAGAAGCAGGTTAGGATGATTTAAATAGTGCTGCCGCACGGTAGAGCGTGTGCTGATGGATTAACACGTGCGGTGGCGCTTGTTATTATTATTAAACCGCTGCTGGTACTGGTTAGTTCTTTTGTGAGATGATCTCCGCTGGTTGGTGGTCGTGACATGAACAGCAGCAGCAACAACAATAAGTTAACGTACATCTCAGGGAAAATGAAAACACATCAGTGTGAGGCAGTGGTAGGGTTAGAGTTCAGTAATCTGACAGCTTGTGGGAAGAAACTTTCTCAGAACCTGGATGTTCGTGCCTTTATGCTCCTATAACACTTACCAGAGGGAAGGGGGGAGAAAAATGAGAAACAAGAGTAATGAAGCCAGTTAATGACTACAGAGAGTTAGGACATTGGTTTTATTTCTCATTTGAAGGACGCCACCTTTTTACACTATAGTGTCTCCGTCACTATACTGGGGCATCAGGACCCATGTAGACAACAGGGTGAGCACACCCTGCTGGCCCCACTAACACCTCTTCCAGCAGCAGCCTTAGTTTTTCCCAGGAGTCTCTCATCCAGGTACTGACCAGGCTTACACCTACTGAGTTTCAGTGGGCAGCCAGGTGTGAGTTGCAGTGTGATATGGCTGTATTGAGCGTTTTGTTTTTATTTCTACCTTATGATACGTCTAAGATAATGCCTTGGACTGGGCTGCCGGTCTTTGTGGAGCCTGCCATGTTCTCCCCATGGGTTTTCTCTGGGAGCACCACTTTCCTGCTGACTTGGTCAACTCATGTCTCAACAGTGTCCCTGTGAGTGTGTGTGCACTGTAATGAACTGGCATCTCCCCCACAGCTCCCCCTGCTGGTCAATGTCATAACAAAAAACCCATTAGCAGTTTTCAGGTCCAGGTTTGTGTCTGTGTGTTTGTATTGGTCACAAAATAAGCTTTAGAGATGATTGGCTGTACCCAGTACAAATGTCCAGCCTCATCAAGGTGACACTGTGACAG
Source organism: Lepisosteus oculatus (assembly GCF_040954835.1). Taxonomy (NCBI): domain Eukaryota; kingdom Metazoa; phylum Chordata; class Actinopteri; order Semionotiformes; family Lepisosteidae; genus Lepisosteus; species Lepisosteus oculatus. The sequence goes on along the minus strand of NC_090699.1, from coordinate 7,372,684 downwards.
CCTTTCTGCACCAGCAGCCCGACTTGCACATAAGGGAGAAGAGTCAGAATCTGCTTCACCCATTAAATCAAAGTGGAATTTGAGGCTGGTTGGACTGTACATCCCTACTCGTATGAACAGTGTCCTGACCATCAGACAGTCAGAACCTGGGTTAGAGTAAAACTTATGTTATGCGTTACTGCATTTCATATATGATATATATAATACCATTGTTAAAAACTACACAGATTCTCAGTGTTTCATCTAGAAATTCCCTGTACATTTAATGTCTCTTCTGCCCTCAGAAGGATACAGCAGGAAGAACAGTGAAACTAAAATTAAGCAACAATCTCTTTCAAGCTCAATAACTCCCTTGACTGAATTCAGATTCGTTCTAGTTCTTAGTGTGGAGACCCTGCCAGTGGAGAGATGTGTATAGTAACACCTCCATTAAAAACACACACATCCCGTGTTAATAAGACACTATGAACCACTGATTGCCTAACAGGTGTTTTATATCTGAGGGTCTTATTTTCTCAGGTTTCCTGTACAGTAAATCCCTTCCCTGATGGGATTATTTTTATTGCAACTCAGTGGTTAAAGCAGGAATGCACGGTGCTTTCTGTTGAGTTTTATTATTCCTCTTTCTAACGTCCCCTTTCAGTTTGTGCACTCAAGGGTTTTTGTCAGGGCTCCGGCTTCACTTCTCTCACTGTGAGTCTCTAGCGCAGTAATACACAGCAGTGTCTTCAGTCTTCAGTTGGTTCATCTGTAGGTTCAGTGTGCTTTTGGGATTGTCTCTGGAGATGGTGAATCTTCCCTGGACAGACTGGGCATAGTTTTTAGTGGTGCCTGCCCAATAGCTGATGCGTGCAACCCACTCCAAGCCCTTTCCAGGAGCCTGACGAATCCAGTGCATGTAATAGTCGCCAAAGGTAAATCCCGAGGTTTTACAAGACAGCATATGAGATTCTCCCGGTTTTTTAACTGCTGGCTCAGACTCGGTCAATAGGATTTGTGATCGAACACCTACAAGGAGAAAATAAAGTCGTTAAAGTTCCTAAGCTCTTTCGTACATTGAGGCCAGTTGTTATAATTTGCTTGATCATTTGTTATTATCGCATTAAAAGAAAAGACTCACATGTTAAACAGGCCACTGCAGTTGAAAGAAGGAGTAAGATCTTCATTGCAACTTAGCTTGCTGTTCCTCAGTTAAAGGGGAAAAGCTAGAATTAATTCTGAGTTGATCAAGTTAAATATGTCTTGACTCACCAGCAATTTGCATGTGTGTGTCAAAGGGGTGGGATAGTTTTGACTTGGTGCTGCTATTTAGGGGTTGAAAAAATAGTTATATTCCTTTGTGTTTAGATAAGCTAGTCCTGCCTGAACTCCGGGAACCACAAGCAGCTGGTTAAAGAAACCGCATAAGTATTTAATACATGACATGATTTGATTAGTGGATCTGCCTTGATATATTAAATATCTTAATTTATATTACTGCATTTGAAAAATAATATTTCAGACATGTAGACATATGTACATTCATATTTCTTTTTTGAATATTTTAAGTTTTTGAATATTTAAAAAAATGTCAAACTGAATATTCTTAGTCATTGAATTTCATATTGTGTTCCATGTACTGGGTTCATTGATTTCAGTGTTTGGCTGTTTATGAAATGGCTGTTTGGCTGGTTTATCAAAGGCCTTCTTTTGATTGCTTTTATTCATATTTGTATAGGTTATGGTTCCTTTGACTTTTTGAACTTTTGATTAACTTTATTACATGCCTCCCTCTGTCAGATATCAATGTGTTGAAAGGAAAGTGCTGTGTCTCTGTGTGTCTGCACTGTAGTGTCTCTTTCCACATGGCCCTGATGGACCCAAAGCAAGGTTGTGAAAGGTGAGGGGGACTGCCTAGAGTTTAAAACACTTGGTTGCTGCACTGTGGGTGTTGTGCTCAAAAAGCTATTGAGTCATGAAGAAGACCCCACTATCCCAGTGTATTGCATGTCTAATGGTCCCATATTGAATATAGAAATATTGAAAAAATCATAAAAAACTAAGAGGTTTCACATCCCAAAGCAAGGCTTGAAAAGGTCAGAGGACCTGCTTAGTGTATAAAATGCTTACTTGCAGCATTGTGGGTGCTGTGGTTTAAATGCTAATGGCTTTTGAACAGCATCCCCCTATCCCAGTGCATAGTGCCACGTTAAATAAAAGCATGAGAAAAAAAAAGATTCAGAATGCAAATCTGTCAGCCTTCTGTGTAAAAAATCAGTTTGAACATCATGGGTGCTGTTTTTAATAAGCTGCTGCGTAAAGAATATGAATTTTCCTGCTGTCAGCAGTATTGTGTATATAGTTGACCCTTATCTGAATGAAAACAGGACATAAAGAAAGAGTTTCAGAAATCAGACAAAGCTTTATTCCCGTGCTTACAGTCTGGGTAATTGGAGACTGCGCTGTTGTGCTTCCTGTGGTGATATACGGGTTTTTCGCATGAAGCCGTATTGAGCAGTATTTCTCGTGTTGTGAACGTGTGTACACAGCGGTCCCCCCGGGTTCCAGTTAGTGCGTAATTATGCATTGATAAGTTTACAAAAAGAGACTTAGCTCACTGATAGTTCTATGTACAGGCTGTGAAACTTTTCACAAGTCGAGGTCTTTAAAATGCGTTTGGGTTGAAGGCTTTCTGTGTTTACCTTGCAAAGATATGGACATGAAAATATTTGTGTGTGGTCAAAAAAAATGTAGGAAAAATGACAAAATGAATGGTGGGAAAACATTCAAAATGTACTTTTTACACAAAGCAAGTGTTTTCGTAACCCTAATAGGTTTCGTGAAAACGTTACAGACATGCCAAAATCTTTTCAAACTGCAAGCTAACTTTACCGCGGTCAGTGTTCTGGGATCTGTAATGACTAATAGTCATGACCTGGGTTAGAGTAACACTCAGGTTACACGTTTACTGCATGACTTGACTTGGGCCAAAAATCCAATCCTGAAATTAACAATTCTGTAAGTAGTGTATAAATGCTGAAAGTTTACTTATCAAATCCACAACAATACAGCGTGCAGCAGTAGTTGCTGGCAATGAAATGTCTTTTCTGCGAGCTCACCAGGGCTAAAAATCACAAAATTCAAGTTACAAAATAAGGTTACATAATAGATAATAGTGCAATAGAAATGGAATAAAATAAACTCAGAGCTCAATAGAAATAGAGCTGCGATGTGTCCAGGCTGTATGCAATACATTATGTCCAAGTAGTGCAGTATGCCGAATACAATTAAATGTATGCAAACAATGGTCTTGTAATACGGGAAGTTACTAATACTAACTTTTTTAAAATATGTGGCTCGAAACACGAAGGACCCTATGAGAAACTGATGACTTTAGCGTTTTCAGTGGAGATCGGGTTCATCGGTATTGCATACAGTAGGTGAGGAGGCTAATAAGGGGGAAAATACAAACAGCTGAGCAAGAATTGAGACCAGAAAGTGGCACAACATGGTTACCAAATATACATATACAGTATAGTAGGAATAGAAGGACAAGACACTCATAAAACAATATTGATTGTTTCACTGGTGTCTATGGATAGTTTAGCATTGTATGATAGAATAATCTAGAAATGTGTAGATTAGCACCAGAGATCTGACAATACATAATTAGACACTTTTCTATATGAAGTCAATTGCCAAGTACAAAAATGTTCTTTTAACCGCAACAGGACTGAAGTCTTGCTTCTGGGCTCCTCCCATTAACTGTGGAGGACACTGCACCTACCGCTCGTATTAGATCCAGGCAACTAGATGTGCAAATGTTATAAAATTATCCTTCTTCCTCCTCCTCAAATAGAGGACCATCGCCTACTACCCCTAACAGTAGCTAAAAAGTTGGTAACCATTTTCATCCTCTTTGAAATTGAGGATGACAACTCCTTGCTAACCAGGGTGCCTACATTCACAGTGAACAAAACTGGGTATGTGTAGATCTGGATGGAGAGAGGCAGCACCATTTGAAAAGGTTACACTGCCTAAAACCCACTCAATGGAGTAGAGCTTCAAACATTCTCCAACGCAACTGGTCTAAAACCTCAGCTGATGTGAAGCTTGAGAAAGTAATGCTACATACAGTATATAAAACAAAATTGCAAAAGTTATTACCCAAGTGAATTATAACCCCCCCCACAACAACATCCAAGTCAGGTTCACACTTCATTATGGAAGCAGACTGGCAGAGACCATGGCAGTAACCTCCATTGACCAACAGCAAGACCCAGTCCTGCAGGGACTACAATTCAGTGGCAAAGGACACCATTAGACCCTTACAGGTTGGTAACATGACCATGGATAATTGCACCCATTTTACTTGCCCAAGAGCCCAACCATCCCCCTCTCTAGTTAGGGTACACAGGACACAGAATCACTTTCAACATCTTTATTAGGACAGACTTCCTCCAACAGAACCATCTCTTCAGACAGGTTGCTGGTCCCTGAAGCAGCAGGCAAGAACCTGAAAAAAAAAAAAATGGTTGAAGCCCCATTAAGTGCAGGAAAAAGACAGGATTTTCTGGAGTACAATGGGAGAGAAATTACAGAAAGGAATCAGGCCTTGGAATCCCTGAAAACAAAAAAATACCTCCATGCAAAGGGGTCCCATAGCAATTTAGTGACACTCATACCCCACCAACCTACCCCTCAGTCCCTAGGGCCCTCATCCTTTCCTGGGCAGGGGGTCCTGACACAGCGCCTGTCAGCATCTGGGTTCGCCAGCACTGGGATTTCTGCAAGAGAAGATCACATAGTGGGCTCCCGAGGTAAAGATACTATTGCAAAGCATCAGATGTGCATGGACAGAAGGAACACACGGAGAAGAGCTTAAATAGAGACTCACTGCGGCCATCAAAGCAGCCCTCCACACACTGCCGCTCAGACGGTAGGCACAGCTCTGTGGAGCACATGAAGTAGATCTGGAAGAGGGATTACATGCCAAGTTGTCATGGTTGTTTTACATGGATCTATAGAGTCTACAACCACAAAAAGCCTCACCTCCTCATTGATGTAGGAGTAGGAGGTGCTGTCCAGGAACTGGAAGGTCTGGATGTGGAAGCGGCGGTGGTGCTTGGGCAGAGGCAGCTTGGAGTGGATGTGCAGGGTGGACGTGTGGCCGTAGTCCAGAGGGTTGGGGCAGCTGCAGAGAGAGGCACCATGATCAGTACCCTGCCTGCAATCCACTGACCAGCCCAGGGTTAGAGCTGCACAAGCAGGAGCCCCTCACCCATCATAGAGCAGTACCCAGACAGCCTGGCCAGAGCGGGGGTAGGCAACACAGTAGTGCACCAGGAGCACCAGGTTGGGGTCTGGAGAGTTCAGCAGTCGCACCTCCAGGTAGACTGGGTTCCCCAGCAGGAGCCGGAGAGGCCGGTGGTACTGAGGGTAGAACCTGGAGTAGCTCTCGTCTAGAGGAAGATGGAGAAGGGATGGGTGGAGCTGTATGCTGTGGCCAGATCATAAAGCCACGGCATTGTGGAGTCTAGTATAGCCAGTCATTTCTCTTACCCCCCTCAAGCCATGTCGCATTGAATACTCCCCTCGTGAGGAGCCGTTTGATAATCAACCGCTCACCTGTGGCGATCCGGAGCTGCACCCCAAACACTCCCTGGGACAGGACAGCAGAGGGCAGGTAGGGGCTCTTCACCAGGTAGCCTGTGCTGGCCAGGTTCCCCTCAGCATAGCGGCACTCCACCAACAGCCTGCAGAGCAGGAGGCAAGCCATATTCCTCCATGTGGTAAGCTGGCCAGCACAATAGATCTAGATCAAAATCCTGCTCACCTGAAGGGGCTGTCCCTGGTAATGACTCCATAGCTCTGCATATTGCGTCTTGCCCGTGTCTCCACCTCAGCCAAGTAGATGGTGGTCTGTCCTACCACCTGAGCAGAGAGCAAGGTCAGTAACCAAAAACTGCCTCTTGAGCAGGTTCCTTCTACTTCTAATAAAGCAATTCTATACTCCTATATAAATGACTGGGAGAACTGATTTTAAAGGGATCAGTGTACTCACAAAAGCATGGGTCCCACAGCCAGTGACAGGGAATTTGAAGATGGCAAACTCCGAGGTACAGATGACAGGGGTGCAGGATGCGTTGCCAGCAATCACCAGGCTGGCAGGATCCACAGGGGGTACAGAGATGGTCCGAGGGACAGCAAAGACAAAGTGCTTGTCAGCAGTGCACTCTGGGGAGAGAGGAACATGTCAGGATCTTCATTATGCTGGTCAGGAAGGTGCCTGGGACTGGATCAGTAAGGAGAGGTCTACCCTCCAGTGGATAGTAGCAAGAGGATGTTCCTGGGTCCACACAGCATCCCTTGGCCAGGCAGTGGGCTGGAGAAATCCTCCCTGGACCACAGGGCACCCGATGGCTCCTGGGTAGTTGACATCCTGGAGAGACCAGATTGGATCCATCAACACAGTTATGTAGCCAGTTACCAGCTCTCCAACCTATACACTCACCCTCCCTTGGTTTGTAGGGGCGATAGGGACAGGACACCACAATCTCCCCTCTTGGGCCAACATTGGGAATGTACACCACCTTCACAGTGTAGTGAAGATCCTGCAAGAAGAAAAAAAAGGGATAAGACAGTTGTGCTGGTGACATCTGCAGATAGCCAACCCCACTTCCAGATCTGAAAGTACCCAGGAACTACCACCAGAAGGGCTATTCTGTAGAACAGTGGAAGTCATGTTTACAGCCCACACCCTGAAGGTGAATGAGCTGCAGTGTTAATTCCCCCCTCCCCATCCTATTTTAAGGACTAAATACCCACAAAAATATTCCACAATGAGCATCTTGGAGTGAATCCACACTCATCTGACAGGTTATTCCACCCAAAACTCCTTCTGAAATGTCTTGGCACATCAAGTTCACCGTTCACACCTCATGTCATGAATTCTTATGGTTTCTTAATTAAGTGGTACCTAGATAGGCGTGTACACTGGAGACATTTCACGCTGTATTGCTGTGCATTAAGAACTAGAGCACCTTGGTCTTTTTACAAGATGAAAAGGCACAGAAGGAAGCAATGCTCGTGGCACTCCATGCTTTCAGCAGGAAGGAAGCAATCTGGAGCCTGGCAGTATTTTATATAGGACAAGCCAAGCAGGAAAGGCTCCTGTAAGATACTGAAGTGCTTGTCGAGTCACAGCATGCAGAGACTTGTATTAAAACATCCATTTTATGCACTGTAGCTAGTCTACAAGTTAAACCAGAAGACTAAGCAAGAATAAACAGTTTTACAGTTCAAGTATTACTCTTTTGTCTTGACCGGAGATCAGTGCAAGAAGCTCCGCTTAAAGTGAATATTGGTCGAACATGCCACACGTGCTGCATTTCAGCTTGGTAATGGGACCATCAAAAAAGCAGTTTTTGTTCATCTTGAAGTGATTAACCAAGTTGATAATATGCTCAGAGAAGTGGAGTGCACACAGCATGAAATAACCATTAGAAAAGAGGTCAACATACTTGTGTGGCTGGGTGTGAAGCTATGCGAGAAATAGGATCACGGCACCAACATTTTACAGAGCATGCTGGCATTCACCCATTTAAGAAAAAGAGCTGCGACACCTGAAGCTCAGCCCTGACACCATTAAGAGCACAAAGTCATTAACACCTAAACTATGGTGGTGTCAAAAGGGCTAGTTATTCATCAGAAAAACTAGCCCAGTGAGGTAAAGAATGCAGATGTTACCTGCCCACTTTTAATAGGTTTAAGCAACTCAAGCAGTCATTCTACTACAGTTATTAGCAAACTCTGGATTGCCAGGAGCCTCAAATTTCTAATGGAATGAAACTTGACAAAATTCCATACATGTGTCACAAAATAGATTAGGAAGATATCTGAAGCAAAGGGTTCATACGTCTTGCATTTGATCTGCCCTTTCTGGGGATTACACAAAGGCTTGTGCTTTTTAACAGCTACACAAGTTAAGCTGCTTGACTAGAATGACTAAAACTAGCCTTACTTTTAGTCATCTAAGAAGATGAGTGCACATCGAGCTCAACAGTCACTTTCTAGTTACCCTCTAAATTTAGTCCGACTCTTGGGGACTTGATAGGCCAAATTAACCCTGGTCATCTGAACCAACTTCTTCTAGACCAATACCCATTTGTTTAGACAAGGTCTTACTTTCAGGCATATGGTGGAATTGGAAATGGAAGGCATGTTCATTGCTCATAGTACAGGCCAGTGTATATAATACTCAGGAAACAAAGCTCAAGCCCAGCCTCACCACAAGCCGGACATGGCAGCCAGTGTACAGGATGGTCAGGGTGTTCAGGTGCCGCCCTGCAGTCACAGAGTATCCACAGGATGGAGTGTCCAGCACAGACACCAGACTGCCAGAAGAACCTGTACAGGGTACACAAGAATCCAAGTTTCTTTTTGTACCTGCAATATGAAATCCTGCCAATCAGGAATGCATACATGGTATCCATTATGGCACACTGGATAGAGGCAACTATTATTTTAAGGTGCATCTTGCATCATAGGGAATCTCCAAACAGCAATCAGCACAGTGTAATGCTGCAACCCATAATGTCAAGGCACATTTAGGGGGTACTGGAACTGTTCAAAATGCCATGTAAGCCCCCTGTTCCATTAGTGGCCAACAAGCGGCAGCAGTCTTGCTAGGCAACAGCCTTCTGCCTTACCAGGGACCAGCAGTAAAACTCCTTCCCCAGTCACTCACTCTGAACCTTGATCTCCTCCAGGGGGCCAGCAGGCAGGGTCACAGTCATGCACACCTCACTGCAGGAGATGGTCAGGCCTCTGGGAGGTGGGGGTGGAGGGGCAACTGGAACATGGCAGGACACCGTGCCAGTCACCCATTTCCTCTGCTGTTTGTCATAGTATCTCACGGTCAGGGAGTAGTGTTGCCGCTGGTTCTTCCTCTGTGGTGGGGAACAGGGTTGCAGGTTAAAAGCACTGATGTAGAGCCATTTGGAGCAACTAGGGCACTATTGCTCTCGCACAAGCTCCCAGGGAGTCCAAACCCAGAACTTCCCCTTACCCAGGTCCTGATGTAACACCCTTTGTAGGAAGCCACCAGCACCAGCCAGCTCCTGGTGGTCCGCACCTTGTGCCCACAGTGCTCTGGGAGTCTGGTAACCAAGAGAGGAGCCATTTTGCCTGGGAGAAGGTGGAGTGTTAGAGGCTTACAGGTAAGTGGGCTTTCACAGCAGCTCTGTACAGCACCAGAAAGCAAGAAAAAAAAAAAAGAAAGAGGTCTTCCCCTTTCTAGGGACATCTACTGCATCATGCCCCTAATTCTGGTCCTCCACACTTGCCTGCTCTTCTCTCAATTTAATTGACCAAAGGGTACTGAACTGGAATACATGCAGGTTCTCTTTGGTTACAATAGAAACTGGAGGCTTGGCACAATAGTCCACACTCTGCATCTTCATTTAAACCCCCCCCCCAACAACTCAAATAAGCATTGTGCTCTGCGAGGTAAGAACATCCCCCCTGTGGTTTCAAGCATCTCATGCAGAGACATACCCATTTAGGGAGATACAATCCATTGAGCAAAAAAGCACATTCATTTGGAGACACTGTAGACTTCATAGAATTAGGAAAGTCACAGAAGTCTTTACCCCATACACTGTATGGAACAAGATCTCCCTATCCATTCCCATGAAATGGTGCAATGTTCAAAGACGAGCAGAGCATTCTGGGGGTGCATTTACCCACTGAGGTACAGGGACAATTGTTTAGAGAGGCTGTCCTGCTACATTGGGGGATACCACTGCAGCACAATCCTTTGGTTTACAGCTCAGATGGCACATGAACGGGTTTTGATCTCCTGAACAGAGGGTGGCACAACCTGTCCATGTATAGGGCTAGTGCAGGTACATGCAGGGTAGAACCTCACCCTTCAGCAGGTAGACTCGGCTGAACCTCCTCACAGAGAACTTGAGCATCATGCTGCTCTTGCCACAGGACAGCAGGGGGCGGCTGTGGGATTGCTGCTGCTCAGGGTCACCCTGAGACTCTGGGAGGAAAGAGAGGAAATGTTACTGGGCACAAAACCTTCAAGTTGGTAGCTGCATCAGCAAAGGAACAAGTAAAGGTTTATTCCATGCTGAAGAGAAAAGAAAAACAGTTCCAGCTGTGGAGCCATCTTCAGGTGAAGGCTCCACAGCCAAAATTGTTCTCTTCAGTACAGAAAGTAGATTTACTTGTTCCCCGTGAAGATCTGTAAGAATGCACTTCACTCTAGATGAAAGTTACTTCAGAAGGAATTTCTGCTGTAACCTACTGAAAGGAAAGAAGAAGCAGCCCTATGCAAAGCACGCATGCAGATAGGAATGGTCATGACCATTCCTATGCACCCAAAATTCCTTTTAGAGGAAATACAGCAGAGCTACTTTACTACCATGCAGTTGTATTCAGTCCACAGACTTGCAGAAACTCCCTACCAGGGTCAGAGGAGGGAGGATCTGCTTCAGAGGGACCAGTTGTCACTGCTGCCACATCTCTCTGCACATCAGCACCAGAGTCCTTATCCAGGTCTTCCCCCTCAGCATCAGAGTCCATTTCCATCAAGTCCTGCTCTTCCCCATTTAGTACCCCTCTCATCTCTCCAGCAGAATAACTATCATATCCATCTGGTGGGGTCTCCCGGAATACAGGACTACCCACATTGGGCTCAAAACCATCATACTCTTCCTCTTCACCAAAAACAGCACCTGGACCCTTGAGCTGGGCTTGGGCCACTGCAACACAGAGCCATGCTAACAATCCAGGCAAAAGGAAATCCATCACAACCACTCGTCTCCCCATTTTTTCATACAAAAACACTTCAAGAGCAGGAATAGCTATCGCTCTTGCCGCTGGGGTTTATATACACGCACAGTGAGGCGCGGGCTGTCCTGTGGGCCAATCAGGAGCAGGTAAGGAAGTCCAGAACATTTCCACGCGCTGAGGTTTCGGACGCGGTGTTGAGAGTGAAATCACGTGACACAGCTTGACTGCCCGGATACGCTGCGTGATCAGCTTGTTCTTGTATCATCAGTCTAAACTGAGACAATAAAAATAGAACTTGTAAACAATCGTATTACATCGTGATGAAATGCCGTTGATCGAATTGCACAATGATTCTTCATGATATTAACATTATAGCTGTAATGCAGATCGCGGTAACTTTCACTGTGTTCGAAGATCCCGCTGTGTTGATGACCTGAGCAAATTGAAACGCCAGAAAACACCTCCGTACTACAATACATTCTCACGAGCTGATATTAGGCAGGAAGTTTGAAAGCGAAGGCAGATGACAACAAGTGTTGTTCAAGGTGAGAAGTGTGTTCATAACGGGAACATTTAATAAGTTAATTTCCGTTCAATTGTATTCCTACTACGGACAGAGTTTATTTAAAATTGATATATCAATTCCACAACAATACAGCGTGCAGCAGTAGTTGCTGGCAATGAAATGTCTTTTCTGCGAGCTCACCGGGGCTAAAAATCACAAAATCCAAGTTACAAAATAAGGTTACATAATAGTAGATAATAGTGCAAACGAAATGGAATAAAATAAACTCAATATAAATAGAGCTGCGATGTGTCCAGGGTGTATGCAATACAGTATGTCCAAGTAGTGCAGTATGCCGAATACAATGAAATGTACGAAAACAGTGGTCTTGTGATACAGGAAGTTACTAATCCTAACTTTTAAAAAAATCTTTTAAACGGCCCTTGATTTGCATACTGATTTAAAAAGGACACAATGAGAAACCGATGACTTCTTTAGATTTTTTTAAAAGGACACAGTTACGAAGACGTGCTAGTTAAAGCCTCATTTTAAGAACATGCAGTCGCTTGCTAATGCTCGCCTTTTAAGGCTACATCCGCAACTCTTCTGATTTAGGGTATGATATTGGTGACAAATGTAATTTTCCTGTTCACACAAACGCACAGAGGATACTGGAATTAAGTGCAAAATACACCAACTCGGCAGACGGGGTTACTGGAGGTCAAAGTCCCCGTGCACGGTCACGTGATCACCCGAAAAACAAGGCGCTATATCTCGGTAAAAAGACATGAGCTGGGAATTTACTTTCAACGACACAGACGCAGCACTAACGAATGAGACCGGTTTGGTTTCCCGACACCAACGAGCCATTCGCACACGTGGGGCTGGCTGTTTGCCAGTACTCGTTGTAAAAAAAAAGGAGAGAGGGACAGATGTGAACACGGTTTTCCAAAGGATGAAAGTCGCCTTCATATATTCACATTTGCGACCCATTTCGCACTCTTCAGCGTAATGATATTTCCCCCCAAAGTGGTTTAAATCTCAAAAGGAAGAAGACATCTTAATGTCGTAATGTACAGTACTTGCAATCGTTTCACTGTGGAATTCTGTTTCTTCTCGTGAAAAATCTCCGTGCTCCGCCGACTTCTCTCTAGGACAGCCCGCCGTAACTTTAAGCGAGGGGCCTGAACCAAGTGCTGGAAGAGCGGGTGTCGTGACTTTTTTTGCATTTCAGCTCAAGTGATGTCAAAGCAAAGAAGAACGGATGTAATGCCTAGTAACCCATGGCTTAAAAAGTTTATGGATTTCCCTAAATGTATTACTTCTGTCGTTTTTGCATCATCTGTTTGCTGAACTTGATCAGTGTGTCTGCTGCACAGTATTACACAGAGAGTCTTCTATCTTCAGGCTGCTCATCTGTAGACAAACTGTATTGTTGGGATAATCTCTGAGGATGGTGAATCTTCTTTCAACAGACTGGGCATAGCTTGTTCTTGTCACGCCCTCTGTAGCCAGAGGGCGCTCCTTCTCTGTCCTGTCCCTAGTTTCCAGTCTGCTGTCCTTCCTGTCCCTCTCTTTCCCTTGGGCTATATATTTCCGGGTCTTGCACTCTGCCAGGGCTCAGGATTGACGTTCGATGTCCTGAGACCCGCCTAGCACCAGGTCACCCCACGTCCGCTACCTGAGGGCATTGGTTTCTATACGGCACTCCTGAACTCTTTGCACTATTGAGCCCGGGCCTTTTTCCCGTTCCGCCGCTACGCATATGGGTCTTTTTCCGCTCTCCTGCTCCCCACGGTTAGTCCCTTTGGACGTCCGTGACAGTTCTATCACCACCATAATCAATGTAGGCCAATCATTCCAGACCTTTCTCAGGAGTCTGTTGGACCCAGATACAAGGATGGATGGTATTACCATCCTCATCTGGAGGAAAGACCTGACAAGACAGTATGAAAGACTCTCCTGGCTTCTTAACCTGAGGAACTGACTGGGTCATTAACATGTCAGAATGGACACCTGGAAACAGAAAACAAAGTCATAAAGTTACTGATTGTTGCTGGAGTGACACTCTATCTACTTTACTGCAGCTGCATTTCTCACACGTAATTAAAATACTCACTTATCAAACACAGGACTATCATGAGGAAAAGGCTTAATGTCTGCATTGTCACCTGTTAGCAATGACACAGAAAGAGAACTTCAGCGTGAACTGTCTCTCTTCCCTTGTGTGGCTGTTATGTCAGAGGGTTAGATATCAAGAGGAACAGGTAGATTGGCATAAACCTCTAGGAGAGGAGATTTAAAGATGCAGTGACCCCTGATGCTAATTTGAACTGTCTGTCTGGGCTCTATTTATAAAGTTTGTTTTTGCATGTTGGAAATTTAAAATTCTTAAAGAGATCACAGGTCGGTACATTTGACATATTTGAGTGCCTTCTAATTCACTCCCTACTGTTGTCCCCTATAAGATAAATTGAGAGGTGTGTGCACAAGTTGTGATTTGATAAAGAGGAATATTTATTTGATATCTTTGAATATCTGTAAAATGAGTAAATTGATCTTTAAATCATTAGCATAACACTTTGGAAAATACATTGCTTATGGAAGAATTTAGCATTTGAAGTAATTAATAACCAGTAATTGGAGTTTGCATGATCATATAATGTGTTACAATCAAACTACAGTATACCTCCAAATTCTCTCATAGAGCTTCCCAGTGGATAAGGGGTTAATGGATGAGATGTAGAGTATTTGTTAAAATGTATTTAACGTTAACCCATGATCACGTCACAAGATAGAGTTGATCTTGGATTTTTTAGGTCAGGCCCTAAATTGAAACAGCTTGTAAAGGAACCTTTTCAGATCCTAATGTGAACATTAAAACTTCCAGAGAATTTCTGATTTTTGGGGGCATCTATAAACATGTATTTGCTGTGCTGAGCCGATTGATATTGCTGGAGAAATATAAATTGTTGTCTTTGTACCATTAAATACGGCTCAAAATTCTGGCTCTTGTAAAACTGTTGCATGTTATTGGTGAAATGTATAATGTAAATAAGGGCAAAATTGTAGTAATAATCTAGTTCTTGATATTGCAGGAGAAATATAGATTTATATGTGGTTCTTAGAGTATGTGACGTCTTGTAACTACTGCGTATTCGTAAACAGTGACAGTTATTGTACAGGCAGTGAAGGGAACTTCCTCACTGTGGTCCTCGGGCACAGTAATACACAGCTGTGTCGTCAGACTGCAGGCTGTTCATCTGCAGGTAGACTGAGCTGCCAGACTTGGAGATTGTGAACCGGCCCTTGATGGAGTCTGCGTATCTTGTGTTAGCATTGTAGTAAATGAGTGCCAGCCACTCCAGTCCCTTTCCAGAGGGCTGACGAATCCAGCCCGTTGCATAGCTGCTATCCGTCAGGGAATATCCACTGACTGCACAGGACAGCCGCAGGCTCTGTCCTGGCTTTCCGATCTCCGAGCTGGACTGGGTCAAGACCACATCACAACTGGCATCTGCAAAACCAGGAAACACAAAACAATCTCTTACTAGACATCAGAGACACAATATATACAGCAGACTTAAACAAAGCCAACAGGAAACACTCACGTTGCACAAACATCAAGACCAGTAATACTCCTGCTGAGAGACTCATGTTTGTCTCAGGACTGTGACTGTGAACCCTGGACAGACAGTACAGGTTTCCTCAGGGATCCCCTGTTCATCTGTGTTTAATACGCCTCTGCCTCTCACTTTGCATGAGGGATTTGCATGAAGTTTGAGAAACAGGAAGCTCAGCTCTTTTCTCTTCCATAAAATCATTCAGAGCTATAGAGACATGATCTACGATGTCTCACTTTAATGTATAAGTTTGGATATGTGTACATGAATGGGTGGGTGTATATGTGTAAGATCTTTCTGCACAGAAATTTTATTACAGATTTTTTCTAACATCTGTTTTTTTAACAAGTTCT
This sequence comes from Lepisosteus oculatus, assembly GCF_040954835.1. Classification (NCBI taxonomy): domain Eukaryota; kingdom Metazoa; phylum Chordata; class Actinopteri; order Semionotiformes; family Lepisosteidae; genus Lepisosteus; species Lepisosteus oculatus. The sequence continues at coordinate 7,357,418 of NC_090699.1, read as the reverse complement.
GTCAGTTGTTTTGCCAGTACCATATTCCTCATGTATACTACATTTATATTAGTATCGTCGGTCAATATCTGCACATTATCGGAATGGAGGACAATACTGAACCAGAGCACTGCAAGTCCAGATGAAACCTGGCTTTTCTGCAATTTGCAGAACCAATTTCCCTTTAGAAAGAACTTCTTCCCCACAGTGACAAGCGATATGTTTTTCAGATTGCTTTTCCACGTTTCATCATTTGAAAGAATCTCAATGTTTAATACCTGATAGAAAAGCATAATGAAATATTTTACACTGATTGCTTTACACAACACATCCTGTATGGTTTCTTATATAAATTCTTTTACACCTTAGAATGTTGCATCTTAAAAAACATAGATTTGTCTAAATATTTTATTTTATTGATATCTCTATTAACAATTTAATAAGTAAAAATACAAAACATATTTCTAGATGTCGCTGGAGAATGTTGATTACAGGGTCATCATGTGAAAATGTGTGAAGACATTACGCAATAGGATAGCCTATACATTTTTTTTCAGATTTTTTTTCAGAAATTCATATATATTCACATATAGTTTTGTTGTTTTTTCGTTGATTAACTCAAATACTCAAATAAGGAATCAGTTCTATTATAGCTGTTATAGACTCAGTAGCAACCGTTCAAAACTGACAGTAAATTCTCGAATTAGGAGTAATTATTGGTGTCACTAATGAATTTGAATCTCTACTTCCCATGTCATGGACTTTTCATGTTCCATATCCTAATTCAATTAAATACCTCATTATTTATTTTGTAGGGTGAACAATCCTCAGCTATCAAAGTTATTAAAAATCAGTGGAATCAATTGGAACCTGTAATGAAGTCCCAAATTCCTTTGGCCCTGTTCGTGACCTTAATTAGAAACCAACCTGCTGAAGACTGGGATAAGTTTGGCCTGCAACCATTTGAATACTTTGGGAGCACAGTTAAACATCAATTGCAAAGGTTGTATACGATGTTCACGGAGGATCAAAACTTTATTTGATGTGATTTTGGGACCCAAATATTTAAAGATCTCTATATGTGATGCTTTTATTATCATTATGAAAGAGAAATACTGAAATAGACAAACTGCATAGTCACCCTAGTATAATCACTTCATGTAGTTCCTTGAATTCAGTACAGTATGTGGTTTTTGGACAATCTGTTCACTGGACTTGATCACTGTGTCTGTAGCACAGTAATACACTGCAGAGTCTTCAGTCTTTAAGCTCCCCATCTGTAAGTACAGTGTACTTTTGGAATTGTCTCTGGAGATGGTGAATCGTCCCTGTACAGACTGAGCATACATTGTACTATCACCATCATAGTTGATGTAGGCCAACCATTCCAGTCCTTTCCCAGAAGGCTGTCGGATCCAGCTCAAAGTTTTATCGGTAATCGTATCTCCATCATCATCCTGCCCAGAGCCCTGACAGGACAGTGAGTCTCTCCTGGCTTTTTAACCTGAGGATCTGACTGGGTCAGAACAATGTCAGATCGGACACCTGGAAACAGAAAACAAAGTCAGACAGTTGCTGGTTGTTGCTGGAGTGGCTGTCTTTCTACTTGCGAGCAGATACTCACCTGACAAACACAACACTATCATGAGGAAAAAGCTCAATGTCTGCATTGTGACCTGTTAGCAATGCAAAGAAAGAGAACTTCGGTGTTAGCTGTCTTCCTTCTCTTGTGTGGCTCTTGTGTCAGAGGGTTAAATAACAAGAGGAACTGGTAGATTTGCATAAACATCTAGGACAAAATATTTATAGAAATATGCTGTATTGTTGTGTGTATTTGTGCACAGTTTATACAGCTGCTTCTGGTATGTCAGTAATTTAAATAGACAAAGAAGGTTCAGACTCTCTGAGGATCAGAGTGGTTTGTAAATGCTGTATATTGTTCATTGCATATGATGATTTTCTTACAGTGTTGATTTGATTCGATCCATTTCAGTTAGATTCAATTTGATTCAACTTGATTTGATTCAATTCAGTTCAACTCAACTCAAATACTATACTATAAAATAAAATACTTTATTCATTCCCAGGGTGGTAATGTAAGAAGGATTTATTGCATTTCTTTCAGTAAAAATATTTTGGATTCATTCATTCAATTTTAAATCATGAGTATATCACAAGGTTAAAGGTGTTGGTTATAAAACTTGGATTTTTAATTTGAGTCATTGACAAATATATAGGAGACACTGGATAAAATTATAAAAAGAAGTATTATCTATTATTATGTTTTTATAATGTGTTTAAAATTGCCATCCTCATCTGAACAGGACTTGAATTTCATGTGAAGGAAGTTAATAAGAATTTCTAATTTCTCTGTGTATCTGTGATTATGTATGTATTTGACAAAGATATACTACATTGTCTCACAGTACCCCCTACTGACTAATGTGCATTACTGCTTTCAACAAGCAGAGCAAAGCCTACAGTCACTGTAGCCAGGAATGCAGCAGTTCACACTCAGAGTACGCTTGCTTGTTTGGAAACATCTTTAAAAATCTAGTTTGAATGGAGAGAAGTGTATTGAAATTTGAACTTAATTGATAAAACTTTCACTTTAAATATTGCTAAATGAGAAAGACCCTCTAAGACAAATCAGAAAAAAAACAGTTAATATCTGCATACTGGCATATGTGATGTTCTTGGACACTAAAATGACTGTTTCAATGTCCCAAAGGGTAACATCTACATCTTCACATTCAGTGTCAATGGGACAATCCTTCAAAACAAAATTTTGGAATCAGTTCAACTTAACACTGTTCAAATTCTACCTTAGAACACTGTAGTAATAGTTTTGGTACAAGCAGTATATCAACATCTTTTACTGCCTCTATAGCACAGTAATACACTGCAGTGTCTTCTGTCTTTTCTCTATAAATGCACTCTATCTTTGGAATTGTCTCTGGAGATGGTGATTAGTCCTAAGCACATGGGATATAATCTGTGCTTCCAACAGTATTACTGATGTCACCTAACCAGTCCAGTCCTAGGAATCTGTTGGATCAAGTTCACATAATAAACAGTATTGATATCTCCATCCTTGTCTTGTCCAGATCCCTGACAAGACAGTTTGACAGACTCTCCAGGCTTTTTAACCCAAAGACTGGACTGGGTCAGAACAATGTCAGACTGGACACCTGGAAAGAGACAAATCAGAGGTAATATCTTCAAGTAGGTAGCTGTGTCAGCATGCGTAGACTGCAAAGGAACAAGAAAAGGTTTATTCCTTGCTGGAAAGAGAAGCTCCTCCAGTCCTTGGGGCTCATCATTAGGGTAAGGATGTCACGAGGCCCACCAAGCACCAGGAAACCCTACGTCAGATCACAAATCAATCCTGCCCTGCTCTGTCTTGCCAGCACATAGCTTAACTCATCAGGGATGTCTGGCCAAAGGAATTTTTTAGTATAAACTTCTTTATTCACATTAGAAATTTCCAGAGTCAAACTGTAATTCCAAATGTTTCTTTGATGTTTAGTTCAGGATAGTAAATTCATATTAACTTGTGTCTGAGAATAAAAAAGGAACAGCTGTGGCAAGAAAAAACTAGCTTGACTTTTATAAAACTTAGCAGAAACTGCTATCCTTTCTACCATTTGTGAAAATTCTGACCTGTTAAATACATGCTTGCTATGAGTATTGCAGTCAGAAAAGCCATGTCGCTGGTTGAGACTGTGATCTGTAGAGACACTTAAGTCCAGTCAACACTCTCAGCTGTTTGTCCTCCAGTGCAGTGAGATAAATGAGGCAGGAAGCCCTCTGAGTTTGCATGGACTCCTCCTTATGGGATGGGCACTTTGACACACAGCTTAAATCACACACTAGGGAAGGAGACCTGTTTTCTTAAAGATCATTGAATCACTTTGTTTCTTTCATACCTGAGTGATAAACTTCAGTGATGTAGAGAGTGACAGTTACTTTGTCCTGGATATTTAATTTGTACAGGTCAGTCCAGTCACTTCTCCACTGACACCAATGAATAAACAACATCTCTCCTACAGTATTTCTACAAATCAGTCAATGAAAGGCCCTGCTGTTTTCATGATGGACAAAGCCAAGTTATGACTATTATAAATATTAATAAATATTTAGGTTTTGGTCTGTGTATGCATGGTTTCTTAAATACTTATTTTATTGTAGTACATGAAGTAATAACTTATTTTCAGTCATCAACTGAATTAAATTGTCTGTTTGGCTTGGGCAGGTTGATAGAGCAGTTGGCTTCGGTCTCCTGAGTTTGACAGTCAGTAAAGCCATAGCTGATCATGAAATCTGTATCCTCAGACATTTCCATGTGGCAGCTGCCCCCTGCTGGAGCACTTTGATTAATACAACAGTCAGTGGAGTTGAAGGGCCATTGTTGCTGGTTGATACCGTGGTCTGTAGAGACACTTCAGTCCAGAACTACTAGGACTGTGACATGCAATGACAATTAACCCTTCTGTTCTGTTGGGGTCCTGGAGACCCCAGACTGTCTTTAACAACTCAGAAAACATCCTTTTGAGTATACAAACGTTGTTTTATCAGCTTGATACTTCATGGCTTTTCCTAATTTTATGAGAACATGATTTTGACTTGATGACATGTTTCACAAGTCCTCTATGTAAAATTCTATATACGTTCTGTTTGGGGTCTCAGAGACCCCAGCTATAAAACATGATTAAATGCAGTGGAATTTTCATATGCTTTGATTCTCTAATTGGTGTTGAGGGTACAGTTGGTTCAATACAACCCCTCCCAAATAAATCTGTACACACACACACTGGCTCACGTGCACAGATAAATGTGCATGCACACAAACACAAATCTTTGCAAAACCCCCCCACCAGTAGCTCTGAAATGGTTTTAGACTACAATGAAACCAAAGGTGGGGTAGACAGCTTGTATCAAGTCATTGCCACACATAGCAGCCGGTGAGAGACTGCCCACCGGCCCTTGGTCATAGTTTTTAACATCATTGATGTTAGCACTTACAATGCTTTTGCCATTTGAAATGAAATCAACAATGATTGGTACAGTTGCAAACTGAACCGGAGGAGAGTGTTCTTGGAGCGGCTAGGTCATGCCCTGGTGAAGCCTCATATAGAGAGGAGGGAGCGCCTTCCCAGATCACGTCCAGCTGCATCCACTGTGAGGGAGATTCAAAATCAGCCCGAACCCCCCAGCACTCCAGCAGCAGCTAGGAAACGTGGCAGGTGCCAGGTCTGCACAGAAAGAAATGACTCCAAGACTTGCACAACGTGTACGAAATGTCACGAGTATATGTAGGGCACACACGCTGTAACGATGCATAGTTTAGGACCCTGTGCAGACGGTATAACCTGGAAGTGACTGGAAAAGGGCTACGGGGAAAACACAGTCAGGAATGGAAGGGATGACGAGCGGAGGACGGTGCCGACAGTGAATCCAAGTGCAAGGGGGAAACTCAGACAAACAAGTCCAGAAAGAAGTCCAATGTAGAATATCTGGAACGCAGACCAAAATCCAAAACCCGGGAATCCAGCCAAGACAGAGCAATTAAAAACAGGAACAGGGACTTGGAACAAGGAGATTAAAATGGAGAGACGAGGACAGGCGCTTCGAACCCCGGACGCAGCAGGGTCAGGATGCCGATTGGAGGCCTATGCTGTAGGGCGACTTGATGCTAGGCGGGCCTCCGGGCGTCCGTCTTCCAATGCAGTGCCCCGAGCTTCCGGAGCACCGGGTTTAAATAAAGAACAGAACAAGGGGCCAGGTGAATGCGATAATGAACTTAACACAAAAGGGTTGGAGCACCCTCTAGAGGAGGGATGACGATCGTGACACACACAAACCGACAGCACGTCTTGCTTGAAGTAGGGTCTTGCTTCATTTTTGCCTCCTCCCCTCCAGCCTTCGTGTCTTGCAGGGCGAGGGACTTTTTGGAAGCATCTTGTGACTGGGTTCCAGGGAAAAGGGGTCTGTGTCTGGCAGTCCTGTTGGCCTGGGGATGTGTATATATTGTACATTTGTACATAGTTAGTTTGCCTTAGCATCTTGTAGGGCTAGGGACCTTTTGGTAGAGTTTTATGCCTGGGTTCTAGGGAACAGTGGTTGGTGCCTGGCAGTCTTGTTGACCAGAGGGATGGTGGGGTGGGGGGTGGGGGGGTATTATATAATACAAATTTGTACATAGTTAGTTTGCCTGTTGGACAAGTCCTTAGACAGATCAGTTGTCTATTTGGATTTATTTAGTTGCCTTTTTTAACAGTGAGTTCTCTCTGGCATCAAATTGACCCCAAACATAAATAGCGTTACTGTTAGGAATCCCTGGTGGATAGATACGAGGATCCTGTGCAGACGCAGGAGTGAGTAGTTGACAAGGCAGGCGAACAATTCAATACGATAGGCGAGTACGTGGTCCAAAGGAAAAGGGTGTATCAGTAACCAGGAAGAACGATAGAAGCGAACAATCCGAAGCAAGAGGCAAGGTCGTGGTCGTGGTCGTGGTCGAAAGGGGTAAGTCGTCATCCGGAGGGGTAAATTGTAATCTGGAGAGAACACAGGAGGCAAACCGTCCGAGACAAGAGGTCCAAAGTCGTAAAGGCAGAAGGGGAGTCCAGAATCCAGAATAAACGAGGTGCGGGGGAAAAACACCAGGTAGAGCTCTCAAGGAGTAGACTCAATACCGAGCAACGGGAAGCAGGTGAGGATGGTATAAATAGCACGGCGTGCTGCACGGTAGAGTGTGTGCAGGTGGGTTAAATCATGCCGCGGTGTTTGTTAATAATAACCCGCTGCTGGTGCTGATTAGATCTTTGATTAGAATTGGTCTCTGCTGGCTGGCGGTTGTGACAGTTACTATCCTGGAAAACTTTTCTGTGATTTTTTCTTTTTGGCAAACAAATGAAATATATATTTGTTCATGTATGGCCCACATAACATATAAGCCATTAAATATTTCATTATTTGGTGTAATAATAATCTTTTCTGGTCATTTATAGACTTCATCACCTTTTTGAAATGTGCACGCCTACTTTGTGGCAAAAGGGTGGGTTAAGGCTTCAATCATTTTCTGTCTACTGGGTTTTAATTAGGTCAGAAGAAAGAAAAAATGTTTGAAGGGAAAAGGGAAAAATAATCGAAATTATTATTATTATTTTTACACATAGAGCACTGGGGGTCTCTGGGACCCCAAACAATGAGGAAGTAAAGGGAATCTCAACAAAACACGAGGGTTAGGAACAATACTTTAATTACATATATATTAGATAGGAACAAGTAATAGGTTTATTCCATGCTGAAAAAAAGAAGAAAGAGAACACAACGTTTCGGCCGTGGAGCCTTCTTCAGGTGAAGAAGAACACCTGAAGAAGGCTCCACGGCCGAAACGTTGTGTTCTCTTTCTTCTTTTTTTCAGCATGGAATAAACCTATTACTTGTTCTTTTCCAACCTACGCATGCTGACGCAGCTACCCACCTGAACTATATATTAGATAAGTGCTTTTTTGTGACACCAATAATGATTTTGCTTTAATATTTGTAAACTGTTTTCTAAGAAATGTAGTTTTCCTATCCTACTCTGTCAATCTTAAAGTTTAGCTTTAGAACTTCAAATGGTTGGAACAATTATATACAGTAAACATACCTTCTTCAAGATAGCAGTGGGAGATATGAAGAGCAGTGCAGTGCTGTTATCCTGTCTAGAGGTGGTGAATCTTCATTGGACAGGTTGTAGTATTTCAAAGGATTATTGACACTACAAATATGACCCAACCAGTCCAGTTCCTTGGAACTGAATGTGAGCCCTGAGACTGTAAATGTCATTATGAGGGATTCTCTAGGCTCTGTATTTGCAGGTTCAGGCTGGTCAACACAGTCGGGGACTGAACACCTCAATTCAGATAACTGGATTTTAATAATTTTCTTTCCTTATTCCAAAAAGCACAGGTCAAAGGTCACTATTCATCACCTCAAGGAAGATCCACTAATGAGTCATCTAGGGTTGGTACCAGTACTAAAACTGATAGCATCTGAGCCAATCACCAACCTGTAATGTAATACCTTAAAATCAAGAGTCAGGATTTAAACTTTTCTCCATGACAACAGACTGCAATGAGCAAAGGCTGTATCTCACCTGTTAAGTACACAGTTGTTATAAGGAGTCCAGCTAGAGTAGACATTGTTAATATACTGAGATTACAGTCTGTAATGTGACCGCAGCCCTGCTCTCTCTCTGTTGTCTTCCAGTGCAGTGGCATTAAATGAAGTAGGATGAGATGTGTTTGCATGGACTCCTCTTCATGGGCAAGACCTCTTCCACAGCACTTATAAAGATAATTGCTGTAGCTGGGGGAGTCTGCTAATGCAGTCAGAATTGGATCTTCTGAATTGAATCTTTAATCCAGTATTCAGTTTGACATCTCACACATTTTCTCTATCTTCTCCAGTCTATCACCTCTAAGTTACTATTGACCATACCACTTCGCCTTAGTCCCTGGCAAAAGTCCGTTTTTTTAAATGGCATTCATGATTGGTAAGAGCACTGTTGAAATGTCCAATGATTTTAAACTATAAACACTGGAAGATGACGTTTTGGAAGATCCTTACATTGATGGCCCTTTCCAGTTCACTTTGCCTCATGAAAAGATGCCCTGCTACAGTAAGAGCACACGACATCCAAGAGTCCTGTCTTTGCAGGATTTACATGGTGTCCATTCCAGCCATCAATTTCATTACTACTGGCTGCAAGCAGGACAATGCCAGAAGAACTGCAGCTCAGTGTTAGAGATTTAGACCATCTCCAAATGAGTACAGGCACTGACAGCAGTCAGCAGAGATCTTAGCCCACATTACACTGGAGTCAGCCCACGGTTCATCGACGATCCGCTGAGTTTGAGTTAGTAAATCTTGAGATATTATTAACTATTAGTAATTTCCATATCAAATGCTTAGCTCTGTGATCCTGGTCCTGGAAGGCCAGTGTGTTTTCAGTCCAGTTGAGTTTTTAATGATTTGAATTACCTTGTTACTGGATTAATTAGACCGATCGACAAACTTTTCATAGTTCTTCAGTTGCTGGTGCTTTAAAGATAATTGGTAAATCTACAGTAACACCATCCCACCAGAAACAGGACTACCTGGACCAGGTGTGTGGGTCTCACTCATACAAGCTGACAGTGATTCTACTCAATGCAGGGTACAAGTTCGCCCTCGTGTGGACAGTGCGCAGAACTATTACCAAATGTTACGACCCCAAGTGTCTAGGGGAAAAGGGGTGTAACATTTAGGATAATTCTTTTGGAAGCAGGGGGGGTTTGGTGAGGGGCTAGGAAGCGTGATAAGGGTAAGGAACTAGAGTGGTGCCAAAGAAAAGAAAATAAACAAAATGGAGCTGGCTAGGACAGTGAGGGAAAGCTAATCTGACTACAAAAGAAAACCCAAAACACACGGTCTTCGGCGTCTTCAACACCCTAGCTAACCTGCACTGACTACCCAAAACCATACAAGACAAACGGCACTCACCCGTTCTAAACTAGTGTACTAATACAAAATCAACTAAGTGTGTAAGTGTACCCAACAACCTAAACTAACCTTAGATACAAAAGTTCACACAAAAACACAAGTGAACCAGGAAGACAAATAAGGGAAAACAAGAGTAATAAACAGGAGCAGGGTACAAAAGAACACAAAAGTTGAACATGTAACACTGGGGCAAGGTAATGACAAAACAAGGATGAGCACACAAACAAACGAAAGTACAAAGAAACTACTGTAAATCCAACAAAACAACAAAGCCGAAGCTATACGAAAATACACAAACACAAAGCAAAACAAACCAACAAACAAAGCCAAAGCAATAACCAGGAGCGAAGCAATAACCAAAACCAAACGGGAGCAAAGTCAAACAAAAGGCCTCTTCTTTCTGAAAGCCTCCATGTTAAATAGTGAATAAGATTTGTTCTGATTGGCTGAGAGCTAATTAATGATGACATCATATTGAAACAGTGGTGTGATGGTTGGCCAATGGGGAAGGGAGAACAATCAAGGGTCAGCAGTGTGGACATAACAGATAAAACACACAGAACACACACTGGGACGTAACACCAAACAATCATGAAAGTTTAGTAAGAGGACTTTGTGATACCTGTATTTATTTTACTTTGGCGTTGTTACTGAATGCAATGTTATGAATCTTAAAAGCTTTCAAAACGTTTGTAAATATTATGACTGTTAAAATTAATTTAAACATATCATCTCCCTAAATACAGACTAACAAAATGTTCTTTTGTGTACTTGTATTGTGTCATTTAATAAGTTGTGTTACATATTTTACAAGTAGTCCAGGTGGGTAGCTGTGTCAGCATGCGTAGGCTGCAAAGGAACAAGTAATAGGTTTATTCCAGGCCGTTTCGGCCATGGAGTTTTCTTTCTTCTCTTTTCAGCATATTTTACAGGTTTGTACTTTGTAACACAATTTCTGTGTATGTGACACAGATGTACCATACTTAATTTCTTAATTGTGTTGCAGGAAGAGAATTAACCTTCAGATTGTGGCAAGCAGAAATATTAATCTTATTCCTAGCAAAAGAAATACAATTTCTTCTATCTACTGATTATGGTTGGGATATCTGTTTCTGTGTTATAGAATATCCTTGTTTTATAGCTTAAATCTATTTAACTGTTGGTCATGACTGAGTGATTTCTGATTTCTGATTTGTGGGTTTTTGTCAGGGCTCAGGCTTCTCTTCTTTCACTGTGAGTGTCTAGCACAGTAATACACAGCAGTGTCTTCAGTCTTCAGTTGGTTCATCTGTAAGTACAGTGTGCTGCTGGAACTGTCTTCAGAGATAGTGAATCGGCCTTCAACAGACTGGGAATATCTGGTTGGAGTGCCATATGTACCAATGTAAGCCACCCACTCCAGCCCCCTGCCAGGAGCCTGTCTCACCCAGCTCATCTCATAGCTGCTGAATGAGAATCCTGACACTTTACAGGAGAGTCTGTGAGATTCTCCAGGCTTTTTGATTGCAGGTTCAGACTCAGTCAATGTTATTTGAGACTGGACACCTGTAAATCAGACACAAATTGAGGAATTGTTATTGTAAATCATTTAGAAAAAAGAAATAATAATAAAAGTAAAATATAATTAACACATTTTTAATGCACATTTTAATTCAGTAAACAAAAATAATTTTACACACAATGGAATATTAAAGACCCACCTGTTATAGCTCCTAAAAGGAATACTGATGAAAAAAACAAAATCATTGTAATATCTTCTGTTATATCAGAACAAGACTGAGCAAATTCACCAGTCAAAGCCGTCTCTCTGCTCAGGTCTCCTCACTGACAGAGAATAAGTGGAGTCTGAGCTTGGTGAGTTTGCATATGCTGGTGGGAGGGGCTGGTCTCTACACTTAAATAGTAGTAAACCAGGTCAAGCACAGTGGAGCAATCCTGACACTTCACCCAAAGTGCAGACTTCACCTCCCTCACAGTGTGTCTCTTGTGCAATGGCAGGTACACACTCCAGTTTGTGGTTTCTATGTTCTGGTCCATCGTCAATCCAATGTGTTTGCAATGTGCTTTCCTGGAGAAAAGCACGGGACTGTCCATCCTCCCCTCCAGTAATGGAGGTCCCAATGAGGACGAAGATGGGACATAGGGAGGGATGAGAATGGAATGGGTCAGCTAGAAGTGTACAATTTATATGTAAGTCACCAAAAGTGGGTGAGATTAGGCAGGCTGTACCCTTTAATAACCAAGTCTCAAAATGAATAAACACATTTAACAGATGTACTGCAGCTGTTCTGTGTATTTTCTCTCAAGTGCGGGTAAAACTCCAGGGTTCGTACAACGACACCTTAAAACCATGTGATCTGCTGCCACCTAGCGGTTCTCTGTTTAAAAACAGCAATAAAAACAACGTTGGTGTTCCAGCAGCACTGTAAATCATTTTGCACATAATTATAGTTCATCTAGGCTGTACATGCATTTTGATTAGTTTTGATTAGAATTCAGTGCTAAAGTAAAACAAATGCAGTAAGTTTGAAAATCTTCCGAAAGATAGCAATGATTTGATGAATTTCATTAGACATTTTTAACCCAAAGGATATCTGTTTGTTCTGTATTAACTGAACCACCTTTGACATGCGACTCAGATGTTTCCTGTTGCTTTCAGAGAGACTTTGTGTTGTGGGCTGGTTTTTGTTAGGCCCCTGAGCTCAGTCTTGTCACTGTGTTTCTCGCACAGTAATACACAGCTGTATCCTCAGCTTTTAGGTTGTTCATTTGTAAGAAGAAGGTGCTGGAGGAGGTGTCCATGGAGGCAGTGAAACGCCCTTGGACTGAAGAGGCATAGTACTTAGTGTTGCCTTCATAATGGTAGAGTGCCAACCACTCCAGCCCCTTCCCAGGAGTCTGATGGATCCAGCCTTTATAACAGTCACCAGTGGCAAAGCCAGACACCTGGCAGGACAGTTTCAGAGACTCTCCTGGCTTCTTCACCTCTGCAAAGGCAGGCTGGGTAACGCTGCACTCATATCACAGCAGATTGTTTGACGCTACATGTATGGTGTATCCTGCCTTGACGCTGCACTAGTATCACAGCAGATTGATTGGCGTTACATGTATGGTGTATCCTGCCTTGACGCTGCACTAGTATCACAGCAGATTGATTGGCGTTACATGTATGGTGTATCCTGCCTTGACGCTGCACTAGTATCACAGCAGATTGATTGACGTTACATGTATGGTGTATCCTGCCTTGACGCTGCACTAGTATCACAGCAGATTGATTGGCGTTACATGTATGGTGTATCCTGCCTTGACGCTGCACTAGTATCACAGCAGATTGATTGGCGTTACATGTATGGTGTATCCTGGCTTGACGCTGCACTAGTATCACAGCAGATTGATTGGCATTACATGTATGGTGTATCCTGCCTTGACGCTGCACTAGTATCACAGCAGATTGATTGGCGTTACATGTATGGTGTATCCTGCCTTGCGTCAGTTGCGTGCCAGGACGGGCTCCTCCATGACTCTGAGTTGTATAACATGGTCAGAAAATGGATGGAGAGAGTGGTATTTTCCTGTGCTTTTGCCGCCCCCTAGAGGATTCCAAGTTCATAGCAATAATGGCCACACTCCATGATGAAGTAGAAGTTGCTTCTGAGGGTGTCTTTTGTTCATAGTAGAATATGAGTCTCAGATTGATGCACATTTGGATTACTACAAGATCTGAACTTTCGCCAAAGTGATAGAATGTATTTTAAATAATCCTTTGGAATAGAAGGGCTGTTTCAAGGTTTAAATGCAATTAATATAGACCAGATATACAGTTTGAATGTATTTCCTTCAATTATCTCAATATATGGTAGTATCACAGTATGAATACTACTATATTATATACTAGAACAAATAGTGCTATACAACTGTACATCCTGTGAGGACACTGGATTTTTTCAAGTACCAGGTAAACTCCAGGGATCCAACTGAAATACTTTAAAATCATGTGGACTGCTGCCACCTAGTGTTTCTCTACTCAAAAAACGTAGTAAAAATCTTTTGATGTTCCAGCAGCACTGACAAATCTTTCACACATGCATTTATATACTTAATCTAGGCTGTCCATACATTTTGATTAGTTAAAAGTTGTGTGTATACAGGTAAGAGCAGTGATAAAGAAGATGTTTAGAAAGATAGTGATCTGATCAATTTCTTCAGACATATTTGAACCCAAAGGCTATCTGCTTCTTCTATTTTAACAGCGTGATCATTAACATGTGGCTCAGATGTTTCCTGTTGTGTGGAGAGGGGCTCAGTGCTGAGGATAGGTTTTTGTAAGGCCTCTTGGTTCAGTCGTGTCACTGTGTTTCTCGCACAGTAATACACGGCTGTGTCTTCAGCTCTCAGGTTGTTCATTTGTAAGAAGAAGGTGCTGGAGGAGGTGTCCATGGAGGCAGTGAAACGTCCTTGGACTGAAGAGGCATAGTACTTTGTGTTGCTCTCATCATAGTAGAGTGCCAACCACTCCAGCCCCTTCCCAGGAGCCTGTCGGATCCAACCTTTCCTATAGCTGTCTATCTGGAATCCAGACACCTGGAAGGACGGTTTCAGAGACTCTCCTGGCTTCTTCGCCTCTGCAGAGGCAGGCTGAGTGAGTGTGATGCTGGACTGGGCTGTAACAGCTGTGGAAACAAACAGACATCAGATCAGATTCAACCATTGTGAACGAAGCTCATACAGCAAGCGACACAAATAAGGAGCAATTTTAACTGAAAGTCCCAGCAGAAGAAATCCCAGCATGCTGACATAATTCATGGTGTACTGGTGCTCACTGACTATGCTGAGGAGATGCAGCTTGACTGTCAGACAGTGAAAGGACTGTCTCTTATATACAGGAAGAAGTGAAGAATTTGCATGCAATGCAAACAAGTTTGAATATTTAATACTGCTCTTATTGTTAACTAGAGTGTTGAAATATTCTTCATTACATCTCATGTCTGTTTAATTTAACAGCATTGAAATAATCAGATGGGAGTTCTTTCAGCATTGATATTGCATTTCTTCTGTTCTCAATACCTTACAATTCAGCATGACCTTATGCAGTCCTTCATCAATCTGAGACTCATAATGACAAATTTGACTAATTTGTTGATTTCAAAGGAGAGGCAATCTGACCAAGAGCTCTAAAGGTACAGTATGAACATGACCATAATAATATTCATAAATTGATCAATATTCCTGCTGCCGTTTGGGCAGATGAAAAGGTGATATCATTCATAACTGATCATTTTTTAGAGCAGAGATCACCAGTTGTAAACTATGAGGTTTGTTTCAAGTAACAGCATTGACCATACATTTTAGATTCTCAAATTATGTTTTGCATTCCACAATCAGCAAAGATAGCTGACATGGAGCAATGCTGAAATGGACGAACCCTCTGATATGAATTAACAGAGGGCTAAGATCTCCGAGATTGTCATACATTTTAGAAACCAGCACCTGCTGTCAGCCACCTGCCAGAACCAACTAATGTGTGTAGCTATTTCTAGTGCTGGAGTTTTTTTTATGCTCACAGTTTGCAGACACACACAGACACAAACACGCACAACAACCTAGGCCACTTTTCCCTGAAACTAGCTAACCTAATGGTCAACCTAACTAACTAGTTAACCTAATGTCTTTGGACATGGGAAACTTGAGGAAACCCACACAAACTTGGACAGAACATTCAAAGTCCTCAGAGATTGTTTCCCAGCCTGGAATTGAACCCAGGGTGCCATCGACGTGAGGCAGCAGTGCTACCCAATGTGCCCCCATCGTCCCCTGTGGTCTTGCAGTGTGCACTAAAATAATAATAATAATAATTGCTTACACTTATATAGCACTTTTCTAGACAGTTCACTCAAAGCACTTTACAGGTAATGGGGATCCCCTTCACCACCAGTGTGCAGCCCCACCTGGATGATGCTCTAGTACTCTCACCACACACCAGCTTTCAGTGGGGAGGAGAACAGAGAGATGAAGCCAGTTCATACATTGGGGTTATTAGGAGGCCAGGACTGGGAAAAGCTAGGAGGAAACTTGGCCAGGACACTAGGGTAACACCCTTACTCTTTTCAAGGAACAACCTGACTTTTTAATGACTGCAGAGAGTCAGGGTCTTGGGTTTACGTCTCATCCAAAGGACGTATCCAGGAGGTACGATTGAAGCAAACAATCCGAAGCAAGAGGCGAGGTCGTGGTCAAAAAGAGTAAGGTAGGTCGACATACCAGTACTCTGGTGGCAAACAATGCGAGACAAGAGGCGAGGTCCAAAGTCGAAAGGCTAAAGGGCATTCCAGAATCCAGAATAATATAAGGTACAGAAAACGCCAGGTAGAGCTCTCACCGAATAGACTCAATACCGAGCAGAGAGAAGCAGGTTAGGATGATTTAAATAGTGCTGCCGCACGGTAGAGCGTGTGCTGATGGATTAACACGTGCTGTGGCGCTTGTTATTATTATTAAACCGCTGCTGGTACTGGTTAGTTCTTTTGTGAGATGATCTCCGCTGGTTGGTGGTCGTGACATGAACAGCAGCAGCAACAACAATAAGTTAACGTACATCTCAGGGAAAATGAAAACACATCAGTGTGAGGCAGTGGTAGGGTTAGAGTTCAGTAATCTGACAGCTTGTGGGAAGAAACTTTCTCAGAACCTGGACGTTCGTGCCTTTATGCTCCTATAACACTTACCAGAGGGAAGGGGGGAGAAAAATGAGAAACAAGAGTAATGAAGCCAGTTAATGACTACAGAGAGTTAGGACATTGGTTTTATTTCTCATTTGAAGGACGCCACCTTTTTACACTATAGTGTCTCCGTCACTATACTGGGGCATCAGGACCCATGTAGACAACAGGGTGAGCACACCCTGCTGGCCCCACTAACACCTCTTCCAGCAGCAGCCTTAGTTTTTCCCAGGAGTCTCTCATCCAGGTACTGACCAGGCTTACACCTACTGAGTTTCAGTGGGCAGCCAGGTGTGAGTTGCAGTGTGATATGGCTGTATTGAGCGTTTTGTTTTTATTTCTACCTTATGATACGTCTAAGATAATGCCTTGGACTGGGCTGCCAGTCTTTGTGGAGCCTGCCATGTTCTCCCCATGGGTTTTCTCTGGGAGCACCACTTTCCTGCTGACTTGGTCAACTCATGTCTCAACAGTGTCCCTGTGAGTGTGTGTGCACTGTAATGAACTGGCATCTCCCCCACAGCTCCCCCTGCTGGTCAATGTCATAACAAAAAACCCATTAGCAGTTTTCAGGTCCAGGTTTGTGTCTGTGTGTTTGTATTGGTCACAAAATAAGCTTTAGAAATGATTGGCTGTACCCAGTACAAATGTCCAGCCTCATCAAGGTGACACTGTGACAGCCTTTCTGCACCAGCAGCCCGACTTGCACATAAGGGAGAAGAGTCAGAATCTGCTTCACCCATTAAATCAAAGTGGAATTTGAGGCTGGTTGGACTGTACATCCCTACTCGTATGAACAGTGTCCTGACCATCAGACAGTCAGAACCTGGGTTAGAGTAAAACTTATGTTATGCGTTACTGCATTTCATATATGATATATATAATACCATTGTTAAAAACTACACAGATTCTCAGTGTTTCATCTAGAAATTCCCTGTACATTTATTGTCTCTTCTGCCCTCAGGAGGATACAGCAGGAAGAACAGTGAAACTAAAATTAAGCAACAATCTCTTTCAAGCTCAATAACTCCCTTGACTGAATTCAGATTCATTCTAGTTCTTAGTGTGGAGACCCTGCCAGTGGAGAGATGTGTACAGTAACACCTCCATTAAAAACACACACATCCCGTGTTAATAAGACACTATGAACCACTGATTGCCTAACAGGTGTTTTATATCTGAGGGTCTTATTTTCTCAGGTTTCCTGTACAGTAAATCCCTTCCCTGATGGGATTATTTTTATTGCAACTCAGTGGTTAAAGCAGGAATGCACGGTGCTTTCTGTTGAGTTTTATTATTCCTCTTTCTAACGTCCCCTTTCAGTTTGTGCACTCAAGGGTTTTTGTCAGGGCTCTGGCTTCACTTCTCTCACTGTGAGTCTCTAGCGCAGTAATACACAGCAGTGTCTTCAGTCTTCAGTTGGTTCATCTGTAGGTTCAGTGTGCTTTTGGGATTGTCTCTGGAGATGGTGAATCTTCCCTGGACAGACTGGGCATAGTTTTTAGTGGTGCCTGCCCAATAGCTGATGCGTGCAACCCACTCCAAGCCCTTTCCAGGAGCCTGACGAATCCAGTGCATGTAATAGTCGCCAAAGGTAAATCCCGAGGTTTTACAAGACAGCATATGAGATTCTCCCGGTTTTTTAACTGCTGGCTCAGACTCGGTCAATAGGATTTGTGATCGAACACCTACAAGGAGAAAATAAAGTCGTTAAAGTTCCTAAGCTCTTTCGTACATTGAGGCCAGTTGTTATAATTTGCTTGATCATTTGTTATTATCGCATTAAAAGAAAAGACTCACATGTTAAACAGGCCACTGCAGTTGAAAGAAGGAGTAAGATCTTCATTGCAACTTAGCTTGCTGTTCCTCAGTTAAAGGGGAAAAGCTAGAATTAATTCTGAGTTGATCAAGTTAAATATGTCTTGACTCACCAGCAATTTGCATGTGTGTGTCAAAGGGGTGGGATAGTTTTGACTTGGTGCTGCTATTTAGGGGTTGAAAAAATAGTTATATTCCTTTGTGTTTAGATAAGCTAGTCCTGCCTGAACTCCGGGAACCACAAGCAGCTGGTTAAAGAAACCGCATAAGTATTTAATACATGACATGATTTGATTAGTGGATCTGCCTTGATATATTAAATATCTTAATTTATATTACTGCATTTGAAAAATAATATTTCAGACATGTAGACATATGTACATTCATATTTCTTTTTTTGAATATTTTAAGTTTTTGAATATTTAAAAAAATGTCAAACGGAATATTCTTAGTCATTGAATTTCATATTGTGTTCCATGTACTGGGTTCATTGATTTCAGTGTTTGGCTGTTTATGAAATGGCTGTTTGGCTGGTTTATCAAATTCTTTTAATTGCTTTTATTCATATTTGTATAGGTTATGGTTCCTTTGACTTTTTGAACTTTTGATTAGCCTTATTACATGCCTCCCTCTTTCAGATATCAATGTGTTGAAAGGAAAGTGCTGTGTCTCTGTGTGTCTGCACTGTAGTGTCTCTTTCCACATGGCCCTGATGGACCCAAAGCAAGGTTGTGAAAGGTGAGGGGGACCGCCTAGAGTGTAAAACACTTGGTTGCTGCACTGTGGGTGTTGTGTTCAAAAAGCTATTGAGTCATGAAGAAGACCCCACTATCCCAGTGTATTGCATGTCTAATGGTCCCATATTGAATATTGAAATATTGAAAAAATCATAAAAAACTAAGAGGTTTCACATCCCAAAGCAAGGCTTGAAAAGGTCAGAGGACCTGCTTAGTGTGTAAAATGCTTACTTGCAGCATTGTGGGTGCTGTGGTTTAAATGCTAATGGCTTTTGAACAGCATCCCCCTATCCCAGTGCATAGTGCCACGTTAAATAAAAGCATGAGAAAAAAAAGATTCAGAATGCAAATCTGTCAGCCTTCTGTGTAAAAAATCAGTTTGAACATCATGGGTGCTGTTTTTAATAAGCTGCTGAGTAAAGAATATGAATTTTCCTGCTATCAGCAGTATTGTGTATATAGTTGACCCTTATCTGAATGAAAACAGGACATAAAGAAAGAGTTTCAGAAATCAGACAAAGCTTTATTCCCGTGCTTACAGTCTGGGTAATTGGAGACTGCACTGTTGTGCTTCCTGTGGTGATATACGGGTTTTTCGCACAAAGCCGTATTGAGCAGTATTTCTCGTGTTGTGAACGTGTGTACACAGCGGTCCCCCCGGGTTCCAGTTAGTGCGTAATTATGCATTGATAAGTTTACAAAAAGAGACTTAGCTCACTGATAGTTCTATGTACAGGCTGTGAAACTTTTCACAAGGCGAGCTCTTTAAAATGCGTTTGGGTTGAAGGCTTTCTGTGTTTCCCTTGCAAAGATATGGACATGAAAATATTTGTGTGTGGTCAAAAAAATGTAGGAAAAATGACAAAATGAATGGTGGGAAAACATTCAAAATGTACTTTTTACACAAAGCAAGTGTTTTCGTAACCCTAATAGGTTTCGTGAAAACGTTGCAGACATGCCAAAATCTTTTCAAACTCCAAGCTAACTTTACCGCGGTCAGTGTCCTGGGATCTGTAATGACTAAGAGTCATGACCTGGGTTAGAGTAACACTCAGGTTACACGTTTACTGCATGACTTGACTTGGGCCAAAAATCCAATCCTGAAATTAACAATTCTGTAAGTAGTGTGTAAATGCTGAAAGTTTACTTATCAAATCCACAACAATACAGCGTGCAGCAGTAGTTGCTGGCAATGAAATGTCTTTTCTGCGAGCTCACCAGGGCTAAAAATCACAAAATTCAAGTTACAAAATAAGGTTACATAATAGATAATAGTGCAATAGAAATGGAATAAAATAAACTCAGAGCTCAATAGAAATAGAGCTGCGATGTGTCCAGGCTGTATGCAATACATTATGTCCAAGTAGTGCAGTATGCCGAATACAATTAAATGTATGCAAACAATGGTCTTGTAATACGGGAAGTTACTAATCCTAACTTTTTTAAAATATGTGGCTCGAAACACGAAGGACCCTATGAGAAACTGATGACTTTAGCGTTTTCAGTGGAGATCTGGTTCATCGGTATTGCATACAGTAGGTGAGGAGGCTAATAAGGGGGAAAATACAAACAGCTGAGCAAGAATTGAGACCAGAAAGTGGCACAACATGGTTACCAAATATACATATACAGTATAGTAGGAATAGAAGGACAAGACACTCATAAAACAATATTGATTGTTTCACTGGTGTCTATGGATATTTTAGCATTATATGATGGAATAATCTAGAAATGTGTAGATTAGCACCAGAGATCTGACAATACATAATTAGACACTTTTCTATATGAAAGCAATTGCCAAGTACAAAAATGTTCTTTTAACCGCAACAGGACTGAAGTCTTGCTTCTGGGCTCCTCCCATTAACTGTGGAGGACACTGCACCTACCGCTCATATTAGATCCAGGCAACTAGATGTGCAAATGTTATAAAATTATCCTTCTTCCTCCTCAAATAGAGGACCATCACCTACTACCCCTAACAGTAGCTAAAAAGTTGGTAACCATTTTCATCCTCTTTGAAATTGAGGACTACAACTCCTGGCTAACCAGGGTGCCTACATTCACAGTGAACAAAACTGGGTATGTGTAGAACTCAGCAGCCAGTATCAGGACCAGGGCTTGTGGAAGTGATCCAAACATTCTTTAGAAGGGTTTTTATGGAACTAGTTCTGTGTATGCTATTTTATTGTCCTACTCTATTGCAAACCCCTCCCCAAGTTCTGTTGCCTCCTTTGCTTGGTTTTTACTACTGTGAAGTGACTTGAGAAGCCACTTTTAAAGGTTCCATCTGAAGTTCATTAGAACATAGTGTCCTGCACTTATTTGAAACTGCCATCATGAGGAGTACGGGTAGTGCTGGTCAAATTTCCAGAAAGTCCCACAACCCTCCCACTGGAGGGTTTCAAAAACGAAAATACCAACGCCACAAAACTGCTACTGTCACTATTTTGGGGTAGCAAAGCCCATAAATATATTCTTAAATATTAGGGGTTTGAGTATCTTTCACTCAACCGAGAGTGAATCTTTAACTAGACCAATTCCAAATGGCAACGAAATTTCTGAACAGGGAAGCTTTTCATGCTTAATAATAGTACAACTGCACCCATGTATACAGCAGCATATTTTAAATGCCCTAGGTATAAAAACTGCTCCAGGTGCAGGAATGAGATCTGGATGGAGAGAGGCAGCACCATTTGAAAAGGTTACACTGCCTAAAACCCACTCAATGGAGTAGAGCTTCAAACATTCTCTAACGCAACTGGTCTAAAACCTCAGCTGATGTGAAGCTTGAGAAAGTAATGCTACATACAGTATATAAAACAAAATTGCAAAACCTATTACCCAAGTGAATTATAACCCCCCCCACAACAACTTCCAAGTCAGGTTGACACTTCATGATGGAAGCAGACTGGCAGAGACCATGGCAGTAACCTCAGTTGACCAACAGAGACCCAGTCCTGCAGGAACTACAATTCAGTGGCAAAGGACACCATTAGACCCTTACAGGTTAGCAACATGACCATGGATAATTGCACCCATTTTACTTGCCCAAGAGCCCAACCATCCCCCTCTCTAGTTAGGGCACACAGAACACTGGGTCACTTTCAACATCTTTATTAGGACCAACTTCCTCCAACAGAACCAGCTCTTCAGACACATGTTGCTGGTCCCTGAAGCAGCAGACAAGAACCTGAAAAAAAAATGGTTGAAGCCCCATTAAGTGCAGGAAAAAGACAGGATTTTCTGGAGTACAATGGGAGAGAAATTACAGAAAGGAATCAGGCCTTGGAAGCCCTGAAAACAAAAAAATACCTCCATGCAAAGGGGTCCCATAGCAATTTAGTGACACTCATACCCCACCAACCTACCCCTCAGTCCCTAGGGCCCTCATCCTTTCCTGGGCAGGGGGTCCTGACACAGCGCCTGTCAGCATCTGGGTTCTCCAGCACTGGGATTTCTGCAAGAGAAGATCAGATAGTGGGCTCCCGAGGTAAAGATACTATTGCAAAGCATCAGATGTGTATGGACAGAAGGAACACACGGAGAAGAGCTTAAATAGAGACTCACTGCGGCCATCAAAGCAGCCCTCCACACACTGCCGCTCAGACGGTAGGCACAGCTCTGTGGAGCACATGAAGTAGATCTGGAAGAGGGATTACATGCCAAGTTGTCATGGTTGTTTTACAGGGATCTATAGAGTCTGCAACCACAAAAAGCCTCACCTCCTCATTGATGTAGGAGTAGGAGGTGCTGTCCAGGAACTGGAAGGTCTGGATGTGGAAGCGGCGGTGGTGCTTGGGCAGAGGCAGCTTGGAGTGGATGTGCAGGGTGGACGTGTGGCCGTAGTCCAGAGGGTTGGGGCAGCTGCAGAGAGAGGCACCATGATCAATACCCTGCCTGCAACCCACTGACCAGCCCAGGGTTAGAGCTGCACACGCAGTAGCCCCTCACCCATCATAGAGCAGCACCCAGACAGCCTGGCCAGAGCGGGGGTAGGCAACGCAGTAGTGCACCAGCAGCACCAGGTTGGGGTCTGGAGCATTCAGCAGTCGCACCTCCAGGTAGACTGGGTTCCCCAGCAGGAGCCGGAGAGGCCGGTGGTACTGAGGGTAGAACCTGGAGTAGCTCTCGTCTAGAGGAAGATGGAGAAGGTATGGGTAGAGCTGTATACTGTGGCCAGATCATAAAGCCACGGCATTGTGGAGTCTAGTATAGCCAGTCATTTCTCTTACCCCCCTCAAGCCATGTCGCATTGAATACTCCCCTCGTGAGGAGCCATTTGATAATCAACCGCTCACCTGTGGCGATCCGGAGCTGCACCCCAAACACTCCCTGGGACAGGACAGCAGAAGGCAGGTAGGGGCTCTTCACCAGGTAGCCTGTGCTGGCCAGGTTCCCCTCAGCATAGCGGCACTCCACCAACAGCCTGCAGAGCAGGAGGCAAGCCATATTCCTCCATGTGGTAAGCTGGCCAGCACAATAGATCTAGATCAAAATCCTGCTCACCTGAAGGGGCTGTCCCTGGTAATGACTCCATAGCTCTGCATATTGCGTCTTGCCCGTGTCTCCACCTCAGCCAAGTAGATGGTGGTCTGTCCTACCACCTGAGCAGAGAGCAAGGTCAGTAACCAAAAACTGCCTCTTGAGCAGGTTCCTTCTACTTCTAATAAAGCAATTCTATACTCCTATATAAATGACTGGGAGAACTGATTTTAAAGGGATCAGTGTACTCACAAAAGCATGGGTCCCACAGCCAGTGACAGGGAATTTGAAGATGGCAAACTCCGAGGTACAGATGACAGGGGTGCAGGATGCGTTGCCAGCAATCACCAGGCTGGCAGGATCCACAGGGGGTACAGAGATGGTCCGAGGGACAGCAAAGACAAAGTGCTTGTCAGCAGTGCACTCTGGGGAGAGAGGAACATGTCAGGATCTTCATTATGCTGGTCAGGAAGGTGCCTGGGACTGGATCAGTAAGGAGAGGTCTACCCTCCAGTGGATAGTAGCAAGAGGATGTTCCTGGGTCCACACAGCATCCCTTGGCCAGGCAGTGGGCTGGAGAAATCCTCCCTGGACCACAGGGCACCCGATGGCTCCTGGGTAGTTGACATCCTGGAGAGACCAGATTGGATCCATCAACACAGTTATGTAGCCAGTTACCAGCTCTCCAACCTATACACTCACCCTCCCTTGGTTTGTAGGGGCGATAGGGACAGGACACCACAATCTCCCCTCTTGGGCCAACATTGGGAATGTACACCACCTTCACAGTGTAGTGAAGATCCTGCAAGAAGAAAAAAAAGGGATAAGACAGTTGTGCTGGTGACATCTGCAGATAGCCAACCCCACTTCCAGATCTGAAAGTACCCAGGAACTACCACCAGAAGGGCTATTCTGTAGAACAGTGGAAGTCATGTTTACAGCCCACACCCTGAAGGTGAATGAGCTGCAGTGTTAATTCCCCCCTCCCCATCCTATTTTAAGGACTAAATACCCACAAAAATATTCCACAATGAGCATCTTGGAGTGAATCCACACTCATCTGACAGGTTATTCCACCCAAAACTCCTTCTGAAATGTCTTGGCACATCAAGTTCACCGTTCACACCTCATGTCATGAATTCTTATGGTTTCTTAATTAAGTGGTACCTAGATAGGCGTGTACACTGGAGACATTTCACGCTGTATTGCTGTGCATTAAGAACTAGAGCACCTTGGTCTTTTTACAAGATGAAAAGGCACAGAAGGAAGCAATGCTCGTGGCACTCCATGCTTTCAGCAGGAAGGAAGCAATCTGGAGCCTGGCAGTATTTTATATAGGACAAGCCAAGCAGGAAAGGCTCCTGTAAGATACTGAAGTGCTTGTCGAGTCACAGCATGCAGAGACTTGTATTAAAACATCCATTTTATGCACTGTAGCTAGTCTACAAGTTAAACCAGAAGACTAAGCAAGAATAAACAGTTTTACAGTTCAAGTATTACTCTTTTGTCTTGACCGGAGATCAGTGCAAGAAGCTCCGCTTAAAGTGAATATTGGTCGAACATGCCACACGTGCTGCATTTCAGCTTGGTAATGGGACCATCAAAAAAGCAGTTTTTGTTCATCTTGAAGTGATTAACCAAGTTGATAATATGCTCAGAGAAGTGGAGTGCACACAGCATGAAATAACCATTAGAAAAGAGGTCAACATACTTGTGTGGCTGGGTGTGAAGCTATGCGAGAAATAGGATCACGGCACCAACATTTTACAGAGCATGCTGGCATTCACCCATTTAAGAAAAAGAGCTGCGACACCTGAAGCTCAGCCCTGACACCATTAAGAGCACAAAGTCATTAACACCTAAACTATGGTGGTGTCAAAAGGGCTAGTTATTCATCAGAAAAACTAGCCCAGTGAGGTAAAGAATGCAGATGTTACCTGCCCACTTTTAATAGGTTTAAGCAACTCAAGCAGTCATTCTACTACAGTTATTAGCAAACTCTGGATTGCCAGGAGCCTCAAATTTCTAATGGAATGAAACTTGACAAAATTCCATACATGTGTCACAAAATAGATTAGGAAGATATCTGAAGCAAAGGGTTCATACGTCTTGCATTTGATCTGCCCTTTCTGGGGATTACACAAAGGCTTGTGCTTTTTAACAGCTACACAAGTTAAGCTGCTTGACTAGAATGACTAAAACTAGCCTTACTTTTAGTCATCTAAGAAGATGAGTGCACATTGAGCTCAACAGTCACTTTCTAGTTACCCTCTAAATTTAGTCCGACTCTTGGGGACTTGATAGGCCAAATTAACCCTGGTCATCTGAACCAACTTCTAGACCAATACCCATTCGTTTAGACAAGGTCTTCCTTTCAGGCATATGGTGGAATTGGAAATGGAAGGCATGTTCATTGCTCATAGTACAGGCCAGTGTATATAATACTCAGGAAACAAAGCTCAAGCCCAGCCTCACCACAAGCCGGACATGGCAGCCAGTGTACAGGATGGTCAGGGTGTTCAGGTGCCGCCCTGCAGTCACAGAGTATCCACAGGATGGAGTGTCCAGCACAGACACCAGGCTGCCAGAAGAACCTGTACAGGGTACACAAGAAACCAAGTTTCTTCTTGTACCTGCAATATGAAATCCTGTCAATCAGTAATGGATACCATGTATGCATTATGGCATATTGGATAGAGGCAACTATTATTTTAAGGTGCATCTTGCGTCATAGGGAATCCCCCCCCAACAGCAATCATCACAGTGTAATGCTGCAACCCATAATGTCAAGGCACATTTAGGGGGTACTGGAACTGTTCAAAATGCCATGTAAGCCCCCTGTTCCATTAGTGGCCAACAAGCAGCAGCAGTCTTGCTAGGCAACAGCCTTCTGCCTTACCAGGGACCAGCAGTAAAACTCCTTCCCCAGTCACTCACTCTGAACCTTGATCTCCTCCAGGGGGCCAGCAGGCAGGGTCACAGTCATGCACACCTCACTGCAGGAGATGGTCAGGCCTCTGGGAGGTGGGGGTGGAGGGGCAACTGGAACATGGCAGGACACCGTGCCAGTCACCCATTTCCTCTGCTGTTTGTCATAGTATCTCACGGTCAGGGAGTAGTGTTGCCGCTGGTTCTTCCTCTGTGGTGGGGAACAGGGTTGCAGGTTAAAAGCACTGATGTAGAGCCATTTGGAGCAACTAGGGCACTATTGCTCTCGCACAAGCTCCCAGGGAGTCCAAACCCAGAACTTCCCCTTACCCAGGTCCTGATGTAACACCCTTTGTAGGAAGCCACCAGCACCAGCCAGCTCCTGGTGGTCCACACCTTGTGCCCACAGTGCTTTGGGAGACTGGTGACCAAGAGAGGAGCCATTTTGCCTGGGAGAAGGTGGAGTGTTAGAGGCTTACAGGTAAGTGGGCTTTCACAGCAGCTCTGTACAGCACCAGAAAGCAAGAAAAAAAAAAAAGAAAGAGGTCTTCCCCTTTCTAGGGACATCTACTGCATCATGCCCCTAATTCTGGTCCTCCACACTTGCCTGCTCTTCTCTCAATTTAATTGACCAAAGGGTACTGAACTGGAATACATGCAGGTTCTCTTTGGTTACAATAGAAACTGGAGGCTTGGCACAATAGTCCACACTCTGCATCTTCATTTAAACCCCCCCCCCCCCCAACAACAACTCAAATAAGCATTGTGCTCTGCGAGGTAAGAACATCCCCCCTGTGGTTTCAAGCATCTCATGCAGAGACATACCCATTTAGGGAGATACAATCCATAGAGCAAAAAAGCACATTCATTTGGAGACACTGTAGACTTCATAGAATTAGGAAAGTCACAGAAGTCTTTACCCCATACACTGTATGGAACAAGATCTCCCTATCCATTCCCATGAAATGGTGCAATGTTCAAAGACGAGCAGAGCATTCTGGGGGTGCATTTACCCACTGAGGTACAGGGACAATTGTTTAGAGAGGCTGTCCTGCTACATTGGGGGATACCACTGCAGCACAATCCTTTGGTTTACAGCTCAGATGGCACATGAACGGGTTTTGATCTCCTGAACAGAGGGTGGCACAACCTGTCCATGTATAGGGCTAGTGCAGGTACATGCAGGGTAGAACCTCACCCTTCAGCAGGTAGACTCGGCTGAACCTCCTCACAGAGAACTTGAGCATCATGCTGCTCTTGCCACAGGACAGCAGGGGGCGGCTGTGGGATTGCTGCTGCTCAGGGTCACCCTGAGACTCTGGGAGGAAAGAGAGGAAATGTTACTGGGCACAAAACCTTCAAGTTGGTAGCTGCATCAGCAAAGGAACAAGTAAAGGTTTATTCCATGCTGAAGAGAAAAGAAAAACAGTTCCAGCTGTGGAGCCATCTTCAGGTGAAGGCTCCACAGCCAAAATTGTTCTCTTCAGTACAGAAAGTAGATTTACTTGTTCCCCGTGAAGATCTGTAAGAATGCACTTCACTCTAGATGAAAGTTACTTCAGAAGGAATTTCTGCTGTAACCTACTGAAAGGAAAGAAGAAGCAGCCCTATGCAAAGCACGCATGCAGATAGGAATGGTCATGACCATTCCTATGCACCCAAAATTCCTTTTAGAGGAAATACAGCAGAGCTACTTTACTACCATGCAGTTGTATTCAGTCCACAGACTTGCAGAAACTCCCTACCAGGGTCAGAGGAGGGAGGATCTGCTTCAGAGGGACCAGTTGTCACTGCTGCCACATCTCTCTGCACATCAGCACCAGAGTCCTTATCCAGGTCTTCCCCCTCAGCATCAGAGTCCATTTCCATCAAGTCCTGCTCTTCCCCATTTAGTACCCCTCTCATCTCTCCAGCAGAATAACTATCATATCCATCTGGTGGGGTCTCCCGGAATACAGGACTACCCACATTGGGCTCAAAACCATCATACTCTTCCTCTTCACCAAAAACAGCACCTGGACCCTTGAGCTGGGCTTGGGCCACTGCAACACAGAGCCATGCTAACAATCCAGGCAAAAGGAAATCCATCACAACCACTCGTCTCCCCATTTTTTCATACAAAAACACTTCAAGAGCAGGAATAGCTATCGCTCTTGCCGCTGGGGTTTATATACACGCACAGTGAGGCGCGGGCTGTCCTGTGGGCCAATCAGGAGCAGGTAAGGAAGTCCAGAACATTTCCACGCGCTGAGGTTTCGGACGCGGTGTTGAGAGTGAAATCACGTGACACAGCTTGACTGCCCGGATACGCTGCGTGATCAGCTTGTTCTTGTATCATCAGTCTAAACTGAGACAATAAAAATAGAACTTGTAAACAATCGTATTACATCGTGATGAAATGCCGTTGATCGAATTGCACAATGATTCTTCATGATATTAACATTATAGCTGTAATGCAGATCGCGGTAACTTTCACTGTGTTCGAAGATCCCGCTGTGTTGATGACCTGAGCAAATTGAAACGCCAGAAAACACCTCCGTACTACAATACATTCTCACGAGCTGATATTAGGCAGGAAGTTTGAAAGCGAAGGCAGATGACAACAAGTGTTGTTCAAGGTGAGAAGTGTGTTCATAACGGGAACATTTAATAAGTTAATTTCCGTTCAATTGTATTCCTACTACGGACAGAGTTTATTTAAAATTGATATATCAATTCCACAACAATACAGCGTGCAGCAGTAGTTGCTGGCAATGAAATGTCTTTTCTGCGAGCTCACCGGGGCTAAAAATCACAAAATCCAAGTTACAAAATAAGGTTACATAATAGTAGATAATAGTGCAAACGAAATGGAATAAAATAAACTCAATATAAATAGAGCTGCGATGTGTCCAGGGTGTATGCAATACAGTATGTCCAAGTAGTGCAGTATGCCGAATACAATGAAATGTACGAAAACAGTGGTCTTGTGATACAGGAAGTTACTAATCCTAACTTTTAAAAAAATCTTTTAAACGGCCCTTGATTTGCATACTGATTTAAAAAGGACACAATGAGAAACCGATGACTTCTTTAGATTTTTTTAAAAGGACACAGTTACGAAGACGTGCTAGTTAAAGCCTCATTTTAAGAACATGCAGTCGCTTGCTAATGCTCGCCTTTTAAGGCTACATCCGCAACTCTTCTGATTTAGGGTATGATATTGGTGACAAATGTAATTTTCCTGTTCACACAAACGCACAGAGGATACTGGAATTAAGTGCAAAATACACCAACTCGGCAGACGGGGTTACTGGAGGTCAAAGTCCCCGTGCACGGTCACGTGATCACCCGAAAAACAAGGCGCTATATCTCGGTAAAAAGACATGAGCTGGGAATTTACTTTCAACGACACAGACGCAGCACTAACGAATGAGACCGGTTTGGTTTCCCGACACCAACGAGCCATTCGCACACGTGGGGCTGGCTGTTTGCCAGTACTCGTTGTAAAAAAAAAGGAGAGAGGGACAGATGTGAACACGGTTTTCCAAAGGATGAAAGTCGCCTTCATATATTCACATTTGCGACCCATTTCGCACTCTTCAGCGTAATGATATTTCCCCCCAAAGTGGTTTAAATCTCAAAAGGAAGAAGACATCTTAATGTCGTAATGTACAGTACTTGCAATCGTTTCACTGTGGAATTCTGTTTCTTCTCGTGAAAAATCTCCGTGCTCCGCCGACTTCTCTCTAGGACAGCCCGCCGTAACTTTAAGCGAGGGGCCTGAACCAAGTGCTGGAAGAGCGGGTGTCGTGACTTTTTTTGCATTTCAGCTCAAGTGAAAAAGGTCAAACCTACTCCTGTCTACATCCATGGGAATGGCGTGGAGATGGTGGACTCGTACAAGTACCTGGGAGTGCACATCGACGATAGACTGGAACGGTCTAAGAACATCGAAGCCATCTATAAGAAGGGACAGAGCCGACTTTACTTCTTGAGGAGGCTCAGGTCCTTCAATGTGTGTAGTAAGATGCTACATATGTTCTATCAGTCGGTGGTAGTGAGTGCCATTTTCTACGCAGTGGTGTGCTGGGGCTCTGGGATTAGAGCAGTGGATTCTAAAAGGCTGAACAAGCTCATCAGGAGAGCAAGCTCTGTCATTGGGTCTGACCTGGACCCCTTGGAGGTAGTGGCTGAGAGGAGAATGGTGTCCAAACTAGAGGCCATCATGGACAACATCTCCCATCCCCTCTATGACAGGCTTGCAGAAATGAAGAGCACGTTCAGCAATAGACTGATTCATCCACGGTGCGACAGGGAGCGCTACAGGAGGTCATTCTTGCCTTCTGCCATAAGACTGTACAACGCATCCACTGTGTGTCTGGGCAGAGGCAACATTGACAGTGACCTGTTTCTGGACTGAACGCATCTACTGCTACATCTGTTCTCTTTCTTTTTCTTTTCCCGATTACATCCGTTTTTTGTGCAATATATGCCAGGGACCTGTTCAATACATTTACATCTATATTTATATGTATATCTATATTTACATCTATATTTATATTCATATGTGTGATACGATTTTTCTGTGTACTGTTCTGTTCTAGTCTGTTCTTTGTGTGTCCGGACTGTGAGTAACTCTTGTATTGTATTGTATGTATTGTACTATTATTAGATAATTCGTTACACTGTGGCTGTGTTGTCTGTGTTAAGCTGCTGTTGCACTGCAAATTCCCTCAGGGGATCAATAAAGTATCTATCTAAAACATCTGCCTTCCTGGCGTCTTGCAACACGAGAACGGCGGTGAAGCACTTGCAGAGCACAAGTGGGAAAGCCTCTCTCTTACGCACGAGTCAGAGCACAAAAAGGGCTCGTCCGGGATTTGAACCCGGGACCTCTCGCACCCGAAGCGAGAATCATACCCCTAGACCAACGAGCCATTCGCAGAGGGGGCACTGGCTGTTTGCCAGTACTCGTTGTAAAAAAAAGGAGAGAGGGACAGATGTGAACGGTTTTCCAAAGGATGCTTGGGCTCACCAGGTTGTCTAAAGAGGGGTGTACCAACCCAGGTCGGAAACGGAGCAGGTGAAAGCCCCCGTGCTGATGCGTGCTGGGACAGCTCCTGTGAGCAGCAGCTGTCGTGCAGCCCGGGCAACAGAGTGGGACGCGGTCTTTTGCCACAACTTTGGAAGGAGGGAATCTTCATCTGTGTCCGGGGTGTTACAGTCAAGTTTGTTGCTTTTGTTTAGTCTCTATTATTTTCTTTCGTTTGCGTGGGTCGTCAGTTTTTCCTTTGTAGTTTTTTTCTTCTGCTCTGAACACTTTTATACATTGTCATTGAATTGTATGACATCCGCTCAAGTGTTGTCAAAGCAAGGATGGACGGGTAAAATGCCTGCCTTCCTGGCGTCCTGCAACACGAGAACGGAGGTGAAGTAGTTCGCTTTGCGTGGGCAGAGCACAAGTGGGAAAGCCTCTCTCTTACGCACGAGTCAGTGCACAAAACGGGCTCGTCCGGGATTTGAACCCGGGACCTCTCGCACCCAAAGCGAGAATCATACCCCTAGACCAACGAGCCATTCGCAGAGGGGGTGCTGGCTGTTTGCCAGTACTCGTTGTAAAAAAAAAGGAGAGAGGGACAGATGTGAACGGTTTTCCAAAGGATGAAAGTCGCCTTCATATATTCACATTTGCGACCCATTTCGCACTCTTCAGCGTAATGATATTTCCCCCAAAAGTGGTTTAAATCTCAAAAGGAAGAAGACAACTTAATGTCGTAATGTACAGTACTTGCAATCGTTTCACTGTGGAATTCTGTTTCTTCTCGTGAAAAATCTCCGTGCTCCGCCGACTTCTCTCTAGGACAGCCCGCCGTAACTTTAAGCGAGGGGCCTGAACCAAGTGCTGGAAGAGCGGGTGTCGTGACTTTTTTTGCATTTCAGCTCAAGTGATGTCAAAGCAAAGAAGAACGGATGTAATGCGTGCGTTCTAGAAAGTCTACGAGAGCAATACCGCCAGCTGGTGCTTTTTGGACGAGCTCGACAACAGGACAGGACGAAGCATTTTTCAGCAGTTTTTTCCGCATTTTTCGGGGCAGCCACCTGCCAGCCTGAGATCCTAGCATTTCAAACACCGAGCTGTCCCCTGGACTTTGCTCACAGCACACGAAGATGAGAAAAAGAGCGAGGCTGCTTTTCGTCGGGCGTGGTGGCGCACGCCTGTAATCCAAGCTGCCGGGAGGCTGAGACCGAGGGACCGCTTGCGCTCGGGAGTTCTGCACAGCAGTGGGCTGTGTTGATCGGGGGTCCGCAGCGTCTTCGGCACCAATATGGTGGTCCCGGGGGAGCTTGGGCTCACCAGGTTGTCTAAAGAGGGGTGTACCAACCCAGGTCGGAAACGGAGCAGGTGAAAGCCCCCGTGCTGATGCGTGCTGGGACA
Source organism: Lepisosteus oculatus (assembly GCF_040954835.1). Classification (NCBI taxonomy): domain Eukaryota; kingdom Metazoa; phylum Chordata; class Actinopteri; order Semionotiformes; family Lepisosteidae; genus Lepisosteus; species Lepisosteus oculatus. The sequence continues at coordinate 7,324,806 of NC_090699.1, read as the reverse complement.
GCTCCTGTGAGCAGCAGCTGTCGTGCAGCCCGGGCAACAGAGTGGGACGCGGTCTTTTGCCACAACTTTGGAAGGAGGGAATCTTCATCTGTGTCCGGGGTGTTACAGTCAAGTTTGTTGCTTTTGTTTAGTCCCTATTATTTTCTTTTGTTTGCGTGGGTCGTTAGTTTTTCCTTTGTAGTTTTTTTCTTCTGCTCTGAACCCTTTAATACATTGTCTTTGAATTGTATGACATCCGCTCAAGTGTTGTTAAAGCAAGGATGGACGGGTAAAATGCCTGCCTTCCTGGCGTCTTGCAACGCGAGAACGGCGGTGAAGCAGTTCGCTTTGCGTGGGCAGAGCACAAGTGGGAAAGCCTCTCTCTTACGCACGAGTCAGAGCACAAAACGGGCTCGTCTGGGATTTGAACCCGGGACCTCTCGCACCCAAAGCGAGAATCATACCCCTAGACCAACGAGCCATTCCCGGAGGGGGTGCTGGCTGTTTGCCAGTACTCGTTGTAAAAAAAAAGGAGAGAGGGACAGATGTGAACGGTTTTCCAAAGGATGGAAGTCGCCTTCATTTATTCACATTTGCGACCCATTTCGCACTCTTCAGCGTAATGATATTTCCCCCCAAAGTGGTTTAAATCTCAAAAGGAAGAAGACATCTTAATGTCGTAATGTACAGTACTTGCAATCGTTTCACTGTGGAATTCTGTTTCTTCTCGTGAAAAATCTCCGTGCTCCGCCGACTTCTCTCTAGGACAGCCCGCCGTAACTTTAAGCGAGGGGCCTGAACCAAGTGCTGGAAGAGCGGGTGTCGTGACTTTTTTTGCATTTCAGCTCAAGTGATGTCAAAGCAAAGAAGAACGGATGTAATGCCTAGTAACCCATGGCTTAAAAAGTTTATGGATTTCCCTAAATGTATTACTTCTGTCGTTTTTGCATCATCTGTTTGCTGAACTTGATCAGTGTGTCTGCTGCACAGTATTACACAGAGAGTCTTCTATCTTCAGGCTGCTCATCTGTAGACAAACTGTATTGTTGGGATAATCTCTGAGGATGGTGAATCTTCTTTCAACAGACTGGGCATAGCTTGTTCTTGTCACGCCCTCTGTAGCCAGAGGGCGCTCCTTCTCTGTCCTGTCCCTAGTTTCCAGTCTGCTGTCCTTCCTGTCCCTCTCTTTCCCTTGGGCTATATATTTCCGGGTCTTGCACTCTGCCAGGGCTCAGGATTGACGTTCGATGTCCTGAGACCCGCCTAGCACCAGGTCACCCCACGTCCGCTACCTGAGGGCATTGGTTTCTATACGGCACTCCTGAACTCTTTGCACTATTGAGCCCGGGCCTTTTTCCCGTTCCGCCGCTACGCATATGGGTCTTTTTCCGCTCTCCTGCTCCCCACGGTTAGTCCCTTTGGACGTCCGTGACAGTTCTATCACCACCATAATCAATGTAGGCCAATCATTCCAGACCTTTCTCAGGAGTCTGTTGGACCCAGATACAAGGATGGATGGTATTACCATCCTCATCTGGAGGAAAGACCTGACAAGACAGTATGAAAGACTCTCCTGGCTTCTTAACCTGAGGAACTGACTGGGTCATTAACATGTCAGAATGGACACCTGGAAACAGAAAACAAAGTCATAAAGTTACTGATTGTTGCTGGAGTGACACTCTATCTACTTTACTGCAGCTGCATTTCTCACACGTAATTAAAATACTCACTTATCAAACACAGGACTATCATGAGGAAAAGGCTTAATGTCTGCATTGTCACCTGTTAGCAATGACACAGAAAGAGAACTTCAGCGTGAACTGTCTCTCTTCCCTTGTGTGGCTGTTATGTCAGAGGGTTAGATATCAAGAGGAACAGGTAGATTGGCATAAACCTCTAGGAGAGGAGATTTAAAGATGCAGTGACCCCTGATGCTAATTTGAACTGTCTGTCTGGGCTCTATTTATAAAGTTTGTTTTTGCATGTTGGAAATTTAAAATTCTTAAAGAGATCACAGGTCGGTACATTTGACATATTTGAGTGCCTTCTAATTCACTCCCTACTGTTGTCCCCTATAAGATAAATTGAGAGGCGTGTGCACAAGTTGTGATTTGATAAAGAGGAATATTTATTTGATATCTTTGAATATCTGTAAAATGAGTAAATTGATCTTTAAATCATTAGCATAACACTTTGGAAAATACATTGCTTATGGAAGAATTTAGCATTTGAAGTAATTAATAACCAGTAATTGGAGTTTGCATGATCATATAATGTGTTACAATCAAACTACAGTATACCTCCAAATTCTCTCATAGAGCTTCCCAGTGGATAAGGGGTTAATGGATGAGATGTAGAGTATTTGTTAAAATGTATTTAACGTTAACCCATGATCACGTCACAAGATAGAGTTGATCTTGGATTTTTTAGGTCAGGCCCTAAATTGAAACAGCTTGTAAAGGAACCTTTTCAGATCCTAATGTGAACATTAAAACTTCCAGAGAATTTCTGATTTTTGGGGGCATCTATAAACATGTATTTGCTGTGCTGAGCCGATTGATATTGCTGGAGAAATATAAATTGTTGTCTTTGTACCATTAAATACGGCTCAAAATTCTGGCTCTTGTAAAACTGTTGCATGTTATTGGTGAAATGTATAATGTAAATAAGGGCAAAATTGTAGTAATAATCTAGTTCTTGATATTGCAGGAGAAATATAGATTTATATGTGGTTCTTAGAGTATGTGACGTCTTGTAACTACTGCGTATTCGTAAACAGTGACAGTTATTGTACAGGCAGTGAAGGGAACTTCCTCACTGTGGTCCTCGGGCACAGTAATACACAGCTGTGTCGTCAGACTGCAGGCTGTTCATCTGCAGGTAGACTGAGCTGCCAGACTTGGAGATTGTGAACCGGCCCTTGATGGAGTCTGCGTATCTTGTGTTAGCATTGTAGTAAATGAGTGCCAGCCACTCCAGTCCCTTTCCAGAGGGCTGACGAATCCAGCCCGTTGCATAGCTGCTATCCGTCAGGGAATATCCACTGACTGCACAGGACAGCCGCAGGCTCTGTCCTGGCTTTCCGATCTCCGAGCTGGACTGGGTCAAGACCACATCACAACTGGCATCTGCAAAACCAGGAAACACAAAACAATCTCTTACTAGACATCAGAGACACAATATATACAGCAGACTTAAACAAAGCCAACAGGAAACACTCACGTTGCACAAACATCAAGACCAGTAATACTCCTGCTGAGAGACTCATGTTTGTCTCAGGACTGTGACTGTGAACCCTGGACAGACAGTACAGGTTTCCTCAGGGATCCCCTGTTCATCTGTGTTTAATACGCCTCTGCCTCTCACTTTGCATGAGGGATTTGCATGAAGTTTGAGAAACAGGAAGCTCAGCTCTTTTCTCTTCCATAAAATCATTCAGAGCTATAGAGACATGATCTACGATGTCTCACTTTAATGTATAAGTTTGGATATGTGTACATGAATGGGTGGGTGTATATGTGTAAGATCTTTCTGCACAGAAATTTTATTACAGATTTTTTCTAACATCTGTTTTTTTAACAAGTTCTGTCAGTTGTTTTGCCAGTACCATATTCCTCATGTATACTACATTTATATTAGTATCGTCGGTCAATATCTGCACATTATCGGAATGGAGGACAATACTGAACCAGAGCACTGCAAGTCCAGATGAAACCTGGCTTTTCTGCAATTTGCAGAACCAATTTCCCTTTAGAAAGAACTTCTTCCCCACAGTGACAAGCGATATGTTTTTCAGATTGCTTTTCCACGTTTCATCATTTGAAAGAATCTCAATGTTTAATACCTGATAGAAAAGCATAATGAAATATTTTACACTGATTGCTTTACACAACACATCCTGTATGGTTTCTTATATAAATTCTTTTACACCTTAGAATGTTGCATCTTAAAAAACATAGATTTGTCTAAATATTTTATTTTATTGATATCTCTATTAACAATTTAATAAGTAAAAATACAAAACATATTTCTAGATGTCGCTGGAGAATGTTGATTACAGGGTCATCATGTGAAAATGTGTGAAGACATTACGCAATAGGATAGCCTATACATTTTTTTTCAGATTTTTTTTCAGAAATTCATATATATTCACATATAGTTTTGTTGTTTTTTCGTTGATTAACTCAAATACTCAAATAAGGAATCAGTTCTATTATAGCTGTTATAGACTCAGTAGCAACCGTTCAAAACTGACAGTAAATTCTCGAATTAGGAGTAATTATTGGTGTCACTAATGAATTTGAATCTCTACTTCCCATGTCATGGACTTTTCATGTTCCATATCCTAATTCAATTAAATACCTCATTATTTATTTTGTAGGGTGAACAATCCTCAGCTATCAAAGTTATTAAAAATCAGTGGAATCAATTGGAACCTGTAATGAAGTCCCAAATTCCTTTGGCCCTGTTCGTGACCTTAATTAGAAACCAACCTGCTGAAGACTGGGATAAGTTTGGCCTGCAACCATTTGAATACTTTGGGAGCACAGTTAAACATCAATTGCAAAGGTTGTATACGATGTTCACGGAGGATCAAAACTTTATTTGATGTGATTTTGGGACCCAAATATTTAAAGATCTCTATATGTGATGCTTTTATTATCATTATGAAAGAGAAATACTGAAATAGACAAACTGCATAGTCACCCTAGTATAATCACTTCATGTAGTTCCTTGAATTCAGTACAGTATGTGGTTTTTGGACAATCTGTTCACTGGACTTGATCACTGTGTCTGTAGCACAGTAATACACTGCAGAGTCTTCAGTCTTTAAGCTCCCCATCTGTAAGTACAGTGTACTTTTGGAATTGTCTCTGGAGATGGTGAATCGTCCCTGTACAGACTGAGCATACATTGTACTATCACCATCATAGTTGATGTAGGCCAACCATTCCAGTCCTTTCCCAGAAGGCTGTCGGATCCAGCTCAAAGTTTTATCGGTAATCGTATCTCCATCATCATCCTGCCCAGAGCCCTGACAGGACAGTGAGTCTCTCCTGGCTTTTTAACCTGAGGATCTGACTGGGTCAGAACAATGTCAGATCGGACACCTGGAAACAGAAAACAAAGTCAGACAGTTGCTGGTTGTTGCTGGAGTGGCTGTCTTTCTACTTGCGAGCAGATACTCACCTGACAAACACAACACTATCATGAGGAAAAAGCTCAATGTCTGCATTGTGACCTGTTAGCAATGCAAAGAAAGAGAACTTCGGTGTTAGCTGTCTTCCTTCTCTTGTGTGGCTCTTGTGTCAGAGGGTTAAATAACAAGAGGAACTGGTAGATTTGCATAAACATCTAGGACAAAATATTTATAGAAATATGCTGTATTGTTGTGTGTATTTGTGCACAGTTTATACAGCTGCTTCTGGTATGTCAGTAATTTAAATAGACAAAGAAGGTTCAGACTCTCTGAGGATCAGAGTGGTTTGTAAATGCTGTATATTGTTCATTGCATATGATGATTTTCTTACAGTGTTGATTTGATTCGATCCATTTCAGTTAGATTCAATTTGATTCAACTTGATTTGATTCAATTCAGTTCAACTCAACTCAAATACTATACTATAAAATAAAATACTTTATTCATTCCCAGGGTGGTAATGTAAGAAGGATTTATTGCATTTCTTTCAGTAAAAATATTTTGGATTCATTCATTCAATTTTAAATCATGAGTATATCACAAGGTTAAAGGTGTTGGTTATAAAACTTGGATTTTTAATTTGAGTCATTGACAAATATATAGGAGACACTGGATAAAATTATAAAAAGAAGTATTATCTATTATTATGTTTTTATAATGTGTTTAAAATTGCCATCCTCATCTGAACAGGACTTGAATTTCATGTGAAGGAAGTTAATAAGAATTTCTAATTTCTCTGTGTATCTGTGATTATGTATGTATTTGACAAAGATATACTACATTGTCTCACAGTACCCCCTACTGACTAATGTGCATTACTGCTTTCAACAAGCAGAGCAAAGCCTACAGTCACTGTAGCCAGGAATGCAGCAGTTCACACTCAGAGTACGCTTGCTTGTTTGGAAACATCTTTAAAAATCTAGTTTGAATGGAGAGAAGTGTATTGAAATTTGAACTTAATTGATAAAACTTTCACTTTAAATATTGCTAAATGAGAAAGACCCTCTAAGACAAATCAGAAAAAAAACAGTTAATATCTGCATACTGGCATATGTGATGTTCTTGGACACTAAAATGACTGTTTCAATGTCCCAAAGGGTAACATCTACATCTTCACATTCATTGTCAATGGGACAATCCTTCAAAACAAAATTTTGGAATCAGTTCAACTTAACACTGTTCAAATTCTACCTTAGAACACTGTAGTAATAGTTTTGGTACAAGCAGTATATCAACATCTTTTACTGCCTCTATAGCACAGTAATACACTGCAGTGTCTTCTGTCTTTTCTCTATAAATGCACTCTATCTTTGGAATTGTCTCTGGAGATGGTGATTAGTCCTAAGCACATGGGATATAATCTGTGCTTCCAACAGTATTACTGATGTCACCTAACCAGTCCAGTCCTAGGAATCTGTTGGATCAAGTTCACATAATAAACAGTATTGATATCTCCATCCTTGTCTTGTCCAGATCCCTGACAAGACAGTTTGACAGACTCTCCAGGCTTTTTAACCCAAAGACTGGACTGGGTCAGAACAATGTCAGACTGGACACCTGGAAAGAGACAAATCAGAGGTAATATCTTCAAGTAGGTAGCTGTGTCAGCATGCGTAGACTGCAAAGGAACAAGAAAAGGTTTATTCCTTGCTGGAAAGAGAAGCTCCTCCAGTCCTTGGGGCTCATCATTAGGGTAAGGATGTCACGAGGCCCACCAAGCACCAGGAAACCCTACGTCAGATCACAAATCAATCCTGCCCTGCTCTGTCTTGCCAGCACATAGCTTAACTCATCAGGGATGTCTGGCCAAAGGAATTTTTTAGTATAAACTTCTTTATTCACATTAGAAATTTCCAGAGTCAAACTGTAATTCCAAATGTTTCTTTGATGTTTAGTTCAGGATAGTAAATTCATATTAACTTGTGTCTGAGAATAAAAAAGGAACAGCTGTGGCAAGAAAAAACTAGCTTGACTTTTATAAAACTTAGCAGAAACTGCTATCCTTTCTACCATTTGTGAAAATTCTGACCTGTTAAATACATGCTTGCTATGAGTATTGCAGTCAGAAAAGCCATGTCGCTGGTTGAGACTGTGATCTGTAGAGACACTTAAGTCCAGTCAACACTCTCAGCTGTTTGTCCTCCAGTGCAGTGAGATAAATGAGGCAGGAAGCCCTCTGAGTTTGCATGGACTCCTCCTTATGGGATGGGCACTTTGACACACAGCTTAAATCACACACTAGGGAAGGAGACCTGTTTTCTTAAAGATCATTGAATCACTTTGTTTCTTTCATACCTGAGTGATAAACTTCAGTGATGTAGAGAGTGACAGTTACTTTGTCCTGGATATTTAATTTGTACAGGTCAGTCCAGTCACTTCTCCACTGACACCAATGAATAAACAACATCTCTCCTACAGTATTTCTACAAATCAGTCAATGAAAGGCCCTGCTGTTTTCATGATGGACAAAGCCAAGTTATGACTATTATAAATATTAATAAATATTTAGGTTTTGGTCTGTGTATGCATGGTTTCTTAAATACTTATTTTATTGTAGTACATGAAGTAATAACTTATTTTCAGTCATCAACTGAATTAAATTGTCTGTTTGGCTTGGGCAGGTTGATAGAGCAGTTGGCTTCGGTCTCCTGAGTTTGACAGTCAGTAAAGCCATAGCTGATCATGAAATCTGTATCCTCAGACATTTCCATGTGGCAGCTGCCCCCTGCTGGAGCACTTTGATTAATACAACAGTCAGTGGAGTTGAAGGGCCATTGTTGCTGGTTGATACCGTGGTCTGTAGAGACACTTCAGTCCAGAACTACTAGGACTGTGACATGCAATGACAATTAACCCTTCTGTTCTGTTGGGGTCCTGGAGACCCCAGACTGTCTTTAACAACTCAGAAAACATCCTTTTGAGTATACAAACGTTGTTTTATCAGCTTGATACTTCATGGCTTTTCCTAATTTTATGAGAACATGATTTTGACTTGATGACATGTTTCACAAGTCCTCTATGTAAAATTCTATATACGTTCTGTTTGGGGTCTCAGAGACCCCAGCTATAAAACATGATTAAATGCAGTGGAATTTTCATATGCTTTGATTCTCTAATTGGTGTTGAGGGTACAGTTGGTTCAATACAACCCCTCCCAAATAAATCTGTACACACACACACTGGCTCACGTGCACAGATAAATGTGCATGCACACAAACACAAATCTTTGCAAAACCCCCCCACCAGTAGCTCTGAAATGGTTTTAGACTACAATGAAACCAAAGGTGGGGTAGACAGCTTGTATCAAGTCATTGCCACACATAGCAGCCGGTGAGAGACTGCCCACCGGCCCTTGGTCATAGTTTTTAACATCATTGATGTTAGCACTTACAATGCTTTTGCCATTTGAAATGAAATCAACAATGATTGGTACAGTTGCAAACTGAACCGGAGGAGAGTGTTCTTGGAGCGGCTAGGTCATGCCCTGGTGAAGCCTCATATAGAGAGGAGGGAGCGCCTTCCCAGATCACGTCCAGCTGCATCCACTGTGAGGGAGATTCAAAATCAGCCCGAACCCCCCAGCACTCCAGCAGCAGCTAGGAAACGTGGCAGGTGCCAGGTCTGCACAGAAAGAAATGACTCCAAGACTTGCACAACGTGTACGAAATGTCACGAGTATATGTAGGGCACACACGCTGTAACGATGCATAGTTTAGGACCCTGTGCAGACGGTATAACCTGGAAGTGACTGGAAAAGGGCTACGGGGAAAACACAGTCAGGAATGGAAGGGATGACGAGCGGAGGACGGTGCCGACAGTGAATCCAAGTGCAAGGGGGAAACTCAGACAAACAAGTCCAGAAAGAAGTCCAATGTAGAATATCTGGAACGCAGACCAAAATCCAAAACCCGGGAATCCAGCCAAGACAGAGCAATTAAAAACAGGAACAGGGACTTGGAACAAGGAGATTAAAATGGAGAGACGAGGACAGGCGCTTCGAACCCCGGACGCAGCAGGGTCAGGATGCCGATTGGAGGCCTATGCTGTAGGGCGACTTGATGCTAGGCGGGCCTCCGGGCGTCCGTCTTCCAATGCAGTGCCCCGAGCTTCCGGAGCACCGGGTTTAAATAAAGAACAGAACAAGGGGCCAGGTGAATGCGATAATGAACTTAACACAAAAGGGTTGGAGCACCCTCTAGAGGAGGGATGACGATCGTGACACACACAAACCGACAGCACGTCTTGCTTGAAGTAGGGTCTTGCTTCATTTTTGCCTCCTCCCCTCCAGCCTTCGTGTCTTGCAGGGCGAGGGACTTTTTGGAAGCATCTTGTGACTGGGTTCCAGGGAAAAGGGGTCTGTGTCTGGCAGTCCTGTTGGCCTGGGGATGTGTATATATTGTACATTTGTACATAGTTAGTTTGCCTTAGCATCTTGTAGGGCTAGGGACCTTTTGGTAGAGTTTTATGCCTGGGTTCTAGGGAACAGTGGTTGGTGCCTGGCAGTCTTGTTGACCAGAGGGATGGTGGGGTGGGGGGTGGGGGGGTATTATATAATACAAATTTGTACATAGTTAGTTTGCCTGTTGGACAAGTCCTTAGACAGATCAGTTGTCTATTTGGATTTATTTAGTTGCCTTTTTTAACAGTGAGTTCTCTCTGGCATCAAATTGACCCCAAACATAAATAGCGTTACTGTTAGGAATCCCTGGTGGATAGATACGAGGATCCTGTGCAGACGCAGGAGTGAGTAGTTGACAAGGCAGGCGAACAATTCAATACGATAGGCGAGTACGTGGTCCAAAGGAAAAGGGTGTATCAGTAACCAGGAAGAACGATAGAAGCGAACAATCCGAAGCAAGAGGCAAGGTCGTGGTCGTGGTCGTGGTCGAAAGGGGTAAGTCGTCATCCGGAGGGGTAAATCGTAATCTGGAGAGAACACAGGAGGCAAACCGTCCGAGACAAGAGGTCCAAAGTCGTAAAGGCAGAAGGGGAGTCCAGAATCCAGAATAAACGAGGTGCGGGGGAAAAACACCAGGTAGAGCTCTCAAGGAGTAGACTCAATACCGAGCAACGGGAAGCAGGTGAGGATGGTATAAATAGCACGGCGTGCTGCACGGTAGAGTGTGTGCAGGTGGGTTAAATCATGCCGCGGTGTTTGTTAATAATAACCCGCTGCTGGTGCTGATTAGATCTTTGATTAGAATTGGTCTCTGCTGGCTGGCGGTTGTGACAGTTACTATCCTGGAAAACTTTTCTGTGATTTTTTCTTTTTGGCAAACAAATGAAATATATATTTGTTCATGTATGGCCCACATAACATATAAGCCATTAAATATTTCATTATTTGGTGTAATAATAATCTTTTCTGGTCATTTATAGACTTCATCACCTTTTTGAAATGTGCACGCCTACTTTGTGGCAAAAGGGTGGGTTAAGGCTTCAATCATTTTCTGTCTACTGGGTTTTAATTAGGTCAGAAGAAAGAAAAAATGTTTGAAGGGAAAAGGGAAAAATAATCGAAATTATTATTATTATTTTTACACATAGAGCACTGGGGGTCTCTGGGACCCCAAACAATGAGGAAGTAAAGGGAATCTCAACAAAACACGAGGGTTAGGAACAATACTTTAATTACATATATATTAGATAGGAACAAGTAATAGGTTTATTCCATGCTGAAAAAAAGAAGAAAGAGAACACAACGTTTCGGCCGTGGAGCCTTCTTCAGGTGAAGAAGAACACCTGAAGAAGGCTCCACGGCCGAAACGTTGTGTTCTCTTTCTTCTTTTTTTCAGCATGGAATAAACCTATTACTTGTTCTTTTCCAACCTACGCATGCTGACGCAGCTACCCACCTGAACTATATATTAGATAAGTGCTTTTTTGTGACACCAATAATGATTTTGCTTTAATATTTGTAAACTGTTTTCTAAGAAATGTAGTTTTCCTATCCTACTCTGTCAATCTTAAAGTTTAGCTTTAGAACTTCAAATGGTTGGAACAATTATATACAGTAAACATACCTTCTTCAAGATAGCAGTGGGAGATATGAAGAGCAGTGCAGTGCTGTTATCCTGTCTAGAGGTGGTGAATCTTCATTGGACAGGTTGTAGTATTTCAAAGGATTATTGACACTACAAATATGACCCAACCAGTCCAGTTCCTTGGAACTGAATGTGAGCCCTGAGACTGTAAATGTCATTATGAGGGATTCTCTAGGCTCTGTATTTGCAGGTTCAGGCTGGTCAACACAGTCGGGGACTGAACACCTCAATTCAGATAACTGGATTTTAATAATTTTCTTTCCTTATTCCAAAAAGCACAGGTCAAAGGTCACTATTCATCACCTCAAGGAAGATCCACTAATGAGTCATCTAGGGTTGGTACCAGTACTAAAACTGATAGCATCTGAGCCAATCACCAACCTGTAATGTAATACCTTAAAATCAAGAGTCAGGATTTAAACTTTTCTCCATGACAACAGACTGCAATGAGCAAAGGCTGTATCTCACCTGTTAAGTACACAGTTGTTATAAGGAGTCCAGCTAGAGTAGACATTGTTAATATACTGAGATTACAGTCTGTAATGTGACCGCAGCCCTGCTCTCTCTCTGTTGTCTTCCAGTGCAGTGGCATTAAATGAAGTAGGATGAGATGTGTTTGCATGGACTCCTCTTCATGGGCAAGACCTCTTCCACAGCACTTATAAAGATAATTGCTGTAGCTGGGGGAGTCTGCTAATGCAGTCAGAATTGGATCTTCTGAATTGAATCTTTAATCCAGTATTCAGTTTGACATCTCACACATTTTCTCTATCTTCTCCAGTCTATCACCTCTAAGTTACTATTGACCATACCACTTCGCCTTAGTCCCTGGCAAAAGTCCGTTTTTTTAAATGGCATTCATGATTGGTAAGAGCACTGTTGAAATGTCCAATGATTTTAAACTATAAACACTGGAAGATGATGTTTTGGAAGATCCTTACATTGATGGCCCTTTCCAGTTCACTTTGCCTCATGAAAAGATGCCCTGCTACAGTAAGAGCACACGACATCCAAGAGTCCTGTCTTTGCAGGATTTACATGGTGTCCATTCCAGCCATCAATTTCATTACTACTGGCTGCAAGCAGGACAATGCCAGAAGAACTGCAGCTCAGTGTTAGAGATTTAGACCATCTCCAAATGAGTACAGGCACTGACAGCAGTCAGCAGAGATCTTAGCCCACATTACACTGGAGTCAGCCCACGGTTCATCGACGATCCGCTGAGTTTGAGTTAGTAAATCTTGAGATATTATTAACTATTAGTAATTTCCATATCAAATGCTTAGCTCTGTGATCCTGGTCCTGGAAGGCCAGTGTGTTTTCAGTCCAGTTGAGTTTTTAATGATTTGAATTACCTTGTTACTGGATTAATTAGACCGATCGACAAACTTTTCATAGTTCTTCAGTTGCTGGTGCTTTAAAGATAATTGGTAAATCTACAGTAACACCATCCCACCAGAAACAGGACTACCTGGACCAGGTGTGTGGGTCTCACTCATACAAGCTGACAGTGATTCTACTCAATGCAGGGTACAAGTTCGCCCTCGTGTGGACAGTGCGCAGAACTGTTACCAAATGTTACGACCCCAAGTGTCTAGGGGAAAAGGGGTGTAACATTTAGGATAATTCTTTTGGAAGCAGGGGGGGTTTGGTGAGGGGCTAGGAAGCGTGATAAGGGTAAGGAACTAGAGTGGTGCCAAAGAAAAGAAAATAAACAAAATGGAGCTGGCTAGGACAGTGAGGGAAAGCTAATCTGACTACAAAAGAAAACCCAAAACACACGGTCTTCGGCGTCTTCAACACCCTAGCTAACCTGCACTGACTACCCAAAACCATACAAGACAAACGGCACTCACCCGTTCTAAACTAGTGTACTAATACAAAATCAACTAAGTGTGTAAGTGTACCCAACAACCTAAACTAACCTTAGATACAAAAGTTCACACAAAAACACAAGTGAACCAGGAAGACAAATAAGGGAAAACAAGAGTAATAAACAGGAGCAGGGTACAAAAGAACACAAAAGTTGAACATGTAACACTGGGGCAAGGTAATGACAAAACAAGGATGAGCACACAAACAAACGAAAGTACAAAGAAACTACTGTAAATCCAACAAAACAACAAAGCCGAAGCTATACGAAAATACACAAACACAAAGCAAAACAAACCAACAAACAAAGCCAAAGCAATAACCAGGAGCGAAGCAATAACCAAAACCAAACGGGAGCAAAGTCAAACAAAAGGCCTCTTCTTTCTGAAAGCCTCCATGTTAAATAGTGAATAAGATTTGTTCTGATTGGCTGAGAGCTAATTAATGATGACATCATATTGAAACAGTGGTGTGATGGTTGGCCAATGGGGAAGGGAGAACAATCAAGGGTCAGCAGTGTGGACATAACAGATAAAACACACAGAACACACACTGGGACGTAACACCAAACAATCATGAAAGTTTAGTAAGAGGACTTTGTGATACCTGTATTTATTTTACTTTGGCGTTGTTACTGAATGCAATGTTATGAATCTTAAAAGCTTTCAAAACGTTTGTAAATATTATGACTGTTAAAATTAATTTAAACATATCATCTCCCTAAATACAGACTAACAAAATGTTCTTTTGTGTACTTGTATTGTGTCATTTAATAAGTTGTGTTACATATTTTACAAGTAGTCCAGGTGGGTAGCTGTGTCAGCATGCGTAGGCTGCAAAGGAACAAGTAATAGGTTTATTCCAGGCCGTTTCGGCCATGGAGTTTTCTTTCTTCTCTTTTCAGCATATTTTACAGGTTTGTACTTTGTAACACAATTTCTGTGTATGTGACACAGATGTACCATACTTAATTTCTTAATTGTGTTGCAGGAAGAGAATTAACCTTCAGATTGTGGCAAGCAGAAATATTAATCTTATTCCTAGCAAAAGAAATACAATTTCTTCTATCTACTGATTATGGTTGGGATATCTGTTTCTGTGTTATAGAATATCCTTGTTTTATAGCTTAAATCTATTTAACTGTTGGTCATGACTGAGTGATTTCTGATTTCTGATTTGTGGGTTTTTGTCAGGGCTCAGGCTTCTCTTCTTTCACTGTGAGTGTCTAGCACAGTAATACACAGCAGTGTCTTCAGTCTTCAGTTGGTTCATCTGTAAGTACAGTGTGCTGCTGGAACTGTCTTCAGAGATAGTGAATCGGCCTTCAACAGACTGGGAATATCTGGTTGGAGTGCCATATGTACCAATGTAAGCCACCCACTCCAGCCCCCTGCCAGGAGCCTGTCTCACCCAGCTCATCTCATAGCTGCTGAATGAGAATCCTGACACTTTACAGGAGAGTCTGTGAGATTCTCCAGGCTTTTTGATTGCAGGTTCAGACTCAGTCAATGTTATTTGAGACTGGACACCTGTAAATCAGACACAAATTGAGGAATTGTTATTGTAAATCATTTAGAAAAAAGAAATAATAATAAAAGTAAAATATAATTAACACATTTTTAATGCACATTTTAATTCAGTAAACAAAAATAATTTTACACACAATGGAATATTAAAGACCCACCTGTTATAGCTCCTAAAAGGAATACTGATGAAAAAAACAAAATCATTGTAATATCTTCTGTTATATCAGAACAAGACTGAGCAAATTCACCAGTCAAAGCCGTCTCTCTGCTCAGGTCTCCTCACTGACAGAGAATAAGTGGAGTCTGAGCTTGGTGAGTTTGCATATGCTGGTGGGAGGGGCTGGTCTCTACACTTAAATAGTAGTAAACCAGGTCAAGCACAGTGGAGCAATCCTGACACTTCACCCAAAGTGCAGACTTCACCTCCCTCACAGTGTGTCTCTTGTGCAATGGCAGGTACACACTCCAGTTTGTGGTTTCTATGTTCTGGTCCATCGTCAATCCAATGTGTTTGCAATGTGCTTTCCTGGAGAAAAGCACGGGACTGTCCATCCTCCCCTCCAGTAATGGAGGTCCCAATGAGGACGAAGATGGGACATAGGGAGGGATGAGAATGGAATGGGTCAGCTAGAAGTGTACAATTTATATGTAAGTCACCAAAAGTGGGTGAGATTAGGCAGGCTGTACCCTTTAATAACCAAGTCTCAAAATGAATAAACACATTTAACAGATGTACTGCAGCTGTTCTGTGTATTTTCTCTCAAGTGCGGGTAAAACTCCAGGGTTCGTACAACGACACCTTAAAACCATGTGATCTGCTGCCACCTAGCGGTTCTCTGTTTAAAAACAGCAATAAAAACAACGTTGGTGTTCCAGCAGCACTGTAAATCATTTTGCACATAATTATAGTTCATCTAGGCTGTACATGCATTTTGATTAGTTTTGATTAGAATTCAGTGCTAAAGTAAAACAAATGCAGTAAGTTTGAAAATCTTCCGAAAGATAGCAATGATTTGATGAATTTCATTAGACATTTTTAACCCAAAGGATATCTGTTTGTTCTGTATTAACTGAACCACCTTTGACATGCGACTCAGATGTTTCCTGTTGCTTTCAGAGAGACTTTGTGTTGTGGGCTGGTTTTTGTTAGGCCCCTGAGCTCAGTCTTGTCACTGTGTTTCTCGCACAGTAATACACAGCTGTATCCTCAGCTTTTAGGTTGTTCATTTGTAAGAAGAAGGTGCTGGAGGAGGTGTCCATGGAGGCAGTGAAACGCCCTTGGACTGAAGAGGCATAGTACTTAGTGTTGCCTTCATAATGGTAGAGTGCCAACCACTCCAGCCCCTTCCCAGGAGTCTGATGGATCCAGCCTTTATAATAGTCACCAGTGGCAAAGCCAGACACCTGGCAGGACAGTTTCAGAGACTCTCCTGGCTTCTTCACCTCTGCAAAGGCAGGCTGGGTAACGCTGCACTCATATCACAGCAGATTGTTTGACGCTACATGTATGGTGTATCCTGCCTTGACGCTGCACTAGTATCACAGCAGATTGATTGGCGTTACATGTATGGTGTATCCTGCCTTGACGCTGCACTAGTATCACAGCAGATTGATTGGCGTTACATGTATGGTGTATCCTGCCTTGACGCTGCACTAGTATCACAGCAGATTGATTGACGTTACATGTATGGTGTATCCTGCCTTGACGCTGCACTAGTATCACAGCAGATTGATTGGCGTTACATGTATGGTGTATCCTGCCTTGACGCTGCACTAGTATCACAGCAGATTGATTGGCGTTACATGTATGGTGTATCCTGGCTTGACGCTGCACTAGTATCACAGCAGATTGATTGGCATTACATGTATGGTGTATCCTGCCTTGACGCTGCACTAGTATCACAGCAGATTGATTGGCGTTACATGTATGGTGTATCCTGCCTTGCGTCAGTTGCGTGCCAGGACGGGCTCCTCCATGACTCTGAGTTGTATAACATGGTCAGAAAATGGATGGAGAGAGTGGTATTTTCCTGTGCTTTTGCCGCCCCCTAGAGGATTCCAAGTTCATAGCAATAATGGCCACACTCCATGATGAAGTAGAAGTTGCTTCTGAGGGTGTCTTTTGTTCATAGTAGAATATGAGTCTCAGATTGATGCACATTTGGATTACTACAAGATCTGAACTTTCGCCAAAGTGATAGAATGTATTTTAAATAATCCTTTGGAATAGAAGGGCTGTTTCAAGGTTTAAATGCAATTAATATAGACCAGATATACAGTTTGAATGTATTTCCTTCAATTATCTCAATATATGGTAGTATCACAGTATGAATACTACTATATTATATACTAGAACAAATAGTGCTATACAACTGTACATCCTGTGAGGACACTGGATTTTTTCAAGTACCAGGTAAACTCCAGGGATCCAACTGAAATACTTTAAAATCATGTGGACTGCTGCCACCTAGTGTTTCTCTACTCAAAAAACGTAGTAAAAATCTTTTGATGTTCCAGCAGCACTGACAAATCTTTCACACATGCATTTATATACTTAATCTAGGCTGTCCATACATTTTGATTAGTTAAAAGTTGTGTGTATACAGGTAAGAGCAGTGATAAAGAAGATGTTTAGAAAGATAGTGATCTGATCAATTTCTTCAGACATATTTGAACCCAAAGGCTATCTGCTTCTTCTATTTTAACAGCGTGATCATTAACATGTGGCTCAGATGTTTCCTGTTGTGTGGAGAGGGGCTCAGTGCTGAGGATAGGTTTTTGTAAGGCCTCTTGGTTCAGTCGTGTCACTGTGTTTCTCGCACAGTAATACACGGCTGTGTCTTCAGCTCTCAGGTTGTTCATTTGTAAGAAGAAGGTGCTGGAGGAGGTGTCCATGGAGGCAGTGAAACGTCCTTGGACTGAAGAGGCATAGTACTTTGTGTTGCTCTCATCATAGTAGAGTGCCAACCACTCCAGCCCCTTCCCAGGAGCCTGTCGGATCCAACCTTTCCTATAGCTGTCTATCTGGAATCCAGACACCTGGAAGGACGGTTTCAGAGACTCTCCTGGCTTCTTCGCCTCTGCAGAGGCAGGCTGGGTCAGTGTGATGCTGGACTGGGCTGTAACAGCTGTGGAAACAAACAGACATCAGATCAGATTCAACCATTGTGAACGAAGCTCATACAGCAAGCGACACAAATAAGGAGCAATTTTAACTGAAAGTCCCAGCAGAAGAAATCCCAGCATGCTGACATAATTCATGGTGTACTGGTGCTCACTGACTATGCTGAGGAGATGCAGCTTGACTGTCAGACAGTGAAAGGACTGTCTCTTATATACAGGAAGAAGTGAAGAATTTGCATGCAATGCAAACAAGTTTGAATATTTAATACTGCTCTTATTGTTAACTAGAGTGTTGAAATATTCTTCATTAAATCTCATGTCTGTTTAATTTAACAGCATTGAAATAATCAGATGGGAGTTCTTTCAGCATTGATATTGCATTTCTTCTGTTCTCAATACCTTACAATTCAGCATGACCTTATGCAGTCCTTCATCAATCTGAGACTCATAATGACAAATTTGACTAATTTGTTGATTTCAAAGGAGAGGCAATCTGACCAAGAGCTCTAAAGGTACAGTATGAACATGACCATAATAATATTCATAAATTGATCAATATTCCTGCTGCCGTTTGGGCAGATGAAAAGGTGATATCATTCATAACTGATCATTTTTTAGAGCAGAGATCACCAGTTGTAAACTATGAGGTTTGTTTCAAGTAACAGCATTGACCATACATTTTAGATTCTCAAATTATGTTTTGCATTCCACAATCAGCAAAGATAGCTGACATGGAGCAATGCTGAAATGGACGAACCCTCTGATATGAATTAACAGAGGGCTAAGATCTCCGAGATTGTCATACATTTTAGAAACCAGCACCTGCTGTCAGCCACCTGCCAGAACCAACTAATGTGTGTAGCTATTTCTAGTGCTGGAGTTTTTTTTATGCTCACAGTTTGCAGACACACACAGACACAAACACGCACAACAACCTAGGCCACTTTTCCCTGAAACTAGCTAACCTAATGGTTAACCTAACTAACTAGTTAACCTAATGTCTTTGGACATGGGAAACTTGAGGAAACCCACACAAACTTGGACAGAACATTCAAAGTCCTCAGAGATTGTCTCCCAGCCTGGAATTGAACCCAGGGTGCCATCGACGTGAGGCAGCAGTGCTACCCAATGTGCCCCCATCGTCCCCTGTGGTCTTGCAGTGTGCACTAAAATAATAATAATAATAATTGCTTACACTTATATAGCACTTTTCTAGACAGTTCACTCAAAGCACTTTACAGGTAATGGGGATCCCCTCCACCACCAGTGTGCAGCCCCACCTGGATGATGCTCCAGTACTCTCACCCCACACCAGCTTTCAGTGGGGAGGAGAACAGAGAGATGAAGCCAGTTCATACATTGGGGTTATTAGGAGGCCAGGACTGGGAAAAGCTAGGAGGAAACTTGGCCAGGACACTAGGGTAACACCCTTACTCTTTTCAAGGAACAACCTGACTTTTTAATGACTGCAGAGAGTCAGGGTCTTGGGTTTACGTCTCATCCAAAGGACGTATCCAGGAGGTACGATTGAAGCAAACAATCCGAAGCAAGAGGCGAGGTCGTGGTCAAAAAGAGTAAGGTAGGTCGACATACCAGTACTCTGGTGGCAAACAATGCGAGACAAGAGGCGAGGTCCAAAGTCGAAAGGCTAAAGGGCATTCCAGAATCCAGAATAATATAAGGTACAGAAAACGCCAGGTAGAGCTCTCACCGAATAGACTCAATACCGAGCAGAGAGAAGCAGGTTAGGATGGTTTAAATAGTGCTGCCGCACGGTAGAGCGTGTGCTGATGGATTAACACGTGCGGTGGCGCTTGTTATTATTATTAAACCGCTGCTGGTACTGGTTAGCTCTTTTGTGAGATGATCTCCGCTGGTTGGTGGTCGTGACATGAACAGCAGCAGCAACAACAATAAGTTAACGTACATCTCAGGGAAAATGAAAACACATCAGTGTGAGGCAGTGGTAGGGTTAGAGTTCAGTAATCTGACAGCTTGTGGGAAGAAACTTTCTCAGAACCTGGACGTTCGTGCCTTTATGCTCCTATAACACTTACCAGAGGGAAGGGGGGAGAAAAATGAGAAACAAGAGTAATGAAGCCAGTTAATGACTACAGAGAGTTAGGACATTGGTTTTATTTCTCATTTGAAGGACGCCACCTTTTTACACTATAGTGTCTCCGTCACTATACTGGGGCATCAGGACCCATGTAGACAACAGGGTGAGCACACCCTGCTGGCCCCACTAACACCTCTTCCAGCAGCAGCCTTAGTTTTTCCCAGGAGTCTCTCATCCAGGTACTGACCAGGCTTACACCTACTGAGTTTCAGTGGGCAGCCAGGTGTGAGTTGCAGTGTGATATGGCTGTATTGAGCGTTTTGTTTTTATTTCTACCTTATGATACGTCTAAGATAATGCCTTGGACTGGGCTGCCAGTCTTTGTGGAGCCTGCCATGTTCTCCCCATGGGTTTTCTCTGGGAGCACCACTTTCCTGCTGACTTGGTCAATTCATGTCTCAACAGTGTCCCTGTGAGTGTGTGTGCACTGTAATGAACTGGCACCTCCTCCACAGCTCCCCCTGCTGCTCAATGTCATAACAAAAAACCCATTAGCAGTTTTCAGGTCCAGGTTTGTGTCTGTGTGTTTGTATTGGTCACAAAATAAGCTTTAGAGATGATTGGCTGTACCCAGTACAAATGTCCAGCCTCATCAAGGTGACACTGTGACAGCCTTTCTGCACCAGCAGCCCGACTTGCACATAAGGGAGAAGAGTCAGAATCTGCTTCACCCATTAAATCAAAGTGGAATTTGAGGCTGGTTGGACTGTACATCCCTACTCGTATGAACAGTGTACTGACCATCAGACAGTCAGAACCTGGGTTAGAGTAAAACTTATGTTATGCGTTACTGCATTTCATATATGATATATATAATACCATTGTTAAAAACTACACAGATTCTCAGTGTTTCATCTAGAAATTCCCTGTACATTTAATGTCTCTTCTGCCCTCAGAAGGATACAGCAGGAAGAACAGTGAAACTAAAATTAAGCAACAATCTCTTTCAAGCTCAATAACTCCCTTGACTGAATTCAGATTCGTTCTAGTTCTTAGTGTGGAGACCCTGCCAGTGGAGAGATGTGTATAGTAACACCTCCATTAAAAACACACACATCCCGTGTTAATAAGACACTATGAACCACTGATTGCCTAACAGGTGTTTTATATCTGAGGGTCTTATTTTCTCAGGTTTCCTGTACAGTAAATCCCTTCCCTGATGGGATTATTTTTATTGCAACTCAGTGGTTAAAGCAGGAATGCACGGTGCTTTCTGTTGAGTTTTATTATTCCTCTTTCTAACGTCCCCTTTCAGTTTGTGCACTCAAGGGTTTTTGTCAGGGCTCCGGCTTCACTTCTCTCACTGTGAGTCTCTAGCGCAGTAATACACAGCAGTGTCTTCAGTCTTCAGTTGGTTCATCTGTAGGTTCAGTGTGCTTTTGGGATTGTCTCTGGAGATGGTGAATCTTCCCTGGACAGACTGGGCATAGTTTTTAGTGGTGCCTGCCCAATAGCTGATGCGTGCAACCCACTCCAAGCCCTTTCCAGGAGCCTGACGAATCCAGTGCATGTAATAGTCGCCAAAGGTAAATCCCGAGGTTTTACAAGACAGCATATGAGATTCTCCCGGTTTTTTAACTGCTGGCTCAGACTCGGTCAATAGGATTTGTGATCGAACACCTACAAGGAGAAAATAAAGTCGTTAAAGTTCCTAAGCTCTTTCGTACATTGAGGCCAGTTGTTATAATTTGCTTGATCATTTGTTATTATCGCATTAAAAGAAAAGACTCACATGTTAAACAGGCCACTGCAGTTGAAAGAAGGAGTAAGATCTTCATTGCAACTTAGCTTGCTGTTCCTCAGTTAAAGGGGAAAAGCTAGAATTAATTCTGAGTTGATCAAGTTAAATATGTCTTGACTCACCAGCAATTTGCATGTGTGTGTCAAAGGGGTGGGATAGTTTTGACTTGGTGCTGCTATTTAGGGGTTGAAAAAATAGTTATATTCCTTTGTGTTTAGATAAGCTAGTACTGCCTGAACTCCGGGAACCACAAGCAGCTGGTTAAAGAAACCGCATAAGTATTTAATACATGACATGATTTGATTAGTGGATCTGCCTTGATATATTAAATATCTTAATTTATATTACTGCATTTGAAAAATAATATTTCAGACATGTAGACATATGTACATTCATATTTCTTTTTTTGAATATTTTAAGTTTTTGAATATTTAAAAAAATGTCAAACAGAATATTCTTAGTCATTGAATTTCATATTGTGTTCCATGTACTGGGTTCATTGCTTTCAGTGTTTGGCTGTTTATGAAATGGCTGTTTGGCTGGTTTATCAAATTCTTTTAATTGCTTTTATTCATATTTGTATAGGTTATGGTTCCTTTGACTTTTTGAACTTTTGATTAGCCTTATTACATGCCTCCCTCTGTCAGATATCAATGTGTTGAAAGGAAAGTGCTGTGTGTCTGTGTGTCTGCACTGTAGTGTCTCTTTCCACATGGCCCTGATGGACCCAAAGCAAGGTTGTGAAAGGTGAGGGGGACTGCCTAGAGTTTAAAACACTTGGTTGCTGCACTGTGAGTGTTGTGCTCAAAAAGCTATTGAGTCATGAAGAAGACCCCACTATCCCAGTGTATTGCATGTCTAATGGTCCCATATTGAATATTGAAATATTGAAAAAATCATAAAAAACTAAGAGGTTTCACATCCCAAAACAAGGCTTGAAAAGGTCAGAGGACCTGCTTAGTGTGTAAAATGCTTACTTGCAGCATTGTGGGTGCTGTGGTTTAAATGCTAATGGCTTTTGAACAGCATCCCCCTATCCCAGTGCATAGTGCCATGTTAAATAAAAGCATGAGAAAAAAAAGATTCAGAATGCAAATCTGTCAGCCTTCTGTGTAAAAAATCAGTTTGAACATCATGGGTGCTGTTTTTAATAAGCTGCTGAGTAAAGAATATGAATTTTCCTGCTATCAGCAGTATTGTGTATATAGTTGACCCTTATCTGAATGAAAACAGGACATAAAGAAAGAGTTTCAGAAATCAGACAAAGCTTTATTCCCGTGCTTACAGTCTGGGTAATTGGAGACTGCGCTGTTGTGCTTCCTGTGGTGATATACGGGTTTTTCGCACAAAGCCGTATTGAGCAGTATTTCTCGTGTTGTGAACGTGTGTACACAGCGGTCCCCCCGGGTTCCAGTTAGTGCGTAATTATGCATTGATAAGTTTACAAAAAGAGACTTAGCTCACTGATAGTTCTATGTACAGGCTGTGAAACTTTTCACAAGGCGAGGTCTTTAAAATGCGTTTGGGTTGAAGGCTTTCTGTGTTTCCCTTGCAAAGATATGGACATGAAAATATTTGTGTGTGGTCAAAAAAATGTAGGAAAAATGACAAAATGAATGGTGGGAAAACATTCAAAATGTACTTTTTACACAAAGCAAGTGTTTTCGTAACCCTAATAGGTTTCGTGAAAACGTTACAGACATGCCAAAATCTTTTCAAACTCCAAGCTAACTTTACCGCGGTCAGTGTCCTGGGATCTGTAATGACTAATAGTCATGACCTGGGTTGGAGTAACACTCAGGTTACACGTTTACTGCATGACTTGACTTGGGCCAAAAATCCAATCCTGAAATTAACAATTCTGTAAGTAGTGTGTAAATGCTGAAAGTTTACTTATCAAATCCACAACAATACAGCGTGCAGCAGTAGTTGCTGGCAATGAAATGTCTTTTCTGCGAGCTCACCAGGGCTAAAAATCACAAAATTCAAGTTACAAAATAAGGTTACATAATAGATAATAGTGCAATAGAAATGGAATAAAATAAACTCAGAGCTCAATAGAAATAGAGCTGCGATGTGTCCAGGCTGTATGCAATACATTATGTCCAAGTAGTGCAGTATGCCGAATACAATTAAATGTATGCAAACAATGGTCTTGTAATACGGGAAGTTACTAATCCTAACTTTTTTAAAATATGTGGCTCGAAACACGAAGGACCCTATGAGAAACTGATGACTTTAGCGTTTTCAGTGGAGATCAGGTTCATCGGTATTGCATACAGTAGGTGAGGAGGCTAATAAGGGGGAAAATACAAACAGCTGAGCAAGAATTGAGACCAGAAAGTGGCACAACATGGTTACCAAATATACATATACAGTATAGTAGGAATAGAAGGACAAGACACTCATAAAACAATATTGATTGTTTCACTGGTGTCTATGGATAGTTTAGCATTGTATGATAGAATAATCTAGAAATGTGTAGATTAGCACCAGAGATCTGACAATACATAATTAGACACTTTTCTATATGAAAGCAATTGCCAAGTACAAAAATGTTCTTTTAACCGCAACAGGACTGAAGTCTTGCTTCTGGGCTCCTCCCATTAACTGTGGAGGACACTGCACCTACCGCTCATATTAGATCCAGGCAACTAGATATGCAAATGTTATAAAATTATCCTTCTTCCTCCTCCTCAAATAGAGGACCATCGCCTACTACCCCTAACAGTAGCTAAAAAGTTGGTAACCATTTTCATCCTCTTTGAAATTGAGGACTACAACTCCTTGCTAACCAGGGTGCCTACATTCACAGTGAACAAAACTGGGTATGTGTAGAACTCAGCAGCCAGTATCAGGACCAGGGCTTGTGGAAGTGATCCAAACATTCTTTAGAAGGGTTTTTATGGAACAAGTTCTGTGTATGCTATTTTATTGTCCTACTCTATTGCAAACCCTTCCCCACCCCAAGTTCTGTTGCCTCCTTTGCTTGGTTTTTACTACTGTGAAGTGACTTGAGAAGCCACTTTTAAAGGTTCCATCTGAAGTTCATTAGAACATAGTGTCCTGCACTTATTTGAAACTGCCATCATGAGGAGTACAGGTAGTGCTGGTCAAATTTCCAGAAAGTCCCACAACCCTCCCACTGGAGGGTTTCAAAAATGAAAATGCCAACAACGCAAAACTGCTACTGTCACTATTTTAGGGCAGCAAAGCCCATAAATATATTCTTAAAGATTAGGGGTTTGAGTATCTTTCACTCAACCGAGAGTGAATCTTTAACTAGACCAATTCCAAATGGCAATGAAATTTCTGAACAGGGAAGCTTTTCATGCTTAATAATAGTACAACTGCACCCATGTATACAGCAGCATATTTTAAATGCCCTAGGTATAAAAACTGCTCCAGGTGCAGGAATGAGATCTGGATGGAGAGAGGCAGCACCATTTGAAAAGGTTACACTGCCTAAAACCCACTCAATGGAGTAGAGCTTCAAACATTCTCCAACGCAACTGGTCTAAAACCTCAGCTGATGTGAAGCTTGAGAAAGTAATGCTACATACAGTATATAAAACAAAATTGCAAAACCTATTACCCAAGTGAATTATAACCCCCCCACAACAACATCCAAGTCAGGTTCACACTTCATTATGGAAGCAGACTGGCAGAGACCATGGCAGTAACCTCCATTGACCAACAGCAAGACCCAGTCCTGCAGGGACTACAATTCAGTGGCAAAGGACACCATTAGACCCTTTGATAATTACACCCATTTTACTTGCCCAAGAGCCCAACCACCCCCCTCTCTAGTTAGGGCACACAGAACACTGGATCACTTTCAACATCTTTATTAGGACAGACTTCCTCCAACAGAACCATCTCTTCAGACAGGTTGCTGGTCCCTGAAGCAGCAGGCAAGAACCTGAAAAAAAAAAATGGTTGAAGCCCCATTAAGTGCAGGAAAAAGACAGGATTTTCTGGAGTACAATGGGAGAGAAATTACAGAAAGGAATCAGGCCTTGGAATCCCTGAAAACAAAATATTTAGTGACACTCATACCCCACCAACCTACCCCTCAGTCCCTAGGGCCCTCATCCTTTCCTGGGCAGGGGGTCCTGACACAGCGCCTGACAGCATCTGGGTTCTCCAGCACTGGGATTTCTGCAAGAGAAGATCACATAGTGGGCTCCCGAGGTAAAGATACTATTGCAAAGCATCAGATGTGCATGGACAGAAGGAACACACGGAGAAGAGCTTAAATAGAAACTCACTGCGGCCATCAAAGCAGCCCTCCACACACTGCCGCTCAGACGGTAGGCACAGCTCTGTGGAGCACATGAAGTAGATCTGGAAGAGGGATTACATGCGAAGTTGTCATGGTTGTTTTACATGGATCTATAGAGTCTACAACCACAAAAAGCCTCACCTCCTCATTGACATAGGAGTAGGAGGTGCTGTCCAGGAACTGGAAGGTCTGGATGTGGAAGCGGCGGTGGTGCTTGGGCAGAGGCAGCTTGGAGTGGATGTGCAGGGTGGACGTGTGGCCGTAGTCCAGAGGGTTGGGGCAGCTGCAGAGAGAGGCACCAAGATCAGGACCCTGCCTGCAATCCACTGACCAGCCCAGGGTTAGAGCTGCACAAGCAGGAGCCCCTCACCCATCATAGAGCAGTACCCAGACAGCCTGGCCAGAGCGGGGGTAGGCAACACAGTAGTGCACCAGGAGCACCAGGTTGGGGTCTGGAGAGTTCAGCAGTCGCACCTCCAGGTAGACTGGGTTCCCCAGCAGGAGCCGGAGAGGCCGGTGGTACTGAGGGTAGAACCTGGAGTAGCTCTCGTCTAGAGGAAGATGGAGAAGGGATGGGTGGAGCTGTATGCTGTGGCCAGATCATAAAGCCATGGCATTGTGGAGTCTAGTATAGCCAGTCATTTCTCTTACCCCCCTCAAGCCACGTCGCATTGAATACTCCCCTCGTGAGGAGCCGTTTGATAATCAACCGCTCACCTGTAGCAATCCGGAGCTGCACCCCAAACACTCCCTGGGACAGGACAGCAGAAGGCAGGTAGGGGCTCTTCACCAGGTAGCCTGTGCTGGCCAGGTTCCCCTCAGCATAGCGGCACTCCACCAGCAGCCTGGAGAGCAGGAGGAGGGGAAGCAGTAGGCAAGCCATATACCTCCATGTGGTAAGCTGGCCAGCACAATAGATCTCGATGATCAAAACCCTGCTCACCTGAAAGGGCTGTCCCTGGTAATGACTCCATAGCTCTGCATATTGCGTCTCGCCCGCGTCTCCACTTCAGCCAAGTAGATGGTGGTCTCTCCTACCACCTGAGCAGAGAGCAAGGTCAGTAACCATCAACTGCCTCTTGAGCGGGTCCCTCCTACTTCTAATAAGGGAATTAGACATTCCTATATAGAGGAATAGGAGAACTGATTTTAAAGGGATCAGTGTACTCACAAAAGCATGGGTCCCACAGCCAGTGACAGGGAATTTGAAGATGGCAAACTCCGAGGTACAGATGACAGGGGTGCAGGATGTGTTGCCAGCAATCACCAGGCTGGCAGGATCCACAGGGGGTACAGAGATGGTCCGAGGGACAGCAAAGACAAAGTGCTTGTCGGCAGTGCACTCTGGGGAGAGAGGAATATGTCAGGATCTTTGTTTTTCTGGTCAGGAAGGTGCCTGGGACTGGATCAGTAAGGAGAGGCCTACCCTCCAGTGGATAGTAGCAAGAGGATGTTTTTGGGTCCACACAGCATCCCTTGGCCACACAGTGGGCTGGAGAAATCCTCCCTGGACCACAGGCCACCTGATGGCTCCTGGGTAGTTGACATCCTGGAGAGACCAGATTGGATCCATCAACACAATTGTGTAGCCAGTTACCAGCTCTCAAACCTATACACTCACCCTCCCTTGGTTTGTAGGGGCGATAGGGACAGGACACCACAATCTCCCCTCTTGGGCCAACATTGGGAATGTATACCACCTTCACAGTGTAGTGAAGATCCTGCAAGGGAAAGGAAAAGAGAAGACATATGCAGTTGTGCTGGCGACGTCTGCAGATAGCCAACCCCACTTCCAGATCTGAAAGTACCCAGGAACTACCACCAGAAGGGCTATTCTGTAGAACAGTGGAAGTCATGTTTACAGCCCACACCCTGAAAGTGAATGAGCTGCAGTGTTAATTCCCCCCTTCCCATCCTATTTTAAGGACTAAATACCCACAAAAATATTCCACAATGAGCATCTTGGAGTGAATCCACACTCATCTGACAGGTTATTCCATCCAAAACTCCTTCTGAAATGTCTTGGCACATCAAGTTCACCGTTCACACCTCATGTCATGAATTCTTATGGTTTCTTAATTAAATGGTACCTAGATAGGCGTGTACACTGGAGACATTTCACGCTGTATTGCTGTGCATTAAGAACTAGAGCACCTTGGTCTTTTTACAAGATGAAAAGGCACAGAAGGAAGCAATGCTCGTGGCACTCCATGCTTTCAGCAGGAAGAAAAAGATCTGGAGTCTGGCAGTAATTTATATAGGACAAGCTCCTGTAAAACATTGATGTTGAACTACAAAAAAAAGTTTGAAGTGCTTGTCGAGTCACAGCATGCAGAGACTTGTATTAAAACATCCATTTTATGCACTGTAGCTAGTCTACAAGTTAAACCAGAAGACTAAGCAAGAATAAACATTTTTACAGTTCAAGTATTACTCTTTTGTCTTGACCGGAGATCAGTGCAAGAAGCTCCGCTTAAAGTGAATATTGGTCGAACATGCCACACGTGTTGCATTTCAGCTTGGTAATGGGACCATCAAAAAAGCAGTTTTTGTTCATCTTGAAGTGATTAACCAAGTTGATAATATGCTCAGAGAAGTAGAGTGCACACAGCATGAAATAACCATTAGAAAAGAGGTCAACATACTTGTGTGGCTGGGTGTGAAGCTATGCGAGAAATAGGATCACGGCACCAACATTTTACAGAGCGTGCTGGCCTTTACCCATTTAAGAAAAAGAGCTGCGACACCTGAAGCTCAGCCCTGACACCATTAAGAGCACAAAGTCATTAACACCTAAACTATGGTGGTGTCAAAAGGGCTAGTTATTCATCAGAAAAACTGGCCCAGTGAGGTAAAGAATGCAGATGTTACCTGCCCACTTTTAATAGGTTTAAGCAACTCAAGCAGTCATTCTACTACAGTTATTAGCAAACTCTGGATTGCCAGGAGCCTCAAATTTCTAATGGAATGGAACTTGACAAAATTCCATACATGTGTCCCAAAATAGATTAGGAAGATATCTGCAGCAAAGGGTTCATACGTCTTGCATTTGATCTGCCCTTTCTGGGGATTACACAAAGGCTTGTGCTTTTTAACAGCTATACAAGTTAAGCTGCTTGACTAGAATGACTAAAACTAGCCTTACTTTTAGTCATCTAAGAAGATGAGTGCACATCGAGCTCAACAGTCACTTTCTAGTTACCCTCTAAATTTAGTCTGACTCTCAGGGACTTGATAGGCCAAATTAACCCTGGTCATCTGAACCAACTTCTTCTAGACCAATACCCATTTGTTTAGACAAGGTCTTTCTTTCAGGCATATGGTGGAATTGGAAATGGAAGGCATGTTCATTGCTCATAGTACAGGCCAGTGTATATAATACTCAGGAAACAAAGCTCAAGCCCAGCCTCACCACAAGCCGGACATGGCAGCCAGTGTACAGGATGGTCAGGGTGTTCAGGTGCCGCCCTGCAGTCACAGAGTATCCACAGGATGGAGTGTCCAGCACAGACACCAGACTGCCAGAAGAACCTGTACAGGGTACACAAGAATCCAAGTTTCTTTTTGTACCTGCAATATGAAATCCTGCCAATCAGGAATGCATACATGGTATCCATTATGGCACACTGGATAGAGGCAACTATTATTTTAAGGTGCATCTTGCATCATAGGGAATCTCCAAACAGCAATCAGCACAGTGTAATGCTGCAACCCATGATGTCAAGGCACATTTAGGGGGTACTGGAACTGTTCAAAATGCCATGTAAGCCCCCTGTTCCATTAGTGGCCAACAAGCGGCAGCAGTCTTGCTAGGCAACAGCCTTCTGCCTTACCAGGGACCAGCAGTAAAACTCCTTCCCCAGTCACTCACTCTGAACCTTGATCTCCTCCAGGGGGCCAGCAGGCAGGGTCACAGTCATGCACACCTCACTGCAGGAGATGGTCAGGCCTCTGGGAGGTGGGGGTGGAGGGACAACTGGAACATGGCAGGACACCGTGCCAGTCACCCATTTCCTCTGCTGTTTGTCATAGTATCTCACGGTCAGGGAGTAGTGTTGCCGCTGGTTCTTCCTCTGTGGTGGGGAACGGGGTTGCAGGTTAAGAGCACTGATGTAGACCTGTTTGGACTGACTAAGGCACTACTGCTCACACAAGTTCCCAGCCAGTGCAAGCCCAAAGCCTGCCCTTACCCAGGTCCTGATGTAACACCCTTTGTAGGAAGCCACCAGCACCAGCCAGCTCCTGGTGGTCCGCACCTTGTGCCCACAGTGCATTGGGAGACTGGTGACCAAGAGAGGAGCCATTTTGCCTGGGAGAAGGTGGAGTGTTAGAGGCTTACACATAAGTGGCCTTTCACAGCAGCTCTGTACAGCACCACAGAGCAAGAACACAGATCTTCCCTTTGCAAGGGACATCCACTGCATCATGCCCCTAATTCCTCCACATTTGCCTGGTCTTCTCTCAATCGAATTGATCAAAAAGGTACTGATCTGGAATGCATGCAGGTTCTCTTTGGTTACATTTGAAACATTACTGGAGAATTGTCACAAAGGTACACTCCTCATATCTTCATTAAAAACAAAAAAAGTCAGATACACAAGCATTAGTATTGTTCTAACCTAGCAGAACATCTCCCTGGTAAAGGGTCTGGTTTCAAGAACAGGTGTACCCATTTAGTGAGGCTACAGCTCAAACCATCATGAGGTTGAGGTTATTCTCCCAACTTGTATTCCACACCCAACCCCATGTTTAAGATCTAACATGCATAATTACAACTATGGAGCAAGGAGCAAGTAACCCACTGCACGACATACAATCCATGGAGCAAAAAGCACATTTGGAGGCACTGTAGACCTCAGAATTAGTAGGGATAGTCACAGAAGTATTTAGCCCCCAGCTTGTATTTCCCTACCCATCCCAATGAAAGTGTGATCTTCAAAGATAAGCAAAATATTCTGGAGGTGTATCTACCCACTGAGGTACAGGGACAATTATTTGGAGAGGCTGTCCTGCTACTTTTGGGGATACCACTACAGCACAATCCTTTGTTTTTCAGCTCAGATGGCACATGGACAGGTTTTGATCTCCTGAACAGAGGATGGCACAACCTGCCCATGTATAGGGCAAGTGAAAGTACAGGCAGGGTAGAACCTCACCCTTCAGCAGGTAGAGTCGGCTGAACCTCCTCACAGAGAACTTGAGCATCATGCTGCTCTTGCCACAGGACAGCAGGGGGCGGCTGTGGGATTGCTGCTGCTCGGGGTCACCCTGAGACTCTGGGAGGGAAGAGGACAGCAAAAAGTGTTACTGGGTACAAGGCCTTCAAGTTAGTAGCTGCATCAGCAAAGGTTTATTCCATGCTGAAAAGAGAAGAAAAACAGTTCCAGCTTTGGAGCCTTCTTCAGGTGAAGGCTCCACAGCCAAAACAGTGTTCTCTACTCTCAGCATGGAATAACCCAGTGGGCAAAAGACGTATAATATACGTCTATTAAACGCATACCTTAGACGTCTAAATGTGGTCTACAATTCGTCTAGAATGAAATTCTAATATACGTCTAAAGTTATACGTCAATTATACGTCTATGTTTAGACGTTCATTATACATAAATGGTTGGAGTTCTATTATACGGATAAATTTAGAGGACTATTATACGTATATGGTTAGAGGTCTATTATACGTATAACTTTAGACGTCTATTATACGGATAACTTTAGACGTCTATTATACGTATATGGGTAGAGGTCTATTATACATCAAAGATAGATTTTATAGGTGTAGAAACAAGTAAACCAAGCCAATGATTAGGTTTAGAAATTTATTCTGAAAATACACATTCATACCTGAAACATACGTATTTCAAATTATACATTGTATACAATCAATCAACAATCAACATATGGGCAATAATCATAAAAAACACAACTAGTCTTAAACTTCAGCTACAAATTCTGGTAACATGGCAATATACAGTATAGTAATGACAAACACAAAACTAATTACATTAACACACTAACTCAAAACCACATTTTGATTCAAATATACATTTTAAAATGTACAACTTCTATATTTCCAAGAAAAAAAATATTACAATGGAAGTCAAGACGATTTTTGTCCACTATTTGCAAACCCTGTCTAATTGTCCTAACAGTTAGAACCAAATACCTATTATTTTCAGAGTCCAGATCTCCTGGCCCCCTGCCTTGCATATGCATTCTTCAAGTAACACATTGCGTGCTCCTTTATTTCTTTTTCTGTTGATGTAGGGTGGGACTTCAGCACCGCAGCTAGGAGAAAATTATATAATATTACTTCCCAAATAAATGATGATTAATATCTTCTTTAGTATAATCTAAAAAATGAACGGTTTACTAAGCTCAAAGCTGAAATAAATGTATAAAATTTGGCTTGCATCATAGCAGTTGAGCAATAAAGTCTGTCCTAATTAAAGAGTACCCAAAGTTTGAAAGGACAACATAGAATAAGAATAAGAGAAACGGCAAAACGATTTTGTGTCATCTTCCCCATTCACACTATTTTATGTGCCATTTTTTGCTTATTCACGTACTATTTTAATCAAAATAATATTAAGAAAGATCTGTATGTATTCAGATAGTATTATTATTGTTCATACTTACTCGTCAAAAGAGGATTGCTGAGATATTTGCAGATATACTTCTACGTTTGAAAATCGTGTCCAAAATGGTGACCAACGAATACTAGCAATGCATTGTGGTATATAACCGGAAAAAATGCTGGGTTCGATATTTTCTCAACGTATGCGGTTATTAATGTTGTCGATATTATGGTTGAAATTTAACATTGATAATACATCGCGGCTATGTGCCCCCTGCTATGAGCTGATGTGCAATTTTAACGCATGCAGTTAGTAAGGATCGGTCACTGTTGTATGGTATTATATATAATGACATTATGGAATAGGATGGGGACAGGCCTGGCAACACGGGGGGAGGGGGGAATGTCGCCCCTTCAGTTTTGGGCAAAAAGATTTACCTAACTTAATTTGCGCCCTAAAAAATAGTTGTACTTTGTCAATGGTCAGACAACACTAAATGACACGAACAGTCACTCAGTCTGTTTGATGGGCAGGAGGGCTATCCGTCCAGGAACTGCACATATCAGTGTCCTTATTGAGTGTCAACATTACGATCCTGTTTGCTCAGGTGGACCGATTCCTTGCAGTAGTTTATCATTATACTTAAAATCGTTATATAACTAGGACTAGTTATAGCAGTCTGTGCTTTCTGTTGGTTTTACAACATTTTTTTCTTAACGATTCAGAACGTCCATGTAGCTGCAAAAATGAACGCTTATGGTACTTTTCGCTCCAGGCAATACAAACCGTGAGAGTGACGAAAAATGTGAAACTGAACTTCATCGCAAATACCAGATTGCTAGTCGTTATCTTCTATCATGAAGCACTAATCAATGGCATAGCTGCGAGATTTCATTTGGGTAGCTGCACCGTACAGCTCCGTTTCAACCGAAATATCACTCCCCCCTCAGAATTTCAGACGCCCCCCTACAGATTTTTCCCCGGGCACCGCGCACTGATGGGGGACGGGGTGTCCAGGAAATGGTATAAACTTTTGTCAAGAAAATAAAAATAGAAACTCTATAGGCACTCAAACATTTTACTGTTTTGTTTCAGGCAGGTGGCAAGACCCCCTCAGCAAAACCCTTGTATGCCAAGCTGTGGGCATTGATTCGTCGAATATACGTATATTTACGGCGAAATTACGTCTATACGTATATATACGTCGCCTCGACGTATAATCAACGTCGAATTGCAACCGTAAAATCGACGACATGAATAAACGCATATATAACGTCGAAAACACGTCTAACACAGTGCCTGAGGCTTTTTACTGTATGTATCGTGTGTGCCGCAACTAGGAGTATACGGCACTCTGCACAGTCCACGAAGTAAATTATTTTGGCAGTAATTAATGTATTATATTTACTATATTTATTATACACGTGTAAATTAATTACTGCCAAAATAATTTACTTCGTGCACTGTGCCGTATACTCCTAGTTGTGGCACACACGATACATACAGTAAAAAGCCTCAGGCACTGTGTTAGACGTGTTTTCGACGTTATATATGCGTTTATTCATGTCG
Source organism: Lepisosteus oculatus (assembly GCF_040954835.1). Classification (NCBI taxonomy): domain Eukaryota; kingdom Metazoa; phylum Chordata; class Actinopteri; order Semionotiformes; family Lepisosteidae; genus Lepisosteus; species Lepisosteus oculatus. The sequence continues at coordinate 7,290,773 of NC_090699.1, read as the reverse complement.
TCGATTTTACGGTTGCAATTCGACGTTGATTATACGTCGAGGCGACGTATATATACGTATAGACGTAATTTCGCCGTAAATATACGTATATTCGACGAATCAATGCCCACTGGGAAGCCTTTACTTGATTCTGTGAAAAGCTACAAGAACGCATGTCACTATAGATAACTAAAATCCCTTCACAAGGAATTTCTGCTGTAACCTACTCAAAAGAAAATAGGAGCAAAGAAGTCATGCAGATATTCCACTGGTCATAACGATTTTAAATGCATCCAGACTTCCTTTTAGAGGAAATACAGCAGAGCTACTTTACTACCATGCACTTGTATTCAGTCCACAGATTTGAAGAAACTCCCTACCAGGGTCAGATGAAGGAGGATCTGCTTCAGAGGGACCAGTCGTCACTGCTGCCACATCTCTCTGCACATCAGCAGTTGAGTCCTTATCCAGCTCTTCCCCCTCAGCATCAGAGCCCATTTCCATCAAATCCTGCCCTTCCCCATTTAGCACCCCTCTCACCTCTCCAGCAGAATAACCATCATATCCATCTGGTGGGGTCTCCCGGAATACAGGACTACCCACATTTGGCTCAAAGCCATCATAACCTTCCTCTTCATCAAAAACAGCATCATGACCCTCAAGCCGGGCTTGGGCCACTGTAACACAGAGCCATGCTAACAACCCAGGAAAAAGGAAATCCATCACACCCACTCCTCTCCCCATTTTTTTTCATACAAAAACACTTCAAGAGCAGGAATAACTACCTCTCCTGCCGCTGGGGTTTATACACACGCACAGTGAGGCGCGCGCTGTCCTGTCGGCCAATCAGGAGCAGGTAAGGAAGCCCAGAACATTCTCACGCGCTGAGGTTTCGGACGCGGTGTTGAGAGTGAAATCACGTGACACAGCTTGACTGCCCGTCTTCTGGCGTCATCAGTCTAAACTTAAACAATAAAATTATAACCTTGACAAAGATAAAGATTTACAGCAATGAGGAACAGTAAATCTCATTAATACATCTTGTAAATAAACTTATAAAATGATCCAACGGCAATGTGATGTGTTTGAATTTCACAATGATTCTTCATAATATTAATATTATAGCTGTGATGCAGATCGCGGTAACTTTCACTGTGTTCGAAGATCCCGCCGTGTTGATGACCTGAGTAAATTGAAATGCCAGCAAACACCTCCGTATGACAATACATTCTCACGAGCCGATATTAGACATGAAGGTTGAAAGCGAAGGCAGGTGACAACAAGTTTATTACAGGAGAGTCTTGTTCAAGGTGAGAAGTGTGTTCATAACGGGAACATTTAACCAGAAAATATCCGTCCAGTTGTATTGCTAATACGGACAGAGTGTGAGTCGGCATAACTTTTTAAAAACGCATCTCCTTGAGGTTGATTCCCACTACAGACTGCACCAACGATGAAACCCATCTCATTCGTTAGCGCTACGTTTGTGCAGGTTGGTGCTGTTGAAAGTAGCGTTTTGCTGCTGTCGATTGCGAGATACACTGTAGCGCCTTGTTTGTTCGGGCAATCACGTGACTGTGTACAAGCCAGTTTAAAGGTACCAACACACTCGCTACTTTTAACTACTGCATGTGATGAAAACAACGGATACAATCTGTTTCGGTGAAAGCTTCTTCTCGCGAATTGCAATTGTAATCTATAGTCACAACTGTAACAATATTTTTCAAGTTTCACTAGCGTGTGTAACGATCATTATAACGTTCTCGACAAATGAAGCTTTCAAAGAGGTCTTCGTGGAGATGCAGAAAATCTGTCAGGAATCATTTCAACTCCCTGCCACTGGGGTCAACTTATCAAAGATCACAATTGAAAGATCTGATGGTCGTGATCTTTCTGTATTTGCATCATACTTCGAAAAGGGAGGCGCTATTTTCAAATGCAAAACGTCCACCCACCGAACTCAAGTTGCACAAAATGCAATTGATTTTAACACATCGAGTAATTAAAGGTACCGAGTGTGTTGGTACCTTTAAACTTCCATGTAGATACAGTCTATTTTCGGTTGTTTTATCTGAAAATAAAAAGACTGTCCAAGATTCCCCTGGTCTGCATGTGAGACGGTAGAGTTTCCAATGTTGTTTTGCAGTCAAATTACGAACTACCTGGGTTAACTTGGTGCACAGTGCCCCCTTTAAAAAATCCTGATTGTTTTTCACATGTACGATTTTTTCTTTTTGCTTAATCAATCAATCAATGAAAATTTATTTATCAAATCCACAATACACCGTGCACCATTAGTTGCTGGCAATGAAATGTCTTTTCTGCCAGCTCACCGGGGCTGAAAATCACAGAATTCAAGTGACAAAATAAGGTTACATAATAATAGATAAGTGTCAAAGTAAGGTGAACCCTTTAGGCGAGGAATATTCCTGCCTCGTGTACGACTACGCCACCTAGCAATACAAACGGGGTGCCAGGGCCCCTCTACATTACCACAGGTTCTGTTTATCTCCCAGAATCACCAATGCACACACAGACCAGCGACAAGCATTAGTATTGTATAAGTGCCCTTTTTATTGTCTAACTACAATACATTCACATTCACTATCACCCAAAAACACAATGAAAACAGCATTCGCAGAAGCAAAAATTCCTTCCCAGGGTCATAACGAATACAGAGGGGCAGCAGTCTTCCCTGTAATATACTGAAGAGAGCTACTCAAACGTTTCTACTTAGTATCTGTAGTCTCTGATGGCCCACTTGAAGGAGAGGGGTATTGCCCCGTCTCCGTTCAGGTAACAGTAGAAATCCTCTGCGGGCTGTATTACATTCCCCTCAGTTTGAATCGGCTAGCTGTGCTAGTTTCCTTGTTCCTCGTCTTCAGGTGTTAAGTCTCTGTCCAGTACCTCTGCTCCAATGCCAATGTCTCCCGTGGTCGTCAGTTACTGAACCAGTAGTTCCTTGCCTCCAGGTATTAGACATCTCTGCACAGCACCTCCGTGGTCTCGCACTCTGCAGCTTCCCTTGTGCTGCCTGTGTCGTCTCCAGTAGGAATCGGGAGCCCCCTCTGTTCTGTCTCAGGTCTTTTTATCCCCCTCCTTAGCCTATCCCTTTCAGGGGGGTTTCTACTGTCCCTGTCAGAATCGGGTTTGCCCAGTATCTTTCCAGGAGGAAGCTTGTGCTGTTTGAGGGGTGTGCGAGTGCCGAGCTAGGTGTCATGGGACCTTATCAGTTCACCCCTTGGTCTGGCTAAATACATACTGTATGCCGAATACAATTAAATGTATGAAAACAATGGTCTTGTGATACAGGAAGTTACTAATCCAAACTTTTTAAAAATATATGGCTTGAAACACAAATCTTTAAATGGCCCTTGATTTGCATACTGATTTAAAAAGAACCCAAGGAGAAACCGATGACTTCGGTGTTTTCAGTGGAGATCGGGTTCATTGGTATTGCATACAGCAGGTGTGGGAAAATACACATAGCTGAGCAAGGATTGAGATTAGAAAATGGCACATGTCCATGTGTAAATATTGATTTATTGACTGTTTCACTGGTGTCTGTGGGTATGTTAGCATTGTATAATAGAATAATAATCTAGACATTTGTAGAATAATAGCACCAGAGAGCTGACAATACATAATTAGACACTTTTCTATATGAATGCAAGTGTTAAGTACCAAAATGTCCTTTTAACTGCAACAGGGCTGAAGTCTTGCTTCTGGGCTCCTCCCATTGACTCTGTAAAGCCAGTGCAGTATCCCTGTCTGTGGAGGACACTGCACCTGCCACTCATATTAGATCCAGGCACCTAGATGCGCAAATATTGTAAACTCATCCTCCTTCCTCCTCAAATATCAGACTATCCCCTATGTTTACCCCTAACAGTAGCTACAGGTTAGTCACCATTTTCATCCTCTTTGAAATTGATTACTACAACTCTTGGCTCATCAGGGTGCCTACATTCACAGTGACCAAAACTGGATATGTGCAGAATGCAGCAGCCAGTATCAGGACCAGGGCTTGTGGAAGTGATCCAAACATTCTTTAGAAGGGTTTTTATGGAACTTGTTCTGTGTCTGCCATTTTATTCTCCTATTATATTGTAACCCCCTTTTCTGGCATTCTGTTGCCTCCTTTGCTTGGTTTTTACTACGGTGAAGTGACATGAGAAGCCACTTTTAAAAAGGATCCATCTGAAGTTCTTTGGAACATATTGTCCCACACTTATTTGAAACAGGCATCAAGAGGAGTACCATTTGTGCTAATCTAATTTCCAGAAAGCCCTACAACCCACCCAGTAGAGGGTTTCCACAAAATGAAAATGCCAATGACAAGACTGCTGCTGTCACTATTCTGTGGTAGCAAAGCCCATTAACATTCTTAGACGGTAGAGCTTTGAATATCTCACTCACCCAAGAGTGTCTTTAACTAGACCAATTCCCACTGGCAATTAAACTTCTGAACATGGAAGCTTTTCATGCCTACTAATAGTACAACTGCACCCATCTCAACAGCAGCATATTTTAAATGCCCTAGGTACAAGAACTGCTCCAGGACCCTTGAATACTTCTGGCCAAACCATCACATTTAGGTGCAGGTATGAGATCTGGATGAGAGAGGCATCACCATGTGAAATGGCTGCACTGCCTACAACCCATTCAATGGAGTAGAGCTCCACAAACATTCTCTAATGCAATTGGTCTAAAACCTCAGCTGATGTGAAGTTTGAGAAAGTAACACTGCATATAGTATATACAAAAAAAAGTAGCAAAGCCTATTATTCAACTGAATTATAACCCCCTCCACAACATCCAAGTCAGGTTGACACTTCATGATGGAAGCAGACTGCCAGAGGTGGCAGTAATCTCTGTTGACCAACAGCGAGACCCAGTCCTGCAGGAACTACAATTCAGTGGCAAAGGACACTATTAGACCCTTACAGGTTGGTAACATGACCATGGATAACTGCAACCATTTTACTTGCCCAAGAGTCCAACTACCCCCCCTCCAGTTAGAGCACACAGGACACAGAATCACTTTCAACACCTTTATTAGGACAGACTTCCTCCAACAGAACCAGCTCTTCAGACACAGGTTGCTAGTCCCTGAAGCAGCAGGCAAGAACCTGAAAAAGTGGTTGAAACCCCATTATGGGCAGGAAAAACAGGATTATCTGGAGATGCATACAATGGGATATAAATGAATCAGGCCTTGGAAATCCTGAAAAAAAAAAAAGCCTTCATGCAAAGGGGTCCCATAGGAGTTTAGTGACACTGGTACCCCCCACCTACCCCTCAGTCCCTGGGGCCCTCTTCCTTTCCTGGACAGGGGGTCCTGACACAGCGCCTGTCAGCATCTGGGTTCTCCAGCACTGGGATTTCTGCAAGAGAAGATCACATAGTGGGCTCCCGAGGTAAAGATACTATTGCAAAGCATCCGATGTGCATGGACAGAAGGAACACACAGAGAAGAGCTTAAATAAAGACTCACTGCGGCCATCAAAGCAGCCCTCCACACACTGCCGCTCAGACGGTAGGCACACCTCTGTGGAGCACATGAAGTAGATCTGGAAGAGGGATTACATGCCAAGTTGCCATAGATATTTCACATGGAACTACAGAGTCTGCAACCACAAAAAGCCTCACCTCCTCATTGATGTAGGAGTAGGAGGTGCTGTCCAGGAACTGGAAGGTCTGGATGTGGAAGCGGCGGTGGTGCTTGGGCAGAGGCAGCTTGGAGTGGATGTGCAGGGTGGACGTGTGGCCGTAGTCCAGAGGGTTGGGGCAGCTGCAGAGAGAGGCACCAAGATCAGGACCCTGCCTGCAATCCACTGACCAGCACAGGGTTAGAGCTGCACAAGCAGGAGCCCCTCACCCATCATAGAGCAGCACCCAGACAGCCTGCCCAGAGCGGGGGTAGGCAATGCAGTAGTGCACCAGCAGCACCAGGTTGGGGTCTGGAGCATTCAGCAGTCGCACCTCCAGGTAGACCGGGTTCCCCAGCAGGAGCCGGAGGGGCCGGTGGTACTGAGGGTAGAACCTGGAGTAGCTCTCGTCTAGAGGAAGATAAAGAAGGGATGGGTGGAGCTGTATGCTGTGGCCGGATCATAAAGCCATGGCATTGTGGAGTCATTTCTCTTACCCCTCAAGCCATGTTGCATTGTACACTCCCCTCGAGAGGAGCTGTTCAATTATCAACTGCTCTCACCTGTAGCAATCCGGAGCTGCACCCCAAATACTCCCTGAGACAGGACAGCAGAGGGCAGGTAGGGGCTCTTCACCAGGTAGCCTGTGCTGGCCAGGTTCCCCTCAGCATAGCGGCACTCCACCAACAGCCTGCAGAGCAGGAGGCAAGCCATATTCCTCCATGTGGTAAGCTGGCCAACACAATAGATCTCAATGATCAAAACCCTGCTCACCTGAAGGGGCTGTCCCTGGTAATGACTCCATAGCTCTGCATATTGCGTCTCGCCCGCGTCTCCACTTCAGCCAAGTAGATGGTGGTCTCTCCTACCACCTGAGCAGAGAGCAAGGTCAGTAACCTTGAACTGCCTCTTGAGCAGGTTCCTTCTACTTCTAATAAAGGAATTCTAAACCCCTATACAGACAATTGGGAGAACTGATTTTAATGGGATCAGTGTACTCACAAAAGCATGGGTCCCACAGCCAGTGACAGGGAATTTGAAGATGGCAAACTCTGAGGTACAAATGACAGGGGTGCAGGATGTGTTGCCAGCAATCACCAGGCTGGCAGGATCCACAGGGGGTACAGAGATGGTCCGAGGGACAGCAAAGACAAAGTGCTTGTCGGCAGTGCACTCTGGGGAGAGAAGAGCATGTCAGGATCTTCATTATCCTGGTCAGGAAGGTGTCTAAGACTGGGTCAGTAAGGAGAGCCCTACCCTCCAGTGGATAGTAGCAAGAGGATGTTCCTGGGTCCACACAGCATCCCTTGGCCAGGCAGTGGGCTGGAGAAATCCTCCCTGGACCACAGGGCACCCGATGGCTCTTGGGTAGTTTACATCCTGGGAAGACCAAATCGGATCCATCAGCACAGCTATGGAGCCAATTACCAACTCTCAAACTTATTCACTCACCCTCCCTTGGTTTGTAGGGACGATAAGGGCAGGACACCACCACCTCCCTTCTTGGGCCACCTTTGGGAATGTATACCACCTTCACAGTGTAGTGAAGACCCTGCAAGGGAAAGGAAAAGAGGATAAGACATATGCAGCTGTGTGCAGATGGCCAACCCCATTTCCAGATCTGAAAGTACCCAGGAACTACCAGAAGGGCTAGTCTGTAGAACAGTGGAAGGCATGTTTAAAGCCAGGTTTTCAACCCACATCCTGAAGGTGAGTGATCCACAGTGTTAATTTACCCCCCGACCCCACATCCTATTTTATAAAATCTCTCAAATATTCCATAATAAGCATAACCAAGAGTAAATTGCATCTTGGAATGAATCCACACATTTAGACAGGTCATTCTATCTAAAACTCCTACTGAAATAAATAGTCTATGAAGTTAAACATTCACACATTTACTTCATGTCTGACAGATGCAAGCTCACTGCAAGTGTATACACTACCAGCTAGTCTGTTCCACACCTGAGGTCACAAAGTCTTAGTTGATTGGTACCTACAGTAGATGGGTGTATATACTGTAGTAATTAGAAAACTAGAGCAGCTGGTTTAACAAGATGAGAAGCCTATACAATACTCAGGAAACAAAGCTCAAGCTCAGCCTCACCACAAGCCGGACATGGCAGCCAGTGTACAGGATGGTCAGGGTGTTCAGGTGCCGCCCTGCAGTCACAGAGTATCCACAGGATGGAGTGTCCAGCACAGACACCAGGCTGCCAGAAGAACCTGCACAGGGTACACAGGAGTCCAATTTCCCTTTGGCAGGATTTTATATATTGCAGGTGCAAAAAGCAAAATCAGCAATAGATTACAGCACACTGGATAGAGGCAGCCATATCATTTCAAGGTGCATCTCCAAATCAGGACAGGGTAATGCTATAATCCACAATGTCAAGGCACAGTTAGAGAACCCTGGAACTGCTCAAAACACCACATCAAGCTCCCTGTTCCATTAGTGGCTAGGTAAAAGCCTCCTGCATTACCAGGGACCAGCAGTAAAAGCCCTTCCCCAGTCACTCACTCTGAACCTTGATCTCCTCCAGGGGGCCAGCAGGCAGGGTCACAGTCATGCACACCTCACTGCAGGAGATGGTCAGGCCTCTGGGAGGTGGGGGTGGAGGGACAACTGGAACATGGCAGGACACCGTGTCAGTCACCCATTTCCTCTGTTTGTCATAGTATCTCACGGTCAGGGAGTAGTGTTGCCGCTGGTTCTTCCTCTGTGGTGGGGAACAGGGTTGCAGGTTAAAAGCACTGATGTAGAGCCATTTGGAGCAACTAGGGCACTATTGCTCTCGCACAAGTTCCCAGCCAGTCCAAGCCCAAAGCCTGCCCTTACCCAGGTCCTGATGTAACACCCTTTGTAGGAAGCCACCAGCACCAGCCAGCTCCTGGTGGTCCACACCTTGTGCCCACAGTGCTTTGGGAGACTGGTGACCAAGAGAGGAGCCATTTTGCCTGGAAGAAGGCAAAGGTGAGGTGTTAGAGGCTTATAGCCAAGTGCTCTTTCACAGCAGCTCTGTACAGCACCAGAAATCAAGAAAGCACAGATCTTCCCTTTGCAAGGGATATGTACTGCATCATGCCCCTAATTCTGGTCCTCCACACTTGCCTGCTCTTCTCTCAATCCAACTGATCAAAAGGTACTGATCTGGAATGCACACAGGTTTTCCATGGTTACATTTGAAAGATCATAAACTGGAGAATTGTCACAAAGGTACACTCCTCATGTCCTCACAAAATAAAAAAAAAAATCATAGAAACATAAGCATTAGTATTGGTCTAACCTAGCAGAGCTCATCTCCCTGGTACTTGGTCTGGTTTCAAGCACCTCATGCACAGATGTACCCATTTAGTGAGGGTACAGCTCAAACCATCATGAAGTTGAGGTTATTCTCCACTTGTATTTCACACCCTCCCCCCATCTCCTGTGGGAAATCTTATATTCATAATTACAGCTATGGAGCAAGTAACCCACTGCATGACATACAACCCATAGAGCAAAAAGCACATTTGGAGGCACTGTAGACCTCATAGAATTAGGAGGGATAGTCACAGAAGTATTTAGTCCTCAGCTGGTGAGGTTCCAAGACTAGCAGAATATTCTGGAGGCGCATTTACCCACTGAGGCCCTCAGCTTATAACTTTCCTATTACACTGTATGGGACAAGATTTCCCTACCCATTCCCATGAAAGTGGGCGATGTTCAAAGACGAGCAAAATGTGCTGGAGGTGTATCTACCCACTGAGGTAGATGGACAATTGTTTAGAGAGGTTGTCCTGCTACATTGGGGGATACCACTGCAGCACAATCCTTTGTTTTACAGCTCAGATGGCAAATTAACAGGTTTTGAGCTCAAAAACAGAGGATAGTAACCTGTCCACATACAGGGCTAGTGCAGGTACAGGCAGGGTAGAACCTCACCCTTCAGCAGGTAGACTCGGCTGAACCTCCTCACAGAGAACTTGAGCATCATGCTGCTCTTGCCACAGGACAGCAGGGGGCGGCTGTGGGATTGCTGCTGCTCGGGGTCACCCTGAGACTCTGGGAGGGAAGAGAGGACAGCAAGAAGCGTTACTTGGTACAAGACCTTCAAGTTGGTAGCTGCATCAGCAGAGGAACAAGTAAAGGTTTATTCCATGCTGAAAAGAGAAGAAACCAGTTCCAGCTTTGGAGCCTTCTTCAGGTGAAGGCTCTACAGCCAAAACAGTGTTCTCTATTCTCAGCATGGGATAAGTCTTTACTTGATTCTGTGAAGAGCTACAAGAACGCATGTCACTATAGATAACAAATCCCTTCACAAGGAATTTCTGCTGTAACCTACTCAAAAGAAAATAGGAGCAAAGCAGTCATGTAGATATTCCACTGGTCATAATTTTAAATGCATCCAGCCTTCCTTTGAGAAGATACAGCAGAACTAGTTGACTACCACGCAGTTTTATTCAGTCCACAGATTTGAAGAAACTCCCTACCAGAGTCAGATGAAGGAGGATCTGCTTCAGAGGGACCAGTTGTCACTGCTGCCACATCTCTCTGCACATCAGCACTCGAGTCTTTATCCAGCTCTTCCCCCTCAGCATCAGAGCCCATTTCCATCAAGTCCTGCTCTGCCCTATTTAGTACCTCTCCAGCAGAATAACCATCATATCCATCTGGTGTGGTCTCCCGGAATACAGGACTACCCACATTCGGCTCAAAACCATCCTCTTCACCAAAAACAGCATCATGACCCTCAAGCTGGGCTTGGGCCACTGTAACAAAGAGCCATGCTAACAATCCAGGCAAAAGGAAATCCATCACACCCACTCCTCTCCACATTTTTTTCATACAAAAACACTTCAAGAGCAGGAATAACTACCTCTCCTGCCGCTGGGGTTTATACACAGGCACAGTGAGGCGCGTGCTGTCCTGTCGGCTAATCAGGAGCAGGTAAGGAAGTCCAGAACATTCTCACGCGCTGAGGTTTCGGACGCGGTGTTGAGAGTGAAATCACGTGACACAGCTTGACTGCCCGTCTTCTGGCGTCATCAGTCTAAACTTAAACAATAAAATTATAACCTTGACAAAGATAAAGATTTACAGCAATGAGGAACAGTAAATCTCATTAATACATCTTGTAAATAAACTTATAAAATGATCCAACGGCAATGTGATGTGTTTGAATTTCACAATGATTCTTCATAATATTAATATTATAGCTGTGATGCAGATCGCAGTAACTTTCACTGTGTTCGAAGATCCCGCTGTGTTGATGACCTGAGCAAATTGAAACGCCAGCAAACACCTCCGTATGACAATACATTCTCACGAGCCGATATTAGACATGAAGGTTGAAAGCGAAGGCAGGTGACAACACGTTTATTACAGGAGAGTCTTGTTCAAGGTGAGAAGTGTGTTCATAACGGAAACATTTAACCAGTTCATTTCCGTCCAGTTGTATTGCTAATACGGACAGAGTGTGAGAAGGCATAACATTTTAAAAACGCATCTCCTTGAGATTGACCACCCTACAGACAGCACCAACGATGAAATACATCTCATTCGTTAGTGCTACGTTTGTGTCGTTGAAAGTAGCGTTTTTCTGCTGTTGTTTCCAAGATACACTGTAGCGCCTAGTGGTTTCGGGTAATCACGTGACTGTACAAGCCAGTTTAAAGGTACCAACACACTCGCTACTTTTAACTACTTGATGTGATGAAACCAACGGGTGCAATTTGTTTCGGTGGAAGCTTCTTCTCGCGAATTGCAATTGTAATCTATAGTCACAACTGTAACCATATTTTTCAAGTTTCACTAGCGTGTGTAACGATCACTATAACGTTCTCGACAAATGAAGCTTTCAGACAGGTCTTCGTGGAGATGCAGACAATCTATTAGAAATCATTTCAGCTCTCTGCCACTGGGCTCAACTTATCAAAGATCACAATTAAAAGATCCGATGGTCGTGATCTTTCTGTATTTGCGTCATACTTCGAAAAAGGAGGCGCTCTTTTCAAATGCAAAACATCCACCCCACCGAACTCAAATTGCACGAAAAGCAAACCCGTTGATTTAATCACATCAAGTAATTAAAAGTACCGAGTGTGTTGGTACCTTTAAACATCATTTAGATACAGTCTGTGTTCGGTATTTTTATCTGAAAATAAAAATACTTTCCAGATTCCAGATTGTTTCGCAGTCAAAATCTGAACTACCTGGCTTAACTTGCATAGGGTGCATAGTGCCCCCTTTAAAAAGTCCTGATTCTTTTTCACATTTAAGATTTTTTCTATTTGCGTAATCAATCAGAGTTTATTAATCAAATACACAACAATACACCGTGCAGCAGTAGCTGCGGGCAATGAAATGTTTTTTTTTTTTCTGCGAGCTCGAAATCACAAAATTAAAGTTACAAAATAAGGTTATATAATAATAGATAATAGTGCAATAGAAATGGAATAAAATAAACTCAGACAGAGCTCAATATAAATGGAGCTGCGATGTGTCGAGGTGTATGCAATACATTATGTCCAAGTAGTGCAGTATGCCGATTCTATGAAATGTATGAAAACAATGGTCTTGTGATACAGGAAGTTACTAATCCTAACTTTTAAAAAATACGTGGCTCGAAAAATCTTTTAAACGGCCCTTGATTTGCATACTGATTTAAAAAGGACACAATGAGAAACCGATGACTTCTTTAGATTTTTTTAAAAGGAAACAGCCACGAAGACGTGCTAGTTAAAGCCAATTTGTAAGAACATGCAGTCGCTTGCTAATGCTCGCCTTTTAAAACTACATCCGCAACTCTTCTGATTTAGGGTATGAAATTGGTGACAAATGTAATTGTCCTGTTCACACAAACGCAAAGAGGATACTGGAATTAAGTGCAAAATACACCACCCGGGAAAACAGAGAAACAAAATTGCAGAATCCCAGTACTCGCTCCGGTAACTGAGCGCTTGAACTCGGCAGACGGGGTTACTGGAGGCCAAAGTCGCCGTGCACGGTCACGTGATCACCTGAAAAACAAGGCACTATATATCGCTAATGAGACATGAGCTAGGAATTTACTTTCAACGAGCACTAACGAATGAGGTGGGTTTAATCGTTTTTGCTGTCTGTTGGAGGTACACATTCACGGTGCTTTAAAATGCAGTTTTCAATCGAGGTGACGAAGCTAATAAGGGGGAAAATACAAATAGCTGAGCACAACATGGTTACCAAATATACATACTGTATAAGATGAGTTAAAAACAGGTTTTGAGTGGTTTGGGTAATATTCCCTTTAGTCTCCACTGCCCTCAGGTGGAAACATCGGGAAGAACAGTGCAATTAAAACCAAGCAAAACAATCACTTTCAAGGTTAATATCTCTCCAGACTGAATGCAAATTGTGGAGACCCTGCCTGTGGAGAAATGTGTAACAGTAACTCCTCATTAAAAACACACACAGTCAATGTTAGTGCAACACTGTGCACCACTGTTTCCCTGCCAGGTATTTCATACCGTATCTGAGGGGCTTATTTTTTCAGTTGATCACAACAGGTTTCTTGTAATGCATCACTGAGTCCACTCCTTCCCTGATGGGATTATTTTTAATGTATGTAGCCCTATGGTTAAAGCAGGAATGCACAGTGCTTTCTGTTGAGTTTTATTATTCCTCTTTCTAACGTCCCCTTTCAGTTTGTGCACTCAAGGGTTTTTGTCAGGGCTCAGGCTTCACTTTTCTCACTGTGAGTCTCTAGCGCAGTAATACACAGCAGTGTCTTCAGTCTTCAGGCTGTTCATCTGTAGGTTCAGTGTGCTTTTGGGATTGTCTCTGAAGATGGTGAATCTTCCCTGGACAGCGGACCCATACTTTATGTCGGTACCTGCCCAATAGCTGATGTGTGCAACCCACTCCAAGCCCTTCCCAGGAGCTTGACGAATCCAGTGCATGTAATAGTCGCCAAAGGTAAATCCTGAGGTTTTACAAGACAGCGTATGAGATTCTCCTGGTTTCTTAACTGCTGGCTCAGACTCGGTCAATTGGATTTGTGATCGAACACCTGCAAGGAGAAAATAAAGTCGTTTAAATTAGGAGAAACAAATTTGTGTTGTGACAGACGCTAAGCTCTTTCGTACAATGAGGCCAGTTGTTATCATTTGCTTGATCATTTGTTATTATCGCATTAAAAGAAAAGGCTCACATGTTAAACAGGCCACTGCAGTTGTAAGAAGGAGTAAGATCTTCATTGCAACTTATTTTGCTGTTCCTCTGTTAAAGGGAAAGAGCTATGATTCGTTATTAGCTGATCGAGTTAAATAAGTCTTGATACACCAGTAATTTGCATTTGAGTTTTGAAGGGGTGGGGTAGTTTTTACTTATTTATTTATTTATTTCCTGCTGAACTCCAGAATCTACAAGCAGCTCGTTAAGGAAACTGTATAAGTATTTAATACACGACATGGTTGGATTAGTGTATCTGCATTTACATATTAAATAGATACAATATTATATATATATATATTTATACCCATTATATATTATATATTTTTCAAGCCCAGTAATATTATATTATATTACTGGGTTTGAAAAATAATGTTTCAGATATGTATACATATGTATATTAATCTGAATCACAGCTGAAGAAGGCTCCACGGCCGAAACGTTGTGTTTTCTCTCTTCTCTTTTCAGCATGGAATAAACCTTTACTTGTTCCTTTGCAGCCTACGCCTGCTGACGCAGCTACCCACCTGAACTATATATGTATATTAATATGTCTTCTCTTTTTCAAAGATGTTAAGATGATTTCAAGTAAAAAAAAAAGTAAAATAGGGAAAATTCCAAGTCAATGAATTTCATATTTTGATCCATTTACTTAGATCTCATGGCTTTATTTAAGTGTTTGGCTGTTTACAACATTGGTATTGAACCAATCGTCAGATGTAGATCTTCATTTACAGCCTTGTTTGCTTTTGATCATTAAAAAGAAAAAAAAGTTATAATTTGTTTTGTGCTGATTGCGTTGAATGGGTCCTGAGAAACAATACATTTTCATTTGAGTGTCAAAGAGGAGGGGAGGTTTTCACTCGGTCCTGCTATTTAGTGTTGTAAAAATAATCAGTATCTCTTGAGTTTGCATAAGCTAGTTGTGTCCTAACACATCATACATCTGGTAAATAAACCACCTACACATTTAATATACCACGTGTTTGGATTAGGAGATCTTCGATGAATATTAAATACCACATTGTTAATTTATATCCCAGGTTTTAAAAAATTGTTTTACACATAAATAAGTGTATACACCCTAAGAAGGTCCCACAGCTGAAATGTCGTTTCTTTTCTTCTCTTTTCCTCATGGAATAAACCTTTACTTGTCCCTGTGCTGTCAACGCATGCTGGAATAGCTACCTACTTGAACTACTATATAGATATTCGTTCTCTTTTAAAAAATCTTACAGATTAAATGACAAATTATTGTGTTTTGTTACAATTTCTTCCATCCACTGCGAGCTCACTATTTTGTTTGTGTGTTTGGCTGTTTACAACTATTGTATTGAATGCCTTGTTTTAATTGCTTCTGTTTAAATTTGTATGGGTTGTGGTTCATGAACGTTTAATGAACTTTATCACTCTATCTTATTCTGTCGCTTGCAGAAAACAAGGTTTAAGGAAATTCCTGTCTCTCTGAGTGTCTGCATAGTGGTATCTCTCTCGTCATGGCCCAATAGATACGAATTGTGCTGATTTCTGAGGAAGAAGTCCCCCTCAGTTAACTGAAGGTATGGAAGAGGTATCTTTAAAAGACAGAAGAGTTATCAGGACTAATGTGGAATTAATAAAATGCTACAATTAAGAGAAAGTTGACCACACAAATTAAGTTGACCACACAAATATACTCAGATTTCACACTGCAGATTGTACCAATCATTAAATACAGAGCTAGAAAAAAAAGCTAAGGTGCTATGTTTGTACATTGTAATTTCACATGTTTCCTCTGGGTGCACTGGTTTCCTCCTACAGTCCCAAGACATGCTGGTGGGTTAATTGGCTTCTCAAAACATTAGCCCAGGTGTGAGTGTGAGAGTGTCTGTGTTTGTATCCGTGTGTCTGTCCTGTAGTTGCAGGATGTACCATGCCTTATGTCCATTGCTTGGTGGGATAGTCTCACCCACAACCCTGAAGTGGAAGAAGCAGTTAGAAAATGACTGGGTGGGTGGGTGAATGCATGGATGGGCATCCTCAAGGACCAGAAAAGCAAACACTAGAGTGGCACACCAGAGGACCATGCTGTTTTTTTAAAGTCCAGCAGCTCTTCCTCCTGGAGGTGCTTCTCTTTCTGTGTTTTAATACACTGGTGTTGCAGAGCTGCAAGAAGTTAAGCTCAGCGCAGCGGAGGTCTGAAATGAGTTTTAATTCGTGATGAACAGGCTGTTTCTGGACAACACTAAAGACGCATTGCGTCTACACCGGAGTGCTCTGAACCTAATCAGCTCTTGCAAGAAGTTTCTATAGTCTGAGTCCAGCTCTGGTCGCCTGTTATTACCCTGAATAGGTATTTAGAAGAACCATTGCATAATTATTAGAGCTATACAGAAAACTTCCACACATGGCACAATAGCAATTTCTGATAAGGTTCTCCCTGCCTTTGTTATTTCTGAATTGTCATCTACAACAGGTGTCAGTTATTTAAAATTCACTCAAACCCAGAAGCTCATGAAGGAACCTACAGTAGGACAGATTCTACAATGTGACCCTGAATTGAATGGGTGTTCACATTTATAACATCATGACAGAAAACATTTTTATTATTTTGTATAAATGAATATATATCATATATATATATATCTGTGAGGTACAAACTTAATAATGAAGTCACAGCACTTCTAGGCTCCATGGAAACTGTCAGTTCAGCTGTTTGGTTCAATTGTTAAACAGTGAAAGTCTCCATGTACTGTCAGGCTTCCTGTTTGTGAATGAAACCTGTTACACTTGAGGGTTTTTGTCAGGGCTCAGGCTTCACTTCTCTCACTGTGAGTCTTTAGCACAGTAATACACAGCAGTGTCTTCAGTCTTCAGGCTGCTCATCTGTAAGTACAGCTGATTCTTGGAATTGTCTCTGGAGATGGTGAATCTTCCCTGGACAGACTGGGAGTAGTATGTGCTACCACCACTGCTGCTAATTTCTGCCACCCACTCCAGCCCTTTCCCAGGAGCCTGTCTGACCCAGTCCATGTAGTAGCTGCTGAATGTGAATCCTGAGGCTGTACAGGTCAGTCTGTGAGATCCTCCAGGCTGCACAACTGCAGGTTCAGACTCAGTCAACACAATCTGAGAATGAACATCTATGGGGAAAAAAAAAGAATTGTATATATTAAAAAAATAATCTTTATAAAAGGGTGAATCTTCCCTCGACAAAAAAGCTATTTGAACTTGATGAAAATTAGCTTAAATTAATAACCTTTCTATGAGTATTGAAAATACCCACCTCTTAAATACATGCAAGTTAAGATTATTGCAGTGAGAAAAGCCATTGTTGCTGGTAGAGACTGTGGTCTGTAGAGAAACTTCAGTCCAGACAGTCGACACTCTCAGCTGTTTCTCCTCCAGCGCAGTGAGATAAATGAGGCAGGAAGCCCTCTGAGTTTGCATGGACTCCTCCTCATGGGATGGGCAGTGTAACACACAGGTTAAATACTGAATCACACACTGGGAAAGGAGACCTGCTTTCTTAAAGATCATTAAATCTCTCTCCTCTTCCTCAACTGAGTGGTAAAATTCAGTAATGTCAGGAGTTATTTGTTTTTCTGTTCAAATTCATTCAGTTCATATCACTGCTCAATAGCTTCTCTAATGACACCAATGAATCAGTAGCTAAAATGTTGTGTTTCTTTGTCAATGTCAGAACTTGTTGCTCTCGTGACATGTACCCTTATTTGCCAGAGGTGAAATTATCATCATTCTAAATACCAAAGTCAGGAATTGTGTCCACATAAGTTCAGTGATATTGGTTTTGCTGTTTTACATGTGACTTTATTTCTTTCATTGTGAACTGAAGGCGAGTGTTTATCTGGACTGGATGGGTTGGTACAGCAGATGGTTTCAGTCTCCTGGATCTGACGGTCACTAGAATCTCCTGCTCTTTCCCCCACAGCTGTGCTGTAGCTCACCATGGGCTTCTATGTGCTCCAACATCCCTTATCAGTGACTGCCCCCTTCTGGAGCACATTGGCAAAAACAACAGTCTCTATAGTTGAAGGACTGAATATTGTCCAACAGTGAGTAACAGGTGCGGAAACAGTTGAGAAAAATGTGGTTTCTTTATTATTTTTTCCATATTCCTTTAGTTTTCATGAGATATTAAATTGGAAGCACTGTATTTTTTATTAATTCATCTATTCTAATGAATCACAAAATATAGCATGTGAAATTGGAACGAAAGTAATTTTTGGCCTCAGGTGAAAAAGTGAAATCTGTGAAAAGAGAATCACATTAGTTATCGAAACAATACTGTCATGTGGTAAGAAATGTCTCAGAATGCAGAGTTCTAATATAAGCAGAGGAACATTAAGAAGAGCACTGAAGTTAAGATCTCCTTTGTTTGAATTTAATAGATTTTGCTTCAGGTCTGTCCTTCATTCTGACTGTAATAACTCTTCATCAGACAGAGGAGATGTAGGATGAAATCAGTGTGAGTTTGCATTTCCACTTCCCAGAGGGACTGGTCACGTGGCAGAGGGCATAAACGCACAATCAGGCGGGGAATCTACCCTGCAGATCTTCAGGCAGATTCAAATCATGCTTATGTGAAGGTAATTGCTGTTTCCAGCTTCTATAACTATGGCCGGTGGTCGATCAGCAAATCAATCATCCATTCTGCCCGTGGCCGTGGCAACATGGTATGGGGGATTTTCAATACCATCGAGTCGTAATCTCACACAATTTACCCTGTTATTAGCAGGGTAGTTATTCCTGTCTCAGCTACCTCAGAGTGCTTGACATCAGAGGTAGTTCACCCTTTCTTAACTGTGCTGTCTCTGTGCTTACGCTTCTCGAGCTCTGCAAGATTCTCCCCTGCTTTGTGTGTTGTTTATTTTTCCTCTTCAACCTTCGGCTTGTTTACGTACCTCCCAGGGTTTTGTCAGTGGCTTCCCATGTACGACCCGGACCTCCCGACCTTGACTTACTCTCTCTAGTGTTGGGCTCTTGCCTATTAGACTTCCTGTTTAGATTTTCCTCCAGTGCTTTGCCTGTTCAACTTCAGCTGTGCACCTACATTCTTACAAGCCCCCCATGTAACAGAGGCGTTCTTTCTGGACCCTATGCAGACGACACAATCCGGGGATGAGTGAGGAAAACACGGGGGAAAAAGCATGCAGGAGTCGGGAATGAAAACAGGCGGCGTGTCCATGGCGTGCAGGTGTTCAGGGGGCTGAGTCTGGGGCAAACCATCCAAAACTGAGTCCAAATGGAAATCCAAGATGAGGCAAAAGTCCAAAGCCGGGTGGTCCATCTGAGACTAAGACAAACAGGATTAAAAACCAGAGCAGGATCTGGTGGAGGGTCGGGGGGAACAATGGGGGAATAGGACCAGATGCTCCAGATCCCGGACTCTCTTGATATGGGAACCAATGCAGAGCTCAGAACAGAGTGAGTGTCTGGCTTTAAAGGAGGCAGGAACAGGGAGCAGGTGCACAAAATCAACTCAAAAGTGAAAGAGCCGGAGCACCCTTAAAGGGGAGGGACTACAATCGTGACACCGCATGGCTGCCTGGCTGCACAACTGCCTGCTTGTACACTCACCTCTTCTTGATGAACCTTTGTTTTCCAAAGGCCAAATTACAATCATTCAAAATATTGTGTTTACATGAGCTTTATAATATTCATACTGCTCTATTACATATGACTTTATTTGTTCTGTCATTAACTGAAGGTGAGTTTATGTCTGGCCTTGCCAGGATGGTACAGCAGTTTTAGTCTCCTGGGTCTGACAGTAAATCTCTTGCCCTTTTCCCCACAGCATAAGCTCAAAAATATCACATATGAATTTATTTGTTCTGTGATTAACTGAAGGTGAGTTAATGTCTGTCTTGGGCAGGTTGGTACAGCAGTTTCAATCTACTGGGTTGAACAGCCAGTAGAATCTCCTGCCTTTGCTCTGTGGCTAAAGTTCTGTGCCTGTGGCTGGATGGTTGCTCGTTCATATCCCGCGGCCAGCAGAGGAATCCTACTCCATTGGGCCCCAGAGCAAGGCCCTTAACCCCAACTGCTCCATATAAATGGATGACCCTGCGCTCTGACCCCAAGCTTCTCTCCCTGTCTGTGTGTCTCATGGAGTGCAAGTTGGGGTATGCGAAAAGACAAATTCCTAAAACAAGAAATTGTATATGGCCAATAAAGTGATCTTTTTCCCTACAGCTGTGCTGTAGCTCATGGGTGTGTTTGTGTGTGAAGGAGTTTTATTCTTCCGTGTCATATATTTTGTTTGCATACAGCTCCACCTATAGACAAACCAGAGTGTGCATTGCAAAATGCTGAGCCAGCTGTGCAGCCTTTAGACGTTGAGTTGGGTTTTGAAGGAGCAGGAAAGAGCTCGGTACAGTTTGTGCAGAGCTCTCCATGAATCCCCTGGAGATACTCAATTTCGGACTCATGAGGGTTTTTGTCAGGGCTTAGGCTTCGATTCTCTCACTGTGCCTCACGAGCACGGTAATACACAGCAGTGTCTTCAGGCGTCAGGCTGCTCATCTGTAAGTACAGTGTGCTGCTGGAGTCCTGTCTGGAGATGGTGAATCTGCCCTGATTTGTCTGGGGATACCGTATGTCGCCACCACCAGTACCAATAACAGCCAACCACTCCAGCCCCTTCCCAGGAGCCTGTCTGACCCAACCCATGTAGTAGCTGCTGAATGTGAATCCTGAGGCTGTACAGGTCAGTCTGTGAGATCCTCCAGGTTGCACAACTGCAGGTTCAAACTCACTCAACACAATCTGGGAGTGAACATCTATAGAAAAAGAAGAAATATGTAATTTCACCAGTTTTGAAAACCTTCATATCAAATGTCAGAGTGGTAGCAAACGTGTGAGAATAATCACCTGTGATGCACAGAGTTGCTACAATCAGCGCTGTTGATTGTTCAGACTGGAGGGTAAAGAAGAGAAGCTGACTGGCTGCTGTTCAGTCTCTCAGCTGTATCATTAATAAGAGGCTGTAAGTTTGTATAGGAGCCTCCTGCAGGGGTGGAGCAGAGCTGCACAGCCATTAAATTTACTGACACAGGACATTGGAGGCAATGGGCTTCTCCAGTATTCATCCTGCAGTGTCAGCAGAATCACTTTTACATTTTATTACATTTTTTTCATAACTCCCTTTTACTTCTGGCAGGTCTAAAAAGATGGCACAGGAGTAGAAATCTTGAAAAATCAAAAGCATTGTTTTCATCAGTAAAACGTATTTTTTATTTACACAAATTTTTATTTACACAAACAAGTTAAGTCCCCTCATGTGACAACAGGAAATAGTGGTTATAAACGTTAAAGAGAAATTTAGTCCAAAGAAATTTCCTTTATAACTTTCTGCTGTCTTTTTCATTTTTAATACAATCATGTATTACATGGATCCAAATAAATATTTAAAAATGGCATTCCATGTTCCAGACACTACAATCTGACTTCCAAGTGTCTCCTGAATAGAAACACTGGGAGTCATTACTGAGTCTTCTTTCTCTACACTGTATATTAAGACAGAGTATTTTTATTGAAGTACTTGAGGGAGATACTTGGAAAGCCTGCAAGACTGCAAGACTGAAATGATAAATGGGGTAAATTAAATGAACTGTTTGGAAGATAAGCAGCTGCATGAAGTGCTGTGTTAAAACTTGAAGGAACGACAGCGAGCCACCACAAATTGTATGACAAAGTGCACCTGAGCTGGAGGGAAGAAAATGAAACAAATGCCAAACAAGGACATAAGGACGGAGAGTAGACTTTGGCTTTGAGTATTTTGTCCTTAGATCCGCCTTTGAGCCAACATGTCCAACCACATCACCAGCGGCATCACAATATATTCAATGAATAGGAACAGGTAACCTGAAGAAGGCTCCACAGATGAAATGTTGTGTTTCCTTTCTTTTCAGCCCGGAATAAACCCATAAGCTGTTCCTTTGCAGCCTACGCATGCTGACGCAGGTACCTTCTTCAGCATATTTAATGAATAGTTAATAAATAAAAACGCAGCAAGAACTGGAGTTTATATTCTATATATTGTTACTGAGACATCCTTGAAATGTATTAATGCAATAGATTTCCACGCAATCAGAGACCTGCAGTAAGCATTTAACAGAACACATACAGCCAGCCACTTGATAAACTGATGGCAATTGCAAAAAGAGAATTTTCAAATTTACCTGCTGTTTCGCTTTCAGTCCTGAGCTAGTTTTCACCTAAAAATCAAGGATCTGATTACACAGAAGCGAAAAAGGAGAAGTTTTGGTTCTGAAGCTGATTCAGCATATGATGTTGTGAGACAGTACAGACACTGGTGGATGCCATTTTGACAAAGTGCTGGTACACAGGGATACTGCTGAGTGCTTTCATGCATTTGGGTTTTTGTCAGGAATTAACATCTGTCATTGCGGGTCTTGGGTACAGTAATACACAGCAGCATCTTCAATCTTTAGGCTGTTCAACTGTAATTACCGTGTGATGCTGGAGTTGTCTTTGGAGATAGTGAATCTACCCTGGACAGACTGTACATAGCATATAGAAGGATTACTGCCCCAGTCAAAGCTTCCACTCACTCCAGCCCCTTCCTGGGAGCCTGTCTGACCTAGCGCACAGCTTATAAACTGAATGTGAAGCTGGAACCTCCAGCTCACCAGGGATGCTATCGCCTGGGCCAAAGACCAAAATGTGCCCATGATGGTGGTGAGCCTGGATCAGAAGAAAGCCTTTTACAGAGTGAAATATAGCTCTCTGTTCAGAGTGCTTGAACACTTTGGTTTCAGAGAGAGTTTCAGCCACTGGATTAAGATACTGTACTCTGAAGTAGGCAGCAGAGTCAATGTGAACGGACACCTGGGGGATTTCATTCCCCAGGAATCCTGAGTACGATAAGGGTGTCCTCTTTCACCCCTTCTCTATGTTCTCTTCACAGACCCCTTAGTGGAGGCGGTGAGACAGGACCGTGTCATCGATGGCCTGGTGATACCGGGGGCTCGGGGGAAACCTTTAAGATCTCCCAGGACGCAGACGACACAACGCTGTTCCTGAGTTCGGACAGGGGGTTGAAGAGAGCCCTGCAGGTCATGGAGCAATATATACTGGGAGTTTTGTTACAGAACCAGGACAACAAGACCATAAACGGGACTGACAGAATTGCCAAGGTGAATGTGAAGCTGGGTCGGTGGAAGATGTGGTAGCTGTCCCTCACGGGGAAAGTGATGGTGTTGAAAGCAGACAGCTTTGGTTTACCTGGCGGTGGCATACCCACAGCTGGCCAGACTCAGTCAAGCGCTGCAAGGGATGGTCTTCAGGTTCTTGAGGAGGACTGGACGACTGCAGTTTCAGACAGAGAAAAGGCATGGAGCAAGTGGTAGGGCTCATCATTTTTAATGAAGATTCCTGAAAGAAGAGAATAGTCTTGAAAGGCTAAGCTGTCTGGTGCCCTAATGCTCTGAACAGATTCAGAAAATTCAACATGGCCTTGTCAATCAGCATACTCCTCTCATGGGGGAGGTCATTCAACATGCTCCACCCACAGGGGGAGGACTCACAGTAACAACACTTAAGTCAGGGTCCGCAGTCCTGTTCCTGGAAGGTTGTCTGATTTGCTTACATGGTGGAAAGAGCCAAGGAGCAGCTGCAGGATTGAAGTGAAGCAGCAGCAGTCTTCAGGCTGTTCATCTGGAAGTACAGCTGATTTTTGGAATTGTCTCTGGAGATGGTGGACAGACCGGGAGTAGTATATGATCAAAGTGTTACGAATTCTGTTCTTTCAATGAGCACAATAGTAAACACAACTATAAAAAGACACACTAAGGTGCTCTTCTTTCTTTATCACAATACATTAATCTCACCCTGGACTATGTTGGTGTTGGTATCTGTAACTGTGTCAATATGCAGCTCTGATGCAAGACATCTTTATTTCAGGATTCAGTGATGGAGTGAAGAACTGGGCTTCACAAGATGTCACAGGACGTACAGGTTTAACCCCATGGAAGTTCTCAGATCAGCTGTCAATTCAAATGCTAAACTGTGAAAGTCCTATCTATACATGAATCCTGTTACCCGTGAGGGTTTTGCTTTCAGGGCTCTGGATTCATTTCTTTCACTGTGACTTCCGAGCAAAGAGATACACAGCAGAGTCTTCAGTCTTCAGGCTGCTCATCTGTAAGTGCAGCTGACTCCTGGAATTGTCTCTGGAGATGATGAATCTTCCCTCTTCACGCTGGCTGTACCATGATTTACTTCCATCAGCCTGGATTCCAGCCACCCACTACATTGCCTTCCCAGGAGCCTGTCTAACCCAGCCCATGTCATAGCTAGTGAATGTGAATCCTGAGGCTGTACAGGTCAGTCTGTGAGATCCTCCAGGCTGGAGAACTGAAGGTTCAGACTCAGTCAAGACCTGGGTATGAACATCTGTTAAAGAAAAAGTATGTTTTATTTGTTTGAAACGTTAAATTGAAATACTGTAAGCAGATTTCTATAGTTTGGAATAAAAACCCTGCCAATTAAACCTGAAATAAAAATAATAAATCCAAGAGTATCTACTTTGAAAATGTACCACAACAAATCCTCACTTTAGAAAACTGTCATCACCATGCAGGTGAAAATGATAGCCTTCATTTTTGCTTGTATAGAACTGTGACACTATCTGAGCTGTGTGTGAAGCCTTCTAACTGTTTGATAGTGTCTGATCTCAGTTTCAGCCTCTCTCTCAGTGATCAGATATAGATGCTCAGCAATTTTGCATATCACCCTCTCTCTTAGGGTCAGGATGTACAAAATGGGTTGACATGCACTTCAGCTTTACACTAAATATACTACACTCATTACTTCTATGGTATTCCACACACTAAAATATCAAGCAAATGAAAAACAAAGTAAAAGTATTGTTGTTAAGATTATCATAAATAATGGTACTATACTGTACTTTACTTTGAGCGCAGTAAAATGAAGGAAGAGGTGCTGTTATGGGTAGCTTGGATATTGTTGTGTTCTAAAGCCAGGGATGAAACACTACCCACAAATTTACTGCATTAACCTTCCTTCAATCAATGATTATTATTCTGAACATTTGTAGTGGCTGTAACAGCAGAGGCACAGTTACAGTAATTGTTTACAGCTGAAAATATAATGTTCAGTTCAGAATCTCTCTCTCCTGAAACCACAATACCTTTACCTGATGCTTCTAACTCCACTTTAAAGTGCTGACTGCTAATTTTGTCCTTTTGTAGTCAATAGAGTTTAACCAAGAGCCCCCTGATGCTGGTATATTCCAAGTGTGACCAGTCTGGGAGCCTGAAAGACCCAAACCAGGTATTTCTATATACCTTGGCAGAGCGATGGAACTGTGGTTAAGGATCTGCGCCTGTGGCTAGAAGATTGCCAGTTCCAATCCTGTGGCTGGCAGAAGAATCCTACTCTGTTGGGCCCCTGAGCAAGGCCCTCAACCCCAGCTGCTCCCACTGCTGGGGATTTATACAGCACCCCAGTGCTGTATAAATGGCTGACCCTGTGCTCTGACCCCAAGCTTCTCTCTCCCTGTCTGTGTGTTTCATGGAGAGCAAGCTGGGGTATGCGAAAAGGCAAATTCCTAATGCAAGAAATTGTCTATGGCCAATAAAGTGATCTGATCTTATCTTCTATAGGTGTCGTCTTCAGTTCAGCACCACGAACAGCTCCTCTCATTATCATGTCCTGTGAAAACTTAACTCATTCTTCCTGGGAAACAGTCTGATTCACTAGAACAGTATATACAGTTGAATTCGAATGCTGAAAGACTGGCTGGTCAGGGAATTAACACATTCTGGTTCTTTGGTTTCATTCTGAACAGGGAAAGGTTGTGTGGAATTTGCTAACTAGGGAACAGAATCTATCAATGCAGCCTGTTCTGGTTTATTAGAATGTGTTGTTTTGCAGTGTTCTACATAAGAACACAAGAATTTATTAAAGAAATAACGTTTAAGGAATTGGCTGTGTCAATTCCTGTTCTGTACATTAGCAGCAGGTTGATAGCCACATTGTGAGGCATTCGTTTTTTATTGAAGATGTGGTGTGTGGTTTGGAAGTTTTTGTCAGAGCTCCTGCTCTGGGTCAGTCTCTGTGCTCCATACTTCACACAGGAATACACTGCCATGTCTTCAGCCTGAAAGGCTGTTTGTTTTTAGATTCAGCAGCCTGGTGGAACTGTACTTAGAGATGGTGAATCGTCCGCAGATGGAGGCAATGTAGTTAATTGTGTTGTCGTCTGGACTGATCTCTCCAAGCCATTCTAGTCCAATTCCAGGTTTTTGATATATCCAGGCCATCCTGGAAGATGACAAACTGAACCCTGACAATTGGCAGTAGAGCTTCACGGATTCTCCAAGCTTCTTCAGTTCCGATCCTGGCTGGGACAGGACAATGTCAGACTGTACAACTTAGAAGAAAACAGAAAGACGAGACTTCAATTTATTAAACTCAGACTCTCTGTGATTTCAAAAGGGACTTTCAATGGCAACTTGCTGTACATGAAGTGACTACATGCAGTAGGAGAAAAATGCTTAAGGTCCACATGACACCTCTTACAATTCTGTATTGCACTAAATCTCTGGATGGGTGATGACGTCAGATCTGCTCATTAACTTCTTAAAGGAGGAAGATAAATAGATCCAGATCCCAGAAATATTTGCATCATTTTAAATAGTTGGAGCTCTCACCAAGTATAACCCTGTGAAAGAAGCTGGGAAGATGCAACTGCATATAATGACACAAAGTCTTGTTGCTCAACATGAATAAATAAGAATCTTTTATAATTATTTTCTCTTTACATCAATATTTTTTTAGAGACAACAGGAAAAAAGAAAGTTCACATCTAATGAAATGACTGCAGTAGATATTTATCATTTTTCAGAGAGCACCTCAGAGATCCAGAGTCACCATTTGTAGGAGAAATGTGCGAGATTAAATGTGTTCATTTTATTATTTTCTGCATTACTCGATTTAACAGGATAATACCCCTCAGAGAAACTGAGACTACCTCAGGCCAGGGGAGCTGTGTAGTGTAAGAACAACCCCTGCTGACTGAAGAAGATATGAAAAAAGGGTGGGATACCACCTTTCTTTATTTTTACAGTGTGAATTCCAGTAGAGTTCTTGTATGTTAAACTCTGTGATGTACAGTAAATGTGGAAACCAGTTTCTAAATTACAGCAGATTTTGAAACATGGTATGACTTCCTTTTATCATTGTCTGAAATGATTTGAGTATCTAAAAACAGATTTCAGTTACTGATAAATTGTAAAGCAGACATTCACAAAACATACAGTTTGGTATGTATGTATTTATGTTAAGATGACCAGCAAATTTGCCAAACAGCATTATGAGTTTAGCTAAGTGTTCAATTCAGCCCCACTGATACTAAACCTAGAATCTGTGCAATATATAGTGAAATGAAACATATGAAGGTGTCTTTAAAATTGATTGTTTTTGAAACTATATCTGGAGGAGACTCAGGAAGATAGTCAGGATCCACAACTCACAATTTGGATTCTCAGCGGGGAAAAGCACAACAGATGCCATTTTTGTGATGAGACAGTTACAGGAGAAGACACTAGAGAAAGGGAAAAAGCTGTATGTGGCCTTTCTGGACTTGGAGAAGGCATATGACCGTGTGCCCAGAGAGGTGGTGTATTGGTGCTTGAGGAAGAAAGGAGTACCAGAAAGCATGGTGAAGTTAGTTCAAGCAACCTATAGAGATGCAACTACGAAGGTGGTCACACAACGGGGAGAGACAAAAGAGTTTTAAATCACAGTTGGAGTACACCAAGGATCAGCACTAAGTCCTTTCCTTTTTATAAACATTATTGACACACTGACAGAGGAGGTAAGAACAGAAGTGCCTTGGGAACTCATCTTTGCTGATGATGTGGCATTGATGGCAGATTCAGAAGTAGAACTACAGGAGAAAGTGTTTAAATGGCAGAGGAGTCTGGAAAAGGGTGGACTGTAAATGAATGCAGAAAAATCTGAAATAATGGTAACGGAGAGAAGAGGAGATACTATGACCAATGTTGAGGAGATAAATGGAGGAAAACTGAAACAAGTTGATGGCTTTAAATACCTTGCATCAAAACTGGTAAAGGGAGGAGAAACACTGGAGGCAGTAAAACAAAGAGTGAAAGCTGGATGGAACAAGTGGAGAGAAATAACTGGAATAATTTGTGACAGGAAAATTCCTAGAAAGTTAAAGTGCAAAATGTACAAGACTGTGATTAGACCTGTACTACTATATGGAGCTGAATGCTTGGCAGTTGGAAAGAGGGAAGAGAACTTGATGAGAAGAACTGAAATGAGGATGTTGAGATGGATTCTGCAGATTTCAATGAAGGACAAGATCAGAAATGAAGAAATCCGTAGACGATGTAGGTTGGTGGATGTGGTTGAGAAGATGCGAGAGGCGAGGTTACGGTGGTATGGACATATCATGAGGAGGGACGTTGAGGAAGTAACAAAGAGGGTAATGGAATTTGAGGTGGAAGGTAACAGGGGAAGAGGCAGGCCTAGAAAGAGATGGATAGATTGTGTGAGAAAAGATATGGAGGTATGTGAAGTGAGTGAGGAAGATGTGCTCGACAGAGACAAGTGGAGAAGAGCAACCAAAGCAGCTGACCCCAGGACAGTCTGGGACTAAGGCTGTGAAGAAGAAGAAGAAGATCTAGAGGCGACAATCCGGAATACACAAAATTTACTAGATGCCTGGATTTGAAGAAAAACATTTTGACTGATTGTGTGTGTGCAAGAGCTACTCTTTCTGTGGCTGTGGAGTTCTTATGCAAGCTCAATGAGACTCACTGACTGTACAATTTCAGAGATCACATGTGAAATGAAAGCTTACAGAAGATCAATATGAAATACGAAACTCTTTTTAACACTACAAATGACAGAAAACTGGCGCTCTGAGCGGATACAAAAAGAAAGAAGAATTTTACTGCACTGCAGGAAACCAGAAGGAATAGGACGTTCCCAGTCACAAACATTTTGTTTTGTGCAGTGAAATGGATTGTGGTTTCATGAACAGAAAACACAAAACGCAGTTTCAATGCCGTGGTTACAAACAGTAGAGAAACAGGAAGGGAGCAGTGCTCCAGAGGACTGTAACTGATCGCATCCTGCAGGTGGTTAAATAGGATGTGTCTGTGGTGAGATGTGCATGGGGAACCACAGCAGTCTTAAACAGGAGCCCTCAGAGTGTGGGGATTTGTGATGCAATGTTACCTTCTTTGTGACTGCTGGAGAACCTCCTACAGGTGTAGAATGAGCAGAACAGGAAAAACGAATTTATAAAACACAAACATGTGCCACACGAAACGTAGAGTATTCAGTGTAATGTGAAATAAGCACAGATGCCGCCAATATAAGTCCTTGAACAGTGAGCTTTTGCACTGGACACGCTCACACACAGCACAGACATGTCCATCCCGGCCAGTCAGCCTCCTGCGGGAGGAAACTGGAGCCCAAATGAACACGGAAAGAACATGCAAACTCCATGCATATGAACCCCAGCGCTGTAAGGCAGCAATGCTGACAACTGTACCCCTGTGCCACTCTCTCTTTGTCATCTTCATCATTATTATATTGTGAATATTGAATTATATGTACACTACTGCCCTGCAGACAGACAGAGGTTACGATAGTGGCGGTGAAGAAGAGACGGGGAACAGTATAGGGAGGGCATGTGAAAACCCCACATTCAGAACAGGAGATCACTGTTGTTTCTCTCTTCCATCAGCAACCCTGTACAATTACACACTACACTAGATAATGCTACCAGAAAGCTTGGATGAAACTGAATTTCAATTTGATTCTCCTTTAATACATTTGTCATCATTGGTTTTCATCTGTCAGCGTGATGAAATACACTCCTTATTTCCTCTCTTTTCAACAAAAATAAAAACACACAGTGTTGTGTACAGTGCAGAACTTCGGAGCACTGGGCTTAAATAAAGAATGGAACAAAGGGACAGTTGAATGTGATAATAAACTTAACAAAAAGAGGTCGGAGCGCCCTCTAGAGATGGGGTGACGATCGTGATAGTTCAGATTCACTTAACACAATGTGGGACTGAGCATCTGTTGAAAAAGAAGAAAAAAATACACTATATAAGCTACCATATCTAATGTGAGTAAACTGGCGCAACTGATCACTTGTGAAAAACACAACCAATGGGCTTCTCACAGTAGGGATGCCAGTGCTGATCCCACACAATATTGGGTGCAAAATGGTGAAATATTGTAGTTGTAAGTTTTGTTACTATCTATAAATAGTGGAAAGATATCACCCTTATTAAATATATCAAAATGTTCTTAATATGAAATTTCTGCTGTTACAGGAGAAGGAAGTTTTCTTCTGTGACTTTTATTTGCACATAATTAAATAAACAAGCTGTAGTCTTTAGCCAGTTCAAGGGGATTTCCTATTGGCAGCATTCTTAAAGTTTATTTAAAACAACACTCATAGAATAGAGTAGAATAGAACAAAAAAAAGTCAGGAATGAGTGGCAGTTTGTCTGCTCTCAGTGCTTTATGCAAAATTCCAGACTCATCTTTATAAACTGCAAACAAGTGCACAATGCAGCTTCTCATGATTTTCACCTGAGACCTAACATCCTCAAGATTCTCCTCAACAGCAACACACAGAATGTAAAGGGCTAAAATACAAATCAAACCAGCTTTTTGCTATGTAATTAAGTCATTTTGGACACTGTTGGAATTGAGTTGATATTTCTGGAAATATAAGTCAGTTTTATGTGTGAATTGTGAAGCCTCTTTGTGCCCTGCGTGCATTACTTTGTGAGTCCGCTGAGGTGGTCGTGTGTTTTGATCATTAAGACAATGACCAGGGGGCTCACAAATCAGCCGCACAGGGCTGGGACTGTACTGTACTGAAAATATCATATACCTTCACAGTCGGCCCCCCTTTTTTTCCGGGACTGACATCACAGCTATAAGGCACAGTGTCTTCTACACAATCCTCACAAACCCTTTTCTGACGTCTGTGTAATAATTATGTACAAGACAGCACATGACACACCAGCTGTTTTAACAGTTAACACTGATGTTGCTGAGGGGCTTGAGGGTTTTTGTCAGGGCTCAGGCTTCACTTCTCTCACTGTGGGTCTCGAGCACAGTAATACACAGCAGTGTCTTCAGTCTTCAGGCTGCTCATCTGTAAGTACAGCTGATTTTTCGAGTTGTCTCTGGAGATGGTGAATCTTCCTTGGACTGATTGGGCATAATAAATTGAAGTAATCTGAATTTGAGCCACCCATTCCAGCCCCTTCCCAGGAGCCTGTCTCACCCAGTTCATGTAATAATCTTTAAATGTGAATCCTGAGGCTGTACAGGTCAGTCTGTGAGATCCTCCAGGCTGCACAACTGCAGGTTCAGACTCAGTCAACACAATCTGAGACTGAACACCTGTGAAGAAAAAATAATATATTGTCATCTAGTATGAAAACTATCACAACTAATGTCAGAATTTTTAATAAGCTAGTGAGAATGATCACCTGTGAAGCACAGAGTTGTCACAATCAGCGCTGTTAAGACCCTCATTGTTGATTGTTCAGACTGAAAGGTACAGAAGAGAAGCTGACTGGCTGCTGTTCAGTCTCTCAACTGTATCATTAATAAGAGGCTGTGAGTTTGCATAGGAGCCTCCTGCAGGGGTGGAGCAGAGCTGTACAGCCTTTAAATTCACTGACACAGGACACTGGAGCCAATGTGGAGCTCACAGTAGGGACCCCAGTACTGATCCTGTTAAATTCAAACAAAAGGAAAATTCATTATTTGAGATACCATTGCAGTAGGCCTATGAAAAATGGCATAGTTGTAACAATAAGAACGAAAAGGTCAGTATTTTTGTCTGGCAACTGTACAAATTATTTATTAAAAATAGATGCACATTCTAAATCACAAAGTATAAAATAAAAGGCACAAGATGTTAAAGAAATAGTATCATGCACAAGTTTTCTTGCTGCATGTGGTGCCCAACACGGATCCAAAATATCTCAGTCCTCTTCCCAGTGTGTGTGGCCATGTTGTGTGACCAGGGGACTGTGGCCCACACTATTACTGTCTGTGGTCAAGATGTGTAAATGCTTTTTTTAAATTGATCTTTTGTGTTGCTAGAAACAAAAATAAATAAGCATTTTTATCTTATATTGTATATATACTGTATGTGGTGGAGTGAAAGGCAGTTTAGGTACTGTAGTACTATAGGTGGGATTCATGCATTGTAAGCGGCAAAATCAAGGTCAAGTTAATTAGATGTTTCTGACAGTTCCCTTGTTTATCTGAATGAGCGTTGTCTTAATCTTAGCACTCAGGCTTCAGTGTCTCTCTCTGTGTCTCTCAGGACAAAAATTACACAGCAGAGTCTTCAGTCTTCAATCTGCTGGTTTATAAATCCGTCTGATGTTTGGAATTGCCCCTGCAGATGGTGAATCTGTCCTGGACAGACTGGGAGTGGTATATTTTAGATCTAACACTGGCCACCCACTCTAGTCCCTTCCCAAGAGCTTGTCCAGATATAGATCTATTAAACATTCCTCTACTCCAGGACTCTTACCGCTAGTACTGGCTCACTACTGGAGTTTAACCTAGATTATTCTGTAACTGGAGCGGATTTTACACAGAAAAAAAAGTCTGGACAGACTGAGAGAAGTAGACAGATAGCCATGTCACCCTACAACCCACAACTGGCAACCCAGGAAGTTGTGAGCCTGGTCAGTACCTGGATGGGAGACCTCCTGGGAAAAACTAAGGTTGCTGCTGGAAGAGGCGTTAGTGGGGCACTCACCCTGCAGTCTATGTGGGCCCTAATGCCCCAGTACAGAAATGGGGACACTTAAGTGTAATAAAGGCTCCGTCCTTCCGATGAGACGTAAAACCAAGGTCCTGACTCTCTGTGGTCATTAAAACTCCCAGGATGTCTCTCGAAAAGAGTAGGGGTGTAACCCCGGTGTCCTGGCCAAGTTTCCCATAAGCCCTTACCAATCATGGCCTACTCATAATCCCCATTATGAATTTGCTTCATTACTCTGCTCTCCTCCCCACTGATAGCTGATGTGTGGTGAGCGTTCTGGCGCGCTATGGCTGCCGTCGCATCATCCAGGTGGGGCTGCACACTGGTGGTGGTGGAGGGGATCCCCATTACCTGTAAAGCACTTTGAGTGGATTGTCCAGAAAAGCGCTATATAATATTATATTAATAATAATAATAATAATAATAATAATAATAATAATAATGATAATATTTTAGTACTGGGTTAGTCACCCTTTCCAACCCCTTTAAAAAGTGTCTGACATAGGACAACTGCTGAATGTGAATCCTGAGGCTGTACAGGTCAGTCTGTGAGTTTCTCCTGGGTTTTTAAGTGCCAGTTCAGATTTACTCAGGACCAGGACAAACTGAACACCTGCAGAAAAAAAGTCATTTTTTCTTTATCAGACACTTTTTATTTAATTCTTTATAAGTCCCTTAACATCGCACAAGTCATCAACCATATTAGAATAAAATCTGAAATTATTTCACTCATTTCATTCCTTACGTATTATAGCTGCTGTTATAAATAGTGCATAGCACACTGATCTTCATGTTTAAAGATAGAGAAATGATTATTTTGATGTGCTGTATTGTGTCCTGAGAGTCTGAATAGGTTAATATACAGTAAACTGCTGTTAATCACCATGCTCCTCCCACAGGGGCAGGGTTACTGTAGCCAGACTGCTGTGTAGCATTAAGTGCCCAGTGCAACACAGTGAAGGTCTGACACCTCAATCCAGTCTGTCAGTGCTGCTCAGATCCTAGTGAGGCTCTGGGAGGTGTGTGAATTCTGTCAAGATTTGAATTCTGCATTGCAAAAGAACATTTTCGCTTCTGTACATGTAGGTCCATTGCAACATGTTGGTCTAAGACTTACTGGACGTTTTGATAGCTTCATGTTAATAAAGACTGGATTGTGAGTGAGAAGACCTGGTGTGTACAGTATAAATGCTTCTCTGTTTCCTTCAGCACAGCTGAATAAGTCTGTCTTCATTTCATTGCTCCTGATACATGAAACTGGTTTGCTAAAGTGAATCAGCGCAACAGATCACGAGCTGAATTATGGCCATGGGTTCGATATTTGTAACTCTTGTGTTCCAGTGGATTTTAGCTTATGTCTTCCTAAATTCAGCATTGAATCACTTGCTTAGAACTGATTTTGATAAACAGGTGCATTGGCTTGTAAAATGAATTTGTTTTTAATCTCTTCTCAATTTGTGTACAAGTGATTAATTAAATAATTAAATTAATATTATTAATAGTATTGAATAATTAAATTAAAATAATATAATTGTATCCCTAAAGACACACACCTCGCATGTGATCTAACAATGGGTAACGAGATCTTGTTTTGAAATTCTCTCTCTTTTACATCCTTGTTTAATATTTTTAATCATTAGTTTTGGGAAAAATAGCATAAAAAATGTTATAATGGATTTATAACTTTTCATTTTTTTCTACAGGTGTACTCTTAGATTTAAGCATAAATTGCATCTGACTAAACTGTTTTGTGTTTGAACCTATTGAAAATAGAAGGAAATGATTAATTTTCCCAGCAAGGTGATTCAGAATACAGTAGTACAGTTCATCAGACAGGCCTCAGGACTTGACTGTTCACGATGAATATTAAATGTGAACATGGTGTTTCCTTAGTTAAAAGTTTTCAGCTGTTTTTTTTCTGTGACTGTAATCTTCTGAAATCTTTAGATATTCATAGCCCTAACTACACTATAAATATAAGACAATAATATCTGGACAAAAACATTCTGTGAATAACACAAATAAACATTATAATCTGCTTAATCTTTGCATATGGAACAATGATATGGCTGAGTGATTTCAGACATTGTTGTGGGTTTTTGTCAGGGCTCAGGCTTCATTTCTCTCACTGTGGGTCTTTAGCGCAGTAATACACAGCAGTGTCTTCAGTCTTCAGGCTGCTCATCTGTAGGTACAGCTTGTTGTTGGAATTGTCTCTGGAGATGGTGAATCTTCCCTGGACAGACTGGGCATAGTATTTATTATTACCATTCCAGTTAATGTAAGCCACCCACTCCAGCCCCTTCCCAGGAGCCTGTCTGACCCAGTGCATAGCATAGTCATCAAATGTGAATCCTGAGGCTGTACAGGTCAGTCTGTGAGACCCTCCAGGCTGCACAACTGCAGGTTCAGACTCAGTCAACACAATCTGGGATTGAACATCTGTGGGAAAAAAATAAAATAATTTCATTTGTTACCTTTTCCAGAAGCTTCATAATTTCATTCAGAGTTGTTAATTAACTAATGAGACTGATCACCTGTGAAGCACAGAGTTGCTACAACCAGCGCTGTTAAGACCCTCATTGCTGACTGTTCAGACTGAAAGGTACAGAAGAGAAGCTGACTGGCTGCTGTTCAGTCTCTCAGCTGTGTCATTAATAAGGGGCTGTGAGTTTGCATAGGAGCCTCCTGCAGGGGTGGAGCAGAGCTGCACAGCCTTTAAATTCACTGACACAGGACACTGGAGCCTAATGGAAAAATTAATTCTAGATACCATTGTAGTGTGCTTGAGAAATAATAGCACAGTTGTTATAGTCTTATAACAATAAGAATTAGGGGATGAATATTTCTTGTGTGTCAACTCTTTTTAGTTATTGCATTCCAGATAGCAAAGCTGATTTTTTAAAACTGATTCTGAAGATGGTGAATATGTCATGGACAGTCTGGGAGTAGTATATTTCTGTCACCTCTAATATTGGCCACTCACTCCAGTTCCTTCCCAGGAGACTGTCCTGATATAGATGTATTAAGAAATAATCCTCTACTCCAGTGGAATATGCAGTGTCATGTGATATTAAGGCATATATATGCTGTGGTACTCCATTTGAAACCCTTCAAAGCTCCTTGCACTTTCTTATAATTATGTAGTTCTGTTTTCATTAATCCGTCATTCAACTGCTTGAGTGGATATCTGATTCTCAATATGAATAAATGGATCCTGGTCTTAATGGAAGAGCACGATTGTTAAGACAATAATAATACCTGTTAAGAAATGAAGTCTGATCCTTGTCCTGATACAGAACAGACTGACATCCTCTGAGCTACATTGCAGAATTTACTGTGAGACATTTTCCTTATCACTTACTGCCATCTCCTGGTCACTATAGGAGTTTCACCTAGATTGGTCTGCAGCAATTTTATGCCTGAGTACCCCCAGAGTGTTGACTTACTGGAAGATTAAAAGACTAAGTCTGGTTTCGAGACAGATCTCTAAATGATAATTGAGTAAAATTACAAAAAAAAAATATTTCTCAATAGTATAGCAGAAATTTTTATTAAACGTTGTAAAAATGTATTGTTTTTTTTCTGGCCGATAGAACACCAGTCATTTTAGCAGTTGGTACGTTGACACAACTGAGTGATTTCAGACCATTGAAAGCTTTTAATAAAAACAAGTGTTAAGACGTCACTTCTCTCACTATGAATGATAGGTGCAGTAATACACAGCAGTGCTTTCAGTCCTGAGGTTGTTCATCTGTAAGTTCATTGCATTGCAGGGGTCCTGCCCAGTGCAGCACAGTGAAGGTCTGACACCTCAGTCCAGTCTGTCAGTGCTGCTCAGATCCTAGTTATGCTCTGGGAGGAGGTGTGTGAATTCTGTCAAGATTTGAATGCTGGCTCCTTGCATTGCAACTGTGAACATTTTCACTTGCGTACATGTGGGTACATTGCAACATGTTGGTCTAAGATTTACTGGACGTTTTGATAGATTCATGTTAATAAAGGCTGGAGTGTGAGTAACAAGTCCTAGTGTAAGTAAGTGCTTCTCTATTTGCTTCAGTACAGCTGAATCAGTCTTCATTTAATTGAAGAAATTGCTTTGCTAATGTGAATCAATGCAATGTATCACATGCACTATTATAACTATTGCTTAGATATTTGTAATCATACGGTTCTCCTGGAGTTTAGATTTTGTCTTCCTGAATTCAGTGTTGAGTCACTTGTTCAGAACTCAACTTATTAAACAGGTGGAGCGGTTTTGTGAATTGCAATCTTTTTATAATATTTTTTCATTTTGCTAGATTTGATCTTGTGTTGAAGTTGAATCTCTCTTATGCCCTCGTTAAATGTTTTTCATCAGTAACTCAGTTTAGGAAGACGGAAGTTAAACATTTACAGTAATACAGTATTCATCGCCTATCATTTTTAGATATGTATTTTCAATTTTGAACATAAATGTTTATAGCTGACTTTTCTGATTATTGAAACTGTGCAGTGTTTGGACATTTTGAAAATAGAAGGGAATTAATAATTCTCTCAGGGAGGCAATTCAGAATAATACAGTATGTGATACAGGCCTCGGGACTTGAGCTGGGTGAATATTCAGTGTGAGTACAGTGTTTCCTTGATTGAAAGATGTTGACTGGTGTTTTTGTTCTCTGACTGTATTCTTCTGATCTTTACATATTTATATTGTTAACTGCATTATAGATATAAGACACTGTCTAGAAAAAAACATTGTTTGAATCACAGAAATGAACATTATAAATCTGCTTAATCTTAGTATATGCAACATTCATACAGCTGAGTGATTCCAGACACAGTTGTAGGTTTTTGTCAGGGCTCAGTCTTCACTTCTCTCACTGTGTATCTCTAGCGCAGTAATACACTGCAGTGTCTTCAGTCTTCAGGCTGCTCATCTGTAAGTACAGTTGATTCTTGGAATTGTCTCTGGAGATGGTGAATCTTCCCTCTGCGCTCTGGCTGTACCATGATTTACTTGAATCAGGATGGATTCGAGCCACAAACTCCAGCCCCTTCCCAGGAGCCTGTCTGATCCAGCCCATGTAAGAACTGCTGAATGTGAATCCTGAGGCTGTACAGGTCAGTCTGTGAGATCCTCCAGGCTGGACCACTGCAGATTCAGACTCAGTCAAGACCTGAGATTGAATACCTGTGAAAGAAACAGTATGATTTATGTACTTGAAAATGTAAACATTTTCAGTAAATGTATATTTTTTGTAATAAGAAATCTAACAAATAAACCTGAAATTAAAATTAAGATTAAATTGCCACATGAAATCCTCACCTTTGAGAACTATCATCACCACACAGATGGTATTGAGAATCTTCATGTTTGTTTGTTGTACAGGGTGGTGACAGTGTTAGACCTCTGTATGAATCCCTGGTTCTCCTGTAGCAATAGTATCTGACCTCAGGTTCAGACTCTCCCTCAGTGACCAGACATAAATGCTCAGCAGATTTACATATTGCTCTCTCTCTCTGAGACACGGAATGTATAAAATGGGTCAACATGCACTTCTTTTCAACATTAAGCTAAAAATACCACACTCATTACCCCGATGACATTACACACACACTAAGATATCAAGAAAATGATAAACGAAGTCAATGTCTTGTAAAACTGTACTGAACAGTAGTACAATCAGACTCTTGAGCAAAGTGAAATGAAGGAAGAGGTGCTGTAATGGGATATTGTTGTGTTTTAAAGCCAAGGATGAAAAAGTACCCAGAAAATTATATGCGTTATCATTTTCTGATTTATTAATTATTATGAACATTTGTCCATTACTTCTGGATTTTTTCTTGAGTTCTGGACTAGTAGAGAACGAGCTTGGACATGAAATACTAGCATTTAAAACGCAAATGAGACAAATCTCAGGAAGTTCTGTAATATTGTGCAGAAAGTCACAGTCTCTTCTACCATCTCCTGTCATCTTCACATGTAGAAGCTCGTTCCCTTATATTCTGCAAGATCTCAAGAATGTAATATGCTGTTAGTAACCCAGTAATACGTGTTCCACTGTAAAGATTAATTGCATGGTTATTAACAATACATGGATACATCAGTTCTTCATTTGTTTTGTGTGTTTTGCAATCATTAAAACTAAACTGTTGCCAACATATTACTTGAGATTGTTTTACCCACCAATGCAAAATGTATTGTAAGTTTCATTTGAAGAGTTAGAGTTGTGCTCTGCTGGTTTCTGTGTGGGCTTGACATTGCCTTGCTTCACTGGGAGTCTCGAGCACAGTAATACACAGCAGTGTCCCCAGTCTTCAGCTCTCTCCCCTCCAGGTGCAGCGGGTTATTGGAAGTGTCTTTAGTGATGGTGAACCTGCCCTGGAGTGTCTGCGCATAAACTGCGTCCGATCCACTCCAGCACTTTCCCAGGAGCCTGGCGAATCCAGTGCATCCAGGAACTGCTCATGGAGAATCCAGGGACTGTACAGGACAGTTTCACAGAGTCTCTTGGCTGCTTCACCTGAGGCTCTGATGAGGTTACTGGGTATGAACACAGTTCCTGGATCTTGGGTTTTATTCTGAAAAGGGGTAGTATTGTGGAATTATTGTGGAGTTTATTCCCGTGTTCACATGTGTTTTCACCAGGGCTCTGATCTGATATTTATTTTTCATAATTATTCATTATTATTGCCAGTAATCTCTGTATGTGAGTAAACAACTTGTTTTCCTTCCAGGGGACAGTCCTGCCTTGTGTCCTTTGATTCTGTGGTAGGCTCTGAGGTCCCTTATCAGGAACACACAGCTTTCTGAGAGTGGATGGACAGTATTATTAATACTTTATTTGTTTTAGGATTTAATCCAAGGAAATTACAGCATTGTGATGTTACTTTAAAAAAATAACTTTATAATTGAACTATTTTGTGATTTACAACAAAATGAAAACATAACATTTTCAAAATGCATTAAACCTAAAACAAAGTTAAATGACATTTGCAATAGGTTCCAGACACATTTAAGCACAGGCTGTATGGTGACCAACTAGGAAACATAATTTATCAATGCAGCCTGCTCTGGTTCATTAGAATGTGTTGATTTTCAGTGCTCTGCATTAGAACACTGATTCTTTAAAGACCATATGGGGATTCATTTGTGTTAGTTCTGATATGTACCTGGTTGAGATCCAGACCTCAAGACATTACAGTGTTTTTAATGAGGTTGTGGTCTGTGGTTTGGAAGTTTTTATCAGGGCTCCAGCTCTGAGTCAATCAATGTGCTCCATACTTCACACAGTAATACACTGCTGTGTCTTCAGTCTGCAGGCTGGTCATTTGTAGATTCAGCAGCCCAGCGGAATTGTCTTTGAAACTCGTGAATCTTCCACGGAGAGAGGGGATGGAATTAATCATGTTTCCATCTGGACTGATCTCCCCAAGCCATATCAGTCTCATTCCTGGTTTTTGACGTATCCAGGCCATCCAGTAAGAAGACAAACTGAACCCTGAAGTTTGGCAGGAGAGTTTCACTGATTCTCCACGCTTCTTCAGTTCCGATCCTGGCTGGGTCAGGACAATGTCAGACTTGACAACTAAGGAGAAAGCAGGAAGAGAAGATTGAGATTCATTAAAATCAGATACCTCTGTGATTTGAATTAAATTACAACTTACATGAAGTAACTACATACATTAGGAGTAGAACAGTTAAAGTCCACATGACACCTTATAATTCTACATGTATATCCAGCAGTTATATCACTGGCAGCCAACTGAAGCTCAGCAGGTCTGAGCCTGGCCAGTACCTGGATGGGAGACCTCCTGGGAAAAACTAAGGTTGCAGCTGGAAGAGGTGTTAGTGGGGCCAGCAGGTGGCGCTCACCCTGTGGTCCATGTGGGTCCTAAAGCCCCAGTAGAGTGAGGGGGAAACTATACTGTAAACAGGCACCGTCCTTTGGATGAGATGTAAAACCAAGGTCCTGACTGTCTGTGGTCATTAAAAATCCCAGGGCATTTCTCGAAAAGAGTAGGGGTGTAACCCTGGCATCCTGGCCAAATTTTCCATTGGCCCTTACCAATCATGGCCTCCTCATAATCCATCTATGAATTGGCTTCATCACTCTGTTCTCCTCCCCATTGAGAGCTGGTGTGTGGTCTGGCGCACTATGGCTGCCCTCACACCAAGGTGGATGCTGCACATTGGTGGTGGTGGTGTACCTGTAAAGCGCTTTGAGTGGAGTATCCAGAAAAGCGCTATATAAGTGAAAGACGTTGGGAAGATGCAACTGCACATAATGGCCAAAGTCTTGTTGCTCAATATGATTCAATTAGTATCTGTTATTATTGTTTTCTCTTGACCATGTCAGTATTTTCTGGAGATGTGAGGAAAAAAAGCACACCGCTTCTAGCTTTTGAAATGACTTCAATGGCAGGAAGACATTTTCCAGGTAGTGCCTCCGAGCTCGACAGTCAGCCTTTGGAGGAGACAAGTGTGGGCCGCAATTCGTTCAGTTTATCCACTTACTTTTTGAATTACTCCACATCGCAGAATAATACCCCTCAGTTGAGAAACTGAGACTACCTGTTGACTGCGTTGCTGTATATTAAACTCTGTGATGCAGAGTGAATACAGTATGTAAACAAAAGGAAGGAATACCATGTTTCAGAATCTGTTGTAATTTGCTCTGGACATGGTGTAAAATGATTTGAATTTCTATTAATAGATTTCAGTTATTAACTACATCATGATCCATGCATTCTTAAAATATACATCTCAGTATGTTTGTATTTATGTCAACATGACCAGGAAATTTCCTGTAGAAAATATATTTTTGCTAATAGATGGTGTTGGTTTCCTTAATATTAAGTAACAAGTAATAGGTTTATTCCATGCTGAAAAAAGAAAAAAGAAAACAACGTTTCATCCATAGAGCCTTCTTCAGGTGTCCATGAAGAAGGCTCACACCACGTCCGAAACGTTGAGTTTTCTTTCTTCTCTTTTCAGCATGGAATAAACCTATTACTTGTTCCTTTGCAGCCTACGCCTGCTGACACAGCTGCCCACCTTAATATTAAGGATTTGACAATCGTGTATATTCAGCACTTGTGGTTTGAGTCTGTAATGAAACTGAATAAATGCATTTAAGCAGTTGTAATGACATTTTTCTCTTTCATTTTAAAAAAAAATGTAACTGTTAATATAAACAGTTTGATTAATTGAATTCAACTTTATTGTCATTAAACTTACACAGGTGCATAGTATAATGAAAAGTGT
The DNA here is from genome assembly GCF_040954835.1 of Lepisosteus oculatus. Taxonomy (NCBI): domain Eukaryota; kingdom Metazoa; phylum Chordata; class Actinopteri; order Semionotiformes; family Lepisosteidae; genus Lepisosteus; species Lepisosteus oculatus. Next base: position 7,248,855 of record NC_090699.1, on the reverse strand, counting down.
TTCTCATTAGTCGCTCAGGTGCAGTATATAAATAGGACAGAAGATAAGACAATGGACAGTTACACAATAGCAATAACAGTAACATGTAATAACATAACATAAATAACATGTAATCAAGTAATCAAAACTGTGCAAAATTCCGCAAACAGAGAAAATATAACAGGACAAAAACAGTGCAAGGTAATTCTTGGAACAGTGCAAAAAATAGTATGGTTAAAAATAGTATGGTTAATTAATAAATATTAAATATTATAAATAATATTATAAATATTAAATAATATTAATTATTGATATTAATAAATATTATTATGCCTGTTACAGTTTTACTGGGCTATCGAGGAGATAGTACAATTTCGGCTTACATGTGTGTGTGGTGGTGTAGGAGTACAGTCATTGTGGGTACAGGAAGACGTTAGGAGAGATCAGAATATGGTGGAAGGGAGTGGGGGCGTCACCAACTTGACAGCTCTGGGGAAGAAGCTATTTTGGAGTCTAGTTGTGTGTGACTGGAGTGACCGGAACCTTTTGCCAGATGGTAGGGGAACAAACAAGTTATGACTGGGGTGAGTGGGGTCAGACATAATTTTGGTGGCTTTTTTCAGACTCCTGGTGTTGTATATTTCCTGGATGGATGGTAAGGCACTGTCGATGATGTGTTGGGCAGTTTTGACCACCCGCTGTAATGCCTTACAGTCGGATGCGGTGCAGTTGCCGTACCAGACTGTGATGCAGCTGGTCAGTATGCTCTCCACCGTACATCTGTAGAAGTTGGTGAGGATCTGTGGATGTAGGTGTATTTTCTTCAGCCTTCTCAGGAAGTACAGCCGCTGTTGTGCCTTCTTGATGAGACTGGAGGTGTTCAGTGTCCATGTAAGGTCCTTAGAGATGTGAACACCTAGGAATTTGAAGTTATTCACCATCTCCACCGCAGACCCTTCTATGTAGATGGGGGGGGGGTGAACTTTTCCTTGTCTTCTGAAGTCAACAATCAGCTCTTTGGTTTTGCTGATGTTGAGACATAGGTTGTTGGTTCGGCACCAGTCTGCAAGTTGTTTTATCTCCTCCCTGTAGGCAGTCTCATCATTGTCAGTGATCAGGCCCACGACTGTGGTATCGTCAGCATACTTGATGATGGTGTTTGTGCTGAACTTAGCAGTACAGTCGTGGGTGAACAGGGAGTAAAGCAGTGGGCTGAGCACACAGCCTTGAGGGGCACCGGTGTTAAGGATGAGTATGTTGGAGGTGAGGTTGCCAACCCTGACAGTCTGGGGTCTGCTGGTGAGGAAGTCTAGGATCCAGCTGCAGAGGGTTGTATCTAAACCTAGAGCCCTGAGTTTGGTAGAAAGTTTTATGGGTATGATGGTGTTAAATGCTGAGCTAAAGTCAATGAACAGGATTCTTGTATAGGTGTTCCTTTTATCCAGGTGGGTTAGTGTGGTGTGTAAAGCTATAGAGAATGCATCCTCTGTGGAGCGGTTTGTGCAATCTGGAAAGGATCCAGTGTTTTTGGAATGCTGGCTTTAATGTGCGGAATAAATAGTTTTTCAAAGCACTTCATTATGATGGGGGTGAGTGCAATAGGGCGGTAGTCGTTTAGGCATGTGGGGGCTGATTTTTTCAGTACTAGCACGATGGTGGTCGTCTTGAAGCAGCTAGGTACAGTGGCCTGGGCCAAGGACATGTTGAAGATGTCGGTACAGACAACAGCTATCTGCCAGGCACATGTTCTGAACATGAACATTTCAAGAATGGACGCAGAAAGAGCTGCAGAAACACCATGTCTGTAGATGAAGTTATGTAGCGACACGAAAAGAAAACGAAGCATTTTTCAGCAGTTTTTTCAGCATTTTACGGGGCGGCCACCTGCCAGCCTGAGATCCTAGCATGTCAAACACCGAGCTGTCCCCTGGACTTGGCTCACAGCACTCGAAGATGAGAAAAAGAGCGAGGCTGCTTCTTGCCGGGCGTGGTGGCGCACGCCTGTAATCCAAGCTGCCGGGAGGCTGAGACCGAGGGACCGCTTGCGCTCGGGAGTTCTGCACAGCAGTGGGCTGTGTTGATCGGGGGTCCCCAGCGTCTTCGGCACCAATATGGTGATCCCGGGGGAGCTTGGGCTCACCGGGTTGTCTAAAGAGGGGTGTACCAACCCAGGTCGGAAACGGAGCAGGTGAAAGCCCCCGTGCTGATGCGTGCTGGGACAGCTCCTGTGAGCAGCAGCTGTCGTGCAGCCCGGGCAACAGAGTGGGACGCGGTCTTTTGCCACAACTTTGGAAGGAGGGAATCTTCATCTCTGTCCGGGGTGTTACAGTCAAGTTTGTTGCTTTTGTTTAGTTTCTTTGATTTTCTTTTGTTTGCGTGGGTCGTTAGTTTTTCCTTTGTAGTTTTTTTCTTCTGCTCTGAACCCTTTAATACATTGTCTTTGAATTGTATGACATCAGCCCAAGTGTTGTCAAAGCAAGGATGGACGGGTAAAATGCCTGCCTTCCTGGCGTCTTGCAACACGAGAACGGCGGTGAAGCAGTTCGCTTTGCGTGGGCAGAGCACAAGTGGGAAAGCCTCTCTCTTACGCACGAGTCAGAGCACAAAACGGGCTCGTCCGGGATTTGAACCCGGGACCTCTCGCACCCTAAGCGAGAATCATACCCCTAGACCAACGAGCCATTCGCAGAGGTGGTGCTGGCTGTTTGCCAGAACTCGTTGTAAAAAAAAGGAGAGAGGGACAGATGTGAACGGTTTTCCAAAGGATGAAAGTCGCCTTCGTTTATTCACATTTGCGACCCATTTCGCACTCTTCAGCGTAATGATATTTCCCCCAAAAGTGGTTTAAATCTCAAAAGGAAGAAGACATCTTAATGTCGTAATGTACAGTACTTGCAATCGTTTCACTGTGGAATTCTGTTTCTTCTCGTGAAAAATCTCCGTGCTCCGCCGACTTCTCTCTAGGACAGCCCGCCGTAACTTTAAGCGAGGGGCCTGAACCAAGTGCTGGAAGAGCGGGTGTCGTGACTTTTTTTGCATTTCAGCTCAAGTGATGTCAAAGCAAAGAAGAACGGATGTAATGCGTGCGTTCTAGAAAGTCTACGAGAGCAATACCGCCAGCTGGTGCTTTTTGGACGAGCTCGACAACAGGACAGGACGAAGCATTTTTCAGCAGTTTTTTCCGCATTTTTCGGGGCAGCCACCTGCCAGCCTGAGATCCTAGCGTTTCAAACACCGAGCTGTCCCCTGGACTTGGCTCACAGCACACGAAGATGAGAAAAAGAGCGAGGCTGTTTCTCGCCGGGCGTGGTGGCGCACGCCTGTAATCCAAGCTGCCGGGAGGCTGAGACCGAGGGACCGCTTGCGCTCGGGAGTTCTGCACAGCAGTGGGCTGTGTTGATCGGGGGTCCGCAGCGTCTTCGGCACCAATATGGTGATCCCGGGGGAGCTTGGGCTCACCAGGTTGTCTAAAGAGGGGTGTACCAACCCAGGTCGGAAACGGAGCAGGTGAAAGCCCCCGTGCTGATGCGTGCTGGGACAGCTCCTGTGAGCAGCAGCTGTCGTGCAGCCCGGGCAACAGAGTGGGACGCGGTCTTTTGCCACAACTTTGGAAGGAGGGAATGTTCATCTGTGTCCGGGGTGTTACAGTCAAGTTTGTTGCTTTTGTTTAGTTTCTTTGATTTTCTTTTGTTTGCGTGGGTCGTTAGTTTTTCCTTTGTAGTTTTTTTCTTCTGCTCTGAACCCTTTAATACATTGTCTTTGAATTGTATGACATCAGCCCAAGTGTTGTCAAAGCAAGGATGGACGGGTAAAATGCCTGCCTTCCTGGCGTCTTGCAACACGAGAACGGCGGTGAAGCAGTTCGCTTTGCGTGGGCAGAGCACAAGTGGGAAAGCCTCTCTCTTACGCACGAGTCAGAGCACAAAACGGGCTCGTCCGGGATTTGAACCCGGGACCTCTCGCACCCTAAGCGAGAATCATACCCCTAGACCAACGAGCCATTCGCAGAGGGGGTGCTGGCTGTTTGCCAGAACTCGTTGTAAAAAAAAGGAGAGAGGGACAGATGTGAACGGTTTTCCAAAGGATGAAAGTCGCCTTCGTTTATTCACATTTGCGACCCATTTCGCACTCTTCAGCGTAATGATATTTCCCCCAAAAGTGGTTTAAATCTCAAAAGGAAGAAGACATCTTAATGTCGTAATGTACAGTACTTGCAATCGTTTCACTGTGGAATTCTGTTTCTTCTCGTGAAAAATCTCCGTGCTCCGCCGACTTCTCTCTAGGACAGCCCGCCGTAACTTTAAGCGAGGGGCCTGAACCAAGTGCTGGAAGAGCGGGTGTCGTGACTTTTTTTGCATTTCAGCTCAAGTGATGTCAAAGCAAAGAAGAACGGATGTAATGCGTGCGTTCTAGAAAGTCTACGAGAGCAATACCGCCAGCTGGTGCTTTTTGGACGAGCTCGACAACAGGACAGGACGAAGCATTTTTCAGCAGTTTTTTCCGCATTTTTCGGGGCAGCCACCTGCCAGCCTGAGATCCAAGCGTTTCAAACACCGAGCTGTCCCCTGGACTTGGCTCACAGCACACGAAGATGAGAAAAAGAGCGAGGCTGTTTCACGCCGGGCGTGGTGGCGCACGCCTGTAATCCAAGCTGCCGGGAGGCTGAGACCGAGGGACCGCTTGCGCTCGGGAGTTCTGCACAGCAGTGGGCTGTGTTGATCGGGGGTCCGCAGCGTCTTCGGCACCAATATGGTGATCCCGGGGGAGCTTGGGCTCACCAGGTTGTCTAAAGAGGGGTGTACCAACCCAGGTCGGAAACGGAGCAGGTGAAAGCCCCCGTGCTGATGCGTGCTGGGACAGCTCCTGTGAGCAGCAGCTGTCGTGCAGCCCGGGCAACAGAGTGGGACGCGGTCTTTTGCCACAACTTTGGAAGGAGGGAATCTTCATCTCTGTCCGGGGTGTTACAGTCAAGTTTGTTGCTTTTGTTTAGTCTCTTTGATTTTCTTTTGTTTGCGTGGGTCGTTAGTTTTTCCTTTGTAGTTTTTTTCTTCTGCTCTGAACCCTTTAATACATTGTCTTTGAATTGTATGACATCAGCCCAAGTGTTGTCAAAGCAAGGATGGACGGGTAAAATGCCTGCCTTCCTGGCGTCTTGCAACACGAGAACGGCGGTGAAGCAGTTCGCGTTGCGTGGGCAGAGCACAAGTGGGAAAGCCTCTCTCTTACGCACGAGTCAGAGCACAAAACGGGCACGTCCGGGATTTGAACCCGGGACCTCTCGCACCCTAAGCGAGAATCATACCCCTAGACCAACGAGCCATTCGCAGAGGGGGTGCTGGCTGTTTGCCAGAACTCGTTGTAAAAAAAAGGAGAGAGGGACAGATGTGAACGGTTTTCCAAAGGATGAAAGTCGCCTTCGTTTATTCACATTTGCGACCCATTTCGCACTCTTCAGCGTAATGATATTTCCCCCAAAAGTGGTTTAAATCTCAAAAGGAAGAAGACATCTTAATGTCGTAATGTACAGTACTTGCAATCGTTTCACTGTGGAATTCTGTTTCTTCTCGTGAAAAATCTCCGTGCTCCGCCGACTTCTCTCTAGGACAGCCCGCCGTAACTTTAAGCGAGGGGCCTGAACCAAGTGCTGGAAGAGCGGGTGTCGTGACTTTTTTTGCATTTCAGCTCAAGTGATGTCAAAGCAAAGAAGAACGGATGTAATGCGTGCGTTCTAGAAAGTCTACGAGAGCAATACCGCCAGCTGGTGCTTTTTGGACGAGCTCGACAACAGGACAGGACGAAGCATTTTTCAGCAGTTTTTTCCGCATTTTTCGGGGCAGCCACCTGCCAGCCTGAGATCCTAGCGTTTCAAACACCGAGCTGTCCCCTGGACTTGGCTCACAGCACACGAAGATGAGAAAAAGAGCGAGGCTGTTTCTCGCCGGGCGTGGTGGCGCACGCCTGTAATCCGAGCTACCGGGAGGCTGAGACCGAGGGACCGCTTGCGCTCGGGAGTTCTGCACAGCAGTGGGCTGTGTTGATCGGGGGTCCGCAGCGTCTTCGGCACCAATATGGTGATCCCGGGGGAGCTTGGGCTCACCAGGTTGTCTAAAGAGGGGTGTACCAACCCAGGTCGGAAACGGAGCAGGTGAAAGCCCCCGTGCTGATGCGTGCTGGGACAGCTCCTGTGAGCAGCAGCTGTCGTGCAGCCCGGGCAACAGAGTGGGACGCGGTCTTTTGCCACAACTTTGGAAGGAGGGAATCTTCATCTGTGTCCGGGGTGTTACAGTCAAGTTTGTTGCTTTTGTTTAGTCTCTTTGATTTTCTTTTGTTTGCGTGGGTCGTTAGTTTTTCCTTTGTAGTTTTTTTCTTCTGCTCTGAACCCTTTAATACATTGTCTTTGAATTGTATGACATCAGCCCAAGTGTTGTCAAAGCAAGGATGGACGGGTAAAATGCCTGCCTTCCTGGCGTCTTGCAACACGAGAACGGCGGTGAAGCAGTTCGCTTTGCGTGGGCAGAGCACAAGTGGGAAAGCCTCTCTCTTACGCACGAGTCAGAGCACAAAACGGGCTCGTCCGGGATTTGAACCCGGGACCTCTCGCACCCTAAGCGAGAATCATACCCCTAGACCAACGAGCCATTCGCAGAGGGGGTGCTGGCTGTTTGCCAGAACTCGTTGTAAAAAAAAGGAGAGAGGGACAGATGTGAACGGTTTTCCAAAGGATGAAAGTCGCCTTCGTTTATTCACATTTGCGACCCATTTCGCACTCTTCAGCGTAATGATATTTCCCCCAAAAGTGGTTTAAATCTCAAAAGGAAGAAGACATCTTAATGTCGTAATGTACAGTACTTGCAATCGTTTCACTGTGGAATTCTGTTTCTTCTCGTGAAAAATCTCCGTGCTCCGCCGACTTCTCTCTAGGACAGCCAGCCGTAACTTTAAGCGAGGGGCCTGAACCAAGTGCTGGAAGAGCGGGTGTCGTGACTTTTTTTGCATTTCAGCTCAAGTGATGTCAAAGCAAAGAAGAAGGGATGTAATGCGTGCGTTCTAGAAAGTCTACGAGAGCAATACCGCCAGCTGGTGCTTTTTGGACGAGCTCGACAACAGGACAGGACGAAGCATTTTTCAGCAGTTTTTTCCGCATTTTTCGGGGCAGCCACCTGCCAGCCTGAGATCCTAGCGTTTCAAACACCGAGCTGTCCCCTGGACTTGGCTCACAGCACACGAAGATGAGAAAAAGAGCGAGGCTGTTTCACGCCGGGCGTGGTGGTGTCTAAAGAGGGGTGTACCAACCCAGGTCGGAAACGGAGCAGGTGAAAGCCCCCGTGCTGATGCGTGCTGGGACAGCTCCTGTGAGCAGCAGCTGTCGTGCAGCCCGGGCAACAGAGTGGGACGCGGTCTTTTGCCACAACTTTGGAAGGAGGGAATCTTCATCTGTGTCCGGGGTGTTACAGTCAAGTTTGTTGCTTTTGTTTAGTCTCTTTGATTTTCTTTTGTTTGCGTGGGTCGTTAGTTTTTCCTTTGTAGTTTTTTTCTTCTGCTCTGAACCCTTTAATACATTGTCTTTGAATTGTATGACATCAGCCCAAGTGTTGTCAAAGCAAGGATGGACGGGTAAAATGCCTGCCTTCCTGGCGTCTTGCAACACGAGAACGGCGGTGAAGCAGTTCGCTTTGCGTGGGCAGAGCACAAGTGGGAAAGCCTCTCTCTTACGCACGAGTCAGAGCACAAAACGGGCTCGTCCGGGATTTGAACCCGGGACCTCTCGCACCCTAAGCGAGAATCATACCCCTAGACCAACGAGCCATTCGCAGAGGGGGTGCTGGCTGTTTGCCAGAACTCGTTGTAAAAAAAAGGAGAGAGGGACAGATGTGAACGGTTTTCCAAAGGATGAAAGTCGCCTTCGTTTATTCACATTTGCGACCCATTTCGCACTCTTCAGCGTAATGATGTTTCCCCCAAAAGTGGTTTAAATCTCAAAAGGAAGAAGACATCTTAATGTCGTAATGTACAGTACTTGCAATCGTTTCACTGTGGAATTCTGTTTCTTCTCGTGAAAAATCTCCGTGCTCCGCCGACTTCTCTCTAGGACAGCCCGCCGTAACTTTAAGCGAGGGGCCTGAACCAAGTGCTGGAAGAGCGGGTGTCGTGACTTTTTTTGCATTTCAGCTCAAGTGATGTCAAAGCAAAGAAGAACGGATGTAATGCGTGCGTTCTAGAAAGTCTACGAGAGCAATACCGCCAGCTGGTGCTTTTTGGACGAGCTCGACAACAGGACAGGACGAAGCATTTTTCAGCAGTTTTTTCCGCATTTTTCGGGGCAGCCACCTGCCAGCCTGAGATCCTAGCGTTTCAAACACCGAGCTGTCCCCTGGACTTGGCTCACAGCACACGAAGATGAGAAAAAGAGCGAGGCTGCTTCGCGCCGGGCGTGGTGGCGCACGCCTGTAATCCGAGCTACCGGGAGGCTGAGACCGAGGGACCGCTTGCGCTCGGGAGTTCTGCACAGCAGTGGGCTGTGTTGATCGGGGGTCCGCAGCGTCTTCGGCACCAATATGGTGATCCCGGGGGAGCTTGGGCTCACCAGGTTGTCTAAAGAGGGGTGTACCAACCCAGGTCGGAAACGGAGCAGGTGAAAGCCCCCGTGCTGATGCGTGCTGGGACAGCTCCTGTGAGCAGCAGCTGTCGTGCAGCCCGGGCAACAGAGTGGGACGCGGTCTTTTGCCACAACTTTGGAAGGAGGGAATCTTCATCTGTGTCCGGGGTGTTACAGTCAAGTTTGTTGCTTTTGTTTAGTCTCTTTGATTTTCTTTTGTTTGCGTGGGTCGTTAGTTTTTCCTTTGTAGTTTTTTTCTTCTGCTCTGAACCCTTTAATACATTGTCTTTGAATTGTATGACATCAGCCCAAGTGTTGTCAAAGCAAGGATGGACGGGTAAAATGCCTGCCTTCCTGGCGTCTTGCAACACGAGAACGGCGGTGAAGCAGTTCGCTTTGCGTGGGCAGAGCACAAGTGGGAAAGCCTCTCTCTTACGCACGAGTCAGAGCACCAAACGGGCTCGTCCGGGATTTGAACCCGGGACCTCTCGCACCCTAAGCGAGAATCATACCCCTAGACCAACGAGCCATTCGCAGAGGGGGTGCTGGCTGTTTGCCAGAACTCGTTGTAAAAAAAAGGAGAGAGGGACAGATGTGAACGGTTTTCCAAAGGATGAAAGTCGCCTTCGTTTATTCACATTTGCGACCCATTTCGCACTCTTCAGCGTAATGATATTTCCCCCAAAAGTGGTTTAAATCTCAAAAGGAAGAAGACATCTTAATGTCGTAATGTACAGTACTTGCAATCGTTTCACTGTGGAATTCTGTTTCTTCTCGTGAAAAATCTCCGTGCTCCGCCGACTTCTCTCTAGGACAGCCAGCCGTAACTTTAAGCGAGGGGCCTGAACCAAGTGCTGGAAGAGCGGGTGTCGTGACTTTTTTTGCATTTCAGCTCAAGTGATGTCAAAGCAAAGAAGAACGGATGTAATGCGTGCGTTCTAGAAAGTCTACGAGAGCAATACCGCCAGCTGGTGCTTTTTGGACGAGCTCGACAACAGGACAGGACGAAGCATTTTTCAGCAGTTTTTTCCGCATTTTTCGGGGCAGCCACCTGCCAGCCTGAGATCCTAGCGTTTCAAACACCGAGCTGTCCCCTGGACTTGGCTCACAGCACACGAAGATGAGAAAAAGAGCGAGGCTGTTTCACGCCGGGCGTGGTGGCGCACGCCTGTAATCCAAGCTGCCGGGAGGCTGAGACCGAGGGACCGCTTGCGCTCGGGAGTTCTGCACAGCAGTGGGCTGTGTTGATCGGGGGTCCGCAGCGTCTTCGGCACCAATATGGTGATCCCGGGGGAGCTTGGGCTCACCAGGTTGTCTAAAGAGGGGTGTACCAACCCAGGTCGGAAACGGAGCAGGTGAAAGCCCCCGTGCTGATGCGTGCTGGGACAGCTCCTGTGAGCAGCAGCTGTCGTGCAGCCCGGGCAACAGAGTGGGACGCGGTCTTTTGCCACAACTTTGGAAGGAGGGAATCTTCATCTGTGTCCGGGGTGTTACAGTCAAGTTTGTTGCTTTTGTTTAGTCTCTTTGATTTTCTTTTGTTTGCGTGGGTCGTTAGTTTTTCCTTTGTAGTTTTTTTCTTCTGCTCTGAACCCTTTAATACATTGTCATTGTGAGCGTATGACATCCGCTCAAGTGTTGTCAAAGCAAGGATGGACGGGTAAAATGCCTGCCTTCCTGGCGTCCTGCAACACGAGAACGGCGGTGAAGCAGTTCGCTTTGCGTGGGCAGAGCACAAGTGGGAAAGCCTCTCTCTTACGCACGAGTCAGAGCACAAAACGGGCTCGTCCGGGATTTGAACCCGGGACCTCTCGCACCCTAAGCGAGAATCATACCCCTAGACCAACGAGCCATTCGCAGAGGGGGTGCTGGCTGTTTGCCAGAACTCGTTGTAAAAAAAAGGAGAGAGGGACAGATGTGAACGGTTTTCTAAAGGATGAAAGTCGCCTTCGTTTATTCACATTTGCGACCCATTTCGCACTCTTCAGCGTAATGATATTTCCCCCAAAAGTGGTTTAAATCTCAAAAGGAAGAAGACATCTTAATGTCGTAATGTACAGTACTTGCAATCGTTTCACTGTGGAATTCTGTTTCTTCTCGTGAAAAATCTCCGTGCTCCGCCGACTTCTCTCTAGGACAGCCAGCCGTAACTTTAAGCGAGGGGCCTGAACCAAGTGCTGGAAGAGCGGGTGTCGTGACTTTTTTTGCATTTCAGCTCAAGTGATGTCAAAGCAAAGAAGAACGGATGTAATGCGTGCGTTCTAGAAAGTCTACGAGAGCAATACCGCCAGCTGGTGCTTTTTGGACGAGCTCGACAACAGGACAGGACGAAGCATTTTTCAGCAGTTTTTTCCGCATTTTTCGGGGCAGCCACCTGCCAGCCTGAGATCCTAGCGTTTCAAACACCGAGCTGTCCCCTGGACTTGGCTCACAGCACACGAAGATGAGAAAAAGAGCGAGGCTGTTTCTCGCCGGGCGTGGTGGCGCACGCCTGTAATCCAAGCTGCCGGGAGGCTGAGACCGAGGGACCGCTTGCGCTCGGGAGTTCTGCACAGCAGTGGGCTGTGTTGATCGGGGGTCCGCAGCGTCTTCGGCACCAATATGGTGATCCCGGGGGAGCTTGGGCTCACCAGGTTGTCTAAAGAGGGGTGTACCAACCCAGGTCGGAAACGGAGCAGGTGAAAGCCCCCGTGCTGATGCGTGCTGGGACAGCTCCTGTGAGCAGCAGCTGTCGTGCAGCCCGGGCAACAGAGTGGGACGCGGTCTTTTGCCACAACTTTGGAAGGAGGGAATCTTCATCTGTGTCCGGGGTGTTACAGTCAAGTTTGTTGCTTTTGTTTAGTCTCTTTGATTTTCTTTTGTTTGCGTGGGTCGTTAGTTTTTCCTTTGTAGTTTTTTTCTTCTGCTCTGAACCCTTTAATACATTGTCTTTGAATTGTATGACATCAGCCCAAGTGTTGTCAAAGCAAGGATGGACGGGTAAAATGCCTGCCTTCCTGGCGTCTTGCAACACGAGAACGGCGGTGAAGCAGTTCGCTTTGCGTGGGCAGAGCACAAGTGGGAAAGCCTCTCTCTTACGCACGAGTCAGAGCACAAAACGGGCTCGTCCGGGATTTGAACCCGGGACCTCTCGCACCCTAAGCGAGAATCATACCCCTAGACCAACGAGCCATTCGCAGAGGGGGTGCTGGCTGTTTGCCAGAACTCGTTGTAAAAAAAAGGAGAGAGGGACAGATGTGAACGGTTTTCCAAAGGATGAAAGTCGCCTTCGTTTATTCACATTTGCGACCCATTTCGCACTCTTCAGCGTAATGATATTTCCCCCAAAAGTGGTTTAAATCTCAAAAGGAAGAAGACATCTTAATGTCGTAATGTACAGTACTTGCAATCGTTTCACTGTGGAATTCTGTTTCTTCTCGTGAAAAATCTCCGTGCTCCGCCGACTTCTCTCTAGGACAGCCAGCCGTAACTTTAAGCGAGGGGCCTGAACCAAGTGCTGGAAGAGCGGGTGTCGTGACTTTTTTTGCATTTCAGCTCAAGTGATGTCAAAGCAAAGAAGAACGGATGTAATGCGTGCGTTCTAGAAAGTCTACGAGAGCAATACCGCCAGCTGGTGCTTTTTGGACGAGCTCGACAACAGGACAGGACGAAGCATTTTTCAGCAGTTTTTTCCGCATTTTTCGGGGCAGCCACCTGCCAGCCTGAGATCCTAGCGTTTCAAACACCGAGCTGTCCCCTGGACTTGGCTCACAGCACACGAAGATGAGAAAAAGAGCGAGGCTGTTTCTCGCCGGGCGTGGTGGCGCACCCCTGTAATCCAAGCTGCCGGGAGGCTGAGACCGAGGGACCGCTTGCGCTCGGGAGTTCTGCACAGCAGTGGGCTGTGTTGATCGGGGGTCCGCAGCGTCTTCGGCACCAATATGGTGATCCCGGGGGAGCTTGGGCTCACCAGGTTGTCTAAAGAGGGGTGTACCAACCCAGGTCGGAAACGGAGCAGGTGAAAGCCCCCGTGCTGATGCGTGCTGGGACAGCTCCTGTGAGCAGCAGCTGTCGTGCAGCCCGGGCAACAGAGTGGGACGCGGTCTTTTGCCACAACTTTGGAAGGAGGGAATCTTCATCTGTGTCCGGGGTGTTACAGTCAAGTTTGTTGCTTTTGTTTAGTCTCTTTGATTTTCTTTTGTTTGCGTGGGTCGTTAGTTTTTCCTTTGTAGTTTTTTTCTTCTGCTCTGAACCCTTTAATACATTGTCTTTGAATTGTATGACATCAGCCCAAGTGTTGTCAAAGCAAGGATGGACGGGTAAAATGCCTGCCTTCCTGGCGTCTTGCAACACGAGAACGGCGGTGAAGCAGTTCGCTTTGCGTGGGCAGAGCACAAGTGGGAAAGCCTCTCTCTTACGCACGAGTCAGAGCACAAAACGGGCTCGTCCGGGATTTGAACCCGGGACCTCTCGCACCCTAAGCGAGAATCATACCCCTAGACCAACGAGCCATTCGCAGAGGGGGTGCTGGCTGTTTGCCAGAACACGTTGTAAAAAAAAGGAGAGAGGGACAGATGTGAACGGTTTTCCAAAGGATGAAAGTCGCCTTCGTTTATTCACATTTGCGACCCATTTCGCACTCTTCAGCGTAATGATATTTCCCCCAAAAGTGGTTTAAATCTCAAAAGGAAGAAGACATCTTAATGTCGTAATGTACAGTACTTGCAATCGTTTCACTGTGGAATTCTGTTTCTTCTCGTGAAAAATCTCCGTGCTCCGCCGACTTCTCTCTAGGACAGCCAGCCGTAACTTTAAGCGAGGGGCCTGAACCAAGTGCTGGAAGAGCGGGTGTCGTGACTTTTTTTGCATTTCAGCTCAAGTGATGTCAAAGCAAAGAAGAACGGATGTAATGCGTGCGTTCTAGAAAGTCTACGAGAGCAATACCGCCAGCTGGTGCTTTTTGGACGAGCTCGACAACAGGACAGGACGAAGCATTTTTCAGCAGTTTTTTCCGCATTTTTCGGGGCAGCCACCTGCCAGCCTGAGATCCTAGCGTTTCAAACACCGAGCTGTCCCCTGGACTTGGCTCACAGCACACGAAGATGAGAAAAAGAGCGAGGCTGTTTCTCGCCGGGCGTGGTGGCGCACGCCTGTAATCCAAGCTGCCGGGAGGCTGAGACCGAGGGACCGCTTGCGCTCGGGAGTTCTGCACAGCAGTGGGCTGTGTTGATCGGGGGTCCGCAGCGTCTTCGGCACCAATATGGTGATCCCGGGGGAGCTTGGGCTCACCAGGTTGTCTAAAGAGGGGTGTACCAACCCAGGTCGGAAACGGAGCAGGTGAAAGCCCCCGTGCTGATGCGTGCTGGGACAGCTCCTGTGAGCAGAAGCTGTCGTGCAGCCCGGGCAACAGAGTGGGACGCGGTCTTTTGCCACAACTTTGGAAGGAGGGAATCTTCATCTGTGTCCGGGGTGTTACAGTCAAGTTTGTTGCTTTTGTTTAGTCTCTTTGATTTTCTTTTGTTTGCGTGGGTCGTTAGTTTTTCCTTTGTAGTTTTTTTCTTCTGCTCTGAACCCTTTAATACATTGTCTTTGAATTGTATGACATCAGCCCAAGTGTTGTCAAAGCAAGGATGGACGGGTAAAATGCCTGCCTTCCTGGCGTCTTGCAACACGAGAACGGCGGTGAAGCAGTTCGCTTTGCGTGGGCAGAGCACAAGTGGGAAAGCCTCTCTCTTACGCACGAGTCAGAGCACAAAACGGGCTCGTCCGGGATTTGAACCCGGGACCTCTCGCACCCTAAGCGAGAATCATACCCCTAGACCAACGAGCCATTCGCAGAGGGGGTGCTGGCTGTTTGCCAGAACTCGTTGTAAAAAAAAGGAGAGAGGGACAGATGTGAACGGTTTTCCAAAGGATGAAAGTCGCCTTCGTTTATTCACATTTGCGACCCATTTCGCACTCTTCAGCGTAATGATATTTCCCCCAAAAGTGGTTTAAATCTCAAAAGGAAGAAGACATCTTAATGTCGTAATGTACAGTACTTGCAATCGTTTCACTGTGGAATTCTGTTTCTTCTCGTGAAAAATCTCCGTGCTCCGCCGACTTCTCTCTAGGACAGCCAGCCGTAACTTTAAGCGAGGGGCCTGAACCAAGTGCTGGAAGAGCGGGTGTCGTGACTTTTTTTGCATTTCAGCTCAAGTGATGTCAAAGCAAAGAAGAACGGATGTAATGCGTGCGTTCTAGAAAGTCTACGAGAGCAATACCGCCAGCTGGTGCTTTTTGGACGAGCTCGACAACAGGACAGGACGAAGCATTTTTCAGCAGTTTTTTCCGCATTTTTCGGGGCAGCCACCTGCCAGCCTGAGATCCTAGCGTTTCAAACACCGAGCTGTCCCCTGGACTTGGCTCACAGCACACGAAGATGAGAAAAAGAGCGAGGCTGTTTCACGCCGGGCGTGGTGGCGCACGCCTGTAATCCAAGCTGCCGGGAGGCTGAGACCGAGGGACCGCTTGCGCTCGGGAGTTCTGCACAGCAGTGGGCTGTGTTGATCGGGGGTCCGCAGCGTCTTCGGCACCAATATGGTGATCCCGGGGGAGCTTGGGCTCACCAGGTTGTCTAAAGAGGGGTGTACCAACCCAGGTCGGAAACGGAGCAGGTGAAAGCCCCCGTGCTGATGCGTGCTGGGACAGCTCCTGTGAGCAGCAGCTGTCGTGCAGCCCGGGCAACAGAGTGGGACGCGGTCTTTTGCCACAACTTTGGAAGGAGGGAATCTTCATCTGTGTCCGGGGTGTTACAGTCAAGTTTGTTGCTTTTGTTTAGTCTCTTTGATTTTCTTTTGTTTGCGTGGGTCGTTAGTTTTTCCTTTGTAGTTTTTTTCTTCTGCTCTGAACCCTTTAATACATTCTTTGAATTGTATGACATCAGCCCAAGTGTTGTCAAAGCAAGGATGGACGGGTAAAATGCCTGCCTTCCTGGCGTCTTGCAACACGAGAACGGCGGTGAAGCAGTTCGCTTTGCGTGGGCAGAGCACAAGTGGGAAAGCCTCTCTCTTACGCACGAGTCAGAGCACAAAACGGGCTCGTCCGGGATTTGAACCCGGGACCTCTCGCACCCTAAGCGAGAATCATACCCCTAGACCAACGAGCCATTCGCAGAGGGGGTGCTGGCTGTTTGCCAGAACTCGTTGTAAAAAAAAGGAGAGAGGGACAGATGTGAACGGTTTTCCAAAGGATGAAAGTCGCCTTCGTTTATTCACATTTGCGACCCATTTCGCACTCTTCAGCGTAATGATGTTTCCCCCAAAAGTGGTTTAAATCTCAAAAGGAAGAAGACATCTTAATGTCGTAATGTACAGTACTTGCAATCGTTTCACTGTGGAATTCTGTTTCTTCTCGTGAAAAATCTCCGTGCTCCGCCGACTTCTCTCTAGGACAGCCCGCCGTAACTTTAAGCGAGGGGCCTGAACCAAGTGCTGGAAGAGCGGGTGTCGTGACTTTTTTTGCATTTCAGCTCAAGTGATGTCAAAGCAAAGAAGAACGGATGTAATGCGTGCGTTCTAGAAAGTCTACGAGAGCAATACCGCCAGCTGGTGCTTTTTGGACGAGCTCGACAACAGGACAGGACGAAGCATTTTTCAGCAGTTTTTTCCGCATTTTTCGGGGCAGCCACCTGCCAGCCTGAGATCCTAGCGTTTCAAACACCGAGCTGTCCCCTGGACTTGGCTCACAGCACACGAAGATGAGAAAAAGAGCGAGGCTGTTTCTCGCCGGGCGTGGTGGCGCACGCCTGTAATCCGAGCTACCGGGAGGCTGAGACCGAGGGACCGCTTGCGCTCGGGAGTTCTGCACAGCAGTGGGCTGTGTTGATCGGGGGTCCGCAGCGTCTTCGGCACCAATATGGTGATCCCGGGGGAGCTTGGGCTCACCAGGTTGTCTAAAGAGGGGTGTACCAACCCAGGTCGGAAACGGAGCAGGTGAAAGCCCCCGTGCTGATGCGTGCTGGGACAGCTCCTGTGAGCAGCAGCTGTCGTGCAGCCCGGGCAACAGAGTGGGACGCGGTCTTTTGCCACAACTTTGGAAGGAGGGAATCTTCATCTGTGTCCGGGGTGTTACAGTCAAGTTTGTTGCTTTTGTTTAGTTTCTTTGATTTTCTTTTGTTTGCGTGGGTCGTTAGTTTTTCCTTTGTAGTTTTTTTCTTCTGCTCTGAACCCTTTAATACATTGTCTTTGAATTGTATGACATCAGCCCAAGTGTTGTCAAAGCAAGGATGGACGGGTAAAATGCCTGCCTTCCTGGCGTCTTGCAACACGAGAACGGCGGTGAAGCAGTTCGCTTTGCGTGGGCAGAGCACAAGTGGGAAAGCCTCTCTCTTACGCACGAGTCAGAGCACAAAACGGGCTCGTCCGGGATTTGAACCCGGGACCTCTCGCACCCTAAGCGAGAATCATACCCCTAGACCAACGAGCCAATCGCAGAGGGGGTGCTGGCTGTTTGCCAGAACTCGTTGTAAAAAAAAGGAGAGAGGGACAGATGTGAACGGTTTTCCAAAGGATGAAAGTCGCCTTCGTTTATTCACATTTGCGACCCATTTCGCACTCTTCAGCGTAATGATATTTCCCCCAAAAGTGGTTTAAATCTCAAAAGGAAGAAGACATCTTAATGTCGTAATGTACAGTACTTGCAATCGTTTCACTGTGGAATTCTGTTTCTTCTCGTGAAAAATCTCCGTGCTCCGCCGACTTCTCTCTAGGACAGCCCGCCGTAACTTTAAGCGAGGGGCCTGAACCAAGTGCTGGAAGAGCGGGTGTCGTGACTTTTTTTGCATTTCAGCTCAAGTGATGTCAAAGCAAAGAAGAACGGATGTAATGCGTGCGTTCTAGAAAGTCTACGAGAGCAATACCGCCAGCTGGTGCTTTTTGGACGAGCTCGACAACAGGACAGGACGAAGCATTTTTCAGCAGTTTTTTCCGCATTTTTCGGGGCAGCCACCTGCCAGCCTGAGATCCTAGCGTTTCAAACACCGAGCTGTCCCCTGGACTTGGCTCACAGCACACGAAGATGAGAAAAAGAGCGAGGCTGTTTCACGCCGGGCGTGGTGGCGCACGCCTGTAATCCAAGCTGCCGGGAGGCTGAGACCGAGGGACCGCTTGCGCTCGGGAGTTCTGCACAGCAGTGGGCTGTGTTGATCGGGGGTCCGCAGCGTCTTCGGCACCAATATGGTGATCCCGGGGGAGCTTGGGCTCACCAGGTTGTCTAAAGAGGGGTGTACCAACCCAGGTCGGAAACGGAGCAGGTGAAAGCCCCCGTGCTGATGCGTGCTGGGACAGCTCCTGTGAGCAGCAGCTGTCGTGCAGCCCGGGCAACAGAGTGGGACGCGGTCTTTTGCCACAACTTTGGAAGGAGGGAATCTTCATCTGTGTCCGGGGTGTTACAGTCAAGTTTGTTGCTTTTGTTTAGTCTCTTTGATTTTCTTTTGTTTGCGTGGGTCGTTAGTTTTTCCTTTGTAGTTTTTTTCTTCTGCTCTGAACCCTTTAATACATTGTCTTTGAATTGTATGACATCAGCCCAAGTGTTGTCAAAGCAAGGATGGACGGGTAAAATGCCTGCCTTCCTGGCGTCTTGCAACACGAGAACGGCGGTGAAGCAGTTCGCTTTGCGTGGGCAGAGCACAAGTGGGAAAGCCTCTCTCTTACGCACGAGTCAGAGCACAAAACGGGCTCGTCCGGGATTTGAACCCGGGACCTCTCGCACCCTAAGCGAGAATCATACCCCTAGACCAACGAGCCATTCGCAGAGGGGGTGCTGGCTGTTTGCCAGAACTCGTTGTAAAAAAAAGGAGAGAGGGACAGATGTGAACGGTTTTCCAAAGGATGAAAGTCGCCTTCGTTTATTCACATTTGCGACCCATTTCGCACTCTTCAGCGTAATGATATTTCCCCCAAAAGTGGTTTAAATCTCAAAAGGAAGAAGACATCTTAATGTCGTAATGTACAGTACTTGCAATCGTTTCACTGTGGAATTCTGTTTCTTCTCGTGAAAAATCTCCGTGCTCCGCCGACTTCTCTCTAGGACAGCCAGCCGTAACTTTAAGCGAGGGGCCTGAACCAAGTGCTGGAAGAGCGGGTGTCGTGACTTTTTTTGCATTTCAGCTCAAGTGATGTCAAAGCAAAGAAGAAGGGATGTAATGCGTGCGTTCTAGAAAGTCTACGAGAGCAATACCGCCAGCTGGTGCTTTTTGGACGAGCTCGACAACAGGACAGGACGAAGCATTTTTCAGCAGTTTTTTCCGCATTTTTCGGGGCAGCCACCTGCCAGCCTGAGATCCTAGCGTTTCAAACACCGAGCTGTCCCCTGGACTTGGCTCACAGCACACGAAGATGAGAAAAAGAGCGAGGCTGTTTCACGCCGGGCGTGGTGGCGCACGCCTGTAATCCAAGCTGCCGGGAGGCTGAGACCGAGGGACCGCTTGCGCTCGGGAGTTCTGCACAGCAGTGGGCTGTGTTGATCGGGGGTCCGCAGCGTCTTCGGCACCAATATGGTGATCCCGGGGGAGCTTGGGCTCACCAGGTTGTCTAAAGAGGGGTGTACCAACCCAGGTCGGAAACGGAGCAGGTGAAAGCCCCCGTGCTGATGCGTGCTGGGACAGCTCCTGTGAGCAGAAGCTGTCGTGCAGCCCGGGCAACAGAGTGGGACGCGGTCTTTTGCCACAACTTTGGAAGGAGGGAATCTTCATCTGTGTCCGGGGTGTTACAGTCAAGTTTGTTGCTTTTGTTTAGTCTCTTTGATTTTCTTTTGTTTGCGTGGGTCGTTAGTTTTTCCTTTGTAGTTTTTTTCTTCTGCTCTGAACCCTTTAATACATTGTCTTTGAATTGTATGACATCAGCCCAAGTGTTGTCAAAGCAAGGATGGACGGGTAAAATGCCTGCCTTCCTGGCGTCTTGCAACACGAGAACGGCGGTGAAGCAGTTCGCTTTGCGTGGGCAGAGCACAAGTGGGAAAGCCTCTCTCTTACGCACGAGTCAGAGCACAAAACGGGCTCGTCCGGGATTTGAACCCGGGACCTCTCGCACCCTAAGCGAGAATCATACCCCTAGACCAACGAGCCATTCGCAGAGGGGGTGCTGGCTGTTTGCCAGAACTCGTTGTAAAAAAAAGGAGAGAGGGACAGATGTGAACGGTTTTCCAAAGGATGAAAGTCGCCTTCGTTTATTCACATTTGCGACCCATTTCGCACTCTTCAGCGTAATGATATTTCCCCCAAAAGTGGTTTAAATCTCAAAAGGAAGAAGACATCTTAATGTCGTAATGTACAGTACTTGCAATCGTTTCACTGTGGAATTCTGTTTCTTCTCGTGAAAAATCTCCGTGCTCCGCCGACTTCTCTCTAGGACAGCCAGCCGTAACTTTAAGCGAGGGGCCTGAACCAAGTGCTGGAAGAGCGGGTGTCGTGACTTTTTTTGCATTTCAGCTCAAGTGATGTCAAAGCAAAGAAGAACGGATGTAATGCGTGCGTTCTAGAAAGTCTACGAGAGCAATACCGCCAGCTGGTGCTTTTTGGACGAGCTCGACAACAGGACAGGACGAAGCATTTTTCAGCAGTTTTTTCCGCATTTTTCGGGGCAGCCACCTGCCAGCCTGAGATCCTAGCGTTTCAAACACCGAGCTGTCCCCTGGACTTGGCTCACAGCACACGAAGATGAGAAAAAGAGCGAGGCTGTTTCACGCCGGGCGTGGTGGCGCACGCCTGTAATCCAAGCTGCCGGGAAGCTGAGACCGAGGGACCGCTTGCGCTCCGGAGTTCTGCACAGCAGTGGGCTGTGTTGATCGGGGGTCCGCAGTGTCTTCGGCACCAATATGGTGATCCCGGGGGAGCTTGGGCTCACCAGGTTGTCTAAAGAGGGGTGTACCAACCCAGGTCGGAAACGGAGCAGGTGAAAGCCCCCGTGCTGATGCGTGCTGGGACAGCTCCTGTGAGCAGCAGCTGTCGTGCAGCCCGGGCAACAGAGTGGGACGCGGTCTTTTGCCACAACTTTGGAAGGAGGGAATCTTCATCTGTGTCCGGGGTGTTACAGTCAAGTTTGTTGCTTTTGTTTAGTCTCTTTGATTTTCTTTTGTTTGCGTGGGTCGTTAGTTTTTCCTTTGTAGTTTTTTTCTTCTGCTCTGAACCCTTTAATACATTGTCTTTGAATTGTATGACATCAGCCCAAGTGTTGTCAAAGCAAGGATGGACGGGTAAAATGCCTGCCTTCCTGGCGTCTTGCAACACGAGAACGGCGGTGAAGCAGTTCGCTTTGCGTGGGCAGAGCACAAGTGGGAAAGCCTCTCTCTTACGCACGAGTCAGAGCACAAAACGGGCTCGTCCGGGATTTGAACCCGGGACCTCTCGCACCCTAAGCGAGAATCATACCCCTAGACCAACGAGCCATTCGCAGAGGGGGTGCTGGCTGTTTGCCAGAACTCGTTGTAAAAAAAAGGAGAGAGGGACAGATGTGAACGGTTTTCCAAAGGATGAAAGTCGCCTTCGTTTATTCACATTTGCGACCCATTTCGCACTCTTCAGCGTAATGATATTTCCCCCAAAAGTGGTTTAAATCTCAAAAGGAAGAAGACATCTTAATGTCGTAATGTACAGTACTTGCAATCGTTTCACTGTGGAATTCTGTTTCTTCTCGTGAAAAATCTCCGTGCTCCGCCGACTTCTCTCTAGGACAGCCAGCCGTAACTTTAAGCGAGGGGCCTGAACCAAGTGCTGGAAGAGCGGGTGTCGTGACTTTTTTTGCATTTCAGCTCAAGTGATGTCAAAGCAAAGAAGAAGGGATGTAATGCGTGCGTTCTAGAAAGTCTACGAGAGCAATACCGCCAGCTGGTGCTTTTTGGACGAGCTCGACAACAGGACAGGACGAAGCATTTTTCAGCAGTTTTTTCCGCATTTTTCGGGGCAGCCACCTGCCAGCCTGAGATCCTAGCGTTTCAAACACCGAGCTGTCCCCTGGACTTGGCTCACAGCACACGAAGATGAGAAAAAGAGCGAGGCTGTTTCACGCCGGGCGTGGTGGTGTCTAAAGAGGGGTGTACCAACCCAGGTCGGAAACGGAGCAGGTGAAAGCCCCCGTGCTGATGCGTGCTGGGACAGCTCCTGTGAGCAGCAGCTGTCGTGCAGCCCGGGCAACAGAGTGGGACGCGGTCTTTTGCCACAACTTTGGAAGGAGGGAATCTTCATCTGTGTCCGGGGTGTTACAGTCAAGTTTGTTGCTTTTGTTTAGTCTCTTTGATTTTCTTTTGTTTGCGTGGGTCGTTAGTTTTTCCTTTGTAGTTTTTTTCTTCTGCTCTGAACCCTTTAATACATTGTCTTTGAATTGTATGACATCAGCCCAAGTGTTGTCAAAGCAAGGATGGACGGGTAAAATGCCTGCCTTCCTGGCGTCTTGCAACACGAGAACGGCGGTGAAGCAGTTCGCTTTGCGTGGGCAGAGCACAAGTGGGAAAGCCTCTCTCTTACGCACGAGTCAGAGCACAAAACGGGCTCGTCCGGGATCTGAACCCGGGACCTCTCGCACCCTAAGCGAGAATCATACCCCTAGACCAACGAGCCATTCGCAGAGGGGGTGCTGGCTGTTTGCCAGAACTCGTTGTAAAAAAAAGGAGAGAGGGACAGATGTGAACGGTTTTCCAAAGGATGAAAGTCGCCTTCGTTTATTCACATTTGCGACCCATTTCGCACTCTTCAGCGTAATGATGTTTCCCCCAAAAGTGGTTTAAATCTCAAAAGGAAGAAGACATCTTAATGTCGTAATGTACAGTACTTGCAATCGTTTCACTGTGGAATTCTGTTTCTTCTCGTGAAAAATCTCCGTGCTCCGCCGACTTCTCTCTAGGACAGCCCGCCGTAACTTTAAGCGAGGGGCCTGAACCAAGTGCTGGAAGAGCGGGTGTCGTGACTTTTTTTGCATTTCAGCTCAAGTGATGTCAAAGCAAAGAAGAACGGATGTAATGCGTGCGTTCTAGAAAGTCTACGAGAGCAATACCGCCAGCTGGTGCTTTTTGGACGAGCTCGACAACAGGACAGGACGAAGCATTTTTCAGCAGTTTTTTCCGCATTTTTCGGGGCAGCCACCTGCCAGCCTGAGATCCTAGCGTTTCAAACACCGAGCTGTCCCCTGGACTTGGCTCACAGCACACGAAGATGAGAAAAAGAGCGAGGCTGCTTCGCGCCGGGCGTGGTGGCGCACGCCTGTAATCCGAGCTACCGGGAGGCTGAGACCGAGGGACCGCTTGCGCTCGGGAGTTCTGCACAGCAGTGGGCTGTGTTGATCGGGGGTCCGCAGCGTCTTCGGCACCAATATGGTGATCCCGGGGGAGCTTGGGCTCACCAGGTTGTCTAAAGAGGGGTGTACCAACCCAGGTCGGAAACGGAGCAGGTGAAAGCCCCCGTGCTGATGCGTGCTGGGACAGCTCCTGTGAGCAGCAGCTGTCGTGCAGCCCGGGCAACAGAGTGGGACGCGGTCTTTTGCCACAACTTTGGAAGGAGGGAATCTTCATCTGTGTCCGGGGTGTTACAGTCAAGTTTGTTGCTTTTGTTTAGTCTCTTTGATTTTCTTTTGTTTGCGTGGGTCGTTAGTTTTTCCTTTGTAGTTTTTTTCTTCTGCTCTGAACCCTTTAATACATTGTCTTTGAATTGTATGACATCAGCCCAAGTGTTGTCAAAGCAAGGATGGACGGGTAAAATGCCTGCCTTCCTGGCGTCTTGCAACACGAGAACGGCGGTGAAGCAGTTCGCTTTGCGTGGGCAGAGCACAAGTGGGAAAGCCTCTCTCTTACGCACGAGTCAGAGCACCAAACGGGCTCGTCCGGGATTTGAACCCGGGACCTCTCGCACCCTAAGCGAGAATCATACCCCTAGACCAACGAGCCATTCGCAGAGGGGGTGCTGGCTGTTTGCCAGAACTCGTTGTAAAAAAAAGGAGAGAGGGACAGATGTGAACGGTTTTCCAAAGGATGAAAGTCGCCTTCGTTTATTCACATTTGCGACCCATTTCGCACTCTTCAGCGTAATGATATTTCCCCCAAAAGTGGTTTAAATCTCAAAAGGAAGAAGACATCTTAATGTCGTAATGTACAGTACTTGCAATCGTTTCACTGTGGAATTCTGTTTCTTCTCGTGAAAAATCTCCGTGCTCCGCCGACTTCTCTCTAGGACAGCCAGCCGTAACTTTAAGCGAGGGGCCTGAACCAAGTGCTGGAAGAGCGGGTGTCGTGACTTTTTTTGCATTTCAGCTCAAGTGATGTCAAAGCAAAGAAGAACGGATGTAATGCGTGCGTTCTAGAAAGTCTACGAGAGCAATACCGCCAGCTGGTGCTTTTTGGACGAGCTCGACAACAGGACAGGACGAAGCATTTTTCAGCAGTTTTTTCCGCATTTTTCGGGGCAGCCACCTGCCAGCCTGAGATCCTAGCGTTTCAAACACCGAGCTGTCCCCTGGACTTGGCTCACAGCACACGAAGATGAGAAAAAGAGCGAGGCTGTTTCACGCCGGGCGTGGTGGCGCACGCCTGTAATCCAAGCTGCCGGGAGGCTGAGACCGAGGGACCGCTTGCGCTCGGGAGTTCTGCACAGCAGTGGGCTGTGTTGATCGGGGGTCCGCAGCGTCTTCGGCACCAATATGGTGATCCCGGGGGAGCTTGGGCTCACCAGGTTGTCTAAAGAGGGGTGTACCAACCCAGGTCGGAAACGGAGCAGGTGAAAGCCCCCGTGCTGATGCGTGCTGGGACAGCTCCTGTGAGCAGCAGCTGTCGTGCAGCCCGGGCAACAGAGTGGGACGCGGTCTTTTGCCACAACTTTGGAAGGAGGGAATCTTCATCTGTGTCCGGGGTGTTACAGTCAAGTTTGTTGCTTTTGTTTAGTCTCTTTGATTTTCTTTTGTTTGCGTGGGTCGTTAGTTTTTCCTTTGTAGTTTTTTTCTTCTGCTCTGAACCCTTTAATACATTGTCATTGTGAGCGTATGACATCCGCTCAAGTGTTGTCAAAGCAAGGATGGACGGGTAAAATGCCTGCCTTCCTGGCGTCCTGCAACACGAGAACGGCGGTGAAGCAGTTCGCTTTGCGTGGGCAGAGCACAAGTGGGAAAGCCTCTCTCTTACGCACGAGTCAGAGCACAAAACGGGCTCGTCCGGGATTTGAACCCGGGACCTCTCGCACCCTAAGCGAGAATCATACCCCTAGACCAACGAGCCATTCGCAGAGGGGGTGCTGGCTGTTTGCCAGAACTCGTTGTAAAAAAAAGGAGAGAGGGACAGATGTGAACGGTTTTCCAAAGGATGAAAGTCGCCTTCGTTTATTCACATTTGCGACCCATTTCGCACTCTTCAGCGTAATGATATTTCCCCCAAAAGTGGTTTAAATCTCAAAAGGAAGAAGACATCTTAATGTCGTAATGTACAGTACTTGCAATCGTTTCACTGTGGAATTCTGTTTCTTCTCGTGAAAAATCTCCGTGCTCCGCCGACTTCTCTCTAGGACAGCCAGCCGTAACTTTAAGCGAGGGGCCTGAACCAAGTGCTGGAAGAGCGGGTGTCGTGACTTTTTTTGCATTTCAGCTCAAGTGATGTCAAAGCAAAGAAGAACGGATGTAATGCGTGCGTTCTAGAAAGTCTACGAGAGCAATACCGCCAGCTGGTGCTTTTTGGACGAGCTCGACAACAGGACAGGACGAAGCATTTTTCAGCAGTTTTTTCCGCATTTTTCGGGGCAGCCACCTGCCAGCCTGAGATCCTAGCGTTTCAAACACCGAGCTGTCCCCTGGACTTGGCTCACAGCACACGAAGATGAGAAAAAGAGCGAGGCTGTTTCTCGCCGGGCGTGGTGGCGCACGCCTGTAATCCAAGCTGCCGGGAGGCTGAGACCGAGGGACCGCTTGCGCTCGGGAGTTCTGCACAGCAGTGGGCTGTGTTGATCGGGGGTCCGCAGCGTCTTCGGCACCAATATGGTGATCCCGGGGGAGCTTGGGCTCACCAGGTTGTCTAAAGAGGGGTGTACCAACCCAGGTCGGAAACGGAGCAGGTGAAAGCCCCCGTGCTGATGCGTGCTGGGACAGCTCCTGTGAGCAGAAGCTGTCGTGCAGCCCGGGCAACAGAGTGGGACGCGGTCTTTTGCCACAACTTTGGAAGGAGGGAATCTTCATCTGTGTCCGGGGTGTTACAGTCAAGTTTGTTGCTTTTGTTTAGTCTCTTTGATTTTCTTTTGTTTGCGTGGGTCGTTAGTTTTTCCTTTGTAGTTTTTTTCTTCTGCTCTGAACCCTTTAATACATTGTCTTTGAATTGTATGACATCAGCCCAAGTGTTGTCAAAGCAAGGATGGACGGGTAAAATGCCTGCCTTCCTGGCGTCTTGCAACACGAGAACGGCGGTGAAGCAGTTCGCTTTGCGTGGGCAGAGCACAAGTGGGAAAGCCTCTCTCTTACGCACGAGTCAGAGCACAAAACGGGCTCGTCCGGGATTTGAACCCGGGACCTCTCGCACCCTAAGCGAGAATCATACCCCTAGACCAACGAGCCATTCGCAGAGGGGGTGCTGGCTGTTTGCCAGAACTCGTTGTAAAAAAAAGGAGAGAGGGACAGATGTGAACGGTTTTCCAAAGGATGAAAGTCGCCTTCGTTTATTCACATTTGCGACCCATTTCGCACTCTTCAGCGTAATGATATTTCCCCCAAAAGTGGTTTAAATCTCAAAAGGAAGAAGACATCTTAATGTCGTAATGTACAGTACTTGCAATCGTTTCACTGTGGAATTCTGTTTCTTCTCGTGAAAAATCTCCGTGCTCCGCCGACTTCTCTCTAGGACAGCCAGCCGTAACTTTAAGCGAGGGGCCTGAACCAAGTGCTGGAAGAGCGGGTGTCGTGACTTTTTTTGCATTTCAGCTCAAGTGATGTCAAAGCAAAGAAGAACGGATGTAATGCGTGCGTTCTAGAAAGTCTACGAGAGCAATACCGCCAGCTGGTGCTTTTTGGACGAGCTCGACAACAGGACAGGACGAAGCATTTTTCAGCAGTTTTTTCCGCATTTTTCGGGGCAGCCACCTGCCAGCCTGAGATCCTAGCGTTTCAAACACCGAGCTGTCCCCTGGACTTGGCTCACAGCACACGAAGATGAGAAAAAGAGCGAGGCTGTTTCTCGCCGGGCGTGGTGGCGCACCCCTGTAATCCAAGCTGCCGGGAGGCTGAGACCGAGGGACCGCTTGCGCTCGGGAGTTCTGCACAGCAGTGGGCTGTGTTGATCGGGGGTCCGCAGCGTCTTCGGCACCAATATGGTGATCCCGGGGGAGCTTGGGCTCACCAGGTTGTCTAAAGAGGGGTGTACCAACCCAGGTCGGAAACGGAGCAGGTGAAAGCCCCCGTGCTGATGCGTGCTGGGACAGCTCCTGTGAGCAGCAGCTGTCGTGCAGCCCGGGCAACAGAGTGGGACGCGGTCTTTTGCCACAACTTTGGAAGGAGGGAATCTTCATCTGTGTCCGGGGTGTTACAGTCAAGTTTGTTGCTTTTGTTTAGTCTCTTTGATTTTCTTTTGTTTGCGTGGGTCGTTAGTTTTTCCTTTGTAGTTTTTTTCTTCTGCTCTGAACCCTTTAATACATTGTCTTTGAATTGTATGACATCAGCCCAAGTGTTGTCAAAGCAAGGATGGACGGGTAAAATGCCTGCCTTCCTGGCGTCTTGCAACACGAGAACGGCGGTGAAGCAGTTCGCTTTGCGTGGGCAGAGCACAAGTGGGAAAGCCTCTCTCTTACGCACGAGTCAGAGCACAAAACGGGCTCGTCCGGGATTTGAACCCGGGACCTCTCGCACCCTAAGCGAGAATCATACCCCTAGACCAACGAGCCATTCGCAGAGGGGGTGCTGGCTGTTTGCCAGAACTCGTTGTAAAAAAAAGGAGAGAGGGACAGATGTGAACGGTTTTCCAAAGGATGAAAGTCGCCTTCGTTTATTCACATTTGCGACCCATTTCGCACTCTTCAGCGTAATGATATTTCCCCCAAAAGTGGTTTAAATCTCAAAAGGAAGAAGACATCTTAATGTCGTAATGTACAGTACTTGCAATCGTTTCACTGTGGAATTCTGTTTCTTCTCGTGAAAAATCTCCGTGCTCCGCCGACTTCTCTCTAGGACAGCCAGCCGTAACTTTAAGCGAGGGGCCTGAACCAAGTGCTGGAAGAGCGGGTGTCGTGACTTTTTTTGCATTTCAGCTCAAGTGATGTCAAAGCAAAGAAGAACGGATGTAATGCGTGCGTTCTAGAAAGTCTACGAGAGCAATACCGCCAGCTGGTGCTTTTTGGACGAGCTCGACAACAGGACAGGACGAAGCATTTTTCAGCAGTTTTTTCCGCATTTTTCGGGGCAGCCACCTGCCAGCCTGAGATCCTAGCGTTTCAAACACCGAGCTGTCCCCTGGACTTGGCTCACAGCACACGAAGATGAGAAAAAGAGCGAGGCTGTTTCTCGCCGGGCGTGGTGGCGCACCCCTGTAATCCAAGCTGCCGGGAGGCTGAGACCGAGGGACCGCTTGCGCTCGGGAGTTCTGCACAGCAGTGGGCTGTGTTGATCGGGGGTCCGCAGCGTCTTCGGCACCAATATGGTGATCCCGGGGGAGCTTGGGCTCACCAGGTTGTCTAAAGAGGGGTGTACCAACCCAGGTCGGAAACGGAGCAGGTGAAAGCCCCCGTGCTGATGCGTGCTGGGACAGCTCCTGTGAGCAGCAGCTGTCGTGCAGCCCGGGCAACAGAGTGGGACGCGGTCTTTTGCCACAACTTTGGAAGGAGGGAATCTTCATCTGTGTCCGGGGTGTTACAGTCAAGTTTGTTGCTTTTGTTTAGTCTCTTTGATTTTCTTTTGTTTGCGTGGGTCGTTAGTTTTTCCTTTGTAGTTTTTTTCTTCTGCTCTGAACCCTTTAATACATTGTCTTTGAATTGTATGACATCAGCCCAAGTGTTGTCAAAGCAAGGATGGACGGGTAAAATGCCTGCCTTCCTGGCGTCTTGCAACACGAGAACGGCGGTGAAGCAGTTCGCTTTGCGTGGGCAGAGCACAAGTGGGAAAGCCTCTCTCTTACGCACGAGTCAGAGCACAAAACGGGCTCGTCCGGGATTTGAACCCGGGACCTCTCGCACCCTAAGCGAGAATCATACCCCTAGACCAACGAGCCATTCGCAGAGGGGGTGCTGGCTGTTTGCCAGAACTCGTTGTAAAAAAAAGGAGAGAGGGACAGATGTGAACGGTTTTCCAAAGGATGAAAGTCGCCTTCGTTTATTCACATTTGCGACCCATTTCGCACTCTTCAGCGTAATGATATTTCCCCCAAAAGTGGTTTAAATCTCAAAAGGAAGAAGACATCTTAATGTCGTAATGTACAGTACTTGCAATCGTTTCACTGTGGAATTCTGTTTCTTCTCGTGAAAAATCTCCGTGCTCCGCCGACTTCTCTCTAGGACAGCCAGCCGTAACTTTAAGCGAGGGGCCTGAACCAAGTGCTGGAAGAGCGGGTGTCGTGACTTTTTTTGCATTTCAGCTCAAGTGATGTCAAAGCAAAGAAGAACGGATGTAATGCGTGCGTTCTAGAAAGTCTACGAGAGCAATACCGCCAGCTGGTGCTTTTTGGACGAGCTCGACAACAGGACAGGACGAAGCATTTTTCAGCAGTTTTTTCCGCATTTTTCGGGGCAGCCACCTGCCAGCCTGAGATCCTAGCGTTTCAAACACCGAGCTGTCCCCTGGACTTGGCTCACAGCACACGAAGATGAGAAAAAGAGCGAGGCTGTTTCTCGCCGGGCGTGGTGGCGCACGCCTGTAATCCAAGCTGCCGGGAGGCTGAGACCGAGGGACCGCTTGCGCTCGGGAGTTCTGCACAGCAGTGGGCTGTGTTGATCGGGGGTCCGCAGCGTCTTCGGCACCAATATGGTGATCCCGGGGGAGCTTGGGCTCACCAGGTTGTCTAAAGAGGGGTGTACCAACCCAGGTCGGAAACGGAGCAGGTGAAAGCCCCCGTGCTGATGCGTGCTGGGACAGCTCCTGTGAGCAGAAGCTGTCGTGCAGCCCGGGCAACAGAGTGGGACGCGGTCTTTTGCCACAACTTTGGAAGGAGGGAATCTTCATCTGTGTCCGGGGTGTTACAGTCAAGTTTGTTGCTTTTGTTTAGTCTCTTTGATTTTCTTTTGTTTGCGTGGGTCGTTAGTTTTTCCTTTGTAGTTTTTTTCTTCTGCTCTGAACCCTTTAATACATTGTCTTTGAATTGTATGACATCAGCCCAAGTGTTGTCAAAGCAAGGATGGACGGGTAAAATGCCTGCCTTCCTGGCGTCTTGCAACACGAGAACGGCGGTGAAGCAGTTCGCTTTGCGTGGGCAGAGCACAAGTGGGAAAGCCTCTCTCTTACGCACGAGTCAGAGCACAAAACGGGCTCGTCCGGGATTTGAACCCGGGACCTCTCGCACCCTAAGCGAGAATCATACCCCTAGACCAACGAGCCATTCGCAGAGGGGGTGCTGGCTGTTTGCCAGAACTCGTTGTAAAAAAAAGGAGAGAGGGACAGATGTGAACGGTTTTCCAAAGGATGAAAGTCGCCTTCGTTTATTCACATTTGCGACCCATTTCGCACTCTTCAGCGTAATGATATTTCCCCCAAAAGTGGTTTAAATCTCAAAAGGAAGAAGACATCTTAATGTCGTAATGTACAGTACTTGCAATCGTTTCACTGTGGAATTCTGTTTCTTCTCGTGAAAAATCTCCGTGCTCCGCCGACTTCTCTCTAGGACAGCCAGCCGTAACTTTAAGCGAGGGGCCTGAACCAAGTGCTGGAAGAGCGGGTGTCGTGACTTTTTTTGCATTTCAGCTCAAGTGATGTCAAAGCAAAGAAGAACGGATGTAATGCGTGCGTTCTAGAAAGTCTACGAGAGCAATACCGCCAGCTGGTGCTTTTTGGACGAGCTCGACAACAGGACAGGACGAAGCATTTTTCAGCAGTTTTTTCCGCATTTTTCGGGGCAGCCACCTGCCAGCCTGAGATCCTAGCGTTTCAAACACCGAGCTGTCCCCTGGACTTGGCTCACAGCACACGAAGATGAGAAAAAGAGCGAGGCTGTTTCACGCCGGGCGTGGTGGCGCACGCCTGTAATCCAAGCTGCCGGGAGGCTGAGACCGAGGGACCGCTTGCGCTCGGGAGTTCTGCACAGCAGTGGGCTGTGTTGATCGGGGGTCCGCAGCGTCTTCGGCACCAATATGGTGATCCCGGGGGAGCTTGGGCTCACCAGGTTGTCTAAAGAGGGGTGTACCAACCCAGGTCGGAAACGGAGCAGGTGAAAGCCCCCGTGCTGATGCGTGCTGGGACAGCTCCTGTGAGCAGCAGCTGTCGTGCAGCCCGGGCAACAGAGTGGGACGCGGTCTTTTGCCACAACTTTGGAAGGAGGGAATCTTCATCTGTGTCCGGGGTGTTACAGTCAAGTTTGTTGCTTTTGTTTAGTCTCTTTGATTTTCTTTTGTTTGCGTGGGTCGTTAGTTTTTCCTTTGTAGTTTTTTTCTTCTGCTCTGAACCCTTTAATACATTCTTTGAATTGTATGACATCAGCCCAAGTGTTGTCAAAGCAAGGATGGACGGGTAAAATGCCTGCCTTCCTGGCGTCTTGCAACACGAGAACGGCGGTGAAGCAGTTCGCTTTGCGTGGGCAGAGCACAAGTGGGAAAGCCTCTCTCTTACGCACGAGTCAGAGCACAAAACGGGCTCGTCCGGGATTTGAACCCGGGACCTCTCGCACCCTAAGCGAGAATCATACCCCTAGACCAACGAGCCATTCGCAGAGGGGGTGCTGGCTGTTTGCCAGAACTCGTTGTAAAAAAAAGGAGAGAGGGACAGATGTGAACGGTTTTCCAAAGGATGAAAGTCGCCTTCGTTTATTCACATTTGCGACCCATTTCGCACTCTTCAGCGTAATGATGTTTCCCCCAAAAGTGGTTTAAATCTCAAAAGGAAGAAGACATCTTAATGTCGTAATGTACAGTACTTGCAATCGTTTCACTGTGGAATTCTGTTTCTTCTCGTGAAAAATCTCCGTGCTCCGCCGACTTCTCTCTAGGACAGCCCGCCGTAACTTTAAGCGAGGGGCCTGAACCAAGTGCTGGAAGAGCGGGTGTCGTGACTTTTTTTGCATTTCAGCTCAAGTGATGTCAAAGCAAAGAAGAACGGATGTAATGCGTGCGTTCTAGAAAGTCTACGAGAGCAATACCGCCAGCTGGTGCTTTTTGGACGAGCTCGACAACAGGACAGGACGAAGCATTTTTCAGCAGTTTTTTCCGCATTTTTCGGGGCAGCCACCTGCCAGCCTGAGATCCTAGCGTTTCAAACACCGAGCTGTCCCCTGGACTTGGCTCACAGCACACGAAGATGAGAAAAAGAGCGAGGCTGTTTCTCGCCGGGCGTGGTGGCGCACGCCTGTAATCCGAGCTACCGGGAGGCTGAGACCGAGGGACCGCTTGCGCTCGGGAGTTCTGCACAGCAGTGGGCTGTGTTGATCGGGGGTCCGCAGCGTCTTCGGCACCAATATGGTGATCCCGGGGGAGCTTGGGCTCACCAGGTTGTCTAAAGAGGGGTGTACCAACCCAGGTCGGAAACGGAGCAGGTGAAAGCCCCCGTGCTGATGCGTGCTGGGACAGCTCCTGTGAGCAGCAGCTGTCGTGCAGCCCGGGCAACAGAGTGGGACGCGGTCTTTTGCCACAACTTTGGAAGGAGGGAATCTTCATCTGTGTCCGGGGTGTTACAGTCAAGTTTGTTGCTTTTGTTTAGTCTCTTTGATTTTCTTTTGTTTGCGTGGGTCGTTAGTTTTTCCTTTGTAGTTTTTTTCTTCTGCTCTGAACCCTTTAATACATTGTCTTTGAATTGTATGACATCAGCCCAAGTGTTGTCAAAGCAAGGATGGACGGGTAAAATGCCTGCCTTCCTGGCGTCTTGCAACACGAGAACGGCGGTGAAGCAGTTCGCTTTGCGTGGGCAGAGCACAAGTGGGAAAGCCTCTCTCTTACGCACGAGTCAGAGCACAAAACGGGCTCGTCCGGGATTTGAACCCGGGACCTCTCGCACCCTAAGCGAGAATCATACCCCTAGACCAACGAGCCATTCGCAGAGGGGGTGCTGGCTGTTTGCCAGAACTCGTTGTAAAAAAAAGGAGAGAGGGACAGATGTGAACGGTTTTCCAAAGGATGAAAGTCGCCTTCGTTTATTCACATTTGCGACCCATTTCGCACTCTTCAGCGTAATGATGTTTCCCCCAAAAGTGGTTTAAATCTCAAAAGGAAGAAGACATCTTAATGTCGTAATGTACAGTACTTGCAATCGTTTCACTGTGGAATTCTGTTTCTTCTCGTGAAAAATCTCCGTGCTCCGCCGACTTCTCTCTAGGACAGCCCGCCGTAACTTTAAGCGAGGGGCCTGAACCAAGTGCTGGAAGAGCGGGTGTCGTGACTTTTTTTGCATTTCAGCTCAAGTGATGTCAAAGCAAAGAAGAACGGATGTAATGCGTGCGTTCTAGAAAGTCTACGAGAGCAATACCGCCAGCTGGTGCTTTTTGGACGAGCTCGACAACAGGACAGGACGAAGCATTTTTCAGCAGTTTTTTCCGCATTTTTCGGGGCAGCCACCTGCCAGCCTGAGATCCTAGCGTTTCAAACACCGAGCTGTCCCCTGGACTTGGCTCACAGCACACGAAGATGAGAAAAAGAGCGAGGCTGTTTCTCGCCGGGCGTGGTGGCGCACGCCTGTAATCCGAGCTACCGGGAGGCTGAGACCGAGGGACCGCTTGCGCTCGGGAGTTCTGCACAGCAGTGGGCTGTGTTGATCGGGGGTCCGCAGCGTCTTCGGCACCAATATGGTGATCCCGGGGGAGCTTGGGCTCACCAGGTTGTCTAAAGAGGGGTGTACCAACCCAGGTCGGAAACGGAGCAGGTGAAAGCCCCCGTGCTGATGCGTGCTGGGACAGCTCCTGTGAGCAGCAGCTGTCGTGCAGCCCGGGCAACAGAGTGGGACGCGGTCTTTTGCCACAACTTTGGAAGGAGGGAATCTTCATCTGTGTCCGGGGTGTTACAGTCAAGTTTGTTGCTTTTGTTTAGTCTCTTTGATTTTCTTTTGTTTGCGTGGGTCGTTAGTTTTTCCTTTGTAGTTTTTTTCTTCTGCTCTGAACCCTTTAATACATTGTCTTTGAATTGTATGACATCAGCCCAAGTGTTGTCAAAGCAAGGATGGACGGGTAAAATGCCTGCCTTCCTGGCGTCTTGCAACACGAGAACGGCGGTGAAGCAGTTCGCTTTGCGTGGGCAGAGCACAAGTGGGAAAGCCTCTCTCTTACGCACGAGTCAGAGCACAAAACGGGCTCGTCCGGGATTTGAACCCGGGACCTCTCGCACCCTAAGCGAGAATCATACCCCTAGACCAACGAGCCATTCGCAGAGGGGGTGCTGGCTGTTTGCCAGAACTCGTTGTAAAAAAAAGGAGAGAGGGACAGATGTGAACGGTTTTCCAAAGGATGAAAGTCGCCTTCGTTTATTCACATTTGCGACCCATTTCGCACTCTTCAGCGTAATGATATTTCCCCCAAAAGTGGTTTAAATCTCAAAAGGAAGAAGACATCTTAATGTCGTAATGTACAGTACTTGCAATCGTTTCACTGTGGAATTCTGTTTCTTCTCGTGAAAAATCTCCGTGCTCCGCCGACTTCTCTCTAGGACAGCCAGCCGTAACTTTAAGCGAGGGGCCTGAACCAAGTGCTGGAAGAGCGGGTGTCGTGACTTTTTTTGCATTTCAGCTCAAGTGATGTCAAAGCAAAGAAGAACGGATGTAATGCGTGCGTTCTAGAAAGTCTACGAGAGCAATACCGCCAGCTGGTGCTTTTTGGACGAGCTCGACAACAGGACAGGACGAAGCATTTTTCAGCAGTTTTTTCCGCATTTTTCGGGGCAGCCACCTGCCAGCCTGAGATCCTAGCGTTTCAAACACCGAGCTGTCCCCTGGACTTGGCTCACAGCACACGAAGATGAGAAAAAGAGCGAGGCTGTTTCTCGCCGGGCGTGGTGGCGCACGCCTGTAATCCGAGCTACCGGGAGGCTGAGACCGAGGGACCGCTTGCGCTCGGGAGTTCTGCACAGCAGTGGGCTGTGTTGATCGGGGGTCCGCAGCGTCTTCGGCACCAATATGGTGATCCCGGGGGAGCTTGGGCTCACCAGGTTGTCTAAAGAGGGGTGTACCAACCCAGGTCGGAAACGGAGCAGGTGAAAGCCCCCGTGCTGATGCGTGCTGGGACAGCTCCTGTGAGCAGCAGCTGTCGTGCAGCCCGGGCAACAGAGTGGGACGCGGTCTTTTGCCACAACTTTGGAAGGAGGGAATCTTCATCTGTGTCCGGGGTGTTACAGTCAAGTTTGTTGCTTTTGTTTAGTCTCTTTGATTTTCTTTTGTTTGCGTGGGTCGTTAGTTTTTCCTTTGTAGTTTTTTTCTTCTGCTCTGAACCCTTTAATACATTGTCATTGTGAGCGTATGACATCCGCTCAAGTGTTGTCAAAGCAAGGATGGACGGGTAAAATGCCTGCCTTCCTGGCGTCCTGCAACACGAGAACGGCGGTGAAGCAGTTCGCTTTGCGTGGGCAGAGCACAAGTGGGAAAGCCTCTCTCTTACGCACGAGTCAGAGCACAAAACGGGCTCGTCCGGGATTTGAACCCGGGACCTCTCGCACCCTAAGCGAGAATCATACCCCTAGACCAACGAGCCATTCGCAGAGGGGGTGCTGGCTGTTTGCCAGAACTCGTTGTAAAAAAAAGGAGAGAGGGACAGATGTGAACGGTTTTCCAAAGGATGAAAGTCGCCTTCGTTTATTCACATTTGCGACCCATTTCGCACTCTTCAGCGTAATGATATTTCCCCCAAAAGTGGTTTAAATCTCAAAAGGAAGAAGACATCTTAATGTCGTAATGTACAGTACTTGCAATCGTTTCACTGTGGAATTCTGTTTCTTCTCGTGAAAAATCTCCGTGCTCCGCCGACTTCTCTCTAGGACAGCCAGCCGTAACTTTAAGCGAGGGGCCTGAACCAAGTGCTGGAAGAGCGGGTGTCGTGACTTTTTTTGCATTTCAGCTCAAGTGATGTCAAAGCAAAGAAGAACGGATGTAATGCGTGCGTTCTAGAAAGTCTACGAGAGCAATACCGCCAGCTGGTGCTTTTTGGACGAGCTCGACAACAGGACAGGACGAAGCATTTTTCAGCAGTTTTTTCCGCATTTTTCGGGGCAGCCACCTGCCAGCCTGAGATCCTAGCGTTTCAAACACCGAGCTGTCCCCTGGACTTGGCTCACAGCACACGAAGATGAGAAAAAGAGCGAGGCTGTTTCTCGCCGGGCGTGGTGGCGCACGCCTGTAATCCAAGCTGCCGGGAGGCTGAGACCGAGGGACCGCTTGCGCTCGGGAGTTCTGCACAGCAGTGGGCTGTGTTGATCGGGGGTCCGCAGCGTCTTCGGCACCAATATGGTGATCCCGGGGGAGCTTGGGCTCACCAGGTTGTCTAAAGAGGGGTGTACCAACCCAGGTCGGAAACGGAGCAGGTGAAAGCCCCCGTGCTGATGCGTGCTGGGACAGCTCCTGTGAGCAGCAGCTGTCGTGCAGCCCGGGCAACAGAGTGGGACGCGGTCTTTTGCCACAACTTTGGAAGGAGGGAATCTTCATCTGTGTCCGGGGTGTTACAGTCAAGTTTGTTGCTTTTGTTTAGTCTCTTTGATTTTCTTTTGTTTGCGTGGGTCGTTAGTTTTTCCTTTGTAGTTTTTTTCTTCTGCTCTGAACCCTTTAATACATTGTCTTTGAATTGTATGACATCAGCCCAAGTGTTGTCAAAGCAAGGATGGACGGGTAAAATGCCTGCCTTCCTGGCGTCTTGCAACACGAGAACGGCGGTGAAGCAGTTCGCTTTGCGTGGGCAGAGCACAAGTGGGAAAGCCTCTCTCTTACGCACGAGTCAGAGCACAAAACGGGCTCGTCCGGGATTTGAACCCGGGACCTCTCGCACCCTAAGCGAGAATCATACCCCTAGACCAACGAGCCATTCGCAGAGGGGGTGCTGGCTGTTTGCCAGAACTCGTTGTAAAAAAAAGGAGAGAGGGACAGATGTGAACGGTTTTCCAAAGGATGAAAGTCGCCTTCGTTTATTCACATTTGCGACCCATTTCGCACTCTTCAGCGTAATGATATTTCCCCCAAAAGTGGTTTAAATCTCAAAAGGAAGAAGACATCTTAATGTCGTAATGTACAGTACTTGCAATCGTTTCACTGTGGAATTCTGTTTCTTCTCGTGAAAAATCTCCGTGCTCCGCCGACTTCTCTCTAGGACAGCCAGCCGTAACTTTAAGCGAGGGGCCTGAACCAAGTGCTGGAAGAGCGGGTGTCGTGACTTTTTTTGCATTTCAGCTCAAGTGATGTCAAAGCAAAGAAGAACGGATGTAATGCGTGCGTTCTAGAAAGTCTACGAGAGCAATACCGCCAGCTGGTGCTTTTTGGACGAGCTCGACAACAGGACAGGACGAAGCATTTTTCAGCAGTTTTTTCCGCATTTTTCGGGGCAGCCACCTGCCAGCCTGAGATCCTAGCGTTTCAAACACCGAGCTGTCCCCTGGACTTGGCTCACAGCACACGAAGATGAGAAAAAGAGCGAGGCTGTTTCTCGCCGGGCGTGGTGGCGCACGCCTGTAATCCAAGCTGCCGGGAGGCTGAGACCGAGGGACCGCTTGCGCTCGGGAGTTCTGCACAGCAGTGGGCTGTGTTGATCGGGGGTCCGCAGCGTCTTCGGCACCAATATGGTGATCCCGGGGGAGCTTGGGCTCACCAGGTTGTCTAAAGAGGGGTGTACCAACCCAGGTCGGAAACGGAGCAGGTGAAAGCCCCCGTGCTGATGCGTGCTGGGACAGCTCCTGTGAGCAGAAGCTGTCGTGCAGCCCGGGCAACAGAGTGGGACGCGGTCTTTTGCCACAACTTTGGAAGGAGGGAATCTTCATCTGTGTCCGGGGTGTTACAGTCAAGTTTGTTGCTTTTGTTTAGTCTCTTTGATTTTCTTTTGTTTGCGTGGGTCGTTAGTTTTTCCTTTGTAGTTTTTTTCTTCTGCTCTGAACCCTTTAATACATTGTCTTTGAATTGTATGACATCAGCCCAAGTGTTGTCAAAGCAAGGATGGACGGGTAAAATGCCTGCCTTCCTGGCGTCTTGCAACACGAGAACGGCGGTGAAGCAGTTCGCTTTGCGTGGGCAGAGCACAAGTGGGAAAGCCTCTCTCTTACGCACGAGTCAGAGCACAAAACGGGCTCGTCCGGGATTTGAACCCGGGACCTCTCGCACCCTAAGCGAGAATCATACCCCTAGACCAACGAGCCATTCGCAGAGGGGGTGCTGGCTGTTTGCCAGAACTCGTTGTAAAAAAAAGGAGAGAGGGACAGATGTGAACGGTTTTCCAAAGGATGAAAGTCGCCTTCGTTTATTCACATTTGCGACCCATTTCGCACTCTTCAGCGTAATGATATTTCCCCCAAAAGTGGTTTAAATCTCAAAAGGAAGAAGACATCTTAATGTCGTAATGTACAGTACTTGCAATCGTTTCACTGTGGAATTCTGTTTCTTCTCGTGAAAAATCTCCGTGCTCCGCCGACTTCTCTCTAGGACAGCCAGCCGTAACTTTAAGCGAGGGGCCTGAACCAAGTGCTGGAAGAGCGGGTGTCGTGACTTTTTTTGCATTTCAGCTCAAGTGATGTCAAAGCAAAGAAGAACGGATGTAATGCGTGCGTTCTAGAAAGTCTACGAGAGCAATACCGCCAGCTGGTGCTTTTTGGACGAGCTCGACAACAGGACAGGACGAAGCATTTTTCAGCAGTTTTTTCCGCATTTTTCGGGGCAGCCACCTGCCAGCCTGAGATCCTAGCGTTTCAAACACCGAGCTGTCCCCTGGACTTGGCTCACAGCACACGAAGATGAGAAAAAGAGCGAGGCTGTTTCTCGCCGGGCGTGGTGGCGCACGCCTGTAATCCAAGCTGCCGGGAGGCTGAGACCGAGGGACCGCTTGCGCTCGGGAGTTCTGCACAGCAGTGGGCTGTGTTGATCGGGGGTCCGCAGCGTCTTCGGCACCAATATGGTGATCCCGGGGGAGCTTGGGCTCACCAGGTTGTCTAAAGAGGGGTGTACCAACCCAGGTCGGAAACGGAGCAGGTGAAAGCCCCCGTGCTGATGCGTGCTGGGACAGCTCCTGTGAGCAGCAGCTGTCGTGCAGCCCGGGCAACAGAGTGGGACGCGGTCTTTTGCCACAACTTTGGAAGGAGGGAATCTTCATCTGTGTCCGGGGTGTTACAGTCAAGTTTGTTGCTTTTGTTTAGTCTCTTTGATTTTCTTTTGTTTGCGTGGGTCGTTAGTTTTTCCTTTGTAGTTTTTTTCTTCTGCTCTGAACCCTTTAATACATTGTCTTTGAATTGTATGACATCAGCCCAAGTGTTGTCAAAGCAAGGATGGACGGGTAAAATGCCTGCCTTCCTGGCGTCTTGCAACACGAGAACGGCGGTGAAGCAGTTCGCTTTGCGTGGGCAGAGCACAAGTGGGAAAGCCTCTCTCTTACGCACGAGTCAGAGCACAAAACGGGCTCGTCCGGGATTTGAACCTGGGACCTCTCGCACCCTAAGCGAGAATCATACCCCTAGACCAACGAGCCATTCGCAGAGGGGGTGCTGGCTGTTTGCCAGAACTCGTTGTAAAAAAAAGGAGAGAGGGACAGATGTGAACGGTTTTCCAAAGGATGAAAGTCGCCTTCGTTTATTCACATTTGCGACCCATTTCGCACTCTTCAGCGTAATGATATTTCCCCCAAAAGTGGTTTAAATCTCAAAAGGAAGAAGACATCTTAATGTCGTAATGTACAGTACTTGCAATCGTTTCACTGTGGAATTCTGTTTCTTCTCGTGAAAAATCTCCGTGCTCCGCCGACTTCTCTCTAGGACAGCCAGCCGTAACTTTAAGCGAGGGGCCTGAACCAAGTGCTGGAAGAGCGGGTGTCGTGACTTTTTTTGCATTTCAGCTCAAGTGATGTCAAAGCAAAGAAGAACGGATGTAATGCGTGCGTTCTAGAAAGTCTACGAGAGCAATACCGCCAGCTGGTGCTTTTTGGACGAGCTCGACAACAGGACAGGACGAAGCATTTTTCAGCAGTTTTTTCCGCATTTTTCGGGGCAGCCACCTGCCAGCCTGAGATCCTAGCGTTTCAAACACCGAGCTGTCCCCTGGACTTGGCTCACAGCACACGAAGATGAGAAAAAGAGCGAGGCTGTTTCTCGCCGGGCGTGGTGGCGCACGCCTGTAATCCAAGCTGCCGGGAGGCTGAGACCGAGGGACCGCTTGCGCTCGGGAGTTCTGCACAGCAGTGGGCTGTGTTGATCGGGGGTCCGCAGCGTCTTCGGCACCAATATGGTGATCCCGGGGGAGCTTGGGCTCACCAGGTTGTCTAAAGAGGGGTGTACCAACCCAGGTCGGAAACGGAGCAGGTGAAAGCCCCCGTGCTGATGCGTGCTGGGACAGCTCCTGTGAGCAGAAGCTGTCGTGCAGCCCGGGCAACAGAGTGGGACGCGGTCTTTTGCCACAACTTTGGAAGGAGGGAATCTTCATCTGTGTCCGGGGTGTTACAGTCAAGTTTGTTGCTTTTGTTTAGTCTCTTTGATTTTCTTTTGTTTGCGTGGGTCGTTAGTTTTTC
The DNA here is from genome assembly GCF_040954835.1 of Lepisosteus oculatus. NCBI lineage: Eukaryota > Metazoa > Chordata > Actinopteri > Semionotiformes > Lepisosteidae > Lepisosteus > Lepisosteus oculatus. The sequence goes on along the minus strand of NC_090699.1, from coordinate 7,208,534 downwards.
CTTTGTAGTTTTTTTCTTCTGCTCTGAACCCTTTAATACATTGTCTTTGAATTGTATGACATCAGCCCAAGTGTTGTCAAAGCAAGGATGGACGGGTAAAATGCCTGCCTTCCTGGCGTCTTGCAACACGAGAACGGCGGTGAAGCAGTTCGCTTTGCGTGGGCAGAGCACAAGTGGGAAAGCCTCTCTCTTACGCACGAGTCAGAGCACAAAACGGGCTCGTCCGGGATTTGAACCCGGGACCTCTCGCACCCTAAGCGAGAATCATACCCCTAGACCAACGAGCCATTCGCAGAGGGGGTGCTGGCTGTTTGCCAGAACTCGTTGTAAAAAAAAGGAGAGAGGGACAGATGTGAACGGTTTTCCAAAGGATGAAAGTCGCCTTCGTTTATTCACATTTGCGACCCATTTCGCACTCTTCAGCGTAATGATATTTCCCCCAAAAGTGGTTTAAATCTCAAAAGGAAGAAGACATCTTAATGTCGTAATGTACAGTACTTGCAATCGTTTCACTGTGGAATTCTGTTTCTTCTCGTGAAAAATCTCCGTGCTCCGCCGACTTCTCTCTAGGACAGCCAGCCGTAACTTTAAGCGAGGGGCCTGAACCAAGTGCTGGAAGAGCGGGTGTCGTGACTTTTTTTGCATTTCAGCTCAAGTGATGTCAAAGCAAAGAAGAACGGATGTAATGCGTGCGTTCTAGAAAGTCTACGAGAGCAATACCGCCAGCTGGTGCTTTTTGGACGAGCTCGACAACAGGACAGGACGAAGCATTTTTCAGCAGTTTTTTCCGCATTTTTCGGGGCAGCCACCTGCCAGCCTGAGATCCTAGCGTTTCAAACACCGAGCTGTCCCCTGGACTTGGCTCACAGCACACGAAGATGAGAAAAAGAGCGAGGCTGTTTCTCGCCGGGCGTGGTGGCGCACGCCTGTAATCCAAGCTGCCGGGAGGCTGAGACCGAGGGACCGCTTGCGCTCGGGAGTTCTGCACAGCAGTGGGCTGTGTTGATCGGGGGTCCGCAGCGTCTTCGGCACCAATATGGTGATCCCGGGGGAGCTTGGGCTCACCAGGTTGTCTAAAGAGGGGTGTACCAACCCAGGTCGGAAACGGAGCAGGTGAAAGCCCCCGTGCTGATGCGTGCTGGGACAGCTCCTGTGAGCAGAAGCTGTCGTGCAGCCCGGGCAACAGAGTGGGACGCGGTCTTTTGCCACAACTTTGGAAGGAGGGAATCTTCATCTGTGTCCGGGGTGTTACAGTCAAGTTTGTTGCTTTTGTTTAGTCTCTTTGATTTTCTTTTGTTTGCGTGGGTCGTTAGTTTTTCCTTTGTAGTTTTTTTCTTCTGCTCTGAACCCTTTAATACATTGTCTTTGAATTGTATGACATCAGCCCAAGTGTTGTCAAAGCAAGGATGGACGGGTAAAATGCCTGCCTTCCTGGCGTCTTGCAACACGAGAACGGCGGTGAAGCAGTTCGCTTTGCGTGGGCAGAGCACAAGTGGGAAAGCCTCTCTCTTACGCACGAGTCAGAGCACAAAACGGGCTCGTCCGGGATTTGAACCCGGGACCTCTCGCACCCTAAGCGAGAATCATACCCCTAGACCTACGAGCCATTCGCAGAGGGGGTGCTGGCTGTTTGCCAGAACTCGTTGTAAAAAAAAGGAGAGAGGGACAGATGTGAACGGTTTTCCAAAGGATGAAAGTCGCCTTCGTTTATTCACATTTGCGACCCATTTCGCACTCTTCAGCGTAATGATATTTCCCCCAAAAGTGGTTTAAATCTCAAAAGGAAGAAGACATCTTAATGTCGTAATGTACAGTACTTGCAATCGTTTCACTGTGGAATTCTGTTTCTTCTCGTGAAAAATCTCCGTGCTCCGCCGACTTCTCTCTAGGACAGCCAGCCGTAACTTTAAGCGAGGGGCCTGAACCAAGTGCTGGAAGAGCGGGTGTCGTGACTTTTTTTGCATTTCAGCTCAAGTGATGTCAAAGCAAAGAAGAACGGATGTAATGCGTGCGTTCTAGAAAGTCTACGAGAGCAATACCGCCAGCTGGTGCTTTTTGGACGAGCTCGACAACAGGACAGGACGAAGCATTTTTCAGCAGTTTTTTCCGCATTTTTCGGGGCAGCCACCTGCCAGCCTGAGATCCTAGCGTTTCAAACACCGAGCTGTCCCCTGGACTTGGCTCACAGCACACGAAGATGAGAAAAAGAGCGAGGCTGTTTCTCGCCGGGCGTGGTGGCGCACGCCTGTAATCCAAGCTGCCGGGAGGCTGAGACCGAGGGACCGCTTGCGCTCGGGAGTTCTGCACAGCAGTGGGCTGTGTTGATCGGGGGTCCGCAGCGTCTTCGGCACCAATATGGTGATCCCGGGGGAGCTTGGGCTCACCAGGTTGTCTAAAGAGGGGTGTACCAACCCAGGTCGGAAACGGAGCAGGTGAAAGCCCCCGTGCTGATGTGTGCTGGGACAGCTCCTGTGAGCAGAAGCTGTCGTGCAGCCCGGGCAACAGAGTGGGACGCGGTCTTTTGCCACAACTTTGGAAGGAGGGAATCTTCATCTGTGTCCGGGGTGTTACAGTCAAGTTTGTTGCTTTTGTTTAGTCTCTTTGATTTTCTTTTGTTTGCGTGGGTCGTTAGTTTTTCCTTTGTAGTTTTTTTCTTCTGCTCTGAACCCTTTAATACATTGTCTTTGAATTGTATGACATCAGCCCAAGTGTTGTCAAAGCAAGGATGGACGGGTAAAATGCCTGCCTTCCTGGCGTCTTGCAACACGAGAACGGCGGTGAAGCAGTTCGCTTTGCGTGGGCAGAGCACAAGTGGGAAAGCCTCTCTCTTACGCACGAGTCAGAGCACAAAACGGGCTCGTCCGGGATTTGAACCCGGGACCTCTCGCACCCTAAGCGAGAATCATACCCCTAGACCAACGAGCCATTCGCAGAGGGGGTGCTGGCTGTTTGCCAGAACTCGTTGTAAAAAAAAGGAGAGAGGGACAGATGTGAACGGTTTTCCAAAGGATGAAAGTCGCCTTCGTTTATTCACATTTGCGACCCATTTCGCACTCTTCAGCGTAATGATATTTCCCCCAAAAGTGGTTTAAATCTCAAAAGGAAGAAGACATCTTAATGTCGTAATGTACAGTACTTGCAATCGTTTCACTGTGGAATTCTGTTTCTTCTCGTGAAAAATCTCCGTGCTCCGCCGACTTCTCTCTAGGACAGCCAGCCGTAACTTTAAGCGAGGGGCCTGAACCAAGTGCTGGAAGAGCGGGTGTCGTGACTTTTTTTGCATTTCAGCTCAAGTGATGTCAAAGCAAAGAAGAACGGATGTAATGCGTGCGTTCTAGAAAGTCTACGAGAGCAATACCGCCAGCTGGTGCTTTTTGGACGAGCTCGACAACAGGACAGGACGAAGCATTTTTCAGCAGTTTTTTCCGCATTTTTCGGGGCAGCCACCTGCCAGCCTGAGATCCTAGCGTTTCAAACACCGAGCTGTCCCCTGGACTTGGCTCACAGCACACGAAGATGAGAAAAAGAGCGAGGCTGTTTCTCGCCGGGCGTGGTGGCGCACGCCTGTAATCCAAGCTGCCGGGAGGCTGAGACCGAGGGACCGCTTGCGCTCGGGAGTTCTGCACAGCAGTGGGCTGTGTTGATCGGGGGTCCGCAGCGTCTTCGGCACCAATATGGTGATCCCGGGGGAGCTTGGGCTCACCAGGTTGTCTAAAGAGGGGTGTACCAACCCAGGTCGGAAACGGAGCAGGTGAAAGCCCCCGTGCTGATGCGTGCTGGGACAGCTCCTGTGAGCAGAAGCTGTCGTGCAGCCCGGGCAACAGAGTGGGACGCGGTCTTTTGCCACAACTTTGGAAGGAGGGAATCTTCATCTGTGTCCGGGGTGTTACAGTCAAGTTTGTTGCTTTTGTTTAGTCTCTTTGATTTTCTTTTGTTTGCGTGGGTCGTTAGTTTTTCCTTTGTAGTTTTTTTCTTCTGCTCTGAACCCTTTAATACATTGTCTTTGAATTGTATGACATCAGCCCAAGTGTTGTCAAAGCAAGGATGGACGGGTAAAATGCCTGCCTTCCTGGCGTCTTGCAACACGAGAACGGCGGTGAAGCAGTTCGCTTTGCGTGGGCAGAGCACAAGTGGGAAAGCCTCTCTCTTACGCACGAGTCAGAGCACAAAACGGGCTCGTCCGGGATTTGAACCCGGGACCTCTCGCACCCTAAGCGAGAATCATACCCCTAGACCAACGAGCCATTCGCAGAGGGGGTGCTGGCTGTTTGCCAGAACTCGTTGTAAAAAAAAGGAGAGAGGGACAGATGTGAACGGTTTTCCAAAGGATGAAAGTCGCCTTCGTTTATTCACATTTGCGACCCATTTCGCACTCTTCAGCGTAATGATATTTCCCCCAAAAGTGGTTTAAATCTCAAAAGGAAGAAGACATCTTAATGTCGTAATGTACAGTACTTGCAATCGTTTCACTGTGGAATTCTGTTTCTTCTCGTGAAAAATCTCCGTGCTCCGCCGACTTCTCTCTAGGACAGCCAGCCGTAACTTTAAGCGAGGGGCCTGAACCAAGTGCTGGAAGAGCGGGTGTCGTGACTTTTTTTGCATTTCAGCTCAAGTGATGTCAAAGCAAAGAAGAACGGATGTAATGCGTGCGTTCTAGAAAGTCTACGAGAGCAATACCGCCAGCTGGTGCTTTTTGGACGAGCTCGACAACAGGACAGGACGAAGCATTTTTCAGCAGTTTTTTCCGCATTTTTCGGGGCAGCCACCTGCCAGCCTGAGATCCTAGCGTTTCAAACACCGAGCTGTCCCCTGGACTTGGCTCACAGCACACGAAGATGAGAAAAAGAGCGAGGCTGTTTCACGCCGGGCGTGGTGGCGCACGCCTGTAATCCAAGCTGCCGGGAAGCTGAGACCGAGGGACCGCTTGCGCTCGGGAGTTCTGCACAGCAGTGGGCTGTGTTGATCGGGGGTCCGCAGCGTCTTCGGCACCAATATGGTGATCCCGGGGGAGCTTGGGCTCACCAGGTTGTCTAAAGAGGGGTGTACCAACCCAGGTCGGAAACGGAGCAGGTGAAAGCCCCCGTGCTGATGCGTGCTGGGACAGCTCCTGTGAGCAGCAGCTGTCGTGCAGCCCGGGCAACAGAGTGGGACGCGGTCTTTTGCCACAACTTTGGAAGGAGGGAATCTTCATCTGTGTCCGGGGTGTTACAGTCAAGTTTGTTGCTTTTGTTTAGTCTCTTTGATTTTCTTTTGTTTGCGTGGGTCGTTAGTTTTTCCTTTGTAGTTTTTTTCTTCTGCTCTGAACCCTTTAATACATTGTCTTTGAATTGTATGACATCAGCCCAAGTGTTGTCAAAGCAAGGATGGACGGGTAAAATGCCTGCCTTCCTGGCGTCTTGCAACACGAGAACGGCGGTGAAGCAGTTCGCTTTGCGTGGGCAGAGCACAAGTGGGAAAGCCTCTCTCTTACGCACGAGTCAGAGCACAAAACGGGCTCGTCCGGGATTTGAACCCGGGACCTCTCGCACCCTAAGCGAGAATCATACCCCTAGACCAACGAGCCATTCGCAGAGGGGGTGCTGGCTGTTTGCCAGAACTCGTTGTAAAAAAAAGGAGAGAGGGACAGATGTGAACGGTTTTCCAAAGGATGAAAGTCGCCTTCGTTTATTCACATTTGCGACCCATTTCGCACTCTTCAGCGTAATGATATTTCCCCCAAAAGTGGTTTAAATCTCAAAAGGAAGAAGACATCTTAATGTCGTAATGTACAGTACTTGCAATCGTTTCACTGTGGAATTCTGTTTCTTCTCGTGAAAAATCTCCGTGCTCCGCCGACTTCTCTCTAGGACAGCCAGCCGTAACTTTAAGCGAGGGGCCTGAACCAAGTGCTGGAAGAGCGGGTGTCGTGACTTTTTTTGCATTTCAGCTCAAGTGATGTCAAAGCAAAGAAGAACGGATGTAATGCGTGCGTTCTAGAAAGTCTACGAGAGCAATACCGCCAGCTGGTGCTTTTTGGACGAGCTCGACAACAGGACAGGACGAAGCATTTTTCAGCAGTTTTTTCCGCATTTTTCGGGGCAGCCACCTGCCAGCCTGAGATCCTAGCGTTTCAAACACCGAGCTGTCCCCTGGACTTGGCTCACAGCACACGAAGATGAGAAAAAGAGCGAGGCTGTTTCACGCCGGGCGTGGTGGCGCACGCCTGTAATCCAAGCTGCCGGGAGGCTGAGACCGAGGGACCGCTTGCGCTCGGGAGTTCTGCACAGCAGTGGGCTGTGTTGATCGGGGGTCCGCAGCGTCTTCGGCACCAATATGGTGATCCCGGGGGAGCTTGGGCTCACCAGGTTGTCTAAAGAGGGGTGTACCAACCCAGGTCGGAAACGGAGCAGGTGAAAGCCCCCGTGCTGATGCGTGCTGGGACAGCTCCTGTGAGCAGAAGCTGTCGTGCAGCCCGGGCAACAGAGTGGGACGCGGTCTTTTGCCACAACTTTGGAAGGAGGGAATCTTCATCTGTGTCCGGGGTGTTACAGTCAAGTTTGTTGCTTTTGTTTAGTCTCTTTGATTTTCTTTTGTTTGCGTGGGTCGTTAGTTTTTCCTTTGTAGTTTTTTTCTTCTGCTCTGAACCCTTTAATACATTGTCTTTGAATTGTATGACATCAGCCCAAGTGTTGTCAAAGCAAGGATGGACGGGTAAAATGCCTGCCTTCCTGGCGTCTTGCAACACGAGAACGGCGGTGAAGCAGTTCGCTTTGCGTGGGCAGAGCACAAGTGGGAAAGCCTCTCTCTTACGCACGAGTCAGAGCACAAAACGGGCTCGTCCGGGATTTGAACCCGGGACCTCTCGCACCCTAAGCGAGAATCATACCCCTAGACCAACGAGCCATTCGCAGAGGGGGTGCTGGCTGTTTGCCAGAACTCGTTGTAAAAAAAAGGAGAGAGGGACAGATGTGAACGGTTTTCCAAAGGATGAAAGTCGCCTTCGTTTATTCACATTTGCGACCCATTTCGCACTCTTCAGCGTAATGATATTTCCCCCAAAAGTGGTTTAAATCTCAAAAGGAAGAAGACATCTTAATGTCGTAATGTACAGTACTTGCAATCGTTTCACTGTGGAATTCTGTTTCTTCTCGTGAAAAATCTCCGTGCTCCGCCGACTTCTCTCTAGGACAGCCAGCCGTAACTTTAAGCGAGGGGCCTGAACCAAGTGCTGGAAGAGCGGGTGTCGTGACTTTTTTTGCATTTCAGCTCAAGTGATGTCAAAGCAAAGAAGAACGGATGTAATGCGTGCGTTCTAGAAAGTCTACGAGAGCAATACCGCCAGCTGGTGCTTTTTGGACGAGCTCGACAACAGGACAGGACGAAGCATTTTTCAGCAGTTTTTTCCGCATTTTTCGGGGCAGCCACCTGCCAGCCTGAGATCCTAGCGTTTCAAACACCGAGCTGTCCCCTGGACTTGGCTCACAGCACACGAAGATGAGAAAAAGAGCGAGGCTGTTTCACGCCGGGCGTGGTGGCGCACGCCTGTAATCCAAGCTGCCGGGAGGCTGAGACCGAGGGACCGCTTGCGCTCGGGAGTTCTGCACAGCAGTGGGCTGTGTTGATCGGGGGTCCGCAGCGTCTTCGGCACCAATATGGTGATCCCGGGGGAGCTTGGGCTCACCAGGTTGTCTAAAGAGGGGTGTACCAACCCAGGTCGGAAACGGAGCAGGTGAAAGCCCCCGTGCTGATGCGTGCTGGGACAGCTCCTGTGAGCAGCAGCTGTCGTGCAGCCCGGGCAACAGAGTGGGACGCGGTCTTTTGTCACAACTTTGGAAGGAGGGAATCTTCATCTGTGTCCGGCGTGTTACAGTCAAGTTTGTTGCTTTTGTTTAGTCTCTTTGATTTTCTTTTGTTTGCGTGGGTCGTTAGTTTTTCCTTTGTAGTTTTTTTCTTCTGCTCTGAACCCTTTAATACATTGTCTTTGAATTGTATGACATCAGCCCAAGTGTTGTCAAAGCAAGGATGGACGGGTAAAATGCCTGCCTTCCTGGCGTCTTGCAACACGAGAACGGCGGTGAAGCAGTTCGCTTTGCGTGGGCAGAGCACAAGTGGGAAAGCCTCTCTCTTACGCACGAGTCAGAGCACAAAACGGGCTCGTCCGGGATTTCAACCCGGGACCTCTCGCACCCAAAGCGAGAATCATACCCCTAGACCAACGAGCCATTCGCAGAGGGGGTGCTGGCTGTTTGCCAGAACTCGTTGTAAAAAAAAGGAGAGAGGGACAGATGTGAACGGTTTTCCAAAGGATGAAAGTCGCCTTCGTTTATTCACATTTGCGACCCATTTCGCACTCTTCAGCGTAATGATATTTCCCCCAAAAGTGGTTTAAATCTCAAAAGGAAGAAGACATCTTAATGTCGTAATGTACAGTACTTGCAATCGTTTCACTGTGGAATTCTGTTTCTTCTCGTGAAAAATCTCCGTGCTCCGCCGACTTCTCTCTAGGACAGCCAGCCGTAACTTTAAGCGAGGGGCCTGAACCAAGTGCTGGAAGAGCGGGTGTCGTGACTTTTTTTGCATTTCAGCTCAAGTGATGTCAAAGCAAAGAAGAACGGATGTAATGCGTGCGTTCTAGAAAGTCTACGAGAGCAATACCGCCAGCTGGTGCTTTTTGGACGAGCTCGACAACAGGACAGGACGAAGCATTTTTCAGCAGTTTTTTCCGCATTTTTCGGGGCAGCCACCTGCCAGCCTGAGATCCTAGCGTTTCAAACACCGAGCTGTCCCCTGGACTTGGCTCACAGCACACGAAGATGAGAAAAAGAGCGAGGCTGTTTCTCGCCGGGCGTGGTGGCGCACGCCTGTAATCCAAGCTGCCGGGAGGCTGAGACCGAGGGACCGCTTGCGCTCGGGAGTTCTGCACAGCAGTGGGCTGTGTTGATCGGGGGTCCGCAGCGTCTTCGGCACCAATATGGTGATCCCGGGGGAGCTTGGGCTCACCAGGTTGTCTAAAGAGGGGTGTACCAACCCAGGTCGGAAACGGAGCAGGTGAAAGCCCCCGTGCTGATGCGTGCTGGGACAGCTCCTGTGAGCAGAAGCTGTCGTGCAGCCCGGGCAACAGAGTGGGACGCGGTCTTTTGCCACAACTTTGGAAGGAGGGAATCTTCATCTGTGTCCGGGGTGTTACAGTCAAGTTTGTTGCTTTTGTTTAGTCTCTTTGATTTTCTTTTGTTTGCGTGGGTCGTTAGTTTTTCCTTTGTAGTTTTTTTCTTCTGCTCTGAACCCTTTAATACATTGTCTTTGAATTGTATGACATCAGCCCAAGTGTTGTCAAAGCAAGGATGGACGGGTAAAATGCCTGCCTTCCTGGCGTCTTGCAACACGAGAACGGCGGTGAAGCAGTTCGCTTTGCGTGGGCAGAGCACAAGTGGGAAAGCCTCTCTCTTACGCACGAGTCAGAGCACAAAACGGGCTCGTCCGGGATTTGAACCCGGGACCTCTCGCACCCTAAGCGAGAATCATACCCCTAGACCAACGAGCCATTCGCAGAGGGGGTGCTGGCTGTTTGCCAGAACTCGTTGTAAAAAAAAGGAGAGAGGGACAGATGTGAACGGTTTTCCAAAGGATGAAAGTCGCCTTCGTTTATTCACATTTGCGACCCATTTCGCACTCTTCAGCGTAATGATATTTCCCCCAAAAGTGGTTTAA